>NC_140076.1:26363393-26968172 GCF_964194135.1 Talpa europaea
TTTCGCATGATCAGTCAAGTGTTTAACACACACACATGCTTTTGTACAATGTAAAGTGCCGCAGACCAGCACAGCAGTGAACGACGAGGCCGTCTCAGGGTTGAGAGACTGCGCAGGGTGGTCAGGGATTCGGCTAAAGAAATGACAAACAGACACACTTCAAGAGAGAGTGTAAATCTTGGGGGCCTCCCCGGTGGTGCAGCGGTTGAGCGCTGGGTTGCGAAGCTGCCCGCGGCCTCTGCGGTGCCGGTTCGATCCCCGGCTGCTCCCCAGCCACTGGAGGAGGGTCCCACATGGCGCGCAGACGTCTCCTGCCGCCCACTGCTCCCCTCAGCAGTGTACTTCGGTCCTTCTGCCTGCTCTGCTCCCCGCTCTGGCTCTGGTGAATTCTCTCACCCTCCTGCGCTTCTGACTGTACCCAGTGCATGTATAAACAAACAAACAAACAAATAAATAAATAAAACATACCTCTATTAAAAAAAAAAAAGAGAGAGTATAAATCTGAGTGTAATTTTCTTTGCGTTGGTGACCAGTATATATATGTTTTCTAAAGGCATAGGAAAGGCGAACATCAGTGAAGAAATCAGCTTGCTTATAGGTTTAGCTTATCATTGACAGGGCAGTGATTTACATCTGGACCCAGGCGCATTCTTAAGTAGTTAGGCTATTAATTTTTCTTTTTGTTTTATGTGATTACTTTTTTGTTTTAACTACTCACTACCACTAAATTACTATTAATTAGCACGGGTGAGTTTTACTTTTCACAATGTAATATTTTTATCATTAAGATTAATACTAACAAGGCTAAGCATACAACAGAGAAATTATTAAGCTAACAGTTCTATTAATACACAGAGTTTAGTAACGTTTCATTTGAATTAGCCTAGTTATTAGATTTCGTATGTTCTTTTCTAATCAGCAAACCAATGACCTTTTTAGACAGAGAAAGAGAAAAGATTTTAGAAAGAGAAAAGATTTTAGAGAGACAGTTGTATTAGAATAAAGTTTGTGGGCTTTGAGAAGGTGAGATAAGGTTCCATGCGGTCAGCATTCCTGTAGTGGCTCCTTGGGGTCGTTATCTTTCAACAGGCTTCCGTCTTATCTATGTCTTGGGGGGGGGGGTTTGCTGTTCTCCCCCTGCTTCAGGGAGTTTTGCTGTTCTCCCCCTGCGTGCTGGTTCCTTGCCCAGCCGGACCTAGGGACCATGGCGAAAGCCATTAGCCCTAAGGGTCACTGCAGGGGGAGGTGCAGCAGTAAAGGATTTGGGGGTGAAAATGAAATAAAAAGCAGAGAGATTATGCAGAAACACAGTCTTGCATTGCTGTCTGGATACACTTACAAGTAATAACTAAAATTGCTTTTTTGCACTAGGTGCAAAATCTAAGCTAGGATTAATATAAACTCCAAACTAGGATTAATTTAAACATGTATGTGCAACAATTTGGCTAATGATTAGTCTGGTCCAGGCTCAGATTGTGAAACTTTCACTTAGTTTTACATTTTAAATGTCACTGTATTTTGAGAAAATAAATGTTTCATAAAAGAAATTTATATATGTTTATATGCATATCTATCTCTCTGTATCTTTATATCTCTCCATATGTATAATCTTTTTGTTTCATTTGTAATTCTCTGTTTGCTAGTGAATTTTGCATATTTTCATAGGATTGGTGGTGGTATCATCTAGTGTAGGAGACTCTCGAATTGGGGGGACATATAGGTACATATATATATATATGTACACACACACACACATACACAGAAAGATATACACAGACACAGAGAGATATTATAGAAATGATGTAATAGATTCCATTTTCTTAAATTCAAAATAAATACTTGTCAATATTTTGTCATATTTAGTCTAAGTCTTCTTTTCTTTTTTAAAAATTGAAGCGGGGGTGGAACACAATAGACTATGGTGGAGGACTATGGATATTTGGTGGTGAGTGTGGTATGGCAACAATACCTGAACATGGAGATCCTCGACCTATAAAACACAAATGATATTATAAACCAAATTTATCTCAAAAATTAAATTTAAAAATAATAATAAATAAAAAACAATTAATATGCAGATAAAGATGAAGTGCCCTTTGAATATTCCTAGCTCCCCTGAAATTAATCACAATCATTCAGCTGAAGTCTACTCACAATGTTTTTGAAACTTTTGCTAATATCCAATCATCTCCATGAGCTATATATAGAATTGTTCTTATATGAGTTTAAAAATTTTGATGGTGGCATGATATCAGTATCATTCTGAAAAAAATTTACTTCAACATCATGCCTCTCATATTTGCCTATTTGACAATTTTAGGCTTAAAATATTCTATTTAATGAGTATTTGAATATGCCACATTTAGTTTATCTAATTTTCTATTACTGACCATTTGTTTATTTCCATTTTTTTCACTATTTAAACAATTCTGCAACAAATGTCTTTGGCCACATCTCCACATACAATTTTTTTCTAGGATTCATGTGTAGAGTGGACTTGTGAAATTGTAGAATCAAAGAAATTCCAAATTTGCTAGATATTCCTGTTATTCTTCCAAGCAGTTATTTCAGGCTATAACCTCTAGTTTTCATAAGCACTTGATATTGTTTCTCTAGCTCAAACATTCAAATGTCCCCATCTTTCGCATGAGTGGAAATTAGTAGCATTGTTGTTTTGCTTCGTTTGTAATCTGCTGGTGCTGGTGATAGTGGCAGTGCCTACAAGGGAAGCTATGGAATCAGACTTCTGTGTACTAATCTCAGCTCTACCCTTTACCAACGCAGTGATGATGGGCAAGCTACTTAACTTCTCTTGTTGTAGAAATGAATTCTAGCCTTTTACCCAGGCAGAGGAAGAACAAGAGGTACTTCAGGAATGGTGAGGTCAGGAGAAGCTTTATTACTCATGCATGAGGTCCCAGACGTGGGTAGCCCCGTAAGGTCTGAGCACCTGTTTAAAGACCAAAGATTCCTTTTATACACAACTCTGCCCATATCTGTTACATTGATAACATCATTTTTCATCAGGCACAACCATTGCTGCAAAGTCCCCAGACAAGGGGGGCAAGGCAAAGGGGGAAAGATGCAGGCATTCGGGGATGGCCTTAGAGAGAGAGAGAGACCAGCTTGGCTGGCTGCCCGACCTTGTAGATAAGAGTGCTGAGGCCCTGGCCATGAATCTTGAAAGGAAAGAAGCTGTAAGTAAGCAAACTTGTTGATTATGCCTGTGTTAGAGTGTTCATTTCACCTGGGCTGGAAGTTTTGCTGGAATCTTTATTATATTCATTTGCTCAATAATATATTTTTGCTTCACTCTGAGTCTCAGTTTCCTCATCTGTTCATGAGAGGAAAATAGCATAAATCTCAGAAAGTTTCTGGAAGGATGAAACGAGATAATAGATACACAGCAATGCAAGTTATATTATAATGAAAAATAAATAGTAGGTGTTCAAAGAATACAAAATATTGTTTGCCTTTAATTGATTTGTAGCTTATTACACACTTTGGATATCCAGTCTTTTTCTATTACATGCATTAAAAATATCTTCTCTCAGTTTGTTACCGAAGTAGTACATGTTAATTCTTAAAATTTAATAAAATAGAGGTGAACAAAAAGAAAATGAACATCATTCACAACCTTAGACCTGGAATAGTAATTATTGTTAATATTTCAGTGTCTACATTTCAGGTGTTGAAAGTTTATATTGCCTTTATTAATGTTTTAAGAAATATAGTATAATTCTTAATTTACTATTTATGTAATATTCAAAATGAATTCTACAGTATATATTCTTTTAAAACTTGATTTAATCATTTAACAATAGACTTTGGCACTTATTCATGTTGATTTGTTCTCATCAGAAGAGTATTCTTTTCATCTTCTTTTGATGAATAGAAAAAAATAACGGTTTCTAATGAATAGAATTCATTAGAATGAATGGATTTTTCCCTTATGATTTTTCTTAAATGAACACATGTCAGATTTCACTGAGCTTATTAATTCATGAACCAGTAAGATGTCAGGACTGGTTCAAAGGAGAATTTCCCTTTGAGAAAGTCACATTCTCTACTGGATAAATTTCATTTGTATTGCTGTGAATTGAAATCATTTACATTAGTATGGACAAAGAGCATTCGCTTTGTTAACCATTTTCTATAATTAAACGGTTACCCCTGCAGAGTTGTAAAATATCCTAATCCATAGACAGCCAGTTAAAGGACTATACCTCTATAAAGCCAGATAATCCTCAGAGGAGCTGGACAATACCCAGAATTATACTGAAAAGTCACCAAGAAATTCCTTTTGCATTTATGCAATCTTAGATGATTTTATTCTTGACAGTATCTGCCACTGTGATTTTAAATAATGCTCAGAGATTATTCTGGATGATAAAACAAGATGGGTCCCTTGTTCGCCTCACAGTTTACAGGGTAAAACAAGAACATCACCCACATGGGTCTTCTCCAGTCTGTTTTGCAAACCCAGAGACACACAGTGTTCAGCCATTCTGAAGGTCACAGAACTAACATCCACCTGGAGTTTTCATAAGGACTCTCAAATTGTAATTTTAAGTCCCTCTATTACTCATAGACAGAGGCGGAAAGCTGAACCCAAGAAATTCCATCATATTTTGCCCACACTACCTATTAATTTGGGTGAAATCCTTTACTACAAAGGCCCCCAAATTTGCTAAGGCTCCTGCTGGCCAGGGAGTGCTATTTCTTACCATCTGTGAGATTGGGATCTTGTAAACCAGATCCCAGGAGAATTTTCCCTGGAGGGCTTTGTGGAGATTGACTTTGCCTGCAAAGCCAACCCTAGCTATTCAACAGCAGCTTGCTGTGCCTGATTAAAAGACAATAATTCTCAAAGACATTCCTTGTGATGCAATCAACTTGGCCAAGTACATCCTGGGTTAAAGGAAAATGCATTCTTATTGAACCTAATTGAACTTGCTCTGTGGAGTCTTGGGTAGGCAGTCAATGTTAAGGAGTTTGCTCTCTCCCACGATCCGCTGGCAGGACTCAGTTCCTCAAAGCCGTTGGCACAAAGTTTGCATTCCCTTGATGGTTGTTGGCTGGTGGCCATCCTCAGTTTCTTGCCCCATGGGCCTCTCCACAGGGAACTTAACAAGTTTACTTATTTCATCAGAGCAAGTAATTGAGAAGAGCTAGAGAGAGAGAGAGAAAGGGAGAGAGAGAAAGGGAGAGAGAGAGAGAGAGGTCAAATAAAATGGAAGTCATGGTCTCTTCTAACCAAATCTCATAAGTGGTATCACTTTTATTCTATTTTGTCTATTAAAAGACCAGCATCAGGTCTGGCCAAGGGGAGGTCACCCAGTGGTGTGACCACTGGAAGGGAAGGGTCACCTGGGGTCAGCTAAGAACGCTGCCTGGCCAGGAGGTGCATGAATGGGGATGGACAGGAAACACCACTTTGGTGACCATCAACACGCTTGGGAAGCCTGATGATTAGATGAGATTAACCAAGGGAGGCACATGCTCATTGACCTCTAGGTTCTTTATCTCATTCTCACAAGAACCCTGGTAGAGAAAATGACCTTATTTTCTAAATCACACAGGCACAGGAGATAAACTGATTTGCTTCCCACTCAGCAAAGGGCAAAACTTGTCTGTCTGGCTTGGAAGATTGTGTTTAGCCTCTGGAGAAAATGATTCCCTCGCAGCCTGTCCTAGCAAGTCCCACCAGGCTGCAGAGTGACATTGACCAAAGACGCCCTGAGGGTCTTCAGTTGCTCTTGTCCACCTTGTCCTTTCTTCCTGTGTGGTCAGAAACGATTTCTCCTTGGTTTTCCAGCATTGCTTCGGTCATTTTATACTTTTTAAGACAGAATATTGTTATGTGTACACTAGGATGAATTTAATTTGTAAAACATTTCCTATTTTGTTAGCTCACATTCTGCCTCCTTCCAAAAAGGAGTTGAAGCAGCTGTTTCCCACAGATGTAAATTTGCTAGCCAGAAAAAAAAAAAGTTGTCAAGTCCTTTATCTGGGTTTTGGGGAGGATATTAAGTTTGTGGCCTTTATGGGACTTGCCTTTGGTGAGTGTGTTGCTGCAGGCGGAGATCTGGGGATGGACTACGAGCCAGCAGTGGTGCCCACAGGAGGGCACACAGCACTGGGAGCTTTCTAGAATTGGAGATCTAGCTAGCTAAACCCAAACTCAAACCCGTCCTCCCCTACCCTCCCCGCCCCTAGCCACCCCACCATAAGCAACGTCTCTGAAGCTCTGGGCTGCTTTCCAACCTCCAAATGTACCATTTGTTCAACTTAGTCAGTCCTCTCTGTCCAGCCCTGTGCCAGGCACTAGAAACGCAGACAAAGGTGACACTGTGACCTGAAGGGGGGACTTTGTGGTCATCTTTCTTCATTTGTGTCTTTGCATACTCTGTTCCCTATACCTAGACAGTCCTTCTCTGTCTCTCAAGCTCCTATTATCTTTTGAGACCCAATTCAAGTATCACCTCGTCTGTGAACTCAGGGTGGGCGGCCAGAAGAGGGCCTCCCTAGCTAAGTCAGGGAAGGCTGGAAAAGAAACAGCCCTCCGAAGTGTGAGGAGACCCCTGGGTGGGAGCTTCCCGGTGGGGCCAAGGCTTCCAGCCCTAGGGGTCTCGGAGAGAGACAAAGTCAGATTTAGCTGGAAGTGGACACCACCAAGTCCTGAACTCAGCTGGGGAAAGTGGGGTGGTCAGAGCTGCATGGACTCCGTGCTGGGGGCAGGGGCAAGGGGACGAACAGCAGAGACCCTGTCATTGAGGAGGAGGTGCCCAGACTTCAATGTGGCCACAGGAGTGGCCAAATAAGGAGGCGAGAGGGAGGACTTCTTGTGGGGGTGCAGGGTGCAGAGAGGCTCCAGGGCTCCAGGCTCTCCTTCCACTGCCTGCAGGACCCAGGAGGCAGGCTACTGTGGCCCCAGTGGCCCAACGGAAGGAGCCCTCCAGTCCCAGAAGCTCAGGCCCTTGGGCTCTGCTCTCAACACCATCTCATCATCTCCTCTACCCCGTGTGGCTCTCATTTCCTGCCCAAGCCACAGCCTGACTCCTTTGGGGGGCACATATCGGGCCAAGTTCCAAAAGTAACTCCAGTCCCCCTGGGCTGTCTGTGAGCAACTGAGCTTCTCAGGCTGAGAGAGGATGGAGGACCACAATCTCCCTGCCCTTTGACCAGGGGCAGCGAGTGGCCCAGCTCTCTGCTGGGCCCTCACTGTGACTGTGTCTTGGACTGGCAGGAAGCAAGACCTTTCTGTTAGCATCTCAAGCCTCTGTGCTGCAGGCCTGGTCTCTTCTGCTTGAGAAAATCCTCTCAACTAGTGATCTGCAAAGCCAGCACATACCCACCTGGGCTACGCCCTGAAGGACCCCTGGGCAGTTTAAGGCCTCCCTGGGCTTTGTAGGGTACACAGTGCGTGTATCTTTGTCTACAAGAAATAGAATAAACAGATCGCTCACTCTCTTCTATGACAGCTCAGTGAGTTGCAGCTGATTAACTGGTAAGATGTTGTATTTAAGTCACTTAAACCTAGTTGTTTTTTTCCCAGGATCCCTACTATTCAGTCAATAATCTTACCTTTCCAGTCTCCAGCAAGTGTAGACTAGAAAGCTCAGGGACCCTAGGCACTGCCTACAGTGCTAGTGGGTGGAGCTGCCCCAGGGACACCACCTGGCAGGAGGAGAGGACAATTTCATGGCCTTCATCACTCCAGACCTCCCAGGGTGCCTCATTTTTTTTTTTTTCCTGGGGAAGGAGGAAAGGGCTGCCCTCAGGGCCCTGCCTGAGCCCAGCACACACACTCCCCAGCATCCGCCCTGCGGTCCCCAGCTGAGCCTCACCCGCCCCAAGCCCAACCTGGGCCTCCAGAAGGGCAAGGCCGGAGCCTGAGCATCCTTGGGGAGTACGGAGGCACAGGGGGAACCCAGGGCTTCCTCCCTAGACCAGGAGGTGCTGCAGAAACTGTCCTGCTACATCCCTGGGGCCCCATGTCACTCAGCAGCGGCCGGAAGTCTGAGGGAGCCCAGCCCACAACCCCTTTCCTTGCAGAGTTATAAGCCCAGGACCACTGTGCCCCCAACCATTCTGGAGAGGAAGTGAGGCTACCGGCTGCCCCCCATGCCTAGCTTGGGGGGGCTCTGGGTGGGAGCTCAGCCTGGTCTGCAGTTCCGCCTGTCTCTCCCTGCCCCGTCTCTTTCCCGTGTCTGTGTGAACGTGTGCACCCGCTTGTCTGCATGAGCGCGTCTGCGCACGTACACACACTCCTTTCTCTTTCTTTACGTCTGTTATTATCTGCCTCTGCTTTCTTGCTTTCCATCCATCCATCCATCTCTGTCTCTGTTTTCTGTCCCACAGCTCCTTCCTTTCTGCTGTTCTTTGACTGAGTCATCCCCTTATCTGCCTTTCTTTGTCTCCTGACATCTCTTTATTGCTCACTCTGCCTCTGGATTTGCCTGCAGCACCGTGTCCCTCTAGCCATCCCTGAGCCTCACCAGTCTCCTCAGCCTGGAGCTGCCTCTGATTCACAAGTGTTTCTCCCGTAGGGTTTCTCTGGGCCTCCCTCTTGATCTCGTTCCCCAATCTATCCCTCTGCACTGTCAGGAATCTCTCTCCCCTCTGTCTCCAGCTCTTCCCTTTTCTCAGTCACCCCATCTTCTTGTTCCTGGCCTCCCTTTCCAGCTCTTTCTTCTCTCTGGGAGATTGCATCCCTCCATATCCCCTGTCCTATTGCCTCTGCCTCTGCCTCTGTGGGTCCAACAGCCTCTTCCCAGCCATGCGGTGTCTCTGACTCAGCCCTCGCTCACACCTCACCTGCCCAGCAGCGCAGACATTCTTCAGCCTTCTCCTTTGTCCCCTGCCCTTTTCCCCCTTTTGTGTCTGGTTTTGCCCCTCTGACTCTGCCCCACTGGGTCTGCACATCTCTCTGCCTCTTTCCCCTCGTCTCCGTTCCTCTTCTTACACAAAGAATAAACCTCTTCCACCTTCCTCCCCCTGAGCTGCGCTCTCAGCTGCAGTTTCTCTCTCTCCTTGACTGGGCCCCAGTTTCTGGTTTTCTAGTCACTGGGGTTCATCTCTCTCTCCCTTCTGAGGCCTCTCTGACTTCTTTCATAATTCTCTCCACTTTTGTTGCTTTCTAGTTTTACCTGTTTCTCTGGCTCATTTGTAGCCTCTGCATGTCTGTGCAGATCCAAGGGGGAGAGGGTGGGGGGAAGGAGAGAGAGAGGGAACAGGAGCAGGAGGGGGCGGAAGGGCTGCAAAAGGGAAGGGGAAACCATATAGCTTAAGAACCTGACTTAATAGATATTATTGCAATAAATCTCCCTTTTTCACAGATAAAAAATAATTACTTGCTCAGTCACGCTGGTAAATTGCAAAAGTAAACATTCAAAACTGCCTTGAGTTGTTCCTCTCCTGGCCTGTGCTGCAAGGGAGTAGATGTGGGAGGACAAGATAAATATAAGGGTCCAGGGAGAAAAAGCAAACAAGTTTTCTCTGATTTCCACTATATCCTGCCATGGGACCAAGGCTGGCACACCCCACCCCAAGTCCCAGTCAACTTGGGGACTAGAGACTCCCCCTGCCCGGACCTGGCCATTCATAACCCATTCCTGTCTTCTCACTGGCAACAGGTTGTCAAATCTAGCGGTGACAGAGTCGGAACCTGAGGCTCAGAGAGGCCAAGCAACTGACCCCAAGACACGCAGCAGACCAGTCAAGGAAAGTGAGACTAGAAAGCAGCCTCAGGCTCAGTTCTGGACAAAGACAAAAACTCGTGGAAGGACGAGGCATCCTGGAGGTAGAGGTCTGTCACACATATTTCCTCTGTTTCCTCTGCCCTCCACCTACAGGCACAAGCTGGAGGTAAGAACTGGGTAATCTCTCATCACTGTGATCCTTTTATAAGTGTTTCTCTATCCCAAGAGCTGAGATGTAGTTTGCAGCCTCCCTCCTTCTCCAGGTCCTGTGTGGTGGCTCATGGCTCACCTCCAAGACCAGCACTTGGCATCGTCAGAGCCTGGACTAGGGGTAAAGCCACTTGGGTGCTCACTCTACTTCAGACACTGTAGCTGTGTGACCTGAGCCCAGTTACTTCCCCTCTCTGGGCTTTGGGAAGATGAGAGGACTGTACAAGAGGTGTCCAAATTGAGTTTCAAGGAGCCTCTAAGTAGAGCCACCAGGAACCAAGTATGTCTGGATGAGGAGGGTGTGAATAGAGTGGATTCTGAGCACTTGCAGAAATCTGCCTTGACAAAAAGATTCAAGGATTTTTAAAAACTAGAAAATGTCTAACTCTGAAATCATAAGACCCCAAGTTCTGCTTGCCAATGCCCACACAATCCAACACCCATTTCCAATCCTGTCCTCAGAATGGACATTCCAGAGGAGGGTTCTGCCTCAACCACACATGCCTCCCCTCCTATTTCTGCCTTGACTGTCCCTCTTGGAGGCTGTTTGACCTCAGGCTAACCTAGCACCTGGGGACAGGTGGGGCTGTGGGCCTCCTTGGCTGGTGCGGTAGCTGGGTAGCCCCACTCCCTGGCCCCAGTCACCTCCCAACCGAGGCATAAGTAGAAAGGTGCCTCAGAGGAGCGGTCACTGTGCTTCCTGTTACAGATGAGACCATGAGGGTCAAGGAGGCAAGATGACTTCCCAAAAACAGAGGCATGGGGTTTTGATGGGGCGATCTGGTCACTGGTGTGAAAGTTGCCTGTGTCCAAACATGAGAAGCCTGGTGCGCTGTTAAGAATTCTGGTTTACTTTATTATGATGATTTTATAATGATAAATGATGATAAATGACTTTCCTGCCCCCACTGACTGGCCAGAGAACATTATTAGCTGTGGATATTAGCTGTGGCCAGAGAACAGTGTCTTTCTGGACTTGCGCACGCCCTGGACCGCCTGCAGCAGGCAGCACCTCTGTGAGGGCAGCTCAGGTCCCTGTAGCCCTAACCGAGGCGCCCTCCCCAGGGCATCGCCTCCCTCCTCTGTGGGCTCAACACTCACAGGAAGTTTAGGAGGCAGAAAAGTGTCCCTGCCTTTGTGTTCCCACCTCCTGTGCTGGCTCAGGCAGAGAACCCGACAAACCCTTGTGCGGATTTGGCATTTGCTCACTGGCCTGAACCCAGGACTAGGTTTGTCCACGTGGTAGGATTCCCCCACACAGACACGGCTGCAAGGTTCAGAGAGGCAGAGTGATTTGCAAGGGTTATGCAACATAAGTGATCAGCAAATCTGCCCCCGGAACCCAGCTGTGCTGACCCAGGTTGCTTCCTCGACACTGCCTCAGGCCACAGCGGCCCATTCTTTTTGATTGCCAGTCCTAGCAGCCTCCCTGCCTTGGGCATCTAGAATCAACCCTTAGTCTTTACTGACACATTCTTCCCCTCTGTGAGCCGCTCACCTCCCATCCTGGACACAGTCTTTCTAGCTTGGATTACCAATCTGCCTCTCAACCTAACTTCACCTGATCCGAGTCAACCTAGGCATTCACCTCTTGGAAATCGCTGAATCAGAGAAGGTGAGGACACTGGAGAAGTCCTTTCTGCCCTGCGCTGGGTTCCTGAGAAGTCGTTTCCGCCCTGCCTTCTCTGCCTGATCTTCTCCCACGACACACACTTTATTGTCATCCACTAGTCTGAATGAAGACACCCAAACCCTATTTATTTCATCTTCAGAGTATCATTTTGAATGTTCTTTCTTAATGCAACAGTGGTCCATAAAATGCAAAATAAAAATATTGTGGAAAAATTGGGTAGTTCAGAGAGCATCGACAAATATCACCTATAAATCTAATCACCAAAACAGTCTACTGATAACATTTTGGTATATTCCTTTCCATTTTTTTGTCTGTGCATATAGCTCTGTACACTATAACGATTAGGCAATTATACAGTTTCATATTATGCTTTTTTAACTTAAAAATCTATTGGACCATTTCCCTGTAATATGAAATTGTCTCTAAAATGAGATGTTAAAAGCTCCAGGTATTCAGTCTTACAAATAGAGCATAATTTATTCCACCAATCCCTATTTTTATAAGAGAGTTAGGTTATCTCCAGTTATCTCCTATTATTCCTAATAGGAATAATATGCAGCTAATATCCCAGATGAAAATCTTTCCCACATATCTAATTTTTTCCCTACCCAAATTCTTAAAAATGAAATTACAAACTGCCAGATTTTCCTGCAGGCTGGAGTAATTTATTTCCCATAGCAACATGTAGGAAAATCCCCGTTTTACAGTTCATTGGGCAATGCTGGGCTTCCTCATTTTTCAAGATTATTTTTTGCCAATTTTTATAGGCTAACAGCCAATATTTTGTTGATGCTTTAACTTGCGATCTCTAATATTAGAGGTCAAACCTTTCTGTGGGTTTACTGGCCTTTCTGTGGGTTTACTGTAAATTGACTATTCATATCTCACTAATGATTATTAGTTTTCTTTGTTTTAGAAGAGATCTTATTCTAATGACATTAACTACTTATCTTCCGCATATGTCAGCACTCTATTAAACAGGAATTTTTTTTAATATAGCCAAATATTCTTCTTTTGCTTTACTATTTCTTCCTTTGTCTTTATCTTATGAAAAGGAAGAAAACACTGGCATTTAGGTGGGGGGAGTGGAGCAGCTGGGGCATATTAAGGGCACAGGGATATTGAGAGAAAGGGAGTGAACTTTCTCTGCACAATTAAATAAATCAGTGGTTCTCAAAGTGTGGACCCCAACTGGCAGGCAGCATCAGAAACTTACTGTCAAATAACAAATTATTGGGCTCCAGCCCAGAGGGACTGAATATGAGATTCTGAATATGGAGGCATCAGCGATGTTTCAGCAAGTCCTCCAGGTGATTCTGACCACTGTTAATTTTGAAAGCACTAATAGAGAAATGTGGGCTTGTGGCTCATGCACAGGGGAGTAAGGATTCCTAGAACATGGAGACCAGAGATGATGGGAGGAGGTTCCAGGAAGCTAGTGATAGAACAGCTTACTGAAAAGACCCCACTACAGAGATGCCTTAGGGACTTACAACAATAAATATTCCATTTTAAAATTCAATGTTCTGTGCTGCATCGTAAGTCACCTTTATTTGGCCCCCGCCTTCAGGACAGCTCTCTTAAGTGACAGCATTGTGTTCATGAGGTCTGGGAGCAGGAAGGAGAAAGAACAGGGATGAGCTGCTGAAGAGGTCAGCATCCTCACAGGAACAGCCACGAGGAGGGATCAAGAATTTAACAAGAATAGGGAGTTTTAGAACAAACTCCCAGGATATACAAGGAACTCTCCCAAATATTGAAGAAATTACTGGACTTCTTAGAGCAGAGCAGATGAGGAGCTGTGTTGCTTTATTTGCTTAGTGAAGGGAGAGGGGCATCACCCTGAAGCTGAAGGAAGTGGCAGCTTCTAGGTTATGTTTAAAGACCTTTCTCTATTCCACCATAAACATTCACCCATATATTTTCTCCTAGATTGCTTTATAGTTTTAGGGTTTTTGTTTGTGGGTTTTTTTTTTTGCATTCAATGGCAAAAAAACATATAGCATGAAATCACTTTTTCTACCCAGATGATCTGTAACTCTTCCTTGCCCTTCAGATTAACCATGAGTAGCGAGTATTTGGTAAAAAAAAATTGCTGAATAAATGACATCATTAATAAATACCAGTGAAGTCTCATTCCCCAGAAAGGAAAAACTAAAACTTAACTAAGTCTAACCTTTATCCTCTACAGCCTTGACTTTAATACCCAATTCTAACCTTTGTTCTAGTCCCACCATTGAGGAAAACCTTAACCCAGACAGTGCATATGATAGTCTGAACCCTGACAAACCCAGTGTTATAGGTTAGCATCCTCTGTGATCCCAAAAGAAAACAGAAAAAGGAATGGGTAACAGAGAGAAAAGTAACAATGTGTCAAGGAAAGAAAAAACAGATCCCTACAGCCCATAATAAACCACAGCTTGCAGTGCTTTCCTGCTTTAGTCTACACCACCTTTTTACTAGGATCCTCAACAAAATTCTGAACCAGACCTGATACCCCTTAGACAACTCTCAGGACTTATCTGGGGAGCTCCTATCTGCTGATCCAAACTTCCTGTTAGGAAATGTAAATGCAACAGAGTGTGCAGATTCCTGCGCGCCCTTGGCAAGGACACTCAATAAATTATATATCCCCAAAACTCTTTAAACAGGGAGATCACAATGCAGGAACTCAACCAGTCTGCTGTGACAGAATTCATTCTGTTGGGCTTCGCCCCCAACCCCAGGACCAATCCTCTGCTCTTCACCTTCTTTCTAGTCTTTTACCTGCTGATCCTTGTGAGCAACAGCCTCCTCATCACCCTCATCCACCAGGACTCGCGCCTCCACACACCCATGTACTTTTTCATCGGGGTTCTCTCCATGCTGGACGTGTGCTACACCACCACCACCGTGCCCCAGATGCTTGTGCACATTCTCAGCAAGAAGAGGGCAATCTCCTTTGCTAGGTGTGTGGCTCAGATGTACATCTTCCTCCTTTTTGGGGTCACCGAGTCCTGGCTTTTCTCCATCATGTCTGTGGACAGATACATGGCCATTTGCCACCCTCTCAGGTACAAGGTCATCATGACCCGCTGGGTGTGCCTCCTGATGGTGGGCATCTGTGCATTCTATGGGGTTGTGGGGGGCCTGTGCTATACCTACTTTGCTGCACGCCTGCCCTACTGTGGCCCTAACGAAATTGACCACTACTTCTGTGAGGTGCCTGCCGTCCTGAAGCTGGCCTGTGCAGACACATCCCTCAATGACTTGGTAGATTTCATCACAGGTTTCAACGTCATCGTAGTCCCACTCACCCTGGTTGTCATTGTCTATGCCAACATCTTTGCCACCATCATGAAGATCCGCTCTGCCCAGGGGCGGATCAAGGCCTTCTCTACCTGTGCCTCCCACATCACTGTGGTCACCATGTTCGCCATCCCCTGCATCATCATGTACATGAGTCCTGGCTCTGGTTACCTGTCAAACAGTGGCAAGAAAATGGCCCTTTTCTATAATGTCGCCACCGCCTTCCTCAACCCTGTCATCTACAGTCTGAGGAACAAGGATGTGAAAAAGGCCTTCCTCAAATTGATAACACGGGCCAGGGCCTCAGATTGAGGCTTTAAAACTCAAGCCCAGGGGAGCCAACCAAAGGAGGACTCATATTCACCAACTCCCCCAGGAGCTTCCATGAGACCTGGAAGAGCTGGACGCCGTGAAGCTAACTCTTGGCCATCACCCAGCAATGGCAACAGGCTGCCTGGACACTGCAGATTCTATGGTGAGGATGTGACTGAGACAGAGATGATTGTGACACACAGCACAGTGATCAAGAGCCTGGACTTTTGTGCCAGACACCAGGATGAGACGCTTGAATTACTACATACGTGCATTTTTGAAAGTCATTTAACTAAGGCTTGCATCTCTTCCTCACAGGGAAGTTGTGATGATTAAAGGAGAAAATACAGAGACTGATATATAGTAACTTTCAACAAATGTTAATTTAAATGTTTAAAAATGTACTACTTGAGGATCAACCAATAATAAGTTTCATGATCCTCCTGTCCTGGCAAAGTGACTGGAGTCTAGAGAGTAAAAGAGGCGTAAGGGAAGAGGGTTTGAAGAAGTAGAAACTCAAAAACTGAAAAGCAGAGAACGAGACTTGAGAAAGAGAAAATGAACCATATCTATCCATCTACAAATTAGAGCACCTAAGGTCAATTGATATTAATGTAGAAAGAGGAAGATACTATTTTGTAACCACTTGTTTCTGTGCTTTTATATTTTTATACCTTTTATTTTCTTTTTGCCCTGGTTTCTAATAAAGCCCATTTGGGAAAAATACAGCCTGTCTTGGGTGATCTCAAGGAAAGGGGACTCGGTCCACATAAAGGTGAGGGAAATTAGAAAAGGGAGGTGGATGTAGTGGCACCCCCAGATACAAAATGAAATAAGCCCAGAAAGAGGTTAAAAAACTCAGTGGAGAAATTTTGCTCTTTCCCCTCTTCCTTGGAGGGATGTTCCCTGGAATTCTGCTTATTTAATCTTATCCCAGTCTTCATCATTCTCAGGTCATGTTACTGGGCACCATCCACATTAACTGGCTTTTTCCTCTGCTTGCTGCCTCAGCAACTCCTGCAAAGTTTTGGTATGCGGTAGTTGTGTTTTCATCAGCTCTAGTGACATTCAGCTACAATGCATATTCCCATGACTAGAATTAGCT
This sequence comes from Talpa europaea, assembly GCF_964194135.1. Classification (NCBI taxonomy): domain Eukaryota; kingdom Metazoa; phylum Chordata; class Mammalia; order Eulipotyphla; family Talpidae; genus Talpa; species Talpa europaea. The sequence continues at coordinate 26,379,646 of NC_140076.1, forward strand.
CAAATCAACTTTATAGAATAAAGTCATTATGTACGGCAAGTCACTGGTTCATAAACATTTTCCTCTAGCACATTCATGTTTGACACTATCAAATAATAACAGTCAGTCCAGGTCCTAATTTATGCAAACAGAACATTGCCAAGGCCCAGACTATAGTTCAGCATTGCAGGGGGGAACAAAGTATATTTCTATACAGCCAGCCATGTTCACATTCCGATTTTCACAGCTCAGTTTAAACATGGCATCAAAGGGAATGTAAGTTGGAGAGCTCACCAACAGGGAGCATCTTACGTGAAAGCATCATTTATTGGGGTGGTGTCTGACGTGTCCTCAGTGCCTGAGGGGTGGAGTTTTGCGTGAGTTCACCATAAGTACAACTTCTCATCTGTTCAAGTGTTACATCTTCAGGCTCCACTGGTCTAGCCATCAGTCTCTCTGACTATGAATTTCCAGTCAAATAGTGTAGACTATTTCACTTCTGCAGACTAAATCCCAAAACATACAAAGAGGGAATTCTGGGAAACAGTTACCACCTTAAAAAACTGGGATTGTTTTAGGAAGAATTTATTTAGTTTTAGGATTGGGCCTTAGACACAACTGTGGAAGAATTATCAACCCAGCTGACAAAATCACAATCCAATCACTGTTATAGCGAAGTATCTTTATTCTGCATTTTTAATTATGATTTTTCTCTTTAATCCATGAATTGAGAAGTGGTTTTAAAATGTATGGAGGGAACGATTGGGGTCAAAATCAGGGGGTTGCAATTGTATGGGGAATATAAAAATTTAAAAAAAAGTAATAAAATTAAAAAAAAAACAAAATGTATGGAGGGACTTCTGTTTCTGGACATGATTGAGTAACAGATATCAGAACTATTTTCCCACTTTAAACCACTATAAAACAGGACAAAATTTATGAAGCAACTCTTTACATGCACTGGACAACAAAAGGTGTGTTTGTTTGCTAGGGCTGCAGTAAGAAAACATCACTGGGTAACTTAAACAACAGATATTTATTTTCACATAGTTCCAGAGACTGGAAGTCCAAGACGAAGGTGGTGGCCAGTTTGGTTCCCCCCGGGATCTCTGTGCTTGGCTTGCAGAAGGCCATCTTCTGCGTCCCCTCATGTTGTCTGTGCACATGCACCCCAAATGTCTCTCTCTCTCTCAAACTTCCTCATCTTCTAAGGATACTGGTCAGATTAGATTAGGAAACACTAATAGTACTTCATCACCTCTTTCAAGTCCTAGCTCCAAATATACTAGCTGTCTGAATAAAGTTGCTAAGGGCTCCACATATGAACTTGGGGGGAAGGGGAAACAATTCAGTCCAAAACAGAGTGTAAGGCAGCGTTTTTGAAAGAAGAGAAATACAGAAGGTGAACTTTCTGGTCGGGAATATATATCTTCTGATTCTTACATTGAAATACCCAGAAGTGGGATTGTTCAATCATATGGTAGTTCTATTTTAATTTTTGGAGGAACCTTCATGCCATTTTCCACACTGGTTTGATCAATTTACATTCCCACCAACTGTGCATATAATATAACGATATAGGTAGATTAAACAAATGGGAAAAATATACTATACAAACACTAATCAAAAGAAAGCTAGAATACTAGCTATACTAATATTAGTCAAAATATACTTCAGAGCAACAACAAAAGAGTATAATCAAGGACAAAGAGTGACGTTGCATAGTGATAAAGGGTGAATTCACCAAAACCTGTCAATCCTAAAAGTACATACAACAAACAACTGAGCTTCAAAGCACATGAAATGAAAAATTATAAAACAGAAAGAAGAAATATACAAACCCACAGTTATATTTGGAAATTCCAAATTTCAGTAAATAATAGAACCAGCAGGCAAGAAGTTCATTACAAATATAGATGAAATGAACAACAACATCAATTGACAGGATCTAACATTTATAGAACATTCAGCTTAAAAATGACAGAATATCCATTCTTTTCTCAAATATATAGTTTCAACAAAACTGAAGTAAGAGCTTGCAAATAAGGAAACCAAAAGCCAAGTTCAGGTTTTTTCCTCAACATAAACAAAATGTCAGACAGGAAAGACTCAATGTAATGGCAAATGAGGTCACAAGACAAAAGACTGGGATGTCAAACCTGAAACCCTTTAGCCATAGCTGTGTCAAGGAAGTTTAGATTTCTCTTCACTTTTCTAAAAGCTTTATTCACTACTGAGCTTAATTTGTAAATTTTTTTACTAAAACCCCCCCTGGAATTTATACTACAAGCCCCCTGATAAAATGATATAATATCCATGAAGTGTTAGCTAAATCATTGTCCTCAAATTTAAAAATGCATAGAATCTTAAAATGCAAATTCTGGTTCCTTAGGTGTAGAGGTGCCAACATTCTGAATGTCTTAACAACTTCCAGTTAAAATGCTGGTCATGCTAATCCACTGACCATTCCTTGAGTAGAAAGAGTAGGAGGAGATTCTCATCCAATTCTAGGAGAGTCTATTCTTGCCTACAAATATCACTTTACTAAAACAAAGCTCCTTTCTTTGTAACATGAGGGTTTACTTGTCTTAAATCATATTCTCTTAATAGTACCAGATGAAGACTGACTTATATTACTTCCCTGAATTCTTTTATATAATCACCATTGATTTTTCTTAAACTGTTCTTTCTTCAGATCTTGTCAAATCCTTGCTTGATTCACACTCAAGTCATGGATCTGGGAGTCTGAAGTCATCTTGTATCCATAAATTTGAACTTATTTCACAAATCCAGAACTCAAACACTCAATCTCATGTACATTTAGTAACAGAAAATATAAATATTGATGCCAGTTCTTTGCCAGGTCTTACAAACCGGTGATAAAGAGATGAATCAAATAGAGGACTTGTGTTCATGGAGTCCACTGTCTGATGTCTTCATGCTTGAGGAATATTCACTGTCAAAGCCTTCTGGGGTGCTTCATATCTAATCTCACTGAATCTAACCCATTAATATATCATGTGCACTCACTGAATGTTGGAAAGAATTTTGATGGAAGTCATGTAGATTATGTCCCAGATTTTTTGCTGGAGGGCATGCTTCTGTGACTTCATTCTGGTGCTTTCCCCCATCCTGTCACTTTGAGGAAAGCCCTCTTCACATCTTTGTTCCGAAGGCTATAGATGATGGGGTTGAGGAAGGCAGAGATGACATTATAGAACAGAGCCAACTTCTTGTCCTCTTCTGGGGAGGCCTCAGCACCAGGTCTCATGTACATAACCATACATGGAATAGAGAACATAGTAACTACAGTGATATGAGAAGCACAGGTAGAAAAGGCCTTGATTCGCCCTTGGGCTGAACGAATCTTCAAGATGGCAGCAAAGATATTGATGTAGACAATGATGATAAGGGAGAGTGGGACTATGAGAAGAATGAAACCCAAGATGAAGTCCACCTGGTCGTTGAGAGATGTGTCTGCACAGGCCAACTTCAGGACTGCAGGTACTTCACAGAAGAAATGATTGATCTCATTGGGGCCACAATAGGGAAGAATCATAGCAGAGACAGTATATATCAGGGCACAGCTAATACCCCAGAATCCACAGAAGGCTACCATTGACACACACAGCAAAGGACTCATGATGACTTTATACCTCAAAGGATGGCAAATGGCCACATACCTGTCATAAGCCATGATTGCAAAAAGCCAAGACTCAGTGATGCCTAGCATCAGGAAGATGTACATCTGGGCCACACATCTCGTATATGAGATGCTCTTCTTTTTGCAAACTAGATGTACCAACATCTGGGGTACTGTGGTGGTAACATAGCCCATATCCAGAATGGATAGGACATTGAGGAAAAAGTACATGGGTGTGTGGAGGCGAGAGTCCATGCGTATTAAGGTGATAATAAGCCCATTACCCAGGAGGGTGATAAGGTAAAGGAAGAGGAAAACAATGAAAAGAATAAGATTTATCTTTGCATTGTGAGAGAATCCTAGGAGAATAAATTCAGTAATAGAGCTATGATTTCCCCAGAGGAAGTTCTGCATCCTTCTCCTGGTATAGGGAAAGAACAGAGTGGTCACTCACAGGTGAAACTCCAGATTCATACCTTGCCGTGACTCATAGTCTAAAAGTGCCCAATACTAGCAGGAAAGTACATGCTTATTAGGATGCCCACAAAGCTGGAGCCCAAATTTTAAAAAAAATTTATTTTGATACACAAAGCATCTTAATATTGCACTAGTTAGTCCCAGTTCTGAAATCCCAAATCATGAAGAGCACATTTCAAAATGTAGAACTTGCAAAAGGAGGGTCCAAAATTGTGTCTTTCACTTCATTAACTTGTATAGTCTATAGAGCTTATAAAAGATTTCAAAGTGGTCAAGGAAAGAATTGGAAGTTTGAGGATATGACACTTGCTGAGAGCTTCATACCAAATTGTCATGTCTGCCTCCCCAGTGAAGCATCTCCCCAAATGGGCTTCACTGGGACAATTGAGTAGCTTCTTGGGTACTCTGGAACTTCAAAATCAAAGTTATTAGATAGCTGAGTAAAGCCAGAAAAACAGCTATTTTTTTTGAAATACAGACATAACTCATTTTATATTTTACAAATTGAAAGTTTGTGGCAATCATGTGTTGAGCCAGTCTATCGGATTATACTTTAATACAAACAACTTTCATATGCACCTCAAAACAAAAAAAAAAAATGCATGTGGGTCACTCTGTTAGCACATCTGCTTTATTGTAATATTCACTTTATTGTGGTGGTCTAAACCCACACCCACAGTGTCTCTGAGATATGCCTGTAAATTATACTCCAGGTCAAAGTTATATACTTCCATGAACATGAAACATAAGGAAGGGGAGGGGAAAGAAAAAGAGGAAGGGGTAGAAAAAAGGAAAAAAGAAGAAATAAAAACATCATAATAGGATACTATAGTCAATGAATAAATACATCGGTAATAAATGAAAGTTATTTGTTCCCACCAAGAAGAAAGATGATTAATTATCTAGAGATTCACAGTAAAGAAATATTAAAGAACTTCTTTAGGCTAAAGGAAAATGGTCCCTGATGATAAAACATTATTGAAAGAATGAACACTACAAATAGTAAAAGTGTAAGTAAGTAAGACAAAATATTCGTTGCTTAAAGCAATAAAATAACATTATCATAGGGGACTTTATTTATTTATTTTTTTTTATAGAGGCATGTTTTATTTATTTATTTGTTTGTTTCTTTGTTTATACATGCACTGGGTACAGTCAGAAGCGCGGGAGGGTGAGAGAATTCACCAGAGCCAGAGCAGGGAGCAGAGCAGGCAGAAGGACCAAGGTACATTGCTGAGGGGAGCAGCGGGCGGCAGGAGAGGTCTGCGCGCCATGTGGGACCCTCCTCCGGTGGCCGGGGAGCAGCCGGGGATCGAACCGGCGCCGCAGAGGTCGCCGGCAGCTTCGCAACCCAGCGCTCAACCGCTGCGCCACCGGGGAGGCCCATCATAGGGGACTTTAAATATGGACAAAGAAGTAGACTATATGACAAAAAAAGATTTTGCATTGTTTAGGAAATGCTAAAATATTAATGTAAATGAGATTATTATAAGTCAATGCTGCATACTTCAGTCTGGATCAGGTGTTAGCACACTTTTTATCTAAGAGGCCAAACAATAACTATTTTAGGCTTTGTAAGTAATTTTCAGTTACTGCAGACTGTTTTTATTCATCTTAAGTCATTTAAAAATATAAGATTTACCATACTTGTTCTCAAATAACAAATGAATAATAGAAAAATAGTAAAACTCAAAATATAAAACAGGATGTAAGGAGAATAAAGATTCTCAGTTAATTCAAAAGAAGCAGAAAAAGTGGGATTAAAAAAAACAAAGGACACATGGAACAAATAGAAAGCAAATAGTAAGATGATAAGTTCAAAGCTAATTTTGTAGCTGTATTAAATATAAATGGACTAAGCAAGCCAACCTGAAAGATAAAGATTATCAGACTGGATTTTTTTTTAACTAATAATATGAAAGAATTCTATAAGTAAAGGAATCATGTTTTAATAGCAGAAAAGAACAGAAAGGACAATTTTGGGTGTTTCCATAGTGTAGTGATTGGTAAAGCAAGGATTTTGCTGTAGTGCTCACTACAGCATCACCAGTGTCAGTTATTGGATACAGCACAGGATAAAGTATTTAATAAATCATTAGAGCAAGAGGGTCAGTCTTGGACTCCATTCTAGAAGCTATGTTGCCAGAACAAGGAGAGGTGACTGATACCTGTCCTTTCCAGTGGGGTAAACACATGTGGAAAGTAGAATTTACAGTTGTGAGCTTCTGAGAGAGGAGTGTGGACAACTTGCAGCATGTAGGAAAGTATATTGTAAGGTAAAGGAAATAACTTTAAGGAAAAAAAAGGTGATATTTTTAGAAAAAAAATTAGAAATTTAAGGATTAAATTAGAAATTTAAGGATGCTGAGGTCTGTCTATAGAATATCTTAAGGACTGTGATAAGTAGAATGGATAATAATTGCCCTCATAATCCCAAATGGGTTTAAGTATAAATTTTACCAGATGACAACTTCAGATTGAGAAAGTGTTCTAACATTAAGAGCTGTTTAGAGAGGATTGTACTGGGAAGCAAAGCACTCCCTGTTTCTCTTGAGAGTTTCAAGTCAGGCTGACTCTAGCTGATCACACATCAGGGATGCATTGGGGTCAACCTGGAATTAGAGAGCGATGGGGCAGGAGGATTGGCGAGATCTGTTCCATTTGCAAGAGTTAAAAACTTTCCCATCATCTCTGTCTTCTTTATTCTCTAACTTTGCTTTTTCCCTATGCTTAATGCCTGCAGAGTTGAACAAGCTCTCACTGTGACCCCACCCCTACTACAGTCCATCCCTCAGAACTGTAGCATTTGGTAGGAGCAGTGTTAATATAAGCGCTTTTCCATTGTGGTCTCTATATTCAAGCATCCATACATGGTGCAGATTGTATGTGGGAAAGTGTATGGGGTGCTCAGAAGGGAATGGGAGTGGGAAATAAGTGAGCAGATCCCAAAAGCACACTCATCCCCAACAACTATAACAGGGACCACACTGGCCTGCAGATATCTTGGTGGGAGGCATCTGTCTTGTTTCCCTCTTCAGTAAGAGATCTTTAGAGCAACTCCCAACATCAAAGTGGTCCTTCAAAACCCTGCCTCCCCTGAGATCTCATGGCTTCCCCTCATCACGCCCATATGCTACCGCAGTCCTGCCAACCTTTCCCACCTGCCACTGTCACCCCTTGTCTTGTCCACCTCCAAGGGTCCCATGGATCAGGATGCAGACATGGACTCATCTAGCTGCCTGCCTCAGTTTTCCTAACAACAGCCCCTCCTCCATTTCTTTGTCTTTTTTTTTTTTAAGATTTATTTATTTTTATACAAGAGCTGGGGTACAGGCCAGAGGTGCGGGAGGGTGAGAGGATTCACCAGAGACAGAGCGGGGAACAGAACAGGCACATTGACCGAAGTACACTGCTGAGGGGAGCAGCAGGCAAGTCAGGAGAGGTCTGCAGCGCCATGTGGGATTCTCGCCAGAGGGCTGGGATCAAACCCGCACTGCCGAGGCTGTGGACAGATTCACAGCGCTGCGCTCAACCCGCGGCGCCACCGGGGAGGCCCTGTTTCTTTGTCTTTATTGGTAACTGAAGGTCAAATGCTTGAGAGAGACACACACACTAGGTTTGACAAGGACAGAGAGGGCAGAGATGGGCAGTTGGACAGAGAGAAGTAAACACAAAAGCAAATCAGACGGATGGGGAAGGGACAGAGAAAGGGAAGAGCGAGAAGCGTAGGCGTGAAGGGACACACAGATGAGATCTGTAGACAGTACAGAGGAGCAGGGCAGGCAGAAGAAGGGGTGCCTCAGACGAGAAGATGTCCAAGCCTTGGGCCCACCGCCCCCGCCCTGCCCCTCCTTACCTGCTGTTGGGCTTTGCGCAAGGGGTGGGTCAGGAGTCTGTGGAGCCCTCCTTTGAACCTCTGCTCTGATCCCCAGGAGGACAGAGCCAATGATTTCCTAATGAGCTCACTGTGTTTTTGAATTCTCCCAGGTCTGAACATCAAATTTGAACTTCAACCCTGAGTACCCGAGGCTGTGTACAGCCAGAACCCTGATCCTTTCCACCCCAAGTCCTGACACTCCCCAAAAGACATACATGCTGTGGTCAGGCCAGCCTCCTGGTGTCCACTGCGCCCAAGCACCTAACTGACCATTGATGGATAAATGGATAAGCGGATGTGAGGCAGAGATAGATGAAAGAGAGAGAGAGAATTCTATATATCTCAGAGAGATATATACATTAGATATAATACTATATATATAATATAGTATTTAATCGTGAAAAAGATTTTGCCATTTGTTAAAACATGGGTGAAACTTAGCAGCATTCTGTTAAGTAAAATAAGACAAATACTGCATGTATCATTTATATGTGGAATCTTTTTTTTTTTTTTAAGAAAAAAAGATCAAATACAGAAGCAGAGAGTAGAAAAGCGATAGCCACGGCCCAGGAAGTAGAGGAAATAGGGAGAAATTGCAAAAAGAATACAAACTTTCACCTCTCAGATAAATAACATCTAAGGAATAAATGTAAAACAGGGTGACTATAGTAAATAACACCGTGCTATATCACTGAAATTTGCTATGAGAGTAGAACTTAAATGTTGTCTCAAAAACAAATATGTGAGGTGAAGAATGTGTTAGTTAACTAGATGGGAGAAATCCTACAATGTGTATATATATATATATATATATCAAATCACTTTATACACTTTGAAATCTTACAATTTTAATTTACAATTTTATGTCAATTACTTTAGTGAAGTCGAATTTTTTAAATAAATATATACATATCTACACACATATAATGGACTACTTTTGACCTATACAGTAAAAAAGTGTGAAATTCATATTATTGTTATGAAATCACTATATCTCGACACCTTAGAAAAGAGAAACACAACAAAATTATACTTATATACATATATATTTATATATGTGTGTGTGTATGTATACATATATGTATTTTTTTTTAATCTGGAAGCACATTTTAAACCTTTGGTGTGGGGGCTGGTACTAAATAGAGTATCAAAGAGGGCTGATGTATTTGTATTGTTTAAATGTTTATAATGAGTATTTCATATCAGTGTTGACTTGTATAATTAAAGTATAAAGTAACTGCAGATAATAGCAATAAAAACACTCAGGGCTTTCCAATGTAACCAGATGATTGCTGTCACTTTTAAGGCTCCTCAGAGCTTTGATTTGCAGGAAATGACTCGCATCAAAGCTAGTTTAAGGTAGAGAAAAACTTCTCAGGCAGCTTGTGCGGTCTGAATTTGGGGCCAACCTTAGGACTGTCATATGGTTTCCTAAGCACAAGCACCCCAGGTTTGTCCTGCTGAGAATTCCCCGTGAGCTGTGCCTTAGCTTGACACTTCTCAGGAGGACATAAGAACTGTCAATTACACAGGGAGCTCACTCTTTTAATGCCAATTAAGCAAGAAGTAATATCTAGATCACTCTTCCTCTTTCCCCTCCTGCTGAGTCTTCACAAGTTTATTCCCCAGTTACTGAGAGCCACTCCTGGGCTCTCTGTCTCAGGAGCCCTTTCCTGACTATGGCACAATTAAGCCACGGATGAGTTGCTCTGGAATAAGAAGTCCCGCGAGACTTGTTAAGAATATGGAAGGAATATCATTAAGAACTTCAGCTTATTAGACAGCTGAACCAACACCAGCAACTAAGTAGGAAGAACAGAAGTGACTCCGTGTCCCTCAGAGGCAGCTGAAGAAACTTTTTCTAACTTTTGCTTAACTTTTATCCCAAGTGTGTGCTCCAGCTACTAAACTCATACCCAAGGCACCTTCACTTTCACCACCACCATCACCCTGTTTTTTTTATCATATATTTCATCATAACTTCATCACCCTGTTAGTATTCTCACCACTTTCAGCCACCACCCCCCAAATACTGTTCTTTCCCTACTGCATTATTCCCAATATTACCCACTCATTGCTCATCATCTCTCATCATCTTTATCATCCCCATTACCATTGTGAGCTCAATCCTTCACCATGTGTCAATGACTCATCTCCATCCCACCCATGACCATCACAATACAGATCTGAGCTCGCAAGAAGAAAGCAGTGTCCTGAGAATTCAGAGAAAAAGCCTTTATTTGAAACCAGACAAGAGAAATATTTTTAAATAACTGTTCTGTGATTTCAATCAGGTACAAAAGGACAACAGGGGCCCTGATAAGATGATAATAGACTGGGATAAGAAGAATACAAGAAGTTAAATAAAATCTAACACAGAAGTCAAAATATAGCCTGAATTGGAGATGGGAAATTGGAAGATTGACCTTGAATAACAATTTAAATATTCCCAGAATGCAGAAGGAAAGATAGAAAATGATGACTAAAGAGTTAGGGTGAGATGCAAAGATCCAGCCTATAAGTGCTAAATAATTTCTAAAGAAGAAAACAGTAAGTGGATCAGAAACAACATCCAATGGTATAATAAAACCTTCTGGATGTCAAATACTCTGAAGTTCAAAATGTCCCACTATAGTACAGGAAATATTAATGAAAGAAGCCATTATCTCAATGAAAGATTATGGCCGGCTAGTAATCTGTTCTCCACTAGAATGAATCATTCAAAATATGAGTCCTGGAACATCATCCTCAGTTTTTAAATATTTAATAACTTTCCAGTACACTCAGATCAAAATCAAAATCCCGAGGTGACCCACAAGACTGATGGTTGGCCCTGCACACCTCCACCTGCTTCTGCCTTGCTTTCTGCCTAACAGGCCTTCTCTCTGTGCCTTGCACATGCCACGCTCTGGTATATATTTCCTCTCCCCTCAGGAATGTCTTCAACACATCAATTTCCTATGGCTAACTTTAGGGTCCCAAACATCATATCCACAAGGAAACCACAGACCTAATTAGACCTGTCTATATGCTCTTGTAGCACTGTGCTCCTTTCTACATTAGTTCTTCTATCAGGTTTATATTTCTTTATAGGATTCTTTTATTACTATCTGCCTCAGTCTCTTAGAGTTTAAGATCCACAAGAGCAGAAACCAGAGTCAAGTCACATTTCAACGCCATATCCAGACCTGCAGGATGTACACTTCGACCTCGTGACACTGAGTGAGTGGGGAAGAGTTCCCTCTTCTTCCACCTCCAGGGACCTCCTCAGTCAGCCTCTTGCCTTTAGTAATGTAGATGGAGATGGAAGGAAGGCACTAGAATATCATCCCTGAAACTCCAGGGGTCACGTATCTATCTCCCAAACCCTCAGGGAGCACCTGCATTGTGGGGCAAGGGTGGGGAGAGGTCTTGAGTGGCTACACTCAGCACAAGTCTCTCTCCCTGCAGTCACTCTGATCAGTCGCTAGGAGGGGCCATCACCTGACTTGTAAGGGGCAGGTTGCGAAGCTGCCCGCAGCCTCTGCAGCGCCGGTTCAATCCCAGGCTGCTCCCCGGCCACCAGAAGAGCGTCCCACATGGCGCGCAGATCTCTCCTGCCGCCCGCTGCTCGCCTCAGCAGTGTACGTTTGTCCTTCTGCCTGCTCTGCTCCCCGCTCTGGCTCTGGTGAATTCTCTCACCCTCCCGCGCTTCTGACTGTACCCAGTGCATGTATAAACAAAACAAACAAACAAATAAATAAAAAACATGCCTCTCTATATATATATAAAAGATTCTCCTGTTTTATGAACTTCTCTTTCATATTTCAAATCTTGTCGTATAGTCTACCAGTGTGAAGGGGCCAATGCTCCCCTTCATAATCTATTTTCCTGGCTGCCTTCAGAAATGGGCAATTTATTCCCCAAACTGTTGCATGCATTTCTGATTTTTCTTCTTGCCACAGTCCCCCCTTTATCTAGGTGTTATATATGAAAGAAAATACTGCACAAAAACTTCAGAGAAATTTGCCAAACAATCAGACTCCCCCATTGGAGGTACAAAGGAGCAGCTCTCCCTCAAGGGGAAAACCTTCCATCAGAACAAACAAGCAAACAAACAACCACAACCCCCCCTTGTCCGCAGGAGATAGCCAGACCCACTGCAATGCTGTTTCCATAGAAATGGAAGGATCTGGGGACTTGAAACTGGAACTAGAGGGTTAAAATTGATTTTCAGACACTTAAGAGCCCACAAGAAAAGAAGACCAATCTCACTTTCTCTTTGAGGCTTCCTTTCCACAGGCACAGCAAAGACAAGAGGCTTATGGACAACCTTGAGCTGACCGCCAAGGCTGGCTAGGAACCCAGAACGCAGGGGGCAGGTGGGGGCCTCTTGTACACCCCAGAGACAAAGGCTCCAGATAGTGGTGCTTTTCTTGTTTCTGAACTCCTTACTGCTGGTAAATGATTCGCAGAGGAGGCTGTCTTATTAGCTTCTTTTTCAGAATGTGACGAAAACATTTTTGAAGTTTTGATAACAGACATTTGCCCCAGTGTTTCTAGTTCCAGTTAAGAATCAGGCAATAAGCCAAAGGAGCAGCAGGACCAAGAGAAAAGCTGTATCACAAGCCCTGCTCCGGAACACAACTATAAGACCCTGTTCCAAAACACAGGAGGGCATCATGTTGGGTGTCAGTGTTCAGTGCTCATTTGTGTGCCCTCCTGCATGCCCCCCCTCCCCGATTCCCTCCTGGTGGTCCAGGCTTAACCCCACCTGACTTTCACCCACTACCTGACTACAAAGTCTCCTCTCTGGCTCTCAGTGTCCTCATCAGTAAAATGGACATCATTTCTCTGGCACCTTTACGTTCCTGGAGTGCTATGTGACATAAAAGAACTCTGGAAAAGTTGTAAGTTGACTAGCTGGGGTCCCTGAGTGCTCCCCAATCTCCCATTTTGTTTCAGATGGATTCTCCTTGGTCCCAGTCCTCTAACTCTATAGGTTAGTTTAGTTCTTTAATCAATTTTTCCTGCTGAAGAGCAAAACTACATATTATCCCAAGGAATGGAGAGTATTTTTTTTCCATGACTACTTTTCAATCCAGAGCCTGGACCCTCTTCTCTGGTAGGTGGAGCCCAAAAGGGTGTGGCATGTGTGCTTCACAATGAGCGAATATTCAGTCACTGATGATGGGAGCATCCTGTGAGAGATAAATGCTGGCTGCTGAAGCTCATTTACTCACTTTGACAAGATTAGTGACTTGGAAAAATGACGAAAAAGCTACCCCTGATTTCCCCATCTCAACCCCTTAACCCCAACCAGCCTCGACCTCCTCTTCCTGCTCCTTCAGGCCCTCGTTATTCAACCCGCTTTCCTCCCCTAAACCCTAAGCCTCTTGGCCATGCCCGTGCTCCCCAGCCCCAACCACCCGTTTCCAGCCCTACCCGCTTCCCTCCTCTGACCAACGTCATCCCTCCTCTGACCAACGTCATCCCTCCTCTGACCAACATCATCCCTCCTCTGACCAACAGCATCCCTCCTCTGACCAACGGCATCCCTCCCCGGCCCCCTGCCTGCAGGGCTTCACCCCCTAGATCTGTTCCTTCCAAATCATCTGCTCGCCGCTCAGCTGACCTGCATCCCCGTTTTGGTATCTCGCCTTGCTTTTCCCTGAGTTCTTCTCCTTCCCATTCATCCTAGTTCCTTGGACTCTGGTCCTTGCTGACACCCACAGTCAGACCCGGTGAGTCCCATATCTTAGCCGGAGTGTTGGTGTCCCTACTGGAGGGACAGTTCCAGTGCAGTTCAGAATTGCCAGGACTGGATTCCCAGTGGCCTGACTCGGTAGACAGAGGATACTCAAGATGACAGCAACCAGCATTCACCCCAGAGGGTAAGTTTGGTTACCCCTATTTCACTACGTCATTTTCAGCAGCGGCCAGATCCTTATCAGCTGACCACTGTACCTCACCAACATCTGCATGCTGCCTGCACCCTCTTGGTATCCATGTCAGATGCCAGAGACAAGATCTTTTCTCAAGAGAACCTGTGTCATTTCCCCTTTCTCATCAGGCAGCCCTCATGAGCCTCTAGGTTTGTAGCTGGCTTGTCCATGGGACTTGGTCTGAGACCGCACCATAAGCCACAGGACCATTGACAGAGAAGGCAAGAAAAGTAAGGAATGGGACACATCTGATTGCACTGAAGGAGAGCAAGTCTATACTACGTTCCGGGTTAGTGAGTGAAGGAATGGGGGACCCCTGAGAAATCACACACACAGGACACAAACCCCTACTATAGATATGATGGGGCTCAAGATATTTTTGGTCATGTTCTTCCAAGACTCCACTTCCCTGCATCCTAGGATTCTAGAACCTTGCCAGGTGCTTTCTGCCCTTGAGAAATGTCTCCTGCAAGAAAAGGGAGAGGTCCTCCATTGTGCTCTCATCAAAACTCTGAAGGTTGAGCCTCTCTCTCAGTCTGCTGCTTCTACCCTAGAATGTGGGAGGAACAGAGTGTAGAAAAGCCAACAACTCTCCCCTTTCACCATTCTGCCCCATCTGCCAAATGGAGAAAGAGGATCAGAGGCTTTTCTCTTTTATTTGTGAATTTGGTAAATTGTCATGATATATTATTCTTTTTCTATATTGTTGGATGTCATTTTCTCATACTTTTGCATCTATGTTCGTGAAGGATATTTATCTCTAGTTTTCCTTTTTGTAATAATTTGTGTGGCTTTAATATCAATGCTGGCCTCATAAAATGAGTTAGAAAACACTTCTGTTTTCTGAAAGAATTCGTGTAGGATTGGTATTTTCTTCATTTCTGTGTTTGACAAAGTCTCAGGAAAAGCCATCTGGGCCTGAAGAGTCATATTGTGGGACTTATCCCATTACTAATTCACCATGTTCTCAAATAGTCTCAGAGATTAGAAGCACATTGATGACTCTGGATGACCCACGGTGAGCAGAAGCAGAAGCCCTGGGAAACACGAACGTGGAGCTGCGGTGGAAATAGATGAAACGATGGTGATTGCAATCCCTGTGCCCCTGACCTCTGCCTAACCCGATCCCTTGGACCATCGGGGTCCAGGTTGACAAAAAGTCAGTTTTGCAGGGGATAAAGAGACTCTTGATTCAAAGGTAACAAAGTGATATTTCATTTTCTTCTCCACCTTAGGAAGGCAGTAAAGACTTAGGAGGCTGCTCAAGCCTTGCTAGGAAAAGGGACCCAGACATGGCTCACAATGACAAAGTAAAGTGCTTTTCTAGCTCAGCCAGTGTGTGAGGGAACCTGTTTCTGAATGACATAAGGATTTATGTAATTTGAAGAAAATCACAGTTGAACTGGTCAATATCGAGTCAGCCAGCAAACATCAAACACCTGTATCTGTCCATAGCTCTGCCAGGTACCAGTACCTGTATCTGTCTATAGCCCTGCCAGGTACCAGTACCTGTATTTGTCTATAGTTCTGCCAGGTACCAGTACCTGTATTTGTGTATAGTTCTGCCAGGTACTGGTACTGCAGAGATGAGCCATATAGATCTCTTGTTCTCAAACAACTTAGATGTAAACAAATAAGTTCAATATTCTAGTAACTAGAATACTTGGGCTAGAGCATGACACAAAGACAAATTGGACTGGGCTACAGAAAGATTTTAAAGGATTATGTGTGAACTTGTTATAAACACTGGGTAGGTGTTCCCCAGACTGACAACAGAGAAAGCACTTTTTCCAGGCCAAGGAGCCAGAGGTTAAAGCAAGGAATCAGGAGGTATATTGCTAAGTTCTGGAAACTGCAGACTTGCCCATACAAGTGACATGTTCAACTCTGTGCCCTCAGACATCTACATGTCAGGGAACACACTGTGTCATGAGTAAATGAATTAATAAGTAAATGAATGAATAACACATTGGGAAAGACCACACCCTTTCAAGTCAAGCGTTCAGGTGCTTACTAAAACCAGGAGTGGCTCATTTCTTATGCAAGGTCTCCTTTAGGTTCTTTTAAAATAAACTGTATTATATAAGGTATCCAGAGTGGTCAAACTCATAGAATGTGAAGTGGTGGTTTCCAGGAGCCCAGGGAGGAAGGAAATGAGGAGCTTGTCATTTAATGGGCATTACAGAGTTCTGGAGATTGGTTTCACACGGTGAATACCCTTAACACTAATATGCATTACTAAAAAACATTAAGATGGTAAATTTTATGTTATACATATGTAATTTTTTTTCTTCAATAAACCATTCAACAAGTCGCGTCCATTAGAATCCCCGTTGCCTGGCAACAGTGTGGCGACAGCTTGGCTTGGCGTTGCCTGGAGACGGTTGGAGGCCTGGCACCGAGCAGGCTGGGAGACTCCGGCCAGCGTGAAAGAGGGCAGCGCCGACAAGGCAATGGCCACACACCACAAGAAGGAGGTCGTAGATGAGGTCCACCATAACCAGATCTTGCGTGAATTGTACCTCAAAGAGCTACGAACCCAAAAACTGTACACAAAGTATCACGTGAACCCTCTACGCAAGGGTGAGAGCACTGTTGGATGCAGGCAAAGAGGGAAGGAAGCAGTAGGGGGAGCCAGACAGAGCAATGTGGGAGATGCCTTCTCGAACTCAACCCCTTTGTAGACTTCAGCCTTTGTAGACTTGGGGGTGGGAGTGGTTCTTGCCCCACGTCAGATCAATGTATTAAAAGTATAAAATGCACTCATCTTGCAATTAAATACTATTTTAGTTACACTTAATATTGAAAGACTTATCTGATTTTGCTTTTTAAAGTAATTATATTTTGCAGGATTTTGTTTCGTTTTGCTTTGTTTTTATCTTAAAGATTAAATTTATTTATTTATTTATGCATGCAAGATCTAGGGTATAGGCCAGAGATAAGAGGGTGAGAAGATTCACCAGAGACAGAGTGGGGAGCAGAACTGGCAGATTGACTGAAATGCACTGTTGAGAGGAGGAGAGGGCAAGACAGGAGAGGTCTGCTGCGCCACATAGGTTAATCCCTGGCTGGGATCCATCTTATGCCACAGTGGCTGGAGATAGCTTGATAGCACTGAGACTTTAACCCCTGCACCACCAGGGAGGCCCATGTTTTGCTTTGTTATTAGTAAGCTAAAGTTGGTGGGGGGAGTTGTTGTTTAGTGTGACTGAGGAATGGATTTTTAATTGCCTTTCGTTTTAATAACTTCAGTTCAAATAGTCACATGTGGCTGGTCACCACAATATTGCACACTTGTTACTGTGATGTAAGGTCCTCAAGAGCCGTATGTGTTCCTTAGTACCCAGCACAACACCTGACATGTGACAGACACTCAGCAGTGTGGGGTGTCAGCCTAAGGTGGGTCTCAAAGAGGGATGGCATTAACTCTAACGTGCACCTGTGATGCTGTTTTTTCTCTAGTTCACACAATTACCAGGAAACCCATGTCTTGGCATGATAATCTGGAGGAACCTGCAGATGGTAAGTACTGGATTTGACAGTACCATTGAGATAGAGCACAGGTAGGCGGCTGAATGGAGACTCCTTGGGGCAAACATCAGTTCCCTGCTTTGATCATCTGAAAACTGGACTCCTACTAGCCAGACTCATAAGAGGTTAATATATTCAACCATACTGCCAGCTTATTAACTTCCAATCCAAAAGAAATATTCCTAAAGGCCTTACCATGATTAATATGACCCATTGGGGCAAAATAAGGCAATATCAGGACTTATATTTGTTTACTTCTATGTATCAAGAATTATGTAGGCATTCATTCATTCATCAAACATCTGGCTGTTACAGCACAGGTTCTAGAGCCGTATTGAGTTCAAATTCTATTTTTTTTTTTTATGTCTCTGAGCCTCTCAGGGCCATTATGAGGATTCAACAGATAATGCTAGTGCAGAGAACAGTACATGGTGATTAGGAAATATTAAGTTATTCTTATTATTACCATGTCACTATGATGGGGCCAACAGACTGGAGGTGCGGAGAGAGGATGTGGGCAAAGGACCTCACAACACAGTGAAGGAGACAGAGAAGTAAGAAATAAGTAAATAGTAAGATTGGTATGACAGCAGCGTAGTACACAAGTGCCTAAGTCAGGCAGTGCAGTTCTGGGAAGTCCTCTTGGAGGTGATAAGGTGGTGAGGTGTGGAATATGTCAGGCATAGAAGATTGTGGAAGAACACTTGTATGGAGAAGCACACAAATGAGAGACACCATACAGTCTGAGAACTATAGCAGTTGGGCATGACCTCAGTGCACAGGTGATCAAGAGAGAGGGAGTGAGGGGAGAGAGGTATTTGATGGGAAGCCTAATCCATCCTGGCCAGCTCTCTTCCTTCCACTCTGCCTTATTAGAGCAGAGTTTGATGGAGGAAGGATGTAGGATTATAGAGTAAGACAAAATGGGAGTGGGGGATCCCGTAGCACCGTGGAGACAGACAAGTGAACAGACTAATAGAATGCTGTCAAAGGACACAGATAACTACCGGATATAATCTGTGGGAAGAGCTGGGAACTAGCACAATAAGGAAAGCAGCTGGTGGTGAGGGTGTTTTGAAAACCAGGCGGGAGTTTATTCCCAGCTGCCTTATTTTGAGGATAAACTGGGCCCAATGTTAGGCCCTAAATTCATATCCTTTTGCTCCATTCTCAGTCATCTTGCTGAGGTGGATATTTTCCTCCCATTTTACAGATGAGCAAAGTGAGGCCCCAGAACCATTAAACCACCTGACAGGCTAGTAGTTGGAAGGGTCAGGAGTGTGGGACTATAAAGTCCAAGTCCTCCTGTTGTCAAACTGCTTCTCTCAAAGGGAGATAGGGCAGAAATTAAAAATGAAAGTTTTGAAGTCCCAGGCCTGTGTCAGCAGTCACACATGCATACAACACAGTGGGGTCTAATCTCACTCCTTGCAGCTCTCCTCCTCACTCTTGAGCAGCCACAACTACACTGACCAAACTGGCTCCTGCCTCAGGGTCTTTGTTCTTGCTGCCTGCAGTGTACTTCTCTGCACACTGAGGCCTCCCCTTACCATCGTATCTACAGTAGGAGCCGTGAACCCTGCCTGCGTCTTTCCCTACCCCCTTCTTCACAGCTTCTATCACTGTCTACCATCATGAGGTTCATCCCACCAACATGACAAGCTGCAGAAGAGCAGGGACCACATCTGACTCTGCTCTGCCTCCAGGACACACAGAACCACCCAGCATGGAGTTTGTGCTCAATGAATACTTGCTGAAAGATGAGGCAGACACCCCTTGTGAGGCCTAGGCAAGCCTCTGAGAGGCCCCTAAGGACAATATGACCAGAGAAAGGGCCAAGAATCACTGTTGGGCCCAAAGCCTGACTCCTTCCAACTCATGCCTCCTCTCCCAGCCAGGTTTCTCAATCTCATCCACCATGCAGCCCAGGGACCAACGAGAAAATATGAGGAGACACAGACGGAAAGCCAAGAAATCGGATGGGACTCAGAACCCTTGGTAGGTGTGGCTCCTTTACTCAGGAAGCATGGAAGCAGTACAGGAGTACAGGTGTAAGAGGAGGAGGGTCTGGGGCCAGACTGCCTAGGTTCAGCCTCTGGCTACCGCTTCTGGCTGTATGACCTGGGCTAGGTTACTAAGCTCTTTTGTGACTCAGTTCCCTTGTTGTAAAATGGAGATTTTACAGTACTTGTAAGATTGTGATGAGGATTAAATGAGGTGTTTGTGACATGCTTAGAACAGTGCCTGGCGCATAGTAAATACTGTGTTAAGTGTTGATTAAACAAAGGCTGCTGCTGACAGCCTGAATTTGCTCCACCAGTTATCAGTGGGCTGATTAGGACATGTCACTTATCTCCATGTCCTGTCCCCTCCTCTGTAAGTGGGAGTGTTAGTCACAGTACTCACCCCATTTGATTGGGAAGACACCATTTGCTCTAAATGCACTTGGGTATCCAGCTTAGTGGCTCTGAAGCCAAAAGCCCAAGTTCAGGTTCAACTACTTCCTAACAGTGGTATGTGAATGTCTGTTAACCTCCATTTATCCACCTTAACATAAGATGCAGCCCTAAAAGATAATTATGCTGGATGGAATTTCAGAGTGGTATGGTTGGGGGCAGTGAGGCTTGATCAGTCCTGACTTGACTTCAGGCTCCCAGCCCCTTGACAGGACTTCACTCCAATAGGCTGAGTACCCCCAACTCCAATACTGGGGTGCTAGGGAAGCCACACTCAATGAATACCTCTCAGCCTCTAGTCTCCTAGTTATATTTGTTCCAAGTGTTTGCTTTAAGGTTATTCATTGCACAGTGTAGCTTCTGTAAGATTTTTGTGTGAGAGGGGCTATTCTTAGTTGTCTGTGTAACTACTTCAACGGAATTCATTCTTTCAATAAATATGTATGGAGTCCCTACTATGTGCTAGATCCCGTTCTAAGTGCTGGGGGTAAAGCAGTGACTTAAACAGGTACAGCACCTTCCCTCAAGGACTGTATATTCTGGGAGTGAAGGGTAAAGTGAAAAGTAATTTAAGTCTCCAGGTTTACCTGTTTTCAAACCCCAGTTTCCCTCCACCCTCACTGGCTCCTAATACCTGCATTCGCCTCTTTAGATCAACCAGGACCGCAGTGATCGCAGGTTGAACCACTTCCGGGTCTACAATGACATCACTCTGTACAAAGCGAAAATGTGGAGCTTGGGAGAAGATGATCGCCACAAGTAGCATCCCAGCAGCCCCTGCTGTTCATGCCTGAAGTACGTCCTCCCAACTTAAATAAAAATAACTTCAAAACCTCAGTTTGACATAACCTATCCTGGGTCTCCTATTTCTCATGTCTGCCCAAGTCCACTAGTTCAGTTCTTTAATCTTACAAACTAGTGGGAGAATTCCCACTAGTTAAAGGCAGCTTACAATTATCTTGTTTCTCCAAATACCAAAAAAAAAGCATAATACAGGTATAAATAAGGTATAAGGTACGACGCCACAATGGGATAGGAAAGAAACATTAGCAACCAAGGAAACAGAGGGCATTTAATGGAAATATGCTGGAAAGTGGAGGAGGAAACCACGCCCCCAGAGCTGTGGAGAGTTCAGGACTCCAAGACAGTGGGGTGTGAATCAGGGGACTGAAAATGGACACGAGGAGTGAGACCCTCTCCAAACACACCAGAGCCAGTATCTCTCCCCACAGAAGTCTGTGGGGACTTGACGAGGTTGTCTTCAAGCAATGGGGAAAGTCCAGGGCTCAGGGACTCCAATAAAACACGGGTAACTGTGAGGGCAAGGCTGAAAACAAGTTGAACCCTAGCCCAGACAGATCGCATTTTTACCCTGGCTTTGAAGCTGGTGGGTTTGTCTAAAGACTCCCACCTAGTACCATTTGCAAGTCTGTAAAGAAAGTCAGAGAACTTCTAGACTGCTGGTGGCAAGGGTGAAGGGAACAAAAGGAAGCATTTTTTAAAAAGCCAAAACTATATTTCATTTTCTGAGTCATACACTGCTCTGTAGTCATTATAAGAATAAAGGGATGAAAAAAGAGCAACTGAAGAATAAAGAACTCTTAGCCAATAGTGTGAAAAATGAGGACTGTAATAAAATGTCGAGAAAAAATAATTAAGAAATCTTTAAAGTGAGCTAAAAATACAAACTTAGGAAGCAGTACCTGCATCATTCTTGGGGAAGATCCACATCAACTACAATAAACTTCAGAAATGCAAGGGAATTTAAATTCCCTTCTTAGACAACATGGAAATGGTATACAGCTAAAAAAGGTATAAACTATAAGGGAAGAAAAAAATGGAACCCAGGTAGTAGTGGCCAAGTCTAGAAGGTTTGAGAGGACACAGTTGTAAAAGGGACCTAGGTTGTACCAGGAAAATTATAAGGTGGATAGAAAGACAAGGCACTAGGAAAGAAATAAGGATGTAGAAGGGAAATTAGACACACACAACAAAATAAAATGATGACCAACTCAGATAAAAACTACCACAAAGGAAGTTTTATCACAGTACGCCTAGCTCTAAACTGATTGGTGTTTAAACAATCATACAATATAAAACACTGATTTCTGATTTATCTGAAACTGTGATAGTAGTATTACTATTGTAAAAGTAACATCTCCATCTTTTAGTCTTAGAGTTTTCAACCAAAGATATATGTTTGAAAATTTTCTTTAGTTTATTAAAAAAAAATTTTTACCAGAAAAAAAAAAATTGGTAACCAAACACCAGAAGGAATCCAATTATACTATGACATCACAAGCCTTCATCCTGTTTCTTGGTTCTCTGTATAAAAAGATGCTGCTTCCTTAGCGTGCTCTGCTCTTCATTTTCTCTCTTGTCCGTTTTCCAGGTCTCTTCTACAGAAAAAGAAACACAGGTGTGATCACCTAGCAGCCTGGCCCTCTGCCCCAGAGTCAGGGTGCACAAGCAGGTAGGAGCAGGGTGCTGACCAGGCCCTCACTGCCCAAGGGCTCACTTACATTTGATCCTTTCTTCCCAGGCCTCTTGAGGCCCTTGTCATGAGCCTTCTTGGCCCGGAAACTGGACACATCGTTGAAGCTCTCACGCGTATTCCACTTGGAGCCTTTCTTCTTTCCACCAAAACCAAACTTCTGGTTTTTATAGCGTCGTTTGGCGTTGGGACTAGGGAAAAAAAGGGGTCTTGCTGGTTACCCACACACGGCAAATCCTGAGGGGACTTCTGGCTCCACAACACTTCCAGCTACCTGTCTGCCTACAGAGCCCCTTGGACACTATGCCGCTCAGAATGTCACCCTTGCCTCTTCGTTCTTACTCCACAAACTGCTCAGACAAGCATATTGATTTCTGGTTTTAACCACCAGAGAAGGAAAACAAAGCAAGAAGTAGGAGAGGACCCACATATACCATGTGGCTCCCCACTTATCTTTGGAACAAAGATCTTTTCAACTAAATTTTGCTAAATTTTTTGCTGTTTTTATTCCTCTCAAGGATATCTGTATCTCACTATCCCTATATTACTGGTATACATACAATAAATTTAAATGTAATAAAATTTAGAACTAGTTATCTTACAGGAATCTCAAATTCAGCACATCCAAAATCAGCCATCATACCCCACCTCCTGTTTATATGCCCTGACTTGAGGGTGGTGGTACAACATCTTCCCAGACACCCAGGCTAGGAGCCCAGGAGTCAACCTAGACTCTTCCTTCTTTCACTCTCCACACCCCATTCAATTACTGAGTCTTCCTTATTTAACCTCTTGAATATTTCTTCAATCCATTTTCCCTTCTCTAGCCCCATTATCACTTTCAGGTCATTACCACTGCTCATCTGGAATTCTATAACAGTCCCCTAGTCAATTTCCCTACCTCCTCCAAGTCTATCCCAAGTACCACTTAATTTTTTAAAACATGAACAAGATCTGTTCATTATTTTGAGTGAAGCCCACCGTTATTGCCGCACTGCCTACTGGATAAATTCCAAGCTTCTCAGCAGGCCAGACAAACATGGCCTCCAGGCATTGGCCTAAGTCCCCTCTGGCCACATCTCACCTCCTCACCCTGTATTCCCAGTGATACCAAATACTACTGTTCCTCACATACAAACTTGCTGTTCTAATCTCTGTTTTTGCTCATTTATGTTCTTTTTCTTCCCCAAACCTGCTTTTCTCCTATTTTCCTGGTTAGTTCATACTTTTCAGGCTAAGCTCATGGGAGCCAATTCCCAGACCCTGCTCCCCAGATGAAGTCAATATTTCTAAAACATGCTTCCATACGACTCCCTACATGCCTCCATCAGAGCATTTACTACTATTCTATGTGGAAATCATCCTTTCCCACAGGCCAGGGATGCAGGTATGCATAAAGGTGAACGAAAAGGAACAATAATAGCATTCAACATCATGGCACAGTATTATCTTCAACTTACCAGGAGGCCATGAGACAGGCTCATTTCCATAGATGAGGCAATTAACATTAGAAAGGTAAAGTAACTTGTTCAAAGTCCCCTTCCAATGGAGTAGCAGGCTCAGATCTGAAACCTCAGCCTGTACTAGCCATCAACTGTGAGGTGGGGAATCAACTTTTACTGAACATTCACTTAAAATGTGTCCTGGAATCGTCTCACTTTAACGTTCAAAGACTGATGGCGGCTAAAAGGCCCATCACGGAGGTCTCTGGGCCCTGGCTGCCGGCAGCAGCCACACACTTCTCACTGAGGTTGCTACTTGTGGAGGCCCCACTGTACCCAGGAACTGCTTGTCCAGCACACACTCCAAAACAAAACAAAACTGAAACACTTCATACCCCTTCTTCATCTTCTGGCCTTTAGCGCCTTCCTTCGTGCCCCGTGCAACAGGTTTCTGATCTCCCTCAAGGAAATCCAGTTTATCAGAGAAGCCTGGGAGTGAATAAGTACCATGATCAGTGCCACTGTCTATCAGCTTCAACTTTTAAATAAAGTTGCCAATTAACTGAATCAATTTTAAGAGATACATTTTGCTCCCCACACCGTTCCCAAACCTTAGGTCCAATAGTTCCCAACCAATCAAGGCCTCAAGCCCTGTGTCAGAATTAATTCTAAGGCAGCCAGTGTCCCCACCTCTCCCCCACATGCTTTGGAGAGAGATGTACTTACCTTTCTGATATTTCTTAATTGCAGTCATCATATGTGCTTTCTCCTGTTGCCTCTTTTGAAGAACCTCTGTTTGCACCTGAGACAAGGACACAGGACTATTACCCCACCCCAAAGCATCACCTCCAGTGTCTACCTTCTCTCAGTAATGATACTGACAAAACCACTACCACTAAATATTTACTAGCTGCGAAAACTATGCTAAGGCTCTGAGAATATTCTTAGTTAATCTTCACAACAACCCAGTGAAGAACCATCCCCCCAATCAAAGCACAAAGAGGTTAAGTTAACCTGCCAGAGTCAGAGGGAAAAGTACAGAGCTGGTATTTACACCCAAGTGGTCTGACTCCAGAGGTACACTCTTACCCCATTACAAAATCCTGCTACAAAACTGCAGCAAATCATTGTTAGGTCCACACCCAATTCACCCCATTAATTATATTTAGGCAGACTAAAGATCTAATTTATTGTCACTAGGCATGAAAGTACAGTCTGCCCTCTACATTCAAGGGTTCTGAATACTCAGATTAACTAAATGAGGATCAAAACTACATACTATGCAGTTATACCTATGTACAGATTTATTTTATTAATCCTTAAAAATATAACAACCACTTAACATAGCATTTATATTGTTTTAGGTGTTATGAACTATCTAGAGAAGATTTAAAGTACGTGGGCAGATGCAAGTAGCATACACCATTTTATATATAAGGGACTTGAATATCCAAGAATTTTGGCATCCACAGGGATCCTGGAATGAATCCCCTGTAAATCCTGAGATGATTACATGAAAAAAGGGGCTTGGGGTGGGCAAAAACAATCCCTCCAAAAAACAAAACAGGAAAGCTTTCAGGAAAAAAGAAGACATTTCCGCTCTAATGTAGGCTTTCTCAATCTCAACACTACTGAAATCTGGGCAGGATAAGTCTTTGTTGGGAAGTAGACACCCTGGGCATTGTAGGCGGTTCAGGGTCCTCCCCGCCAAGACGTGACAACCAAAACTGTGTCCTGGCATTGCCAAATGTCCCCTGGTGGGCAAATTCAGCTCCAGTTGAGAAAAGCTGCCCTAAGGTTTCCCCATATTACTGACAGAAGCAGTGAAAGAATAGGCCCGACTTTTTCTTTGATATATTAGATATGTTAGATAAATTGCCCACTTTTTTTTTTTAAAGAGTTATTTATTTATACAAGCACTGGGTACAGTCAGAAGTGCGGGAGGGTGAGAGAATTCACCAGAGCCAAAGAAGGGAACAGAACTGGCAGAGTGACGAAATACACTGCTAAGGGGAGCAGCGGGCATGGCAGGAGAGGTCTGCTCGCCATATGGGATCCTCACCAGTGGCCCGGAATCAAACTAGCGTTGCAGAGGCTGCGGGCAGCTTTGCAGCCCAGCGCTCAACTGCTGCGCCACCAGGGGAGGCCAAAATTGCCCACATTTTTAAGGTGATCTCAGCACCTACCTCCAGATCAACTCAATAGAGAGAAGAGTTCTGCAGAGGACAGGACACTACCACACTCTTCCTCCACTGAACACCCATCAGTGAAATGACTCCAAATGTGGAGAGCAGTTCAGCATTCCGTATCTTAAGTTTTATGTCCAAAACACTGACAGTTTTAACACCCAAGCTGATCCTCCTCGAACTTATTTCTTTCCACAACCCTAACTTTAATTTCTTTCATCTTCTTTATTAGAGGATAACGAAATAAAAAAGAAAAACTAAAAGAGGTTTCATGGTATGCCTGCTCTGGCTTTACATTAGAGTTCATCTATACCTAGTTCAAACACAGGTGCCATTTTTTCTCTCAGACTGGATGACAATAATATGATTCCTTCAAGGACTTTAAATCATCTATGCCAGTGATTCTCAAATCAGAATCACCTGAGGAACTTTTTGGGTAAAGAAGTTTAGAAATCTGTGTTGAAAGTTCCCCAGGGTGATTTTATTGCGAGGTCAGCTTTAGAAACCTCAGATCTTCACTTAACTCTTCCAGCTGAAGCCCAGACACGTGACTGACTAGCCTGTAGTTACCATGCTACTCCTGGTGACATAACAAGTGTTGAGGAAAGATTGTGCTGTGGACATTGGTGTGTGGTACGTGCACATACACAATCAAACACACACAGTTTATAAAATAACAGACCAGACCAAACACCACAGGGCACGGAACCAAATCAGACAGCAATCTGGTCTGACAAATGCACTCGGCCTCCTCTTCCCATGCATTTTCCTCCTCACCTTCTTTCCATACTTCCTGAGTGCTCGCAGTTGCTTAGCCTTTTCAGACTTCTCCATGGCCGCCTGTTTAGCCTGCAGTTTCTGTCGAATCTAAAACACAAAGTATTGTCAGCTTATGATATTTGAATCTGGGATTACCGTTGAAGGTGCCCTAGAGTAGGGGACAGATAGCCCCAGTTCTGCAAAACCAGTGTTCAAAGGAACCTTGTAAAGTCATCTACTCCAACCCCTGTCTTTAATATCTGACGACAATGAGGCCCAAAGGTGAGCACTTTACCCAAGATACCAAAAGTACCAGAATGGAGCTAGAACTTGAAAGCCATCTTCTCTCGTCCAGTGTGCTGCTTGTTCCATTATACAAAATAGCCTACTTGTAGTTTTGTCAGGAGACACTAACTTTTCCCCATTCCTACTATCCACAAACTGAAGTTAAGCCAGTATGTAGTCTCAGTTCCTTTCTCCAATATATCACATACACAATAAAGACCCAAAATGATATCCGGTACCTAGCCTTTCCATCAAACATATGCATGTCAGTGAAAGGAAAAGCTGGTGTCAATGCAGATGTACGGAGATGTGTGTGGGCATCTCTAGATTAGCTTCCCTGTGTAGCAGTGAGACCAGAGCGCCCTAAAATACAGCTTGGGACCAAGGGAATTGTTTTAAATATAGCTTGAATTGGAAATTCTCTTCTTCCCAAAGTTAAGTGAAAGTCAAGTTCAACCTAGCTTTAAATTTTACTACATCTGAACCATTCATATATGAATCCCCTCATTTTACAAAATAGAAAACCGTGGCCCAGAGGAAAGGAACTGACTACAAGTCATAGCACTGATCCCTGGGCAATGGCAGGCAAGAACTGTAGTCTTCTCTATACACCATGCCAGTTAGGAAATGCAAGGCCCACACTTGTGACAATACTTTCCTCCCCATAATTGTATTTATCTAATTCACTGATGTATTCATCAAATTGGTGATCAGCATTGAGTCTGAAAGACAACATTCTCTATTACTGGGCTTATACCTATCTTTTTAAAAATCTTACAGGAGATAAACCAGCAGGATATACTTAAGTACAAAGCCTCAGCCTTCCAGAGAAAAATATTTCCTGTTCCTTACCTTCTGCATCTGCTGGTCAGTCTTGGCCATCTCTGCAAAATAATCAGTGGGCCGCTTGGTAGGGACTTTGAGCTGATGGAGGCGAGGCAATACTGTAAGCACTGCAGCCTGGGCCTGACGGTAGCTAAGGATGTAAGACAAAGTGTGAAATAAGCTAAAGGAGCAAGATCTTGACTCCTTCTGTCTCTCATGAGTTAAGGGCAGAAGGACTTTCAACATCTGACCTCCACCATGAACAAACATACAAAACTGGATTAAAACTTCATTAACTTGGTATCTAGAAGAAATTTAACTGAACATTCATTTTTAAAAGTGGGAGGGACATATTGCTAAAAATAAATTACTAGTTTAAGAGAATGATCACTGAAAGTACCCATTAACTTACAAACTAATGCCAACTATCAATTCTTTAGTTACTAAAAATAGTCCGTGACAACTTTCCACAAGCAAATTTTTCTTCTAATAACAAAAATATTTTTAAAAGAATATAACAAAATAAAAGCAGCTAGACTTTGAATTGTGGCTAGTAAACAAAGCGGCTCTTCTGTCAACCAGGGAAAATCTGTGTGTCTTGGTAGTCAAAAGAAGCCTTCCTGCTTACTCCCACAGGTATGAGGCCTTCTGAGAAGTACAAATTGGCTACTTCCCCCTCCCAATTCTCTAGCAGAAAGACCCATCCTCAGCTTTTCCCACATTTGAAAACATACATACAAGCTCATCTCGCGCTGGAAGTCATCTTCTGGATCAACAGCTTTCTGGTCCTTATTCTGAGGTCTTGTTTGAGATCCACTGATTTCCGGCACGGGACCCAGGGTGACATCAAGCCTTTCAACCCATTCCAGATCCCGTTTGAATTCAGTCAAACAGTGCTTCAGGCCATTCTAGGAAATTCAGACACTGGGCTCACAAAAGGGGACCAGAAGGAGCCCTGCGTGTCTCTCCCAAGCCCAGAGTGCTAGGCCAACAAACACAACGCCGGTTCCCAGATAATTGACCTTGGCAATGCGTAGTCTTTCTTGGGAGAATTCAACCTCCCGAGCTCAACAGTGCCCGGCTCACATCCCATAACGAGTACGCCCCGACCTCGCGCCCCCTGAGCTCACCACGTCGTTCACCGCCTTCTTCGGCCCCTCTAGCACGACGTTGAGGCCCGGCTTCAGCAGCCCTCGGGAAAACGCATCCTGCAACTGCAAGACACTATCGGCGGTCAGGACCGGAGGAGCAGTGTCCCCGCCCCCGCGCGCATCCCCGCCAGCTCGCCGACACCTACCTCTCTGTCAGTGACAAGCGACTCATCCGAATCCGACTCCGAACCTGACAGCGGGGGAGTGTCCATCTCGCAGCACGCTCGCTTAACACCTAGCGGGGCAAGCGGGGGGGCGCGAGGCCCGCGCGGCGGAAAAGGGTGCCTCTCGCCGGGGCGGCCTGCCTTCAGCCCCCACTTTCAAGCCGCGAATCCACGTGGACTCGAGCCGCACCAGCTCCAGCTACTCACCGCGGCGGCGGAGCTTTTTCAAGAGGGACTTCCGCTTCCGGTTTCAGACTCACGCTTCCGGTTAGTCGTTGCTATAGAAACCGCTCCGGCGTTTGAAAGTGCCCGGGTTGCTTCGGATCGGTAGGGCTAGTATCCCTGCATACAAGTGCGGCCTGGTGACTCAGAGTGGACGTAAAAGGTGGGAACGAGTACCTGGGGCCTTCTGGAGGAGCAGGAAGCTGCGAGGGAGCAAAGGGGAGAAACGGGGACCGCGGGGGGATGGGTGGGGGCCGGAGAGTGGAGGGGGCTCAGTGGGCGGGGCCGTGGGCGGGACGAGGTTGTGAGGGGCGGGGCTATGGGCGTGGCCGGGGCGGCGAGGGGCGGGGCTTGCTCCTCACCACTCTGACCTCAGCGCTTGCTCTTTGACAGAACGCCTCAGTGGGACACCATGTCCACTGTAGTAGCTCAGACGTTGCATGTTTTTGGTTTTCGAGCCCACGTGGCCAACAATGTCTTCTTCTTCGATGAACAGATCATTATATTCCCTTCAGGAAATCACTGTGTGAAGTACAATGTGGATCAGAAATGGCAAAAATTCATTCCAGGTAAAACCCTTTCCATCATGATACTTGCATTCACCTTAAATGCCAAATATAAGTCTGTACTTTCTGAAGTTTGTAAATGCCAGATTTCTGAAGTTTGTAAATGCCAGATATAATCCCCTAATTCCAACATGACAGTGAAATGAAATGTTTTGAACCAATTTGAATATACAGTGTTTTATCAATATAGAAGGAAGAAATGTCTGCTTTGCATTAACATGCATATTAATCACACAATCACACATGCACAGATAAAAATCTCATGTAAAAATGTTCATTTAAAAGTGCTTTTTTTTTTCCACTGTGATTTATTGGGAAAAAATTAAAGAATCTCTATTCATGCATCTTCAATATCATTGTGTTTGTGGTCCCTAGGGCCACTTTTTGGGTGGTCTAACACAGTTTTCCAGAGTACACCACCTTCATTCAGTGCATTTTGAATCCAAGTCTGATGAACACACTGGTGATTTTCTTCCAAGTCACAAATAATCATTTGTTGTTACACTTGTTTTTGCTAGTCCTGTTGATGATGTACACAATTTCCAAGGTGTAATTTTTAACTACTCTTTGGTGTATCAACATGTTGTATATTTACATATACATGTGTAACAGTGTATACTGCATATATGTAGTTTTTCAAGGGTAACAAAATGAAGTTCTGTGAACCCACTGCCCAGGACCGGAAGTAGAATACTCTAGTTCCAGTGTTTCTCCCTGCTTGCATTCTTCCCACCACACATACACACAGAACAGCCTCATACTCTGTCCTAGACTTTGTA
Source organism: Talpa europaea (assembly GCF_964194135.1). NCBI lineage: Eukaryota > Metazoa > Chordata > Mammalia > Eulipotyphla > Talpidae > Talpa > Talpa europaea. The sequence continues at coordinate 26,410,406 of NC_140076.1, forward strand.
AGTATTCCCTTATTTCTCCATATAGTTTTACCACATATATATGTGACTTTGCATAAGATTTAGTTTTGTTTTTGCTATTTGCCTTCTTCATATAAATGTAATCACACTATATATTCTGTGACTTGCTTTTGTTCAACATCATATGTTTGAGACTTATGCATTTTGACACATATTAACAGAGTTCTTTTTATCACTATATAGTATTCTACTCTGCAAACTAATTTCTCAAATATACTTATCCATTCTCTTAAGACCTTATTTTGAGAGTTATTTATATTTTCTACTTTTCAAAAAAATATTTTTATTTTTATTACAGTAACATTGGTTTATAATACTGTATATGATTCAGAGGCATCCCCATTCACACCTTTTAAAAAGCATGTTACTACACCACACCCACCACCAAGCCACCCATCATCCTCTGTCCTAGTCCACTGGGCTCCCTTCTCTCCTTCTCCCCTCTGAAAGCCTCAACTCTAATCAGATTTCTGAACTTTGTTTTGGTGTGGTTGGTCCCTAGGTTTTATTCTTCTGTAGTCCATGTCTGAGTGAAATCATCTGAGTATTTGTCTTTCTCCTTCAGACTTACTTTGCTTAGCATAAACCCCTCCAGTTCCATCCATGTTGTTCCAAATGGCAATATTTCATCTTTTTTAATGACTGAGTAATATTCAGTTGTGTAATACACCACATCTTATTAATTCACTCTTCTGTCATTGGGCACTTAGGTTGTTTCCATAACTTGGCTATTGTAAATAATGCCACAGTGAACATAGGAGGGTATATATCCCTCAAATTCCTGTTTTAGCATTCTTTAAGTAGATGCCTACAAGAGGAATGGCTAGGCATATGGTAGATCTATTTTTAATATCTTGAGAAACCTCCATAATGTTTTCCATAGGGATTGGGCCTGTCTGCATTCCCACCAACAGTGTAAGAAGGTTCCTTTTTCTCCATACCATGCCCAGCACTTATTGTTTCTGGTCTTTTGTTATGGGCCATTCTTACAGTTGTGAAGTGGAAGTCCATTGTGGTTTTGATTTGCATATCCCTGATGATAATGACAAGAGCATTTTTTTCATGTGCCTCTTGGCATCTGGATGTCTTCTTTGGAGAAATGTCTTCTTAGCTCTTCTGCCCACTTTAGATTGGTTTTTATTTTTTGGGTTGAGTGTTTGAATTCTTTGTAGATCTTAGATATTAGCCCCTTGTCAGATATATGATGTACAAATATTTTCTTCTATTTTTGTTTTAATGATAGTTTCTTTTGCTGTGCCTTTGCCAGGTATGTTGATGCATAGTAAAGATATGACCATAAAAGTAATATAGCCCTAGTATAAATATCCCAGAAACCTAATACTATATGTGTAGGTAAATTTAATATCTCTTATATGGAGCATAAGTTATCAGTACTGGAACAGCTTCCCAGGTATTTGGGAAATGGGAATCAAGTTGAATCCTCACTTATGCCCTCTGCCATCATGAACCCAAGATAGGTTAAAGACTGAAGAGTGAAAAACTGAAATCATAAAAACCTCAAGGCAAATAAGCATGAATAAAAATGAGAGTTTTGGGTGGGCTCTTTTTGGTGGAAAACAGTGGCCATAGTCCTCACCATAACCTTCGCTCCCTTCACCTCAGTTCCATCCCAGGTATCACCAGTCACAGAAGCTTAAATGTCTCTCTTGGCTTGTTTCTCCCCCTCACCTTCTCACCAGGACAACTGCTGAGTCCTCATGGTATTTCTCTAACCCCCCTCTTCTCCATTCCCATTGCCCCTACTATCTTCTTATTGCTTGTTGCCACATCTTACTTTTTAAAAGTAATCTTACTTTTTAAAATAATCCCCCAGCCAGTTCCCTTCCCTCCAGGATTGTCTTCCATACAGGTGCCAGAAGCATTTTTGTGACACGTATGTGCCCTTCTCAACTTTCTAAGTGGCTTCCCATGTGCTTCCTTGGTATGGTAAAGTCCAAACTCACATGCAAGGCTCTCAGTGACCCTAAACCTGGGCTCTCTTCTGAGGCACAATTACTGCAAAGTCCTTAGTCTAATTCGTAGGTGTTGGGTCACCTGCCTGCTTGGGAAAGTGCGGCATCTCTCCCTGCACCTGGTGGTGAAGCCGCAGGTGAAGAGTGCTGGCCACTAGACCAGACTCTATGATCTGACCCTGTTCCACCCTCTAGACCCATCTCCAGTCACCCCATGTGCAGCTCCAGCAACATCCCACTGTTGGCAGTTCTCCCACCACACACCCTTATCTGTGCTCTTCCTGCCACCTGCCACGTTCCACCTTGTCCTCCTTCTGGAACTGTCCCCAGACTTCCCCACACTGGCCTCCGTGAGATGCTCATCGCAGACATTTTCATTATACCCCAGACATAGTTGTACCAAAGGGCCATAGGGCTTACCCAGTGCCTGTTTCTGCCTGTTTCTCCTGTTGTATCAGCAGTGCATGCCCCTGTGCCTGGTTCACATTGAATCTTGGTAAAAGCAGGATTGACCCTTATTATCTCCTTTTCCCTCTGTTTGCAGGCTCAGACAAGAGTCAGGGCATGTTGGCCTTGTCCATCAGTCCCAACCGGCGATACCTCGCTATCTCCGAGACTGTGCAAGATAAGCCTGTCATCACCATTTATGAACTGTCATCCATCCCTTGCCGGAAACGCAAAATCCTCAATAATTTTGACTTCCCAGTTCAGAAATTTATTAGCATGGCTTTTTCTCCAGATTCCAAATACCTGTTGACTCAGACTTCACCTCCAGAATCAAACCTTATCTATTGGCTGTGGGAAAAACAGAAAGTCATGGCCATTATTAGAACTGATGTTCAGAACAATGCTATCTACCAGGTACCATCATCACAAGCATTGTGGAAAATTATAAAAATAGCAAGAGCTGCTCTTTTTTTTTAAAAAAAAGATTTATTTATTCATTAATACAAGAGCTGGGGTACAGGCCATATGTGCAGGAGGGTGAGAGGATTCACCAGAGACAGAGCGGGAAACAGAACAGGCAGACTGACTGAAATACACTGCTGAGCTCGGAGCAGCGGGCAATACAGGAGAGGTCTGCCATGCCATGTGGGTATCTTCCCGGCTGGCTGGGATCGAACCCTCGCTACAGAGGCTGCAGACAGCTTCACAGCGCTGTGCTCAACATGCTGCACCACTGGGGAGGTCCCAAGAGCTGCTCTTATTGAATGCTTTTTAGCACCAGGAATAGTGCTGTTTCTTAACATGCATTTCAAAGTTAGTCTCGTAACTACCATATATGGCATTCTTCATTATTAACCCCTTTGTACATTTGAGGAAACTGAGGCCCCAAGAAGCTAAGTTATTCACCCAAGATCACAGAGGTAGAGAAGAGCAGGTCAGGGGTCCCTTACCCCATTGTCTGTCGCCTTTACTCTGGCCCAGAACTGCTCTCTCGTCCCAGGTCAGGGGCAGAGGGAGATTTATCAAACTCTCTCTTCTGACCTGGCCTCTTGCCAGCAGTGTTGCTGGGTCCTGGGGAGGTTTGGGGAATATGATGTAAAGGGAGAGATCTTCACTTTCAATGTAATTACAGTGATACAGGAGCACAGTTTTCTAATGTGAATTGAGGGAAAAATGGAGTGGCCCCCAAAGAGGTCTTATCTTGATGCAGGCACCACAGTCTAGGATTTAGTACATGATTTTACAAGCTCAAGAACTCATTTCTGTTCATGTTGAAAAATAATAGGTGGTTGGTATCTCAGGCTAGACTCAGTTCCACTCACAAGAGGCTGGTGTACCAAGCAACACATCCCAAGCACAACACACGTCATTTATCCAGTGTCTTTCCTCCCTGGTAGTAGAGAATGTAGAGAGTGAAATCAGAAAGTTGCTTGGTGATCACAGAATCAAACCAAAGGCAGGTAGAGTCAGGAGGCCATTTATCCAGGCCACACGAGGCCTGATAGAGAAGAATCCCTATTCAGAGCAGAGAGCACCCCCTGTCCGATAGATTCAATACACATATATTGGCTGACTTCTCTGAATCTAGCACTGGAAATACAGAGCTGAAAAAGCCAGAGTCCCCAACTCACAATCTAGTAGGGGCAACTGGTTGATTGGCTGTTACTGTGCATTAGGGATGAGTTACAGGAATAGGAAACTCTGTAGGAGACAAGCTAGCAGCTCCTGGTGTGTGGTTCCCCCCACGCTGGACATTGCACAAAAACTTGCCAGACCCTCGTTTTTCTGTGTTTCCAGCCTTGATTCCATTCTGTTGGCACAGTTTGGCTATTGTCAAGATCTGCTGATCCTGCTCTTTGGTCTTTATGAAATGGCTTCTGTAGATTTCCTAGTTTAAGAGTCATGGGTTCTACAAATATAACAGAACTACGCTGTTTTCAAATATGGTATCAATACTATATGATCTCATGATGTTTAAAGGATACTCTAAGCTGCCTGAGATAAATATTACTAAGTAAAATGGGAAATAACTCCCTGGTGATCTGACTTTTTCTTTTATTCTTGCACATTTTACAGGTGAGCTTCAATCCCCAGGATAACACTCAGGTTTGCATCACTGGAAATGGGATATTTAAGCTGCTCCGTTTTACTGAGGGAACTCTAAAGCAAACCAATTTTCAGAGGGGAGAACCTCAAAACTATTTAGCCCATTCCTGGGTGTCTGAGGACAAGATTATTGTTGGCACTGACACAGGCAGGCTCTTCCTCTTCGAAAATGGAGATCAGCGCTGGGAGACAAATATAATGGTCAAGGAGTCCACCAGTGATGTAAAGAACCTGAATATAATCCAGGAATCAGAGAGGTAACGGTGCCCCCCTGGGCGGTACTCTTATAAAAACATACTCATTATGCTGTTAGATGACACCACAGATACCTCAAGTGAGTTTCTTCTTCCCATACCCCTCAAATGAGCCCCCAACATCAGCTCTGTCCACTTTCCCTTTGCCTTTCTAGTGCCTGTCTGTAGTCAAGCACAAATTTGACAGTCATGATTATAGCCTAGATATAATTCTTTTTATTTTCATAGTTAAGTTCATTTTACGAACATATCAGTATAACTAGCCTTCAAAACTACAGATTTTCTAGCAGCTAACTAGCTAAATCAATTAAATATATGTCCACTGAGCCCTTGAGGTGTGCAAGGGGCTAGGGGACACGGCTCCATAGGAGGCCACAGACCAACAAAGAAATGCAAGCACGTGTTATCAGCAAATGCCGCACAGCATGTGGGGTGACTTGGGGTCTCAGGAGGGAGTGGTCAATTTTACCTTCACTACAGCCAATAATAATCATATCTCACTGATTGGAATGTACCGCTGTGGGTACTAGACTCCCCATTAAGCACTTTTCTATGTCTCTGCCCCCTTTCTCTGCCCCCCCCATATCCAATATAATATCCAGACATACTATAACCATGTCTATTTTATAGACCAGGACACTGAGGCTCAGGGAGCTTAAATGGCTCACCCAAGATCATCACACTGTTACGGTCCACAGCAGTGGACCATAGATTCTTTTTCCTCAGCAATTATTGGCTTACCCCTTTCACCATCCCACATGCCAATGACAGTCCCTTTTTAAGTGTTAAGGCCCTTTTTTAATGTTAAGGGCAACAAGAATAAAACTCAAACTCCTGACCTTGGCCCAAGCACCCCTGGTTCTCTGAGCTGCACAGGGCTGCCTGCTCTTGCCTCCATCTGCTGCACGTGCCTCCAGCACGCTCTTGCTTCTGGGCTCAGCCATGTGTGGTTTCCCCAGTCCCCCACTCCTGCCCCACTTTCCTGGACACTGTACCTGACATACTGCTGCTGCGTGTCCTCCAGATCTCAGTCGGGCACTCTGGGCCTCTGCTCAGCTCTGATGCGTGCCTCTCCCCCACCTGTCCTCAGAAAGTCCTCCTCACTGCTGACTGGCTCCTCCTTCCTGCTGCCCATGCTCTGAGGACAGGAGCTATGTGAACCCTACAGCATTTCATAGAGATGTTAACACAGTGTAACTTCAATAAATATTCGTTATGTGCAAGGAAGGGAGAGTGTAAAGGAGAGGAAATGGAAACCTGGATTCAAATCTTGGCTCTTCTGTTTACTAGTTGTGTGAGCTCAAAAAATTCCACCCCTCTGAGCCATTTTGTTCTCAACGATATAAGGATGAAGATGATGATGCTATATTAATAATAGTGACCACACGAGGTTGTGAGATCACCAAATAAATGTGCGACCATGGGTCTGTCTTTAGAGTCTATGCAGCATTCCCAGACCAAAGGCTAACATTTCGGCTCTGGGAAAGGGGCTACTGTGGGGTTTCTCCCACACCCGAGGTCAGCCCTTCTGTCTCATCCCCAGCAGCACTCACCTCCTAGGGATTGTCTCTGTAAACTCTGTATGCTGTTTTCTTTTTCTAGCCTGATCGAATTCCCAGCGATCAGCTCCCCGATCCCTTCCTATGAACAGATGGTGGCGACCAGCGACAGCCACATCCAGCTGACCATGCCCCAGGTGTTTGCCCTAGCCTCCTACTCAAAGGGATTTGCCTGCTCCGCGGGGCCGGGGAGAGTCCTGCTCTTTGAGAAGATGGACGACAAGGATTTTTACCGAGAAAGCAGAGAGATCCGGGTAAAGAGCGGAGGAAGCAGCAAAACTGGGTCCCACTGGCGTTTGTACTCCAGCAGCAGGTCCCTGACGGGAGTTTGACAGGGAGGATGTGAAAGCGCTGTGGTGCCGAGCAGAAAGAGGGGCCTGAGGGGAGTTTTGGGATGGGTTGGACAGATTTGGGTTTTAAAATTAGGAAGAGCTAAATTGGAATCTGGGAGGAGAACACTGGCAAATTATATTTTCTCTTTGAAGATTAGTGTTGCCATAGAAATTGCTGTTATGATGATATGATTGATACAATTCCACCATGATCCTGCAGACCTTAAGTCACCTGCCCTCTGCTGCCCTGAAGGTACACACCAGGGTGTACCTGGTAGAGGTGGATACCACACTGGGCTCCCAACAGGCCGGCATGAGTCGAATTAAGACTAAAGCTGTTTTCAGAGGGAGTCTCAAATGGAGATGTATAGACTGGTCATTTTTACATGTGCTGCTGTGTTATTAAACAGCCATCAGTTGCTAAAAGATGAATATAAAATCCGCAGGCACATAGGTGACATCTGAACAGGAAGTGTGCCGGTCCAGGCTTCTGTAAGCTGAAAGGCTCTGAAAGAACCCCGTCAGCCCAGGGACACCCCGACAGTGATCGCTGTTTTGTGTCTTGGGCAGATCCCTGTGGACCCACAGAGCAACGACCTGAACCAGTCTGACAAACAGGACATCCTCTGCATGTGCTTCAGCCCCTCAGAGGAAACCCTGGTTGCCAGCACCAGCAAGAACCAACTCTACATCATCACCATGTCCCTGACGGAGATCAGCAAGGTGTGTGGGGAGGGCGAGGCCTCCTAGCCTGGGAGCTGATGGGCAGTCTTAATCCAGATTAGCTGATAATTGGGCAGAAGAAATTCTGATTTTAAGATGTCCATGGGGAAGCAGCCCGGGGGGTGGGGGGGGAACGTGATTGCTATAGTTTCTTTGGAGGACACGTAGGAGTTGTCTGTCAGATTTAAATCTTCTACACCTTTTTTCACCCAACAGTTGCACTTCAGAGAATTTAAGGTAGTGCTGTGCCTCATCTGGAACCCAAATAACCAGAGTAATAGGATCCATTTAGCTTCAGATCATTCACCCAACTCTTACTGCTGCTGACAGGAGAGTGGTACAGTCTCTTTGGAGAACTTCGGCTGTATTTCTCGAGATCCTAAAATCATTCATACCATTTCCCTCTGTACTCTATTTCTAGAATGTATCTGTTGTGTTGATTCCAGCCTATTGATCGTGAGGCATCAGCTGTGAATGCCTGAGGCACAGGCGATATTATGGCCGGCACTGCCCTGTGTTTTTTTTTTTTTTTTAGATTTTATTTATTTATGCATCAAAGACTGGGTTACAGGCCAGAGGTGTGTGTGTTGGGGAGGGGGGGGATTCACCAGAGACAGAGTGGAGAGCAGGACAGGCAGACTGACTGAAGTACAATGCTGAGGGGAGCAGTGGGTAGAAAGGAAAGGTCTGCCGCACGATATGGGTAGCTCCTTGGCCGGGGATTGAACTCGTGTTGCAGAGGCTGTGGATTGCTTCATAGTGCGGTGCTTAACCCCTTGCCCACCAGGAAGGCCCCCTGCCCTATGGTTCTTACTATGATTGGAGGATACACTTCAGTAAAAACCATCAGGGAACTCCCAAGAGCCACACAGCAAGAGAGAAAGCAAACCTGAGGCTCTGCTATTATTAGGGTTTGAGGAGAGAGTGTCAGTGTTTCCCCAGATTCACTCTTTATTGGCTATTTTAAAGCATAAGAGTGGGAATTAGGGCACAGGAAGGGAGACACAGGGCCACTCAAGGGCCAGTTACAAGGTTATCCTGGACTTTCTGAAAGACCCTCATTCCCCACTGGCTGTTTTGCTAGTAGCTGCGTCATGCAACTGCCAATGTGTTTATCCAAGATGCATGTCTTTTGACATGGATGCCTCAGCAATCAAAAGCTTACACAGCAATCAAAAAGCTGAATATCAGGTACTAAGGGTGTAATCAGGGAGGTGCACAAAGACTTGAATGCAAGAATATTGAGTCTCGTGTTACCCTTAAGCAACAGACATTGGAGATGACTTAAGCATCCCCACAGTAAGGAACAGCTAAGTTAAATTCTGGTATTATCCATAGAATGAAATATTTTATTGCCTTGAAATAATAGTGACATAGGAAAATGTGCATGGGAGTAAAACAATTTGCCCCCAGTCTGATTTCCATGCACCCGAGGTAATTACTGTTCACGGGTAGCAATGAAAGAAATGCTAGGCCAGCCTTCAGCTTACTCTGCTGGATCTCATTTTTCTGGTGTCACCAGGGGGAGCCCGCTCACTTTGAGTATCTGATGTACCCGTTACACTCAGCATCCATCACCGGTCTCTCCACTTGCATCCGCAAACCCCTCATTGCCACCTGTTCTGCGGATCGATCTGTTCGCCTCTGGAATTATGAATCAAAGTAAGAAATGAAAGGCTTTGCTACTGTCGTGTGCAGGGTCTCCGCTGTTAAGTTTGTTCATGTGAATTATTTTAATTGCAGAGTTTTAAATTTTAATTACATAGAAGCTTTCAGTTAGAAAAGGTTTTATTTTTAAAGCAAGTCAGTCAATCTACCTGTTTCTCGTCTCTGTTCATTCTTGCAGGGGCTAGACAATGACTTGTGCTTTATTAAATGCTTCCCGTGCACCATACAATGTGCTGTACACTAGGGACATGGAGTTAGCTCTCAGCGTATCAGCTGCCTGACTCTAGTCCCTCCAGCTCTCCTACCCCACAGAGTGCTTTAACCTCAAGGAGCTCTCTGGACCACTTACTCCTCATCACTGCCCCTAGCCATCCTCAACTCCCTAGTGATTTTATCCTCCTGGCAGGGCTTCCCTGAGAGTTCCCAACCTAGAGTTGCCCCAATCTAGCATTTTGTCATTATTGTATAAAGCTGCTGGGGCCCTGGGGAATTAAAATTGTGAATGCTTCTGATCTGGAGAACTTGAATGGAGCTGTGCCCTTAACCTCCCTGGACAACCCTTTATCAGTCTTCCTATTTCCACCCTCTTTGTGAGATAGTATCCTCAAACAACCAAAAGGTAGAAAAGAGAAGGACCAATAATTGTAAGCAATTAGATATCTCAAAAGCTATGATTAAAATATGTTCCAGAAATGATGAGGGGTTCCAGGGATGTAGTGGGCTAGGCTTATAAATCAATCCTCCATCTTTTTCACAGCACTCTAGAACTATTTAAGGAGTACCAGGAAGAGGCATACACGATCAGCCTCCATCCATCTGGCCACTTCATTGTAGTAGGGTTTGCTGACAAACTACGGCTTATGAATCTACTCATTGATGATATACGTCCTTTCAAAGAATACTCTGTCAGAGGATGCAGAGAGGTAAGAATTGCTAGGATAAAGGTCTGTCTTCTTGGAAAGTCTGGGTTGAAGTATCAAGAACTCACTCACTCTGAGGTAGTGAGACCAAATTCTGACTTAGAGAATTTTAGTGACTTATAAAAAAAAAAAAAAAAAAAAAGAAAGGAAAGAGGAGAATCCAGTTCTTCTCCCACTAAATGTATTGAGTATACAGCTCTATCCCCTTTTACTCATGAGCACCAACATATTTCATTGATCCCAAACCCTTGTGAGGTCCCACCTCTCATAGGTCCTCTCTATTATTGTAAAGTAATAAAAAGCCTGCCAAAGAAAAGTTATCTCAGGATGGAGTCATACATCGCTGGGAAGGCGAGGGTGGAGGGGGAGAAGAGCCAGCAGACATAAGTGTCAACAGTGAGTGACATCACAACCCTCAGCTTTCCTGAGCTGATTTGCAGAAACAAGACGGGATTTCAGGCATCAGCACTCACTCTGAAACGTCTGCAGCTAGACCGAGTGCACTGCTCTGTGGCCACCACAGCGCCGGCACCCTGGCCAGGGTGGGCCACAGGGACAGGGAGAGTGTCCAAGACGTCAGCCAGTCCTCCACCTCTCGAGGTCCCAGCCCCATGCATCATTTCAGCCTGAACTCTTTAGGGAAAGGAGCTCTTGATTGTAACCTCCACTTAATACTCTTTTATGTCTCGCCCTGTCGCCCTCTTGCTCTGTTTCCCTGTAGTGCGCCTTCAGCAATGGAGGTCACCTGTTTGCTGCCGTCAATGGCAACGTGATTCACATTTTCACCACCACCAACCTGGAGAACATCTCAAACCTGAAAGGACACACAGGGAAGGTAAGTGAGTGAAGGCAGGGAAACATAGAGCACAAAGCCAAGTGTGATGGCAGCCAACAGGATACAAGTGAACAAAAGTAAAGTGATTCCTCTTCTCTTAGAATTCACTGTCTAGTTGAGGGCAGAGACAATAAAAGAAGTGCACTGACCAGTTTCATTACTACTGGCAATGCATTCAACCAAAGAAAAACATAGGATGTTATGAGAGGAAATAATGAAGGAGCTGGCCAAATTTAGAATTTAGATGGAGGTGTTTGCAAGGGTGTGGTCCTAAAGGAGTGGGTAGGGATTAACTAGACAGAACCGCTGAGGGATAATGAATGCAGATAGGGAGCTGCATGGTTTGTTTCAGCCTGAACTCTTTAGGGAAAGAATATTCCCTAAGAATATTTTAGGCTCCATACTGTAATGCTAGATACTGGTCCTCCAAGTGGTGGTGTTGGTGGCAGTGATGGCTGCTGTCGGCAAGGCTGAGAAACCTTCTCCCCTGCAATGTGCAGCCTCATGCCTGGGCTTATATTCTTTTATGTTTCTGCCTGGCTGCTTAGGGACATGCCTGGGAGGGCCTAGGCTGCTTATTGGTCATGAATTTCACTTAAACCCACTTAACCAGTTGGATTTCTACCCTTCGCCATTGATTTCATGTGTGACTTGGAGGCTGCTCTCACAATTCATGGAGCTTCCATTTTTGGCTCCTTGTCCAGCTAGTAGTTTGGTCGCCCCCTCTCTTATTGTGTCTGGGAGGGCAAAACCATTGGCACCACACTGTCTTCTGGGTTGCCAAGGGTAACTGTGATTTTATTTTGATGGCTGGCTCCCTAGGAGATGCCCCCATGTTGGTCAGAGGAGCTAATTACACACTCACTGTTTGCTCAGATGTTGTGTGTGGTTGAGGTTTCTTGTACCTTGGGTCAGGATTAGTGTGCTGCTTAGGAGATGTTTTCCAGAAGGGCCTGTACCAGGAAAGGACATTCTGCTTCTGTGTTGTTCAAGGCGTGAGAGCTTCAGCCTCCTTTTTCCATGGGGTGTGTGTGTCTGTGCATGTGCACGCGTGCGTGCACTCATGCTTGCCTGCCCATGATTTGTCTGTGCCTTCATCCTTTGCAGGTCCGTTCAGTTGCGTGGAACGTAGACGACAGCAAGCTGATTTCCTGCGGCACAGATGGGGCTGTGTACGAGTGGAATTTGTCCACAGGAAAGAGAGAGACAGAATGTGTGCTCAAGTCCTGCAGCTACCACTGTGTGACTATCTCCCCTGACTCCAAAATTATCTTGGCTGTTGGATCGGACCAGACCCTCAAGGAGATCGCAGATTCCTCCGTGAGTCCACTCCACCCAGCCCCTGGGCCGCCTCACTGGCAGTGCTTCCCATGTGCAAAAGGAAGCGAGCTGGGAGGAGGCCCTGTGAGAAAGGGGTCCCTGCATAATTTAACACCTGGCTCCTCATTCGTTTGGGGTTTGTCCAGATGCTGTAGTTTCTGGAATGTCCTACCAAGTGACCTGCCTGGCCAAGCTGAGTTGTGGGGCCCTTTCCATTTCTGTTTTGCTTGCTTCCTGCCACCCTTCTGGGCAGGGCAGGCAGCAGGATCTCCAACCTACTCTCTCAGTCTTGGTCTGCACTTACTTTCCTGAGGCAAAAGCAGAACTGGAGTTATTGCTCTCACCCAGGCTTGCCTCAATATTCCTTTGAAATCTCCATGCTCTGAAATTTTAGAATTTGGCTCCAGACAGTGAGGGAGGAGGAAGAGCTCGGCAAGGGCACTGCCTGCGTCTTTCTCCAGGGCACTAGGACAGCTGATCTCCAGGGGTTTTGAGTGCCTGCTTGGTGTTTGTCTCTCTCGGGGAGCCTGGGAAAGTGCAGTGACTTGACACCGTGGCAGCAAACTGACTGCCCTGGAATCCAGCTCAGAGGAGGGTGACTCTCCAGTGCTCACGGGGTCCTGATTCTGTGGCATTTTTACAGCACTGCCAGAAACAGGCCCCTCTGAGCAGAGCTCACCTCACTACTCTAGCTTTCCCAGAGCCCACACATGAATGCACCTTGAGTAAATGTTTGGTGGGTAGTGGTTGGCTGGACGGACGAATTAACAAGCAAAGGAATGCAGGAATCCCTTGGTAATGTAGCTTTGTTTATATAATAGACATTAATACATGTTAGTGGAAAAGAAATGTAGGATCCATATCCCATCCTTATCCCAATTTGAGAGGCACAGCAGCACCCCAGAGACCCTGGTGCCTGACTGCCACGTGCAGGTGGCCAAGCAGAGGGAAATTACTACCATGTCTGCAACTGTCTCTTCACTTAAAATGGGGGTGACTCTTACCTCAAAGGGCCTTTGTGAAGATTGAGTGAGTTACATTATCCAAAAGCCACAACATGGTACTTAGCACACAGTAGGTGATTTTTTAAATTCTCATTATTCCTAACTCCTAGAACTGCTTATTCATTGATCAAGCTGCCAAGAAATATTTAGTTGATGCCTTTTGTGTGTTAGGCACTATGCCAGATGCTACAAGGAATAGGGAGGGAAAAACAGCTTTTAAATACAGAACTTGCCCTAAAATTATACTAGAGTGGAGGAAGAGGATGGTGTGAGGAGCCTGGGGACCCTCACCTTGAACAGCATTGCCCGTGTCCCAGGTCCTTCGGGAGATACCAGCCTTTGATGTCACCTACACTGCCATTGTTATCTCGCACTCCGGGCGCATGGTGTTTGTGGGCACCTCGGTGGGAACCATTCGCGCCATGAAGTACCCTATATCTCCGCAGAAGGAATTCAACGAGTACCAGGCTCATGCCGGTCCGATCACCAAGGTGAGCAGGGACCCTGTCCTCGGGAGCCCAGCCCCAGAATTCGCTCTCGATGGGTCCATTGGGCCTTCTGGCGACCCCCTTCATCCCTTCAGCCTTCCAGCATCTGCCTCCACTCCAGAGTTCTCCTCTCTCCTCACCTACTCATCCCTCCATCTATTCAATAAACATTTCTTGGCCACTGATATCTGTTTAAACAGCTCCTGGGAACATCCCAGGAAATAACCAGACACACCCAAAGTCTGTGTACAGGTTTTTCCCCCATGATACTGTACATAATATGGGATGACTTGAGAGATGCAGGAGGTGTCCCACCCAGGTCCCCTTTAGCAGGTAAACATCCCCATCTCCTGGCTGCTGTGGGTCCTGATCTTCCTCAGCCCCATACGCACTGGACAGCGAGGAGCCCCCGCTTGGGAGATACGCTCCTGCCCCTCCCTGCGGGTACAGAAGGCTTTCCTGGGTACTAACCTGAGCGGTGTCTGTAACACTGCCTTTCCATTCCCCCTTCTAAAAGAGGCGTGTCTGTGTTTACAGGGAGTCCTGTAAACAGGCACTGGGGAAATGCTGTCTCTTCTCCCACCTCCCCTCTTATTCCAGCCTGGGAAACACTAGCACCTGAGGTTTTAATTATCTCTCAAGCTCTTTACTGGCTTCGGTGCAGACACTATCCTTATGCAGAGAGGGCTTTTCATTAGGAACTGGAATATCCTGAACTGAACCTGGGGTCTTGGGTTTTTGGATCAGATGTTTAGCTTGGGGGTCATAAAAGTAATGCATGTTTATTTCTCATAATAGCATCATCATAAATATTTTGAGGCACCTACACAGCCATGAGTATAAGTATATATATATATATGAGTATGTATATGAGTGTATAAATATATGTATATATATTTATGAGTGTATATATATATATGAGTGTATATGTACACTGCTTTTGAGTATATATATATGATTATACATACAGATATATATATATACTGCTTTTGGAAAAATTAATTTTATTTTTCCAGGTAGTTAAATAATCTTCAAATGCATCATTTTAGTAGATCTACAAATATCATATGATGGACCCTATCTTATGAATTATAATGGATATCCTAAATTACAGATCTACTTGGGCCTCTCTGGTTATTTATTAAACCTAAATTCCTAGACAGAGAATTCCTGAGTGAGTGAAAGAGTAATTCCGTTTTTAAGATTTTTGACACTCTTTGCTGGTTTTATCATTTTTTTTTTTAAAGATTTATTTATTTATTTATACAAGCACTGGGTACAGTCAGAAGCGTGGGAGGGTGAGAGAATTCACCAGAGCCAGAGCGGGGAACAGAACAGCCAGACTGATGAAATACACTGCTGAGGGGAGCAGCGGGCACAGCAGGAGAGATCTGTGCGCCATGTGGGAGCCTCGCTGGCGGCCGGGGATGGAACCGGCGCTGCATAGGCTGTGGGCAGCTTCGCAAACCAGCGCCCAACCTCTGCGCCACCAGGGGAGGCCCTGGTTTTATCATTTTTAAGTTGATTTTTTTGTTTTCGCTTTCTATTTTGGAATAATTACAGAGGCACAGGAATTTTCAAGATAGCATAGAAGATCTGAGTACCTTCTCATTTCCCCCCAAATTACACTGAATGTAATTATAATATGACATCAAACCAGAAAGTGAACATTAGTATAGTGTGTGTGTGTAGTTCTTTGTCACTTTATCACACATTAAATTGTGTAACCCCCACTGTGATCAAGATGCAAAACTGTCCTATGCCCACGAAGAGCTGCCTTTACAGACATACCCAACCCACTCTACACTGCCATCCCTCATCCTTAGCAGCAACTGCTTTGTTTTCCTTTTATATAAATGAAATCAGACAGTATTTTTCACTCAGCATAATACCCTGGAGATCCATCCAAGGTATTTCATGTATCAATAGTTTATTCCTCCTGACTGCTAAGTTGCAATCCATGATGGGGAGGTACCACAGCTGTTTAACCATCTACCTATTACCGTAGGATATTTTTATTTTCTCCCAGTTGTGGACTACTATAAATAAAGCTGCTGTGAACACTCATGTACAGGTTTTTATGTGGACATAACTTTTCATTGCTCTGGGAAGAATAATCAAGGGTATGATTGCTGGATCATAGAAGTGTAGGTTTTGTTGGTTGGGTTTCTCTTTTTTAGAAGCTGTCAAGCTCTTTTCCATTCTCCCCGTAGTACCATGAGAGGTCCAATGTCTCCACATCATCACCAGCATTTGGCGTTGTCACTGTTTTTTGTTTTAGCTGCTCTATTATGCATGTAATTTTCATTTGCATTTCCCTGATGGCTCGGAGCGCTGGAAATCTTGTCATGTGCTTGTCAACTCCTGTTGATCCTCTTCTGTGAAAAGTGTTAGGGGGAAAAGGATGTCCCAAAGCAAATTCCATACAGGCTTTGTGGACTCCACCCCCACCCCAGGTCAAAGCCAAAGACACTGGGAACTCCAAATCCCACAGCCAGGAACCCGTTTAATATCGGGGTTGCTCTATAACAAAAGGTCTCTCTATCTTTCACCCACTTTATAGTTGGATCATTGTTTTGTTGCCACTGCATTGTGAGAGTTCTTTGGTCTCTATAATAACTGACTCTTAAAATTCCAGGAGACAGTAGACCTAGTCTTGCTTCTTTCATTCAATAACAGAAGCCCTTGGGCTCCTCTCTCATTCTTAGCCAGGATCAAGTCTTCCTCCTGGTCAGGCTGTGGCCAGACTACATGATGAAAGGGCCTCTCGCAGTGGCCGGCTCAGCCCCCACCATCTGAGACCTCAGAATGCCTCCCCTCCATGGTCTTTTCTCCTCAGATCTTGCTCACCTTTGATGACCAGTTTCTGCTGACTGTTGCTGAGGATGGCTGCTTGTTCACCTGGAAGGTCTTTGACAAAGAAGGTCGGGGAATCAAGCGAGAGAGGGAGGTGGGCTTTGCCGAAGAGGTGCTTGTTACTAAAACAGACATGGAAGAGAAGGTAAGAATGGGATCTCACGAAGAGGGACTCCCTCCAGCCTCCCGAGAGACAGCACTCCCAACCCCTACAGCCAGGGACCGGTGCAGGCCCCGTGGCTCTGTTGTAGAGCAACCCCGATACAAAACGGGGTGCCTGACTGTGGGTCCTCACCCGCGCGCTTAAAAGGACTTATCAATGCTCTACTGCAGGCACACGCGAAAGGTTAATAAAAGGTTTATTTACAAGGGAAAGGGAAATGAGGAAATGTACAGCTCTGGGAGAAAAGTGGGAGACAAAGTTTTAAATGAGTCCTACCCGATCCGCCGATCAGGAATCCCAAAATGGCGCTCTCAGAGTTGGCCGCCAGCCAGGAGCGGTGAAGCCAGGAGGCGAGCGATCGCGAGCCAGAGAGGGAGCAAGGCCCACGTGTTTGGTTTTTATATCCAACCTGGCTGCCCAACTCCACCCTCAGGTCCCAGCCACCCTCCCCTTGGTGGTGATGGGATTTGTCTTTCCCAATGTCCTGATGGCTTTACTCTGGAGTGGGGGTGGAGTCCACAAAGCCTGTATGAGATTAGCTCAGGACATCCTTTCCCCCTAACAGCTCCTGCACATTCTCCACCCACAACTCCACGCTGGCTCACTGGCCCCTCGCTGCCACCTGATCTGTCTCCATCCTCACCCTGCCTGCCACTCTGCCCATGACCACTGTGACCAACATTGTCCTTGCCTTCAGCCTCAGAACTAGCTTCCTCTCCTCCTCCTTGATAAGTGCTCTTGTGTGACCAGTAGTTTCCAGCACACGCTAGGCACCTGGGAGACAATAAGTATTTACAAAATTGAATTGACTCAGTTTGTCAGTTGTACTTGTGAAACTTAATAGCTGATTGTATGTGGAAACTTCTTTTTTTAAAAAAAAAGTATTTAGAATACATTCCTGAAACCCACTCTTCAATAACAACAATAAAGGTGATAATAGCCCATAACCAGTGTGTTTTCAGGTTTCTCACAAACCAGGCAGTGTGCTAATTACTTTGCATATTCTCATTTAAAGCTTCTATCTCTAAGAAGGAGATATTATGATTCCCTCCATGTTTCAAGAAGTGGGTCTGGAGGAGATGAGTGACATATCTAAAGTCGTGAGCTAGTAAGCAGTGGGACCAAAGTTCTGATCCAGATTTAAACTAAAGCATATTCCTCCAGTCACTACCCCAATGCCCTTCCCCCCTCCTTTCTCCCCCTATTATTGCAGAAGACATTCCATAAAGGTGTGTCTTGAGATCTTTGCTTGTTTAGCTCTATGTTATACTCCCTAAGAGAAGTCAAACGGACAGTAAACTCACAAGGCTTACAGAACATGGCAAAGCCATTTGCTCACTGGTGTTCTTTCAGAATCAAAAGTGCATTTATTAACCACCTACTGTTTGCTAGGTGCAGGGGATGTATGTGTGAAAAGATAGGCCTGAGCCCTGACATCAGGAAACTGAGAATCAAGTGAGGGATGGAGGCGAGTAAAACCATCAGAGCAGCAATGCAAAAATGACCAGTTCACTCCACTGTGAATGTTCTTTATTCAGTGTCCTTCTCCCAAAGGCTCAGATTATGTTGGAGCTGAAGACTCGTGTGGAAGAACTGAAAATGGAGAATGAGTATCAACTTCGACTAAAGGACTTGAACTATTCTGAGAAGATCAAGGAGCTCACAGACAAGTTTCTCCAGGAAATGGAATCCTTGAAAACCAAAAACCAGGTCTGTATGAGAGACTAAACCAACCATAAATAACAAGAAATTTCCAATTTACTCAAGAGAGAACTGGTGTGAGCTGAGATAGGTGGCAGCAGGCCACTTTAAAGCCTAGCCGCTAAGATCAGAAATGCTTACAACAAAGTGCCTTGTTAGAAAACTCTCTGTAATGAATGCTATTCATTCGGTAAAACAGTTTTTTTAAAATATAGCTAACAAGGTGATTATCTCTGGGAGTTGACATTATGGCCAATTTTAGTTTTGTTCTTTATATTTTCCTGTAATTTCTAAATTGTCTATAATATGACTGTTACCTCTACAATCAAGAGAAACTTTAAAACAAAGCAAAAAATAACAAGAAAAACAGTACAGAAAGGGTCTTGGGTCAGAGAATTTGACTTCAAAATAAAGAAAACCTTGGTTGTTTATTAGTTCATTCAATCAACAAGCATCTATTTGGTGCCCTCTGTATGCAGAACACAGTTAGATCCTGAGGATGGCACTCACCTGTCTACAAGCTCTCTTGCTTATTAAAGAAAACATTTCCTTTGAGGCTGACACATTAACATATCCAAGGTATAGCTAACAGCAATGTGCAGATGACAGAGGATTCCAGCAAATCCTTACTTTTCTACCCCCAATTCCATTTGCTCCATGTCTTCATCATTGACAAGACCCATCTAGCAGAAAGGATAGAGAGGGTGTCTAGAACTGTCAGAGAGAATATAATATACTAAAAAGTGGTAGCTTGATTGTGGCTCCCAGGACAGTGCTTGGAGCACAATGAGGGCTTGAGAAGTGTTTGTGAGTAAGGAGGATGTCCTCAGTGCTTTCAGCAGATATGTAAAAACAAGAACTTTTGACTCTGTTTTAGGTTTTAAGAACAGAAAAAGAAAAGCAGGAGCTCTTCCACCGTGACCGCATGGAGGACCTCCTGGACAGACAAGCCCAGGAACTGCAGGACCTGGGTGAGAGCCCCACTAGAGGCCACATGGGTAAAGAGTGGCTGGGTGGGTAGGGCCACACATCTGAATACCCCAGACCCAGCTTTGTCTGTAAACAGGCTACGGTTAGCCCCTGGAACTCTCCATGGAAACTCCTGCTCCATGCCTGTGGGAGATATGGAAAGGTGCATGCTAAGGCTTAGTAGATTGCCTTGGGCCTCCAGCCTCATCACATATTCACTGGGTGTCTAGGGGATCTTCTTACTTCACCCAGCCTTGGTTTACTGTTCTGTGAAATGGGGGTATTAGCACCCATTTGCAGACTCAGGACATCTTTTCTTGGTCCTGAACCCCAAACATCTTTTGTACTTTCCTGGAAAGCTTTTTGCCTAAAGGCAAAATGTTGGAGGGGGAGACAGGTGAGGGAGATGGGCAGGTTGGAGGCAGACATTCTAGCTGATGCTGGAGGAGGTGGAAAAGTACCCATAGCTTCTGGGTGGCCCTGAGGTTAGTGCTACTGTCTCACCTGAAATGATCACCTTGCATCTCTCCAGAATGTTGTAACAACCAAAAGTTGCTGCTAGAATATGAGAAATATCAGGAATTGCAGCTCAAGTCCCAGAGGATGCAGGAAGAGTATGAAAAGCAGCTTCGGGATAACGATGAGACCAAGAACCAAGCCCTGGAGGAGCTGACTGAGTTTTACGAGGCCAAACTGCAAGAGAAAACCACGCTTCTGGAAGAGGTACTCACTGGAAGCCCACCCATGTCCCCCTTCATGGTGCCAGACCTGGCCTGGGAACAACCCCAAAGAGCTATGGGAAACCTGCCCACCTGCCTCACTCTCACAACTTCCTTTCAGCATGTGTTTTGTTCAACCATGTTTTGTGCTGTTTTGTGTGTTTCCCTGTGGAACAGGGACTCACTGAGCTGTGGGGTGCTCAGCCTTTGAGATAAAATTCCTTGGATAGACTCAGATCATACCTGTTGTGTCCTAACTGTACCTCCAAGCCTTCAGCACTGGGGAGACCTTTCTAGAAGAGGCCTACAGGACCAGGAGAGGAATATGAACCCAGAACGATGGGAAATGTGGTTGTCTAAAGTCCTTTAGTGACTTCTTACTTCATCTTGCAAGATGAAATCATCCATCCACCAATTTGACAGACACAGGTAGCTTCTCATTGGTTCACCAGCCTAAGTGCCCAGTAGTCAAGAGAAGTAAACCGGGGCCTGTCCTCAGTGGAGTGAGGGAGGCCAGCCCGTCGATCCTTGCTCAGAGAGCCATGCACAGGACCCTCGGGGAAGGTAGACACAGGACCCGCCTCTGCCTGGGAAACCAGGGAAGACCTGCAGGAGCTAATGAGATCCAGAAGTAATGGAGCTGCAATAAACCAGGAGACAGGGAACTGCAGGAGAGAAGGGAAGAACAAAGTCATAGAATGATCAAGCAGTTTGGGTTGCCTAGATAACAAGTCTCCTAAGACGAAGAGGAAATTGAGATTGGTCAGAAGGCCTCCTTGGCATGTGGTGGTGACAGCGCTGGGAGCGAAGCGCAGGAGAGTCGTGAAGGCGTGGAGCGAATTTTGAAGGGAGTGCTTAGAACAGGACTGGCAGGTGGGCAGCTGAGGGCCCAGTGAATTCTGGAGGCGTTTACCCTCCAGGCAGTGTGCTTCTCCAAAGCAGGGCTCAGCCAGTAGGTGTGCGAGTGAGGACAGCAGAGCCATCTGAGTCGTGGCTGTGTTTTCACCGGGTGAAAATAAAGGTGTGCTGGTCACCAGCTTTCAAGTCCAGGCCTGAGAAGGGCCAGGGAAGAACCGAGAACCCAGGAGACAGTGGAGGAATCAAGACAGGGCCAGGGGCTGTGGTGAAGCTGAGAACCAGGGTGGCATCCCTGTGGGCCCACCAGAGAGCAGGGACCAGCATTTGAGGACATCAGAGATGGTACCTCCCAGGGCAGAGCCTGAGAGTGGGGCTGAAGCAAGGGCGAGATAAAGGTCAACATACCAGGAAACAGCATGGAATTCTCTATAACCAGCCCTAATTACAGTCAGGAAGCCCGAGAGGGCGTCTGGAAATATTCAGGAAGCCAGGAGGGTGACCAGGCAGTCAGGAGAAATGTGGAAAGCAGTGGAAACGAGATCTCACAAATGCAGGAGCGCCAGCAGGCTGAGCGCCCCGCCAGCAGTGGGCCCCCTGGAGAACCCCCCAGCCCAGCCCTGTGCTTCCCACAGTTTGAAGAGTGTTGCTAGGCACCGCCTTCACAAGCCTCCCTGACTTGGCCCCACCACACCCTCATTCCCAGCTGCCCTGTCCAACTCCCTCAAGTCCCACAACAGGGATCAGTGAGGGGTCCCACACAGCCTCCAAGCTTCTTCGTGGGGGCGCCATGGGCGCCTCTCCCCAGACACCCTATTGCTTCCAGGCTTAGGCGGGGCCACGCGTTTACTTCTCTTCCTCCAGCCACTCTCAGGGCTAGGAGTGGGTCTCACTCACTACTAATTCTCAACATCTCCTTGCGCCAACACATTCTAGATGCTCCAGAGTGTTTGCTGACCTCCAGTAAACTGACCTCAGCGCTGCCTTTTGGCATGAGTCTACCCAGAGGGGAGAGGCGCTGGCCTTCTTCCCAGGAGCTCCCGCAGCCACAGCGACTACAAAGCGTTTTTTCTATTGAGTCAGGAAGATTTTAATGAAGAACTTTCCCAAGGAGCGTCCACCTGATTTGGGCTTCTTTCACGGTTTAGCAACAGTTCCTAGACCACCAGCAGAGACCCACAGTCCCCTCCAGGCTGCAGAGGGACCGCGCCAGGCTTCTGTGTGGCCAGGGTCTGGTGCCATGAGATGAACAAGGAGAGAAGCCTGAAGGCCACTGAGCCCGGGTTTAAAGCCATGTCTCTGTTAGATCCAAACATTCAGCCCAGGGATGGTACACGCACCCTGGGGGAATGCCAGGCCGCTCTCTGAAGAAAGTAGTTGTCCTGCTGCCGGCCACTTGGTGGCGATAAGCACAGGCGAGTCACACCCCAGTCACCCCCAGACTCCAGGCAGAGTTCTGGTGCATGATTGGTGCTGAATGAATGACAGCCTAGAGCCTAGACGGTGAGCTCAGTGTGGAGAAAGCCATTTTCACCTCTGGCTTTTTTTTTGGTGTGGGGGGGTTGGTAAGACAGTGGCTGGAATGATGGAGCCTAATGGCAGGAAAAGAAGGAAAGATGGAAGGCCAAGACGAAGGACGAGGAAGGGTCCAGGGCCTTGGTCTCTGTCTCCCCCTCTGTGGGAGTCCCAGGGGGTCACCTCCTCCCTCTCAGCACAGAGGCATCAGGTATCCCTGCTCCCCTCATGTAACCCCACCCTTTCTCCGAGCCAGGCACAGGAAGATGTTAGGCAGCAGCTGAGGGAGTTTGAAGAGACCAAGAAACAGATCGAAGAAGATGAAGACCGAGAAATTCAAGACATCAAAACCAAGTATGAGAAAAAGCTTCGGGATGAAAAGGAAGCAAACCTGCGACTCAAAGGAGAAACAGGCATCATGAGGAAGAAGGTACTAGGTTCCCGGAGGCCGGGGATGGGCAGGGGCCGTTCTGCAGAGAAAGCGGGGCAGGTGCCCACAGCGGTGTTGGGGGGATAAGGGAGGTGGGGGAACCCCCGTCAGTGCCTCTGCCCCGTGGCCCTGGCCCCTAGGGCCTGCCTGGATGTCCTCAGCTCCAGACAGCAGCCCCCTGTGGCCCCCTGCACCCTTAGGCAGACAGAGCCATACCTCAGACTCTAAAGGGGGGACTGGCAGGACTCCACTTCTCTTTCCTTTTCACAGGGATAGTGAGGTTCAGAGTGACACTGAGGAACATTCTCTGGGCTTCCATTTATTGGCAAGTAAGATTTAGTCAGCATTTTTAGAACTACTCCTCTGATAGAGAAGGAAATGCAGTCTCTGGAGGTGAGACAGTCTTCCCCTGGAGGTGTCCTCAGGCTCTGGGTGCGGGAGTCGTGGCTGGCTCCTGCTCTGCGTAGGTGGGAGAGGGATTGAAGGTGTAGAGTGCTGAGTTTCAAGGTGGAGCAGATGTTTTTTAAATCATTGATGATGGGAGGAGGGATTCAGCTCACAGATTTTTGTAGAATTGCCAGTTTCCCCAAAATGTTTAGCCTTAGAGAAGCCAAGTTTAAAGCAAGCTCAGTTGCCATCCTATTAGAAATCACACTAGTAGTAAAGGAGTGTCTTCCCTCCCGAGACATAGCTAAGATGGCTCATTAGAGTCCAATCTCCCTGACCTTGGTGGAGCATGGATCTCAGCACGACAAGGTCCGTGTGGTGATGGGTACACTCAGGGAGCTGGTCTCTGGCACCTGTTGATGCAGACAGCCCCTCCTCACCTGATGGGGACGGGACCATGTCTTATCAGACAGGATACTGCACTAGTCACTTGGCTTGAGAATTCTTGCGTGGTCTCAAATTCTGATGGGAAGCTCTTTCAATTTACAGAGTTGAGAGGAGCGGAGATGGGTTCAAAGGTGACTTTGGTGGTCTTTGTTGTTGCTGTTTGTCTTTAGTTCAGCAGCCTGCAGAAGGAGATTGAAGAGCGAACCAACGACATCGAGACCCTGAAGGGAGAGCAGGTGAAGCTGCAAGGCGTCATTAAGTCCCTGGAGAAGGACATCCAGGGCCTCAAGCGGGAGATCCAGGAAAGGGATGAGACAATTCAGGATAAGGTGAAGGCTCATCTGTCCTCCCTCAGCGGCCTAATGGGCCCAAGCCATGAGCACAAAGCTCAGGAGAGAGCAGGTCCCTGGCTTCTCAGCACACATTATTTATCCTGATGGGGGGTGAGCAGTCAGTGAAGTGCCTACTGTGTGCTTGGTGCTGGGCTAATTGCTGTAAACATACCATGTTCAATTCTCCCAACAGCCCAGGGGGCCACAAGCAACCTAGTTACACAGCACAGGAAATGGAGTTCTAGGAAGTCAAGTGTCTTGTCCAAGGTCGTTCAGTTTAAAGGTGACAGATGTGGACTTACAGCCTGAGTCTGCTGTCTGCAAGGCCCCTACACTCACTGCTCCAGGCATCCTGGGGTGACCACCCCCATGCCCTCGGGCCTGCTTACTCCCAAACCCATTGCCCACACAGTCCCCCTAGCTCCAGGGGAACTCCCTCTGTGGGTGGCCAGTAATGGCAGGGTAACTCAGAGAGCTAGCATCCTCTTCAGGATGCCTTTCTCACAAAACACATAGGAGACAGACACATCACCTTTTGGGAGGTGTATCACCTCACAATCCAGATGTTCCTCTTGTCCTCCTGAGCAGATCCAGGCCCGGTGCCCTCCTCTCCATCCTGTCTGCCATTACTACCCTAACAGGCCCTGGTGGCTGAGAACAGGGTGTCAGCACTAGCTGGCTGGATTTCAGTGCAGGCTTCTCCATTTGAAAGCCACAGGCCCTTGGGCAGCTTCTCTAAACCTTTATTTTTCTAATCTGTGAAATGGGTCCCCTCAGGGGGGCCAATAAGTATTAAATGGGATGTTAAATGTGTACTTGAAATTCCTGCAGGCGAATGTTTATCTGGGTCCAAAGTGGTCTTCAGATTCTCAAAGAAAGATGTTGACAAGAATAGAGGCTAAGATGTCCCTACAAAATTGCATCAGCCTGCTAACAGGAAACAGGCTTCCTTCCCGCCTCACACCTGCTCCCTGCCACTATACTCTCATTATGTCATCCTCGCCACCGGAGATTCTTCTGCAGCTCCATTGCTTTTGGTAGGGGTATGCGAACTTTTCTCTGTGAAGAGCTCAGTAAGAGATAGTTTTTGTCTTTGCAGACCGCAGGGTCTGTTCCCAGCTACACAGTTCTGCGGTCGTAGTATGGACTTAGCCATAGACAGCACGTAAGTAAGTCAGCTGGGCTATGTTCCAATAAAAAGGAAACTGGCAGCAGACCCGATCTTGTGAACTTGTGGCCTCCTGGGTACATTCTAAAAACCCTCCAACTCAACATGTAAGACCCTGCCACCTTCTCCGTTCGTCCATCCTCTCCCTCCTTTCTCCCTTCCCCGACGATCCCTTTACACGTAGGCCAGCTCTTCCCAGCCCCCTCTGACAACACCTCTCATACCTTGGGATTATATTTGTTGACATGGCGGCTTTCCCAGCTAGTGTTTTCTCCTTAAGGGCAGGGCCTGTATCATATTCTATTTGGAATCTCATTACTTGACAAAAGGTCTTCATTCAGTTAATGTTTGCTGATCCTTTTTCCTATTGCCATGCAACAAATTACCCCACAACTTAGCAATGAAAACAACTGTTTTTATTATCCTCCCAGATTCTGTGGGTCTGGAATCTGGGCAGTGTACAATGGGATGGCTTTCCTTGGTCCCTGATGTCTGGGGCCTAGTTGAGCTTCAGTCGGGGTCATTCAAACAACCAGGGACTGGAAGACCAGCATCCAAGGTGGTTTCTTCATTCACAAGTCCAGTTGCTTGGTGGGGCTTCACCAGGCCTGTCAATCAGAGCCCCTAACATGCTCCCTAGCCTGGAGGGCTCGGAGTCAAGGGGCTTCTGACATAGCCAATGGCCTAGCCCAGAGCAAGGGTCCAAGAAAACCAGTTGGAAGCTGCTTGGCCTTTTCCGAGCTAGCCCGGGAAGCCACACAGCATCACCTGAGCTGCATCCTTTAGGCTACAGGTGAGCCCAAAGTCCAGCCAGGTGCACGGGAGGGATCTGGAGCCCGCCTCCTAATGGAGAGCACGAGGTCGCATTGCAGAACAGCATAGTGCCGAGAGATGCAGCCAGCCAACGCCAACTTTGGAGCCTGTGTGTGAAGGAGTGAGGGGGTGATTGAGGTCCTGGCGTGGAAGAGGTCAGTGCTGCAGCCTAGTGGGGGAGCTTGTGTCCCCCAAGGAGAGATGTCTGTGGCCCCTCTAGCAGCAGGTCCCAGGATTTATGTTCTTCGCCTAAGGGAGGCCATATGCCAGGACGTCCTGATGGCTTTCTCACTTCTCTCTCACCCACAGGAAAAGCGAATCTATGATCTAAAAAAGAAAAATCAAGAACTGGAAAAATTTAAGTTTGTGCTTGACTACAAAATAAAGGAGCTGAAGAGGCAAATAGAACCAAGAGAGAATGAGATTAAGGTGATGAAGGAACAGATTCAGGAGGTGAGACGGAGACACCATTTGCATCATGCCGGCCTCTCCCACCTATGGCCACGCTCCCTGAAAGTGCCTAGTGCACCTGGGGGCAACAGAAGCAAGCTCTCCCCACAGCTCTCCCTGCCCCTAGGGTGTGCACAGCCTCTGCTCTGCACAGGATGCCTGGGGAAGGCTGTGGACCAACATGGGGTCCATTTGCAAAAGCAAAATGCCATGAGATCTGACCTGCCTCTGACACCTGGTGGGCCCCCTCCAGGCCCTCTGAAGGGAACCAGAGTCTCTCTGGGCTTCTGCCACCAGGGGGCGATGTGTACTCAGCCACCGCCGGAAAGAACAGCCCTGTCCTTCAACATTTTCTCTCACTGAAAAGTTGATTAAGCTCTTTGCAAGGCCTCAGTGTTTAGACTTCATCTGATAAGGAATGGAAAGTCACCAAGGTCCTTAAGCAGGAGAGTGGCATAATTGTTTGCTCTGGGAAGCAAACAGGATGAAAGTGGAGAGGAGAGATCAACTGGATGAGGGCTTCTGAGAGTCGGGTGAGAGACAAGTATCCGCCTTTGGCCCCGATGTTTGGCGGACGTTTACCTGTCCGCCTCCCCTCACTGGACAGAGAGAAGCTGGTGTGGGGTTCACGTCTGATCTCAAGTTGCATTCCTAACTCTCCCCCACCCACTTTCCATTTCTCAGTAAATAGTTCCAAGTCCCCCCAGGTGCTAAGGTAGAAATATAAACATCTTTCTTGATTCTTCTCTCCCCTTAACTCTCTATCCAAATCATTCCCAATAACTGGCTGACCCGTTTCCATAAATATGACCAATCCAACCCTCCTCCCTCCCCCTGGTAGCCTCCTGGCTGGTCTTCCTGGCCCCAGGCTTGCTCTCTGAGCAGAACCTCTGCATTGGGCCTTCGAAGGTGCAAATCAGACCATGCCAGCCCTTAGTAAACCCATGCCTGCTCCCTGAGCTGACTGGTTTAAGTCTCCCGTTAAGATAAAGGCTGAACTCACCATTCAAGCCTCTGCCCTTGGGCCCTGCATGACCCAGGTCAGTGACCTCTGCTACCCATCCCCCCCTTCCTCACATGCACCCCTCCTGCAGCCCCCCTGAACAGGGTGTACCCTCAGAGATGCCCCAGGCTGCCCACACCTCCATTCCTCTCTGCACATGGCTGTCCTCTCCGCCGAGAAGTCTCGTGCCCCACTGTGTCCTGCAATCCCTATTCCTCCTACAAAACTCACCCGAGCATCCCTTCTCGAGGTGCTTCTTCCTCTCTACACACGCCGGATGTACAATATCTCCTGTTCCACCTTGACTTCTTATTTAGCCCCTCTTACCCCTGAGGCTTCTGGAAGACAGAAACTACCTCTTAATCTCTTCTGTAGCCCTACCCCTACGCCCCACCCTTTGCTGGCCCTTTCGAATGGACATAGACTTCCTTCAGCTGCGCAAATACGCCCATCTGCTGTGTGTCTGCAGGGGGTCAGGCCTTCCTCCCGTCACTCATGGCTGCTCCCCTTTGCCTTCTGTACTCGCCATATATTCATCCTTTTCACACTCTTAGTGTCTTTTATTCATTCATCTGTGGAGATGTACTGAGTGCTGCCTTAGCCTGAGCTTTGGGTCCCAAGGCCACTGTGTCTCCACAAAGTGCTTCCATGATGAAGACAGGATAACATTCTTCTCAGGCTGCCCTTTCATGTCCAGACATGGAAATGGCTCCCTGGGGCCTCTGATACCCAGAATATTCCGGGAACCTTGAAGTCTGACCAGAGGAGCTGGGATGGACCAGAGGAGCTGCTCCATCTAGTTGTGGGGAAGCCATGTGAGCTCGCCCTGCCCCCTAAACAGTCACCGAGCCTCTCTCTGAACAGGGACACCAGCATTGGTCTCATTTCCATGCTTCTTGGTTCATACAAGTTCAGTGGTAAAGAACGCTCTCTCAGAAGCTTGCCGGTGGTCCCTTCTCTTCCTTTCAAAAAGTCGGACATTTCTCCTCAGTTGTACTTTCCTGCAGAATGCGAGGTGGAGGCCCTTCTCAGCCTCTGTGCTCCTCCGTGTGGTGGGCAGCATCCTTCATGCCCACAGAATTTCCTGCCTTAGTATCGACATTGATGATTTGTGGCCCCAGAGGGTCAAACCCGCTCCCACAACCTCACAAAGTAGGCAGGAGAACGTGCCTCCAGTTAGGGCTGAGGTGCCCTCCTGCAGAGTTACTAATGTACCTGGAATTCAAGAGGAGGAGGTAGGTAACCAGCAAGGTGCAGGGACAGGACACTAAAAGGGGAGAACTCACACACTAGCTGTAGAACCGCAGGATCCAAGGCTAATGTCTCAAGGAGATGGGGAGGGGGTGCTTCTGGGGTGGCAAGGAATAAGGAAAATTGTTTTTTTCCTTGCAGAGGACACACATAGGGGCTGGAAAAGAAATGCCCTGGTCGCAGGAGAAATATCCCCACTGAGGGACTTCAGGTCCCAAACACAATTTGCATTCTCTTGCCTTCTTCTGGACAATTTTTCCCTTGTTCACTACAGATGGAATCTGAACTGGAGCGTTTCCATAAGCAGAACACGAAGCTGGAGCTGAACATCACAGAATTGTGGCAGAAGCTAAGAGCCACGGACCTGGAGATGCGCAGAGAAAGGCAGAAGGTGTGAGGATGTCCAGAGCCTGGCGTGGCTGGTTCAGGAGGGGCATCCGAAAGGCCCTGCAGCCCATCGCTTGCATGCACCCCCGGCTCACAGCCCCCCTGACTTCACGCCCACTGCCCGTGCAAACTGACATGACTGAATCCATCTGAGATTGTTGATGACTTTGGGTGAAGTGATCTGGGCGTAGGAAGCTGATTTCCCAGGGTTCCCCACCTCGCCTTGCATGGCCTGGAAAGGAACACGCTCACGATGGCCATTTGTAGTCAGTGGTCGAAGGCTTTGATGGCCCAAGTATGCCGACCTCAGGTCATCTAGTCCCTTTCTCTTACACCCAAGCACACGAGGAGGCCGAGAGATTTCCTTGGCATCCATGGCTGGAAACTCTAGGGCCACATTGGACGCTGGGTCCTCTGGTCCTGGCCCAGAAGGTGGCTGCACCTTCATCCCCAAGCTCAATGTGCCAGTAATGTGTGTGGGCTCAGATGGAATTTCTCCATCCCCCACATTAAGCATTGAGGCTATGCCAGGTAATACTAGAAACTGCAGAGCTACACATACGAGCAGACACAGAGCCTGCCCTTCACAACCTGAAGAGGCTAGAAGGTATGTGTGACCTGTGCATGATTATAATGCCAGTTAGGAGAGTGTGGAATCGTGTCAGGGGCTTGAGAACCCAGAGAATGGAGAGACTCTGTAGGTTGGGGGGAAGTAAGACGGTTAACAGAGAAAGCAGTTTCAAATGAACCAGTCTGCCCAATTTTTGTAATTCTTTTCCCAACCTAGTTGTAGCGGCCCTCTTGACTATCGGGCAGGATAAACATCGCAAGAGCTAAAAAGGGGGACGCAGAAGCCCTGGCCCAGGGATCTGCAAGAGAAAATGAATGTTCTCCCCATCTTGGATGGCGGGGAATAAGGGTGACCACTTGCACTTCCTTTCATCGTTTAAGGCCTGTGGTCCTGAGCGCAACCCAGGGTCGTGCGGCCCCTGGTGGTGCAGCAGGGAGTGTATAGTGTTTTAGCCCCTCCTCGCCCATCTAGGTCTCTGTGCCTGGAAGAGACATCTCTTGTCCCTTTCTGATGCCATTAGCTCTGCCTGCAGCCCCTGCCGCTCCTCCTGGACGCCCCACATGGCCAACAGTACATGCCTCCAATTGCAGGAGCGAGACTGGGAGGCGCTGGTCAAAAGGTTTAAGACAGACCTTCACAACTGTGTGGCGTTCATCCAGGAGCCCCGGCAGCTGAAGGAGAAGGTCCGGGGGCTCTTCGAGAAGTATGTGCAGCGGGCAGACATGGTGAGCTGGGCCTCCTGTCCCTGCCCTGCCCTTGTCTCGGGGTCCCCTGCCCTCACAGAGAACCCCTCCCGCACCGTCAGGTGGAGATCGCAGGGCTGAACACAGACCTGCAGCAGGAGTATTCCCGGCAGCGGGAGCACCTGGAGCGGAACCTGGCCACGCTCAAGAAGAAGGTGGTCAAGGAGGGCGAGCTGCACCGCGCCGACTACGTCCGCATCATGCAGGTACCAGCACCTTCCCTCGGCTCTCAGAGCAGGAGAGGCAGTCAAGGGCACCCCTGTCCTCAGGGCCCCCCAGTTGCCCAAGGGACCACACTAGCTTTCCCTACAGCTTTCTTTCAACACCTCTCCTCTGCCCTCGCAGAGCTGGTCCCAGCCATGTCCTTGACCCAGAGCCCCATGCACGGAGCTTCTCTCAGCATTTCCACGTCCACGCCCCGCCCCGCTCCTGCTCTTCTGTTTCCCCCTATCTCACTCCACCAGGCACCTCTTTCTTTTTCTGCCCCATCTTTATCCTTCTCGCACTGACCCTGTCTCCTCATTCACATGGCTGTAGCTCTCCTGAGTCACTTTCTCCTGTGTCCAACTCTTATGTTACCTGGCTTTACTTAGCTGCCTTTTATTCATTGCATGGATCACATGGTCCCTGCTGGAGGAATTCTCTCCTCTGAGCAGGCCTGGCTCCACTGCCTCATCTGACTTTTCTGGTGCCTCAGATCTGTACCCTTATCTCTTGGGTTCAGGACTAGCTACACCCACCCTAAGAGTTGGCCAGGCTCTGACTTAATGAGCCCTCCACACCCACCTCCCAAGATCCTTCAGAGAACCTAACCCCATTACGCCGCCTCCTCTCCGGCGCACTATCAGCATTGCCAGACCTCTGTTTGGGTATCAGTATCGTCTGAGGCAATGAATGTGAATTAATATCAGAAGAGAACATCAGAAGCATGTTTATAAGGCATGTACCTTTTTGTGTTTAGATTTCTTTAATGCCATAATTAAAATACTGGAATGGGGATGGGTTGCAGCTGGGTTGAAATAAACCAGTTCCCACTTAGCCCATATGCAGCTGGGCAGAGCACATGGCTCTTCAGGCCAGACCCAGGCACAGCAGCCTCCTGCCGTCATAGCCAGCCCCTCCTGCCAGGAGGCAGCCCACACTGTCAAACCACTGCCCTATTCCTGGGCCATGAAAGCAGTCAGAGGCCCGAGGTAGGAGTGGATCAAGTTGGCAGACCCCTTAGACACCAGCAGCTGATACACAAAATCATCACCAAGTCTCAAGTACCCAGAGCGTGGAGAGCCCACTGGAGCACAGCGTCCTGGGAGCAGTCGTCAGCTGGTGACACAGCTGAGCTCCATCCCATCCCAGCCCCAGGCCCAAGCCAGAGGCGTCCTCCAGGGGCTGGGGCCCTCACCCCATGCCAAGCAGACACCCAAGCAATGTCAGTCCTAGGAGAAGAAAAAGGAATGACAATAAAGGCCACAGGCTATCCAGAGGGTGCTTGGGGCAGAAGAGTGTCTGCTTTTGCCCCCCCACACACACACCTCAGAGAGTGTATGCCCACTCCTGCTGGTCCAGAGAGAGCATCTGGGTGGAGGGAGCAGAGGCTGGCAGTGGGAGCTACAGGCAAGGGCATTCCCTGGAGAGTGTGTTTTGGAACTGCTTTGTAAACCCTTGTGCTCTGGAGTGATGTGGATCCAGGGAAGTGCCCCAGGCAACTGCCAAGAGCAAGAGGAGCCCAGAAGGCTCTGGATTCTCGCCCTCAACCAGGGGGACCCCCTTGCTTGTTAAAGGGCTCTGTGTAAGAAAAATCTGGACGGCGGGGCTTGGGAGCAGGCAAACCAGGGCTGAGAACCTAGCTCCCACCAGTGTGGTGGAGAGACAGCGCCTTAGCCATGCAGACCCGTTTATCCTGCCCCAGCCACTCCTTTGCAGGCGACCTTGAGTAAATTCTGATATTCTCCAGGACCAGTCCCTAGGGAAGGAAACCCCAGCATCAACTAGTCATGGTGAGGACTGAGTGAGATAACGAATGTGAAGCACTAGGCACTGGCCTGGTACAGACCAGGTGCTCCAAAAATGCTCTTTCCATTCTCTTTGTCAATGCAGAAAACCTACTAAAGGCCCAAGGCAGACATCCAGTGGGAGAGGCTGGAAGACCTTCACAGCATGGGCTAGGGGGCTTGTGTGTGGGGATGTAGGAAAGAGAGGGTTCCTGCCACCCAGATCTCAGCTGGTAACCCAAGTACCTGATGCCTTGGAATGTGCTGGTAAGGACCTGACTGGAGCTGTATCTGCAGGTCCCTTGGCACTTCAGCCAAAAGGCCCAGCAAGAGCAGGGCGGACATGGCCCCTGCGAGAAACTCATCAGAAAACATAGAAAATGAGGTCACTGCCTCATTTGTATGTTCAGACAGGAGTACAGGGCCTCCCCACTCATTCCTCAGCATGCTTACAGATAGGAAAATGAGAGTTGCTATGGAATACAAACATCTAGGACACACATATTCATTCAGGACACATTTTTTGAGGGCTTGTACATGCTGAGCTCCATGCCAGTGGCCACGGAAGATTCCAGGATGATGTGATAGCATACCTGCCCTCATGGTATTGTGGTAGGAGACTCGAACCAGATACCAATAATCGCTGCTCTATTCTGCATGTCCAGGACTGTCAGCCGTGCTCAAGGCAGCTGCAGCCATGCCTGTAGACTTGCAAAAGATTTCTAATGGGCAGAGATATTTGAGCTGAGCCTTGAAGGGCAAGTAAAGGGTAGTCCAGGAGCGAGTGGGGGAAGGAGAACCTTCCAGGCAGATGGCACAACCCCAGAACAGGCAGAGAAGCATGAGGCCTGTGGGGAGTCTGGGGTCCCAGGAGCTTCAGGGGGGAATACAGTTGAGAGCTGGGGCTTGCCTTGAAAGGGCTTTCGTGCCACAGCAAGAAGCACACAGTTTGTCTGATAAGCAGGTGCCATCCCAAGTGTCTTAAGCAGGTAGGATTGCTATCTGTTTGGAAAGGTTAGCTCTGCTGGGGGGTGTAAAGGCTTGCGGGGGAAGTGGCAGGTGGCAGAAGAACCCAGAAAATGACTGCAGGGTAGGGGAAATGAGGAGGGCTTGGAAGGGGGATAAACAGGTCAAAAGACATTTCAGGAGAGAAACGATAATATAAATATCAGGTTCAATATGAAAGAGAGGCAAAATTGCATGTTTATTAGGAAGATGGCAAGCTGACCAACTGTGGCTCCCAGAAAGACACCGCTGATGCTGGCTTCCAACTTCACAAAATCAATCTGTTGCCTGCTTTTTCCCATAGGGCAAGGCTCTGCCATATTCTTAAAGGTGTTAACTCAGGGAAGGCCACCAGGAGGCGCTATAGGCATTCCTTCTCTGCCCAACCTGGGCGTCTCAAAGATGGTCAGTTCCCATCTGCAGCTCTGGCATCTCTCTCAAACAAAAGCCATCCTGGGCGACTCAGCATAGGGCCTCTGTTTGGAAGGCTTTCTACCTAAACAGATCTTGGCATCCGCCAGCCCATCTTACCTACACACACCCTACTCACACTGGGTGAGCATCCTTCTTCAGACTCCACCATGTCTCTCCACATTGGGTCCAAGCTGGACCTCCTGTGTCTGGCCCAGTGACCAGTGCATAGTCGGCTAGCATTCAGGAACTGGCTCTTAGTGATTTTTTTCTAAAGATTTATTTATTTATTTATACAAGCACTGGGTACAGTCAGAAGCGCAGGAGGGTGAGAGGATTCACCATAGCCAGAGCCGGGAGCAGAACAGGCAGACTGACGAAATACACTGCTGAGGAGAGTAGCGGGCGTGGCAGGAGAGGTCTGTGCGCCATGTGGGACCCTCGCCGGCGGCCGGGGATCGAACTGGCACTGCAGAGGCTGTGGGTAGCTTCTCAGCCCTGTGCTCAACCGCTGTGCCACCAGGGAGGCCCCTCTTAGGTGATTTTTATGAATGGGGACTGGGCTTCTTTGAATCATGGGCCTCAAACACACTCTGATAAGAATGAGTCACATCCTGAAGGCCCATGTGGGAGGCCAGCATCCTGGAGGTGCCCCAGGCTGGCAGTGGAGTCAGAGGCAGGCATTCCCATCCTGCAGTGTAGGAGCCAGGTATGTCTAATTGTGGTGACAGGGCTGTCAGGGTGGAGAGACAGAGAGGAACTTGGGCAAGGGCTCCACTTGGGACCATTATGATAATAAAGGGGCAAAATGCTGAAAACTGATTTGGGAATTATGGCAGGAAAGGGGAACATGGGAGTCAGGTCAGACACAGCATTGACAGGACTCAGTGACCAAACAGATGGAGATAACCAGGAAGTAATTAATGATGTAAATAGAGAGCACTGGGGGACATGGCACTTTCAGCCTCTAATCTTTACTCTGATAACTGTTACTTTATTGAAAGACAGAAGTAAAGTGATGTAATCTTTATTCTGATAACCATTACTTTGCTGAAATATGGGAGTAAAGGAAAGTGATGTCACCAAGAGGGGTGCAGGGAGCCCAGCTGCTAAGACAACCCCTGCCTGACTGTTCCCCTGGCTGGTCATTTCCTCATTAGTAAGAATCTTACCTTACTTGACTTGGTAGCTGCTGCATTAGTTATTCATTTGCTAAGCTATTCCACAAATGTGCATTAAGCACCTCTTACCTGCAAGGCAGAGTCCAAGGTCTTACAACCCAATAAATATGTATTTAATCGGTTTTTTCATGAGGCCTGAAGAGATTCCAGGGCAGGAAACATGCAGAGTTTGACTGGAGGATCTTTGCAAGGGAAATGTGGGAGATCCACCACCAAGGCTGGGCTGGTTAACAGGGTATAAGATCAGATGGAGGAAGCCTGATGACTCTAGAAAACAGGCACAAAGTCCAGCCTGAGGATGAGGGATTGGCAGTAATTGGGCTTTTCACCCAAGAGGGGGAGAATTTTTCTTAAATGAGGAATACTGAAATTAAGAAATATACTGAAAATCTGATGGTCTATAGATAAAGATGCTCTGGGAGGGGGAAAGAAAATGTTGGGGTACCTCTGCTCCCTCTTGGGTCAGGTCCATGAGAATGGCATCGTCCTGTCCTCCAGCTCTCCCACTGGAGAGCATAGCGTGCTTTGTTCCTGGCACAGGTCCATTTCATTCTAGGCAGATTTGGCCTGCTTTTGCCCTGTTTGGTACTTAGACCCTCAAGTGGTCTTGCCACTCATGAGATGGTCTGGCCTTGGACCAGCAGCAGCTTCTCCTGGGAGCTGGTTAGAAGCGTAGAATCTCAGGATCAGCTTCAGACCGACTGGGCTAGAGGAGGCCACTTAACAAGATCCGAGGACAGGTGTTTTGCAAGGTTGTCCCATGACTGTGTGTTGACTAGTTGAGTCCTGAGGCAGTGGGTTCTCAGAATAGGTGGCTGATCCCGTTCTAGGCCCATGGTAACAGGGACACCCATGCAGAGCCTCCTTGGTGCCCTTGAACCAAGCATGACAAGGAAAGCAGTGACTCGAGGTATGGGAAGAGACGAGACAGCTTGGTCCAGAGCACAGAGCCAGCACCTCCTGGACTCTAGCAGCCTCTTCCCTCCTCACTCCTACTTGTTCCCACTCTGCCAGTGATGCAGAACTGCCATACGTCCCCACGCACACCTCCATGTGCTGCTGTAACTTTGCTCCTGCTGCTCCCTTCCCCTCTCCTTGGTAACTTCAGCCTAGGGGCCCATTCCTCAGTATCCACCTGGTCATTCGGGCAGAGTCATTCCTCTTTACCCCATACCCCACCATGCCAAGATGACCACCAGGCCACACTGTGCCCATGTTCTCCTCTACACCCAAAATTTCTCAAGAGCAGAGGCCAGGTCTTATTTGGATCTACTTCAGCATCAACTCAGTGCTGGCCATATGATAATACTGTGTAAATGTTGGATGGATAGACAGATTTTTGTCCAACACAAACAAGAGAAGTGAACTTGCAATGGATATTGTCTTGCAATACGCCATCTTGCACCAAATGTTTATTAATCATTTGCTATTCTGGTTCCTCACTATGCAATATACTGCTAGGAACAGAAATAACATCTTCAAGTCAAAACCTGTAAGATACTCTTAAAGGAAATGAAGAAAAAAAGAAATGGAAAAATATCCCATATTCATGGATTAGAAGAATAAGCAATGTTAAAGTGATTGTATTATCTACGGCTATTTGCAGATTCAACATAATACTTATTGAAATCCCAATGACTTATTTTTAAAAATACTTATTTTAGAAATACTTTTAAAAAATAATAAAATGTATGTGAAACCACAAAAGACCTCAAATAGCCAAAGCAATCCTGAGAGAAAAGAAGAAAAATGGAGGCATCACATGCCCTGACTTCAAACTATACTATACAGCAATAATAAATAAAACAGTATGGAATGAAAACAGAAATACAGATTAATGGAATAGAGTCCAGAAATAAACCTACATAAATATGGACACTTAATCTTGAACAAAGGAGCCACAACCATACAATGGAGAAAGGAAAGCCTCTTTAACAAATAATGGTGGGAAACATGTCCAGTCACATGCAAATGAAAAAAAAAAAAATGAAACTAAAGCCTTACTTAACTCCATACACAAAAATTGATTTAAATGGAGTAAGGACCTATATATAAGACCTGAGGCTATAAAATGCTTAACAGAAAACATAGATATCAACTGCAGAAAGAATATTTGAGGATACAATTCCAATGGCAAGTGAAACAAAAGCAAAAGTAAGCAAGTGGGATGCCATCAAACGAAAAAGCTTTAGTTTGAGTATAACTAAACAGAAAGGCAGCTTACAGACTGGGGAAAGATATCTGCTCAGCACATGTTTAACAGAGCATTAGGTTCCAAAATATATAAAGTGCTTATACAACCTAACAAAATAAAAAACAACCCAATAAAAAAAGGGGGGGGGTGTGGGCCTCCCTGTGGCATGGGGCTGGGGTGGGGGAGTGGAGCTGGAACGCAACCTATGAAGCTGTCCATGGCTACTGCAGCACGAGTTTGGTCCCCCAGCTGGCCAGGGAGCAACCCACACGGTGCAGCAGACCTCTCCTGTCTCACCCGCTGCTCCCCTCAGCAGTGTACTTCGGTCAATCTGCCTGTTCTGTTCCCTGCTGTCTCTGGTGAATCCTCCCACCCCCCATGCCTCTGGCCTGTACCCCAGTTCATGTATGCATAAATAAATAAATCTTTTTTAAAAAAAAAAAAAAGAGTGGGGGAGGAGAAGCTCTAGACACTTCTCCAGAGAAGATATTCAAATAATCTGCAGGCACATGAAAAAATGTTCAGCATCATTAATTAAAGGGAAATATAAATCAAAACCACAAAGAGATATTGCCTCACCCCTGTGAGAATGGCCTACATCAAAAAGAACAGAAACAACAAATGTTGGCAAGGCTGTGGAGAAAAAGAACTCAATCACTGTTGGTGGAAATGTAATTTGGTGCAACCCAATGGAGAATGGTATGGAAATACCTTTAAAAAATTATGATCCAGCAATACCATTGCTAGGTATTTACCCAAAGAATATGAAAATTCTAATATGGAAGGATTTATGTACTGTATTCATAGCAGTACTGTCCCCAACTGCCAGGTCATGGAGTCAACGTAAGTGCTCAGTGATAGAGGACTGAATAAAGAAATTGTGGAATACATACTCAATGGAATACTGTTAAGCTGTGAAAAAGACAAAATAGTGCATTTTGAGACAAAATGGATAGAACTTGCGGTGATTATGCTAAGTGAGGTCAGAAAATGAAAGACAGATACTGTATGGTTTCCCTAATTTGTGGAATGTAAATAACCAAAGATCACATACAGGCAAAGCACAGCAAAAATAATTCTTAGACTGTGAAAAATAAACAGTTTACTAAAGAGAATAGGGGAGAGGAGGGAAGGAACAGGGGGAAAATTGGGACAGGTCACTGGCACGTCAGTATTGGTGGAGGGTGAGTGAAGCCTGTGTATCCAAAGTGAAATTGTAGCCACAAAGATAGCTATGAAAATGACTGTCAGATTAATATGAAAATATTTGTAAAGAAGTCATGCCTCATTTCTGTCTACATCCCAAGGACCTAGCAGATAATGATACACATGTAAATTCAGCAAATGAATGGAAAAATTGAATAAAATATGCACAGCGTATTTCATATAAAGTGCTGAGAAAAGCATTGATGTTGCTGCTGATGATATTGGAAAGAGCCTGGATGGATGGGAATGTATCTTATGTCTGTATCTTATGCTGCCAGAGCCACCTGGAGGTGAGTTAGTTGGTCCTTGGGAGAATCCATGCACCAGGACACAGACTCATGCCCCACTAGAGGAGCAAGGTGCAGACCCAAACCCACCCATTCCCCACACAGTGAGCTCAAGGCCAGGGTGGGCTCTGTGTGCCCACCAATCACTCATCCATCTCTACTCACTCTCTAATCCTTTTTTTCTGCAGGAAAATGTTTCCCTGATCAAGGAAATTAATGAGCTCCGCAGGGAGCTGAAGTTAACCCGCTCCCAGGTTTATGATCTTGAAGCAGCTCTGAAACTAACCAAGAAAATCCGGCCACAGGATGTTCCAGAGACAGGTAATGTTGCCACTGACCACGCAAGATGGGCACTGGGTCAAGGGACTGATGGCAGCACATGCAGGCCTCCTTTAGCCCTGAGGCTGCCTCTCGTGGGTGTCCTCCTGTATCAGGCTGCATCCATCCCTTGACCTGGAGCTTCTCCTTGCTACCTACCTGCTATTCAAAGGCCCTTACCAGATTCACATTGTCACAGGTTCAACATACTTGGTGTTACCTGTGGTTTCAAAATCTTTCAGATTGTACAAAGAACATACTATAGACTATGTTACTTAATACCTGTGGAGGTGTCTGGGGCTCTGCCCCAAAATCAAACACATTAGTGTTTCTGCACTTGATCTTAGCCAAAAGGCCGAGAAGCGATACATTAGTGTTTCTGTAGTGAAACATATAAATATGCACACTAATCCTCATAAACCAAAAAACTCTTTATTTTTTAGAACTTTTTGTACTTTAGAGTTGTGAATAAAGGTTTGTGGCTCTTTACAATTAATATAAAAATTGAAAAGAAAGATCAGAAACTACTTAAAGGGAGAGAGGAAAGAATTACATTAGAAATAGCAAATGAATTAGTTATTGCAACTATATCCTAAAGTTCCTCTGAATTTCTGATAATCAAGGCAAAAAGGGAAACAGAAATATGATAGTTCTCATTTATGGAAAAAAAGTTTGTTTTTTCTGAAGACATTGATAATAGTTGTCTTCAACTATTGCAATTAAAGTCTTCCTTGAGTAAAATTCCAGCACGCAAATAATATGCTTGATTTGCTTCAAAATAATCCCTAGAAGGTATAAGAGGCCCATACTGATAAAGAAATAGTGACATCTTCTTGGTACTAAATCCTGTGAGAAACTTACCACATAGATCCAATGGGACAGTCTTCAGTCTTTAACTGAAGGTTTTTAGACAATAAAGAAGAACATTCTTCAGGTATCCATTTCTTACCCAGGCAGTCAAAAAATAAACAAGAATAGAAGGCATTTCAATGGACAGTTAAGTCAGAGGGGTTCAAATACACTGTATGAGTGTATAGGTGTATCATTTGCATGACATAGTTCTATTCAAGGAAGGTTTCATTTGCAACAGTTGAAGATTACCAATTGTCTGCCTTGGAGAGAAAGAACTTAAGTCTGATTTTAAACCTCTGATTTTGTTTTTTTTTTTTTTTTTAAAGATTTATTTATTTATTTATACAAGCACTGGGTACAGTCAGAAGCGTGGGAGGGTGAGAGAATTCACCAGAGCCAGAGCGGGGAGCAGAGCAGGCAGAGGGACCGAAGCACACTGCTGAGGGGAGCAGCGGGCGGCAGGAGAGGTCTGCGCGCCATGCGGGACCCTCCTCCGGTGGCCTGGGAGCAGCCGGGGATCGAACCGGCGCTGCAGAGGCTGCGGGCAGCTTCGCAACCCAGCGCTCAACCGCTGCGCCACCGGGGAGGCCCCCTTAAACCTCTGATTTTGAACATGGGGCAATCCCCCAAATTGCTTTAGCTTTAGCATTAATTATATTGTTTTCACTCATATCACAATTAAGAGGCCTAACAGACATAGCTGCCTGTTTTTTTGGTTTCTAAAAATATATCATTGGGATTTCTTATTAAACATGGCTAATTAAAAATCTACCAAAATTATGTAAATAAGCCGTAAGATCAAATTATACACAAAGGCAACAAGAAACACAAAATTTTGAAAGCTGGAAGATGAATAGATGAGTGATGAATAGTAACTGATTTCATAGACCCAGCTACACCACAGAACCCTCAAAAAGCTTAGGAATTAGCAGACACAGATATCTCTGGAGGTATCTCTGGGGGTAAAAGTGGAGTTGAAAATAAGAGGGAAAATCTTTAAGAATCTGCTGAAGTCACCTAGGACCCAGTACAGTGTTTAAAAAGTGACCCATGTCAGATCCATTATAATGAAATTTCAGAATATCAGAGTACAAAAGAAAAAACTCTCCCAACTTCCAAAAAGAACAGAGAGAGATTCACACAAAGGATCAAAAATTCCCAATTGCAGAATGTAAAATCAACACACAAAATATCAGTAGCACTTTCATATACTAACAATGAACCAGCTGAAAATGACATTAATCATTTCACTTATAATGAATCAAAAAATAATCAAATACTTAGGATTTAATTTAACCAATAAGGCAAAGACTTGTACCCTGAAAACTATAAAACATCACTGAAAGAAATTAAAGTCTCCAATAAGTGAAAAAACAACTTCTGTTCATGGACTGAAAGACTTGATATTATTAAGATGTCATATTATCCAAAGCAATCTATCAGCTCAATGCAATCCCTATGAAAAGTTCCATGATATTTTGCAGAAATAGAAAATGCATCCTAAAATTAATATAGAATCTCAATTTACTCTGAATAGCAAAAACAATCTTGGAAAAAATATATAGTTGGAACTCTCACACTTAGTGATTTCAAAAATTTCTGCAATGCTTTAGTAATCACAGCAGTCTGATGTTGCTATAAAGACAGATATATCAACCAATGGAATAGAATAGAGAGCCCAGAGAGAAAACTTCACATAGTCAATGATTTTCAGGATAGTGGTCATATGACCTTTCAATAGGGAAAGGACAATCTTTTCAATATTTGGTGCTGGGGAAACAGGATAGCCACATGCAAAGGAGTGAAGACGTACTCTTAACTAATACCATATACAAAAATTACCTCAAAATGGATCAAAGACCTAAATGTAAGAGCTAAAACTATAAAACTCATAGACAAAAATACAGGGGCAAAGTCTCTTGACATGGGGCTTGGTAATGATTTCTTAGATAAGACATCAAAAGCACAGTCAACTAAAGGAAAAAATAGATCAACTGAACTACATCAAAACTTAAAACTTTTGTGCATCAAAGAATACTATCAAGAATAAAAGGTAGCCATAAAATGGAAGAAAAATATTTGCAAATCATTAACAAATAGAGGATTGATATATAAAGAACTACAACTCAAAAATAAATAAAGGCAAAGGACTTGAATACAAGATATCTCTCCAAAGAACACAGGCAGATGTCTAATAAGCAGGTAAAAGGTGCTTAAAGTAGAAAGCATTAAAAATAAGCAACTTGAAACCACAGCGAGATACCACTTCACACCCATTATGATGACTAGTATAAAAAAAATAAATAACAAGTATTGGTGAGGATGTAGAGAAAGAAAGGAAAGGGGTTGAAGGGGAAAGGGAGAAGAGAGTATATACCTTTCAAACCTGTAAAGGAAAAAACTCCAAATTTTTTCAAAGGAAAGAATAGTCACACACATCAAATGCAACTAAAAGAGCAGAAGTGAATCCAGCTGTATCAGTAATCACATTCTTATTTTTCCTTATCTACTAATCAAATCAGAACTTAATCTGCTGAAGGGAGCTGTGAGCAGCAGGGAGACTGGCCAGGCCTGGAAGGTGGTGGGTGCAGGCAGAGCAAGGAAAGAGGAGACTGAGGCAGGAGAGTGAGGGTCAGGGCATGGGGGGAACACGAGGAAAGAACTGACTGTACAGCCATGGAGAAAGGAGGACAGGATGGTTTACACAGCAAAGGAGCCCCTCTGTAGCCAGAAACCAACTCTGATCTGCAGGCAAGGAAAGGAAAGCAGGGGTAAAGGGAAGAGTCAGACAAAGTACAGCCCACACCCTCAAGATGCTCACAGACCGTGGAATGAGTCAAAACAGAAAACAAGGGCAAAGTCCTCAGTTGGGCCCAGCACATGTAAACTGGCTTCCCAGGAGGCAGAGCTGTGCCCCAGGACCATTCAGGGGACAGTGCCTCCCAGGTCAGGTTCTAGGAGATGACCTGGAGGCCAGCCACCCACCAGCAGCTCTGTGCCACCTCTGAGCTGCCCTGTAACTCTGCAGTGGCTGATCGTCACATTCTTTGCATGCTGGGGAAGTCTGCCTGCGCAGACCATCCCACTACACACCTCTGAGTCAGATGACCTCATCCAGGGATTAGGCATCCCAGCAACCCTTAAAGCTACAACCTGTGTCAAGATCCTTCTAACACCTGGAGAAGCACAGGGGAGAAGGGACAATGGTGTGGCCAGGCCTGCTCGTGTCAGAGCAGAGAAAGAGGAAAATTCTGAGTCTTTGAATATTTCCAGACTCTCCACTGGGGTACCTTCAAGACTGTGGCCTCACAAACACAGGTTGGGTCTCCCAGGGGAAGGGAGGGGTGACTGGGTAAGTAACTGTG
Source organism: Talpa europaea (assembly GCF_964194135.1). Lineage (NCBI taxonomy): Eukaryota > Metazoa > Chordata > Mammalia > Eulipotyphla > Talpidae > Talpa > Talpa europaea. The sequence continues at coordinate 26,453,620 of NC_140076.1, forward strand.
TGCACAAGGCCATGGGGTGTGGGGGGCACAGAGCTGATCCAATGACTGTGTTGGTAACCAGGAAAGAGGAAGTAGCTAAGGGAGGAGGTGGAGAGGTAAACAGAAACAAGGCAGAGGCGAACTGTGCAGACCCAGGCAGGTAGATGGGCTTACTGTAGGCTTGTGTGCGGCTATAGCTCCCCGGAGGTGCTGCTCCCCATAGCGCTCCAGGGCCACAGTTTAATCAGGGGCAACAAGTAGTAGAGAGAAGATGAAGGTCGAGACCTAGAAAAAAGAAGAAATACTATAAGATCAAGAGCATAGAAATTAAAGCAAAGAGTCAAGGAGTAAAGGCCAGAAAGGGAGGGGTCAGACATCTCCAGGGAAGGGCCGGATAAGTCAAGTCCTCTGATGCTGGCCCACAGATCAGTCGGAGGCCCAAGGCAGAGCTGGTTACGTCCATTGCTAACTACTTCATCTTTGAAATGTTCCCTTCCTTGGCCTCCAAAGTTTTTCTGTTTTTTCCTCCACATGTACAGAGAATGGGTGGGCAGGAAAGAGATCCTTCCCAAAGAGAAGAGCTTGACTGCGGGGAAGGAATTGGAGACATGGTTTCTCAGGGGAAAGGATGGCAATGCCATCTGTTAGGTGGTTTGGCATGGCTTGGCACCATTTTTTTGGCCATGATCCCAAAAGCACAGGCAGCAAAAGAAAAAATAAATTAGACTACATCAAAATCTAAAACTCCTGTGCATCAAAGGACCCAGTCAACCTATGAAATGGGGAAAAAGAGCTTGCAAATCAGATATCTGATGGAGGTTAATATCCAGATGTGTGAGTAACTCTTACAACTCAGCAACCAAAACAAAACAAAACTATTTAAACATTGGAAAGGGACTTGAATAAACATTCCCCTTCCAAAGAAATAGCCAATAAACACATGAAAATATGTTCAACTTCTCTGATCATTGGGGAAATGGAACCAAAAACACCAGATTCCAGCTCACACTCCCAAGGAAGTGAAAATTTAAAAATAATAGTAAGTGTTGACACGGATCTGGGGAAATAGAAACCGTGGTAGCAGAGGGAGATCTAAGAATGTGAAACAACGCAGCCCTGGGGAAACTGTATGGTGGTTCTTAAGAAAGTTGGTTTCCCTGCAGCCCAGGAGTTCCACTTTTGGGGTGTATATCTGAAGGGATTGAAAGCGAGGTCTCTGGGATATGGATGCACATCTGTCTTCATAACAGCTTTGTTCGCAATAGCCAAAAGGTGGTAGCAACTCAGTTGTCCAGCGATGGATGAATGGAGAAACAAAATTGTGTGTGTGTGTGTGTGTGTGTGTAGTGAAATATTATCCAGTCTTAAGAAGGAAGGAAATTCTGACACATGACACAGCGTAGATGAAACTTGAGGACATTATGCTAAGGGAAACAAGCCAGTTACAAAAAGACAAATTCTGTATGAGTCCGTTATCTGAGATACCCAGAGAGTCAAATTCCTAAGGACAGACGACAGAATGATCGTCGCCAGGGTTGTGAGGGGAGGGTGGGAAGTGATTGTTTAATGGGTATATATCATTTCTAGTAACAGGCCCACCTTAGTTCCTCTCTGCCCCTTACAGTGCCCAGCGAGGACATGACCCGCACGACTTCCACCAAGAGACTAAATGAGCAAGAAGAAACGGGGAGAATCATTGAAATGCAACGCTTAGAAATCCAGCGCCTCAGAGACCAAATCCAAGAGCAAGACCAGGTCCCGGGGTTCCAACCCCTCACCGGCATTCGGCTTCCCACCCTCTTCAATTCAAATATGGACTGTGAGACCTAGGCCAGAAAGCCTGGCTCCGGTGAACCCTTTCCAGCCACAGCAGAAGGAACACCGCTGACTCTGGCCTGGGGTCCCTAAGGCACTGACCACACCCACCTCTTTCTCCTGCGCTGGGGAATTTGGGACATGGCTCCGAATAAAGGCGTGTGCCCATGAAGGGTTCAACTCTGCTTAGTAGGGGAGCTCAGGAAGAGTAAGGGAAGAAGAGGGTGCTGCTGACTGGGGGCTCCTGCTCATCCAAAGCCACTGCTGCCTATCCCTGAGCTCACGTGAGATTTGACACCAGCTTCCTGCTGCACCCCTTTCTTCTCTGGCCCTCAGGGTCGGGCTGCCAGCTCCCCTCCTGTCTCTAAGCCTTGCAGCATCTGACCAGGTCACATCTGACCAGAGCCAGCCTGGCTCTGCCAGCAAAGCAGGACCAGATAAAGCCTCCTACATTTTCTCCTCCTTTGTGAAACATAATGAGGTTTCTGAGATTTTTTTACTTCTGTGTAAAGATGACAGAAAAGAGGAGAGTAAAATAATGAACATGGCACAGTTACCAGAATCCCTCCAGGTCTTCCACTCTGTGCTGCCCTGTTGTTAGGACTGAAAGTAGAGCTCTGCCCTTACTTCTCTGAACCCCACACCACTCCTGACTTGCCATCTTTATTCAGAATAGTCTTAACCTGTTCCCCAATTCCTGGGTGGGGGGGCACCTCTTCCTCTAGCCCCATAGTAGGTAAGCCAGCCACACATGCCAGGAAAGGTAGGGTTTTTTTTTGCACTTAAGAACAAGGAACGTAACCCAGATGTCTCCATCCTCTCCCACCTGCAGAGACCAGACATCCTCTAAATCTAAATATTCAAACCCCATTTCCTGCTGGTCCTACTGTCTTAAACCTGGCCTCTCAAGGCATCTCTCAGGCTGCTTTACCCCAATTTTGGCCATTGCTCTTGGGTCAGTTTCACCCAAGAGCTGTCACAATTGGCAAGGCTCCTAAAGGCTGGAGGAAGCAGAGGGAAGGTGCACCCAGAAGCCACCAAGCTAAGCCTACGTGGGACTCTCTGTCCCCCACCAGCCCACACCTCGCCAGAGCAGCCAGCTTACCACCTCCTGGCCAGCATGCCCTCTGCCCACTAGGAGGCCAAGCCCAGAGAGCAGGGAGAAATTCAGGCCCCCCTGAGAGATCCAGCTACAATCACCAAGCCCGGGACATTGTCTTGTGGCTGATGGGCTGTGCAGGGACTCAGATCCAGCCTTCTGTTCCAACTTAGCCTCATGACTTTACCTTTGCAGAAGAAACTGCCTTGAAATAAATTCAGGGAGGTGAACAGGCCAGATGGTAAAGGCACACTAAAGAGAAGGGACTGCCTAGAGGCAAGAGTTACACTCCGATAATCACTCCCCACCACCCCCTAAGCTCTTGCCACTCTGGCCTGCCTTCAGGCCCTATAAAAGGCCAAGTTCTTCCCTTCCCCAGGGTATTTCCACATACCATTCCCTCTGTCTAAGAATGATCTTGCACCTACCTTGGTGAACTTCTACTCTTCCTTCACAGCTCAGTTGAAATGGCCCTTCCTAAGGTGGTCCCTGACTTCTCCCTGCCTTCCATTTAAATAACACATGCCGTGTTGATTTCCTTCATAACCCTCCCTGTCACACATCTATGCAGTCATTTGTGTCTGCCTCTTTTACTAGGCACAAGGACTGTATCTGTTTTTAAAGTTCACTGGGGTAACCAGATGGGGAATCGATGAGTGCCCCAATAGTGGAGACAGGGGAAACAGTTAAGAAAACACTCTGGCTTGCACACATCTACACTTGTCACCAAGTCGGTGACAGTGTAGATGCAGAGAAGTGAATCCTTCTGCTTAAGGACTGGATAGGAGTTAGCCAAGCAAAAAGGACATAGGACCTGAGAAGTTGAAATGTGCAGAAATTGGGCCTCTTCTGGGGGCCAGCAGGAAATTCACTGCAGTTAGGTTGAAGCAACATTCCAATTAGATTTTTCAATTTAAAAATTACTTCAGGGCCTCCCCTGAAGTTTGGTGGCGCAGGCGTTTGAGCGCTGCGCTATGAAGCAGACTCTGCAGCGCCAGTTCAATCCCGCCCTGCCGCAAGGGACCCTCATGGTGAGCAGACCTCTCCTGTCACTCCCGCTGCTCCCCTCAGCAGTGTATTTCATCAGTCTGCCTGTTCTGTTTCCTGCTCTGTCTCTGGTGAACCCTCTCACCCTCCCGTGCATCTGGCCTGTACCTGGGTTCTTAAATAAATAAATAAATCTTTTTAAAATAAATAAATAAAATAAAAATTATTTCCAATCAAATTTCCACATTTCACCTGCAAGACAGGCCTTAGGTTACAAATAAGGAAACCAAGCCCAAGAAGGAGTGAGGTAATTGGCACCGGCTCATGCAGGCGATTGCCCTCAGCCCTGCACTGGAGAGGTGCCCAAACAGAACTCCAGGCCAGGTGGTGGAAGTTGCAGGCGTGATGCCCAGAGAGTTTAAACCAGAAGTTAAAGGAGCTGGCAACGACCAAGCTAAGCTTGCCTGAGCCTGTGACAGCTGCTCTCCAGCACATGAGGATGGGACAGAGGACGAAGCCCGGGCCAGCCCCACAGAGCCTGGCACCTCCGTGTGCAGGTCACAAGGGTGAGCAGAGCTTCTTGCTGCAACTCTGGGGCCAGAGGCACAGTCTTGTTTACCTTTCCATGCTGTCTTCCATGTTCTGGCAGACTTGTGGCATTGGTTGGGTGGCTGCTGTTTCTGAAACCTCCTTCTGAGTTCTCTCTCCTGTGGGTTAAGGGTACCCAGCCTACTGGTTCCACCTCCTGCTTCATGGGGCTGGCTCCTTTATCTAATTGACCCCTCATTTACAGGGTGGGCCTAGAAATCATCTTCCCCTGCAGCAGCCTTAGAGACCTGCGCGTCACCCAGGTGGCTGGGCATTGGCATATGGGCTACACTCTTGTTCTTCTACATGCAGTCCATGGCTAATATCTGGAGACCCATTCAATTCTAGTGTGACAGCTGGTGAGTTTGGCGGCTGCCCTCTCTCTGGGCCCCAAATATCATTGGCTCCCCGGCCCTTCTTCTAGAGCCTTGGCAATGCCTTGGCAGACACTATGAGCTGCCCAGCTGCGCCTCCTCAGCAGCATGTTCTCCCAGTACCAAAGACCCTGACCAACAGGAGGTTCTAGCATTAGTATCCATCTTTCCCTTTGCTTCTTACATAAAGCATGACCAGCATTGGCAACAAACTGCTCCCCAGGAGTGCCTGAGGGCTCTGGTGGGCCTGGGAGAATCTGCATATCCAGAAAGACCTCCCTTTGTAACTGCTCTGGGTTTGGAGTAAGAAGTGAGAAAGAAGGCATCTCAGGATGAGGAGTGGGGTATATTCTCCACAAGCTCACTGGGGTGAGTTCCCCTAGACCACTGGAGATTATTTATGCTTTGAGCATGCCTAAGATGCAGTCAGACTTCCCCAGGCTGGAGTGGGGAGCAGATTTACAAGGAAGAAACACTGTTGTGCCCACAAAGCAGAAGGGACCCTTGTACCTGATCCCCTACAATGACCAGTCTTGTACGAGGACTTGTATTTATTGTTCATACTCACGTTGTTCATAAGGGTACCTTAGCATCTCTCATTAGAAGCCCCAAGTCTGAAATGGAATGTCTAGTCTGATTTTAAATTGTCAAAAGAGATTATTTGGGGCAAGCTTGAGTTCACTTCTATCCAATCAACTTTACCCATGGAAGTGGGTCACAAAATCTAATCCTGGCTGCTGGGGTTCATCCCTGCAGTGAAGATGGTTACTGTGAATGGGGCAGATACTCCAGAAGATATCTGTCTGGGGTCAGTCATGGAGCACAACCTGTTGCTTTGTGCCCAGCATTCTCCCAGGCTGCCCTGCAGGAGGGCAGGGACTGGACTTCTTCCCACTGTGCCTGTAACAGGGTGGTCCCCAGGAAAGGGGGAGTTTCCCTGCCCCACCCAAGGAAGGGTGGAGCTGAGCAGGAGGAGAAGCTGCAGAGAAGAGACTGAGGAAGGAAGCAGGATGGAGCCAGGAGACCTGGAGGAGGCGCGTGGAGCCTAGAGACATATGAAGAAACTGCACTTGTCTTTTGGTCGTGGACTGGGTGACACAGATGTGGGTGAGACCCGTGGAGAGCTTTTATGTTGATGTTGATTTTGCTCTTTTCCTTTTGGGCTTGTCTGGTTGTTTCTGACCCTTTTCTGTGGGTCCCCACTGGAAGATGCTTTAGACTTGTGGCAGGCTTTGGGGCCTTGTTCTGGGCCGATCCCATTTGGATGGAGTTTTACCCACGAGGGGATGGGTAACTTTGTGTGATTCATTTAGAAACTAGACTCTTTGCCTTACCTGTATTGTTTCCTAGTTTTATTAAAGTTCCTTCCCATTAAAGTCTCATATGTTTTGTGTTGATGCGGCGAATGGCAGAACCCATTTAGAATAGGCAGGTTTGAGGGGTTTGGGCTGCCCCTCTCCCTGTCCTATAACAGATTTGGCGCCCAACGTGATTAGGACAGAGCCATTCGTGGTTAGTCAGCCCCATGGGGAAATTGGGCTTCCCTATGGCTCTGGCTACCATAATCACAAATGTGATTTTTGGTTTCTCCAGTGTGTTTGTTTCATATGTCGATTTGCTGTTGAAAAACTGGCTTGGGAATTTGTGTTTTACATCAGTTGAACCATTTTCAGATTTTTTTTCCTGTGATTTTTACATATCTGCTGTCTTGTTTTGGCTAAAGCCTCCAGATGTTTGTTTTTTTTTTTTTTTGGCTTGAACTGATGAACTATTTTTCCTGGAGTAGAGGACTTTTGCTTTCCACAATGGACAAATACCTGGAGAGACTGGTTTTCTTTCACACTGTAACCTGAAAAAATGTTCATCTGAGACTGCATCCCAACCTCCATATATTCGATCTTCATCACCATGGAAATGGTGGCAAAAAGTGAAAGGGGGGAATTGTTAGGGGGAAAAGGATCTCCCAAAGCTATTTCCATATAGGCTTTGTGGACTCCACCCTGACCCCAGGTCAAAGCCAAAGACACTGGGAACTCCAAATCCCATCACCACCAAAGGGAAGGTGGCTGGGACCTGAGGGTGGGGTTAAGCAGCCAGGTGGATAGAAAAGGCAGACACGTGGGCTTTGGGGAAATCCCCCATTTTGGCTCTCCGCCAGCTTGCAGCATCCGGCCAGCTCTGAGAGTGACTTTGCGTTTCCAGGTCGTCGGATTGGGTAGGACGCATTAAAGACTTTATTTCCCTATTTTCTCCCTGAGTTGTACATTTTCCTTATTTCCTTTCCTCTTGTAAATAAACCTTTTATTAACCTTTTTGTGTGTGTCTGTAGTAGAGTATTCATAAATCCCTTTAAAGCGCGCGGGTGAGGACCCACAGCCAGGAACCCGTTTAATATTGGGGTTGCTCTATAACATGCCCACAGTGCCAGGTGCAGAAGGAAATAGTAAATGTGTGCTGGGTGAGCAGCATGCTGTGCCCACTGCCACCTCCTGTCCCTGGCCTTCATTACCTCCCGGCTGAGCTGCCCCAGCAACCTATGATTGGGGACAGAGTTCAACAGCCCTTCAGGGAGCCTGCCTATTCACTTTAACTGGAGTTGTTTGATAAGACAAACAATGAGAACACTCACCCAGTCAGTGTTTAAACTGATGGCTTTTTAAACTTTGTTCCCCTCACCCAAAAAGTTTCCTTCAAATCCTCCAGGGCCAAGAAGGGGAAATTTCTTGCACAGCTGAACCATGGGTCTGGCTGGGACTGACCCCTCTTCTTTGGGACCAGAACATAAAATAAACATCAGTTATGTGCAAGAGGGATACACAGTGGGCGAGCCATGCCGGAATCTCTGCTCCCCTGCTTCTCCCAGGGCAGGAGACACCTCTGTAACACTTTGAGGAGTAGCAAGCCCACGTGGTTGTTCTCAAGATTCACAGGGACCAGACTTCCCTAGGGGTAGGGGAAGAACACCCAGAGCTGTACCTTCTGATAAGGGAACCACTGCACAGGTAGCAACTGAGCATTTGAACTGTGGCTACTCTGAACTGAGATGCACTGTAAAGAGCAAGTACTTGGAGTACTTTCAAGATTAAATAACTCATGAGTAATTTGCATAGTAAATATACTAATAGCTAATTAATAACCTATGTATGCAAATGAAAATATTTGGAGGCTATATAAAAAGTTTAGTGTTTTAAGTTCACCTGTTTTTTAATACTTTTGTAATGTAGCTAGCAGAAGGGGTTAAATTCCATATCTGGTTCATGGTCATTTCCATTGAACAGTACTGCCCTAGACTCATGGCGGTGTTAGGGGGAAAAGGATGTCCCAAAGCTATTTCCATATAGGCTTTGTGGACTCCACCCCCACCCCAGGTCAAAGCCAAAGACACTGGGAACTCCAAATCCCATCACCACCAAAGGGAAGGTGGCTGGGACCTAAGGGTGGGGTTAAGCAGCCAGGTGGATAGAAAAGGCAGACTCGTGGGCTTTGGGGGACCCCATTTTGGGCTCTCCACCAGCTCGCAGCGTCCGACCAGCTCTGAGAGTGACTTTGGGTTTCCAGGTCGTGGGATCGGGTAGGACGCATTGAAGACTTTATTTCCCTATTTTCTCCCTGAGTTGTACATTTTCCTTATTTCCTTTTCTCTTGTAAATAAACCTTTTATTAACCCTTTTGCGTGTGTCTGTAGTAGAGTATTCATAAGTCCCTTTAAAGCGCGCGGGTGAGGACAGCCAGGAACCCGTTTAATATCGGGGTTGCTCTATAACAGCAGGACTCTCAGTCATGTCCACACCATACAGAGAAGCACCGACAGGTTGAATGTAATTCTTTTGTGAACTGCTAATGGAAAGATTACTTCAATTTTGTTTCCCTGTCTACTTCATACACATCAGAAGAGCAAAGGCATTAGAAGGCACTGAGCCCAGGACATGGGTGACTGCCCACAACCACCTCCTTCCTACCAGCCCCCTTGGCCCATCCAGCAGGGGGTGTGTGGCTTAAGATTTGGATACTAGAAGCAGAGCCCCCACTGTGTCTCTGCTGTACTTTGGAACCTTCTTCTGGCACCTGACACAGTCCAAATGCCTCACATGGCATTCCAGGGGCTGTGCACCCTCTGCCAAACCTGCCTTTCCAGCTTCCTCTCGCATGCACCCTGCTCAAAACCCCAGCACCTGTCAGCTCACACATTCACTCAACAAATACCGATTACTTCACATGTGCCAGGCACATGCTAGCTGCTGAGGCCGTGATGGTTAGCAAAACAGGGGTCCGCGCGTCTGCAGCGGATAACCGGTAAGCAAATAAGGGCACTTACAGCACATGCAAGAAAAGTGGTTGTGGGGAAAGTACAAAGTTCACAGATGCATCAAGGAGACCCCTAAACCGGCCTGGTGGTTGGAAGGGCTTCCAGGAGGAGGTGACATCTCAGTTGAATAAGTTGGCCAGACTGAGACAAGGGAGTGGTAAACAAACCAGGTAGTGAGAATTCTGACTTCAAAACCATCCAGAAGGGCAGAGTAGAGGGCAGAGCAGGTAGAACTGAACTACAGGCGAGCAGGCTGGGGGACGGGGTTAGTGACAAGGGACGCCCAGTGGGTTGCAGGGGCTCTGTGTGCCTGTGGAGAGAGTGGCATTTATCACAAAGTGTCCTACAAGTGATTTAAGCAAGGAAGTTCCTGTTTCCTACTTAAGTGCTTCTACCCCTCCTCCCAGTGCAATTAAGCCACCCCTCCCCTACCCGCCCTCTCCCAGCAGGTGCCAGACTTGTGGGGCAGTCCTGCCAAGGTCAGGCACTTGAGAATGAGCAAGGGATTTGTGGGGTATCCAGCCTAGGGAAAAGCACCAGAGGTAGAGTACTGGGGCTGGGGTTGAATATCAGCTGGTGTGGAATCTGGGACTGAGGCAGGGTTTGGAGTTGAGATTTGGGGACTGGGTTCAGGAATGGGAGGCAAGGTTGGGGCTGAGGGTGAGAGAGTAAGGTATTGGGCCTAATTCCATAATTTAGAGCTGGGATTGGGGTTTCAAGTCAGATTTGGGGTTATGTTTTGCAGCTGGGGCTGGAAATATATTTGGAAATGGGGCTGAGATTGGGATTGGGATTTGAGATTCAGGGCTAGGGCTGCGGTGTGGGGTAGGAGGCTGAAAGGAAGTTCTAGTTGGAGTCTGAATTGCAGCTGGAGTCGGGGTTAGGTTTGGGACTGAGGATAAAGCCAAGCTGGGGTTGGAGCTAGGGGTGGGTGGGGTCCAAGACGCTGGGGCAGATAGATCACATTCCTGCTGCTGCCCCATCTGGGAATTGTGTTGGAGCCCTAGCAGCAGCTAACAGAAGCCCCTCCCTTCCCAGGAATGCCTCAGCCCAGCAGAAGAAACCTTGCCACGTCAGCCAATCAGCTCAAGTCCTGCCTTAGAAACACCTGTTGATTCCCCCTCCCCCACTCCAGGCTCACCTGGGTGCAGGTTAGGCAGGTGAAGCACCTCCCCGGAAACGGAGCCGGAGTGACCTACCCGCCAGCCCAGTTTGCTCAGAGAGGATCCAGCATTTCCAGGCTTCTTGTGAGTGCCCCACGGCCCCCCACCTCACCCCACCCCTACCTTCTCCCACTGGCTGTTCCCCGAGACCCTCCACCCCCACCCCCACCCGGTGCCACTCTCCCAGCACCTCTGTGCAAGCACTTGGCACCCAGTGAAGTCACAGCCCCTCCCCCGTCTCCCTTGGGAGCATCAACACCTGCCCCTCCCAAGTTGTGTTCCCCAGACTGCACCTGCAGAGGAGCTGTGGAGGACAGAGTCCTCATTTGGGGTGTAACCCCTCTAGACCCACGTAGTCAAACCCCTGGATGATTCAGGACTTGCGCCCTGTGGATAAAGCAGGAGTCTTACCTTGGTTGGAAGGGAGGGCAGTGTTCTTTTATTCAAAAACATGCTTCGGGCATCTATGGGGGCTCCAGAATTCCCATTGGAATTCTGAAATGCAGATGTCAAATGACTCACCCCCACCCCTCAAGAGAAATGTTATTGTCCTCACTTTTACGATAAGGGGACCCTGGCTCTAAAAGGTGAGCTCAAGGGGAGCTTCCCCGGCCCTCCCGCCGAGCCCCCTTCTGACAAACCCACCGCCAGCAGTGATCACAGACAGGACCTCTGCTGTAAATGGGGTTCTGGAGGTCAGGGAGCCCAGCTGCCAGGGTGGGCAGGCTCTGGAGGACATGTTAAATGAGTTATCACCGTGAGGCCCTGGCCCAAGAGCCCACAGGTGCTAGGACCAGAGCTGGACTTCAGACCCTCCTTTCTCCTTCATGCAGCTTTAGGCTTTAGTGAAAGCGTGGGAGAGGGTGGCATGGGGTAGGAGGTGGGGGCATGGGAAAGAGTAGGAGAGCCGGAAGGCCGGTGAGGAGATAGGGCAGGGAGGTGATGCGGCAGGAGCAGTGGGAATGAGAGCAGAGACCTGGGGGGAGAATTATTTAAAGACTACCACCCTATGGACGGGAATGTGGATTCAATGAGGAAGCGAGCAACACGCGAGGAAGAGCAGGTTTGGGGTAAAGTGAGAAGTTTGGAGGCTCTTGCAGGAGAGATGATGATGGACATCAAAGTGACCACTGGCTTAAGGGAGGGAGATCTGGTTGGAGAGAGAGGGGCTTGGGAACCAGCAGCCCTGGTTGTGAGACTGGATAGACTATCAGGGGCAGTTGGGTGTTGGAGGTCTCATCCTAAACCACAGAGAAGGAGATGCAGTCCTCAGAGAGAAGATTCTGGGCCAGGCTGCTGGTTCTGGAAGGGTTAACTCATAAGCTCCCGCCCTCTGCCCTCCCCTCCCCCCAGGAGCCAGCGGTGACAGCTGAGGCCATGTGAGTGGATCTTGAATGAGGCTTTATCTTTGAGTCTTCCTCCATCTTCTACGGTGGCACCAGCATCCTCGGCCAGCCAGGATGGGACGGGCAACCGAGAGAACTGGAGCCAGAGAGGTCAGGGGCTGGACAAAAGGGCTTTCTGGAGGGGTGTGGGGGTGTTTTATGTGGGGTGAACTCTCCTGGGGTCACTGGAGGGGCATGCCCAAGGGCCATGGCTGGGAAAGGAGGCTTCATTGGGGGAGATTCCTAAGGTCATCCCCAGGCTCCTAGGAGAGGGCGGGAGGTCTGGGAGGTGACAAGCTGATTATCTCCATGCAGGTGATGGTGACCAGACCCGGGACTGTGAGAGGAACGGGATTCAGGGCCTCTAGCTGCCAAGTAGGCCATGCTCTGCACCCTTTAACCCCTGACACTGACCGCTGCCTTCTGCCCTGACCCTGCCAGCCCCAGCCATGCCTGGAGGAGAAGCTCAGGGCTCCCTGCGCCCAGGGCTGCCCCCGGAAGTGCTGGCGGAGCAGGTGGAGCTATGGTGGTCCCAACAGCCGCGGCGCTCTGCCCTCTGCTTCGCCATGGCTGTGGGCCTTGTGGCGGGCTGCGGGGTGGGCGGTGTGGCTCTGCTCTCTTCTACCAGCAGCCGCTCAGGTGAGTGGCGGCTGGCAGTGGGCACTGTGCTCTGCCTGCTGGCCCTGCTGGTCCTGGTGAAGCAACTGATGAGCTCGGCCGTGCAGGACATGAACTGCATCCGCCAGCCCCACCACGTGGCCCTGCTGCGCAGCGGTGGGGGCGCCGATGCCCTCATGGTGCTACTCAGCGGCCTCGTGCTGCTGGTCATGGGCCTGACGCTGGCCGGGCTGGCCGCAGCCCCTGCCCCAACCCGGCCCCTGGCCACCATGCTGTGTGTGGGCATCGCCCTGGCTGCTTCAGGCTCACTCTTACTGCTGGGCTTGCTGCTGTACCAGGTGGGCATGAGTGGACACTGCCCCCCTATTTGCGCCCCCACCCCCACTGCCCATGGTGACCCCAGGGACAATGGCGGCGTCTTCAGCATCTCGGGACAGTTGTCTGCTGGCCAGCGTCCTGAGACCACCTCCAGCATCGCCAATCTCATCTGACCGAGCCGGAGCCTTCCTTCCCACCACCTGCTCGGAGCCGCAGAACTGTGCCAGGTCACGCGTGTGAGCCAGCACGTGTGCGAGAGGGGAGGGGAGAGGGCGGATGAGGCATGGGCCTGTCCCGAGACGGTCGGCCTGCCTGTGGATTGTATGAGGTGATGAAGACCTTTTTGTACTCATGCCCGCACCTCAGGAGGGTGAGTGCGGGGCTCCCGGGAACCTGGTGTTTGTCCCACAACTGTCAGAGTTGACCTGTCTGTGTCTGGAGTCTCTGGGCAGAGAAGTGTCTGGGATCCCTGAAGATCTTTGGCCCCTATTCCCAACACCCCTCAAAACCAACCCTGCCCGGTGCCACCTGTCAAGAATTTCCACAGAAGTGACTGTTGCCCACCCACAGACTGTGCCAGCACCCCTGAGGAGAGTAAATGGTGGCAACGTGGAAAGGACCTGGGCTCTGGAGTGGGACTGGCCTGGATTGGAACCCCCCCCCTCTTCCACTCACAGCTGGGGGCCTCAGGCAAGTGACTCGACCTCTCTGAGCTTCCATTCTTGAGGGTGATGGTCACAGTTCTGGGGATTGTTGTGAGGACTGACATGTGGAAGGAAGGGGCGCGTCTGCAATAAAAGCAGTGCTCACTATTACAGTCATGGTCTTTATTGCTCACTTAGACACCCTTCCTGCCCTCCCCCACCCCTCCCAGAGGGAACACTTTGTGCCCCCCTCAGGCTGAGCAAAGGTTCCGTGAAGACCTCTCCAGTCAGACCTGGGGCCTCTCCTTTTGGTGCTAAGAAGCTGGAGGGGAGCTAGGGTGAAGGGATGCTCAGCTTCCTGAGGGTGGAGAGAGGATGGGGAGCCTGAGGCCTTAAGTATTAGGGTTTTTTTTTTTTTTTTTTTTTTTTTTTATAGAGGCATGCTTTATTTATTTGTTTGCTGGTTTGTTTGTTTGTTTTGTTTATACATGCACTGGGTACAGTCAGAAGCGCGGGAGGGTGAGAGAATTCACCAGAGCCAGAGCGGGGAGCAGAGCAGGCAGAAGGACCGAAGTACACTGCTGAGGGGAGCAGCGGGCGGCAGGAGAGGTCTGCACGCCATGTGGGACCCTCCTCTGGTGGCCGGGGAGCAGCCGGGGATCGAACCGGCGCCGCAGAGGCCGCGCGCAGTTTCGCAACCCAGCGCTCAACTGCTGCGCCACCGGGGAGGCCCAAGTATTAGGGTTTTTTCATCTCGTTTCTCTGGAGGCTGCAGCTCCTGACCCCACCTCTGAAACCAGAGCATCCTGGTTTGTGTAGTTGCTGCACAGGTGCCTAGCTCAGGGCTCCCAAGCATGGGAGGGGAGTTTGTAACCGCCTTGGGCTGTAAGAGTCACTTCCTTCTTGGGGTGAGCCCTGGAAGGGATCTCCCCTTCCTGGGAGGCAACCCTAAAATTCCACGGAATTGCGCTAGAGATGGGGGCGGCTGATTTCCCTCACTTCCTGCTTTGCAGGGTGCAGTTTACATGAAGTACCAAGGAGGATCCCAAGGGAGATGGGAAGCCAGATGTGGCTTCTCAAAAGCATTTAACTAGAGCTACAGAGGCTCTGGCAAGAGTAAATTGCTCTTAGCTGTCCAGACCAGGCGGCCTCCTGGAAAAAATGGTGAGCTTGTGGAGGAGGGGAAGGGTGTCACCCACCCAGGGAGGGAGAGTCAAGAGCAGAAATGACAGGGCATGTCCAGAAGCACTGGGTATTGCACAGACACTTTAGCCTTCACACATGCAAAACTGAACGGCTCTCCTCTCCATCTTGAACTAGCTCCTCTGTCTCACATCCACCTAGCATCCAGGGCTGAGCCTCAGAGTGGCTCCAGAAGGCTCCCTCCCTCCCTCTTCACCCCATGGCCAATAAATACACCAACTTCTGTGACTTTCCCCATAAATATTTGCCTGGTAATCGTGCCCCCACAGTCACTACTTACACAGAGCCTGCTTCATCTTTGTCTGACTCATACAGCAGTCTCCCTATTACCCTCCCGAATTTGTCTCTTTTCTCCTCTTAAATCCACAACACCCCACCACCCTTGAGCCAGAAAAACTGTCCTAAAATGAATATGTAAATCTGCCTAAAATTTTTCCATGGCCTGCCACCTCTGGCAGACTTCCTCACAAAATTTGGCCTCCCTCTCCCTTCAAAAGCCAAAGCCAAAATGCCTCCTGAGCCAGCCCCCCTGAACTACTGGCATAACCTCCCTGTGCTGTCTCAGATCCATAGTGCCCTTCTCCTTGCCTGTGTCTCCTTCAAGACCCAGTTCCCTAAGAAGCCATATTCTCTGGGAGTCTCCCCCAGCACTCTCCCGCTCAACTGGTAAACTGTCCTTCTCTTATGCCCATACCTTAACCTGGACACCAGTCCCCAATTCCTTCTCTGTGTGTCTGTCTTTTAAAATGGTGAGCTCCTCCTGGCAGGGTTTGGGTCTTGCGCATCTGTGTATCCCTTGTTCCCAGCATGGACCTGACACATAGTAGGTGCTGTGTTGGATGGATGAAGGACTTGGCTTAGAGGGTCAGCAGTGTGTGTGTGCGTGTGTGTGTGCGTGTGTGTGGGCCATGGAGCTACCCAGCTATAACTGGGAAGGGTTGGGGAGTCAGACCACTACCCACATTTGGCCTGAATCTTGCCATCTTGAGGCCCTGCCCTGTCTGGCCCAGGAATTCTCTCTCTTCCTGGGTTCCTATTAGCACCAACTCCTAGGCCAGTAGAGGACCACAGAACACTTTTCCTGTAATATGGAGAGAAATCACATTTCCTTTCAACTAAGACAGGGTCAGAATCAATATTTCTTTTAAGATACGAACAGAAAAACAGAAACACAGAGCTGGAAAGTGGGGAAGGACATTTCCCAGCATGCCGGTCTGGGTGAGCAGCAATGCAGGCAAGGCCAGGGTCAGGCTCTCCTGGGAATGGTGCCAGATGAAGAATGTGGTTTGTGCCCCCTGGGGGCCTGTTCAAAAGGGCACTGGAAAGGCATCTGCACACCCAACTATAAAGAGGCAGCATGGTAAAGCTGGTGGAGTCGCAGGCAGGACTATGTCAGTACTTCCTCAGTCAGGAAAACTTAACTTGCTTGTTCACTTAGAGCATCTTACTAAACTTCATCGTGGTCCACATTGCAGCCTGAAGCCATGGGTCCCTCTGCCTCTCTTCCCTTCCCCTCATGTCTTCCCACCCCTCTGGTTAAGATTCTGTGACCCATCATTTCACCCACTCCTTGTCATAGTCCTCAACACCTTAGCCCCTGCCCTCGGGCCCACCCTCCTAGCAAAAGCTTCTCCCTGGATGAATCCACCCATCTCCCTGTGCTGCATCTGCCGCTTTGCCGGCTGCAGTTACAGAGAAATCACACAGCCAGGTTGTCTGGTGCCCTGGGCATCTTCCTCTGATAATCTGCATCCAACATTGAATGCCTCCATCCCCATAATCCAACTCTTCCTCAGTGAGCTCAGCCATCAAGCCACAGAAGCCAAAGCAGCTTGGCTGACTCCCTCCTGCTCCCACATCCAAGCAGTTAGCAAGTCCAGTCAGGTCTGCCTCCTGCATAGCTCTGAACACTGTTCTCTGAGCCATATTTAGTCACATCAGCTCTCCCCTCCAATCCATCCCTGCACAGCATCCCAATATTCAGCCGTATCACTGCCAGGGCACCCCTCAAACTCTACACTGCAGCCCTCCTCGACTTCCTTGAGCATTCCCTACATTGGTCATCCCATCACTCGCCTCCGCTGGCTCTTTCCAAAGGCCAACACTGCATCCACTGCACACATATGAGGTAGCCACCAGACTCATGACAACTTCCCCTTGTCTGGGAAAAAAACCTGGAACAAGTGGGATCCCCAAATCCTACGCACTACAGGAGCTGCCCCCTCGTCACAGCAGTTTGGGCCAGTGGCAGACAGTTGTCCCATTCAGATTCTGTTGCCTGCCTGTGTAAGTCCTCTCTTGACATTGGCAGTGGGCTCTTGGAAACTGCAACTTTAAGCAATTAAATGGTGCCTAACAAAATTAGGTCCTCGAAAAATGTTTTGTCCAATATTAGCCAGGATACATTTTTGTTCATTGATGTCATAATGAAATCATGTTGAAGGAAACAGCCCAGAAACCTGATATATGTGAAACTAGGAGAGGAGTATGTGGAGTCCCAGGTAGGCAGCCTCATTAATACCCTTAAGTGACAGTGCTGGGGGTACCACGCTGAACCCCCAGAGCTGGGATCACCTGCGTCCCGCCTCCAAGGTCAGCAGCCCCCTTCATTCTCTCCCCACATTCCTTTCCATTGCTTGCAGCCTGTCTCATCTTAAAACTGCCTCCTTGCTCCAATCTCTCCAACTATGGTTCTATCCTTCTCTTCTTCAAGATTCTTGATAAAGTCTTCCACACGCCCGACCCTTCTCCCACCTTTTACTACTCACTCTTAGCCCACAGTAATTGAACCAATCTGACAAATATTTAGCATTGGCCATGCAAGACCCTGAAGACTGAAAGAGGCACAGCTGCGGGCCCCAGAGCTCCCTGAGGCACCGTAGGTGTAAATGCAAATTGTGATAACAATTCACATAAAGGAGGCAAGGGAATGGCAAAGAAGCCTGGAGTGTTGGGAGCCGCTGTCCACATGGTGTTTTCCACTGTGACAAGGAACATCTTTATTCACAAGTGCCAGGTCAGGAAAGCAAAATGAGTGACTTTTTATTTAAAATGAAAACTGATTTATTAAGACCTATGAAAAACACAACCATTTAGGTATCAACTTCATTGATAGGAAAACATTTCAATAAGAAACTGGGCATGCTGGTTTTCTCCTAAAATATGATCACCTGGGTGCCTCTGCAAAGACAGCAGGTAGGAAGAAGGTTTCTCATCGCTGTCACAGAGGATACGAACCAGGAAGTGGGGAGGAAGAAGCGGAGGGAGGGAGTATGGGAGTGTCTGTGCATGAAGAAACAGATTGGTGGGAGGGGAAGGAATAACAAATAATTAAGTGGGGAGTAAAGCAGTGAAAGGCAAGAAAAGAAACTTAAGAGACTGACAGGCCTGATCTCCATAGTCAGGCCCTGGGTAGGCTTCACCCTGGGAACAGCAGGCAGCCATTGAGAGTCGCTGAGCAGGAGGGTCATTGTCACTTGGGTGGCTAGTATCAGGGGAGAATCGCTCTAGCCTTGGTCATCCCTTAAATCCTAGCCACCTCTGTCCCTGAGGCTCGTGGTTCCCATGTAGAATCCACTATCCTTAGCTGTCAGGCACTGGGGGCCGGGGGTGTCCAAAGATCAGGGCTCAGAGGGAGAAGTGGTCCCTGCTACTCCCTGTCCCCAGCCCGCCAGGCTGAATGTAATTGTCCTCAATGAAGCCATCGTCATCATCATCTCCCATCTCCTGGCGGAAGCCCTTCCCTGGCCTGGGCAGTGGGCGGTGCTGGTAGCTGGCATAATATTTGCGGCAGAGGTGGCATTTGGCAGCAAGTGCAATGAGGAGAGAGAGCACCACAGCCCCCAGCACAACCCCTACCAGCACAGGCCATGCCCGGGTCCCAGTGATTGGTCCAGGGGACATGGCTGATGCTGTGGGGAACTCCGAGGGCCCCACAGTGGCTGCAAAGAAAGGACAGCTGTGTGAATAGGGCTCCAGACAGGATTCCAGGGGAAATCAAGAGGAGAGGGAGCAGGGTTTTTCCCCCACCCCCAGCAGATAAGGGGAACCCACACCCCTCCTCAGTGTCCCTCCTAATGTCACTCACTGTTGTTTGCTGCACTCATGGAGGGGCTGGAAGAACTGGTGAGCTTTGGCCTCTGCCAGAAGAGCTCTGCCTCCAAGGAGACCCCCAGATGCCAGGCGGCCCTGGGCACAGAGTCCTGAAACACACACATGTGGGTGTCAGGGACAGCCACAGCATGCACATTTCAGGCCACTGTCCCAGTCATGTCAGGCCACTGCACAGACAACTGGCCATAACCTGCTGTCCACAGGAGAGAAAAGAGTGCGTGGCAACAGGCTATTTGTAAGGGGACATTGTAGGGCCCAGGCCTGGAAGAGGCTGAAAAAGTGACTCGAAGAGAGAACAGGCTGAGCACCCCATATGATTCAGGCAATGAGCTACGAGCCTTGCACTGTGGTTATAAACATCACCCCCACTCCATAAATGAGGACCCAGGCCCAGAAAGTTGGAATGACTCAGCCAAAATCACAGGACTTGAACCCAGGTCTCTGGATGAGGGCCAGAGCCCAGTAGGCTACACTGCTTAGTAAGCTGAGGCTGACCAAGCTGAGGCTGGGGCTGGAGGCAGAGGCAGGTCCTGGTTCTAGGAGGATGGAGAGCAGCAATGGCTCAGTGCTAACAAGCCGAGTGCAGGCTAC
This sequence comes from Talpa europaea, assembly GCF_964194135.1. Taxonomy (NCBI): domain Eukaryota; kingdom Metazoa; phylum Chordata; class Mammalia; order Eulipotyphla; family Talpidae; genus Talpa; species Talpa europaea. The sequence continues at coordinate 26,472,803 of NC_140076.1, forward strand.
CAGTGGAGGATGGTGCCCATCCCCTTCCAGGGCAGGAATTCCCAGAAGCAGCCAGGGCAGTCCTGGCTCCTCTGCTCCTGAGTCAGGATCCCCTGCCACCTCACCTCTACCCTCAGCCCTTCAGGCACACCCCTTGTCCATTCTCCTCCGCTCCTAGAAGTAGGCAAGTGCTGATCACCTGGATAAGGAAATGACCTGGATGGGAGTCACCAGAGCTGGAGAGCACCTAGTGGAGGAGAATTAAAGGAAGTTCTTCTAGAGACTAGATCACCTGGGCTTGCAAATAGCCAGAGGAGGAGTGTCTATATCAGAGGAGTGTCTGGGGGAGCAATGCCTGAAAGGGGATTGAGGGAGGCAGGTATCTATCTACAAGGGCAACTAGGTTAGGGAAGTACCTGGAGGAGGAATCTTTAGCTAGGGCTAAAGATGATCTGCAGGCAGATCACTTGAATCAGAGGAGGACCTGAGCAGTATCCAGGTGAAGAAAGCACCTAGGAGAGAAGCACCTGGTTTAGGAAAGCATTCATCATATCTTTTAACGCTGAGACCTCAAACCTGTCACCAAGCCCCATCTTTTCTTCCCCTAAATATCCCTGGAATAGCCATCACCTCCTCTCCACCCCAAAGATGTAGCCCCATCCAATTCACTTTTTTTTTAAAGATTTATTTATTTATTTATACAAGCACTGGGTACAGTCAGAAGCATGGGAGGGTGACAGAATTCACAAGAACCAGAGCAGAAAGCAGAACAGGCAGATTGACGAAGTACACTACTGAGGGGAGCAGCGGGCGGCAGGAGAGGTCTGCGTGCCATGTGGGACCCTCTCTCGGTGGCCAGGGATCGAACAGGCACTGCAGAGGCTGCGGGCAGCCCAGCGCTCAACCACTGCGCCATCAGGGAGGCCCCCAATTCACTTTTGTCTTTTTTTTTCTTTTTTTAAACAATATTTGCATCCCCCATCCCCTCAGATTGAGTCCCCATAGAATTTCACCTTTATCTTGTACTTAAATTCTTACAATAATTTCCTAAAACTGGTCTCTACCACAGCCATTCCCCAAATCTTACCCCACCCCTCCCCTGCTTTACTATGAGCTCCCTAGACAGACCCCCGAGGGCTGTGCACATTCTTTAGTATATTCTTCCAATTCCTGCAATTCAGCACATGCCTCCAACCCCACCCCACTCCAGGCCACATTCTTCCTCATGTCCTCCGCAGTTCCCTCCCCCATACCATACACCTACAGACAGACAGACAGACACACACGTACACACACACACCCCTCCTGCCTCACCCACCCACCCTCTTGCTTCTCAGACCATTCCTCCAGATGAGGTTGTCCCAGGACCCAGAATTGACCATTTACTAGATGGGCAGCTCCCTGGGGACAGGACCGAGCTGATTAACCTGCCTGGGCACTGGCAGACAGAGAGCCTGGCACTCAGTGCATGTTTGTGTGGTGAGTGAAGGAGAGATCCAGAGTGAATACATGGGGGTAGGGGCCTTAGAAAGGAGAGGTAAATCATTCATCTGTTAGCAAACACTCAGGTGCCTACTGAGTGTAGGTCCCACACTGGGCAATGTGCCCTCACTGTAAGATTTTGTGAAATTGAAACAAACTGGATTCAAGTTGACGTTTCTAAGATTTTACTTCTGTTCCTTTCTTCCTGTCTGTCCCTGTAAATTCTTCCCAAGGACACACACACACACACACACACACACACACAGGCTGTCACCCCACCCCCTCGGGTCACATTTCCTCCCCGACAAACACACACACACACACACACACACTGATTTGCCCAGGCACACACGCCCCACCCTGGCTTGTTGCTGCTTTCCCGTTCCAGGAGCCATCAAGAATCTGTACGCCCCCCACTCAGTGCCCCCAATGTCTTCCCCTCTGTTCCCCACCTGTTGGAACTGGGCACAGTCTGGAAGAAGCTTCCGGAAGGCGCAGACCAGACCTGGACGGGTGGGCGGGCCGAGCGGCCGCTCGACTCACCTGGGGACGCAGCAGGCGGGGCTGGAGCCGCAGGTGAGGGCGGAGGGCCGGGCAGCAGGCAGCGCCTCCTGGCGGGAGGACGGTTTCTACCTCTTCCCTCGCGTGTGCGGAGGACCTTGCCGCAGGCCTCGCCCCCGGCCCCAGTGGTGGGGTGATGGTGCCCCTGGGATCCAGAGAGGGGTCCAGCGGGTCCTAGAAGGGGCACACACCTCAGCAGGCTACCGCTCGAGCTTGCTCACGCGAATTTGCATGACAGGTACAAAGTCCAGAGTGAGCGGGACTGTGCAGGCCGCCGGCCTCGGTGAACCGGAACCAGAGGGCAGTAGGGAGGGCTTGTCCGCCAGGCAAAGCCGAGGACCAAGGACTCGCAAAATTGCACGGGGTGGGGGTGGGGGAGATGTGGCGGTCCATGCGGAGTGTGAGTTCAGAGGCCCTTTGGCCCCTTGAGGGGTTTGTTTTACCTGAACTGAGGGTTCAAGCCTCACCTGGATCTCAAGGATCCTGTGACCACACAAAATGAGGCTCTGAACCTTTCTCCCTTTGCCTTTCTCGTCCCCGTGGCTAGTGCCTCCTGGTCCTTTATGATTCAGCTCAGGAGTCACCTTTCCGAGTCCTCTGCAGTCCCGCAAGCCCCACCTCCACCCCTCACGCCCCGCCTCCACCCCGCTAATCCCACCTCTACCAGGTCAACTTCTTCCCCAGCTCAGCACTTGAGATCAATGCCCTTATCTACCAATCTTGTAATTATTTCCTTCTGTGCCGCCTCTGCCCCAGGGTGGAGCCGAGTTTGGGCAGTTTATGGATTCGCAGCACCTTACACAGGGCAAATTCTCGGTAAAAGCCTGAGGAATGGGGGCCTCCCTGGTGGCGCAAAGAGTTAAGCACCGCACTATGAAGCAATCCACAGCCTCTGCAGCACCAGCACGAGTTCTATCCCCAGCCCGCCAGGGAGCAACCCACATGGCGCAGCAGACCTCTCCTGTCTCTCCCGCTGCTCCCCTCAGCAGTGTGTTTCAGTCAACCTGCCTGTTCTGTTCCCCACTCTGTCTCTGGTGCATCCTCTCACCCCTCCCCACCCTGCATCTCTGGCCTGTACCCCAGCTCTTGTGTGCATAAATAAATAAATCTTTTTTTAAAAAAAGTCTGGGGAATGGTTGCTTGAGCTAAGTCATGCCGGTGCAAGAGTCCACAGGGATTCACAAGACACAGCTGGAGCAAAGGCTGCAGCCAGGAGCTATGAGTGGCCACGGTAGAAGTGCAGCTAGAGAGCAGAGGCAGTTCCCAGAGGACGTACAGTATCTCAGCGTGGAAGCTGGGCTCTGACCACCAGTGGTCCCTCCCTTGCTCTTCCCCCAGCCACTCCAAACCCAACTGTTCTCTATTTTTTTAATATTTAAAAAAAATATTTATTTATGCATACAAGAGCTGGGGTGCAGGACCAGAGAGGTCTGCTTTGCCATGTGGGTAGCTCCCTGGCTGGCCGGGGATCGAACTCATGCTGCAGAGGCTGCAGATTGCTTCATAGTGTGGTGCTTTAACCCCTTGCCCCACCAGGGAGGCCCCTGAACTGTTCTCTATTCCTAGAACCCACCATGCTCTCACCTTCCAGGCCCTGTTCTTGGGATCCCTACTCTCCCCGAACCTTCACTTCCAGCTCCTCCCCCAACATGCCCATCTCCCTGCTTCCTGATTATTCCTCCTAAACCCACCATCACTCAGACTCCAGTTTAACTGCCCCTTTAACTAGACCAGTCTTACCGGACACTCCCTAGTCTGTGTCCCTTCTTCCTGACTCTGCCCTACTGCTCCCCCCCAATCTGGCCTTTCTCTCCCATAGTATTGTGATTTTCCCTTTATTTGGCAGGCCCCCCTCTGAGCCCACAAACTGTGGGTAGGGTCTGCTTTGCTCTTGTTGCCCTTCCTATCCCCAAGATATGAAATAGCAACGATAAATACTTCTGAAATAAATGGATGAGAGGAGGGAAATACTAACCTGGGTGGGGCAGTGAGCAGTCAAAGGTGTAGGATTTTTGCTTTGATATTGATGCAAGAAAATCATATAGTAGACTCAAAAGATAGTCACTTAACATTGTGATGTCCTGGGCAACATGCCGTGTTTTCTTTTCTTTTTTTTCTAATTGAGGCATCTACATCACATAAACTAATTCACATGACAAACAATTCACCATTTTAGTCATTTTCAGTGCACAATTCAGTGGCACTTATTACATTCAGGATATGTGTAACCATCACTTTAGTTCTAAAACATTTCACCCCACCAAAATGTTACCCCTACTTATTAAGCAGTCACACCTCATTTTCCCCTCCCCCAGCCTCTAGCAATTACTAATCTGCTTTCTGTCTCTGAATTTGCCTATGGGAGGATGACTACGGATGATAGTGTATACAAATATAATCATATCTACAAATATAATCAAATCTGTTTCATCTTTTTAATGAACTATTTCATTTAATCCTCATTAACTGTACTATGAGAAGGATGTTAATTATCCCCTTCATAGATGAAGAATATGAGACCATGAGAAGGTAATTTAAGTGATCTCCTATAGAAGAAAACAAGTCACGTTCTGCACATCTATCAGTCATTTTCAATGACAGCCACTACAGAGCCACAGCCAGCCTGCACAGCACACAAGGCAAACCAGCAGAAGGCGGCCTGCCAGATGCCCCCTCCACCTGGAGCACAGAGCGCAGGCTGGATCTCAGCACCCACAGTCCCTCAGCCAGGACTCTGGTGCAGTAAATAACTTTTACACCCTTCCAGGGCAGCCCTGGCAACCATACGGGTGGCTATGTGCTGGCAGCTGGAGACAGAGTTGCTGCCACCATACAGCTTTCATTCTGGCAGAGAAGACAGACAATACATAAGAGTAAATTCTTTCTGATAATGGTAAGTACTATAAAAAAAAGTAAAATAGCATCATGTGATAGGGAATTGTGGAGGGGATTGCAATGAATGTGAAACAGAAAACGGGGACTCACTGAAAGGACTCAAGAAGGGACTCACTGAAGAGGGAATACAAACTGAGATCTGAATAAGAGACAGAAACCATGCCAATTTGAGGGAAGAACATTCCAGAAAGAAGGCACAGCCAGGACAAAGATGGAGAGGCAGGAGCATAGTTGGCTTGTTCAAGCAACAGGGAGGGGCCGACGATGGAGTGCAGTGAGTGGGGAGAGGTGGGAGGGCTGTGTGAGGGGCCTGCTGGGCACCAGCTCAAGTGAGGCCTCCTTGGGTCCCCCTCTCAGTCGGGTGGGAAGTCACTGAGGAGTTAAGCAAAGGACTATGTGAAGAACGGGCTATAGGGGGGCCAGGGTAGAAGCAGGGAGGCTTCCCTCCAGGAGAGAGGCAACATTGTGACAGGGTAGTCAGGTGGAGATGGGAGAGCGCTCAGACTCTGGATATATTTTGAAGGAGAATCCAGCAAATTTTTGACTTGATGTGGGGTTTGAGAAAAATTAAGGAACAAAGAATAACTCCCAAGTTTTGACCTAAGAAACTAGAAGGGTGGGCTGTGGGAAGGCTTTGAAAGGGACAGACCTGGCAGGGCTGTTAGGACCTCAGCTTCGGTCATGTTGGATGGGAGGCGCCTAAAGGACATCCAGCCACATACTAAGCCAGAGGTAGCATAAACTAGCCTGAACGCAGAGGAGGTCAGCTAAGGGGTAGACGTAGAAATGCAAGAATCAACAAACGTAGATGATTTTTTTAAAGATAGCCACCCAGGTAAGATCCTCCAAGGAGTGTAGCATGAGAAGAGGGTGAGCAGAGGTGGACCAGGAGCAGCAGGCAAGGACTCCGTCAACATGTCAGGAGGCAGCCACGTGAGAGAGGCCCTGGAGGTCAGAGAGGAAAGTCTTTCAAGGACAATGGCTTGTCAGCTGTGTCAAGTGCTGATGATCGGTCAACTAAGATATGGACCAAGAATTAACTTTGAAGTTGACCACATGAAGGTCAGTGGTGACCTTGACAACAGTAAATTTGTTGATATGTTTGGGACAAATGCCTGACTGGAGTGATGTGTGAACATGAGAGCAAAAGAGGTAGAGAAAGTCCTTCATGGCATTTTGTTAGAAAAGGGAAAGAGAAATATGGCTGGCACTGGGGGCAGGTGTGCAATCAAGGGAAGTTATTTTTGTTTTTTTTTTTTAAGGCTAGTTTCTGTAAGACCAAGTGTGTATGTAGTTGGAATTATCCAGAAGACAGGGGAAATTGACAAGGAGGAAGAAAGAAAGAGCAACGAGAAACCAAGGTATGTGAGGGTCAGACTACAGGTGGAGGGAGAGGCCCTCTGAGGCAGGTAGATTGTACAAATAAAATGGTAGGAAGCTTTTCCCCATGGCTACCAGAGAAATAGGAAGCAATGTTGTCACCTGAGAGAGAAGAGTAGGAGATGTGCTGGGGTTGGAGGAAAGATGAAGAAGTATGAATTCAACAACTTGGGAGAGACAATGACCCCCAGCTGCCTGTACCAGATTTGCAAGGCAGCATCAAGGCCCCCCTTAAGGTGCAAGTCATGGATTTAAAGTGAGGTCATTTAGGGTGGCTGGTGTTTTGTTTTCCAGCCACTCTTAAGTGCAGGTGGGGAGAAATGAAGACAGGTCTAACCAGGACTGGGGATTTGCCACAAAATCTGATTAAGCCAAAGACAGTGGTAGGCCCAGTGGTGGACAAGGGAGTGGATGTGATGTGCGCTCTGTGCAGTAAAGAAGGTAAAGAGGAAAATGAGGCTGGAGGATGGGGAGAGGAGAGGATCCATTGAATTAAAGAGTGATTGTTGGTATACTAGAGAGAGTATCTTGAAAAAATAGGAGTTGGTGGACCGATGGTGGCGTCTACTCAGGAGATGCAGGTCTTTACAAAAACAAGACCAAGGTTATAGATGATGGAATGGTCCTCAGATGAGCTCCACATACCAGTCATGGTTTTACTGTTATCTGAAGCATGTACCTACTCAACTCAACCTTCTAATAACACACTAATAACTTGATTAATAAATGGCAGAGCCGGGTTCCAAACCCAGGTCTTCTGACTCTAGGTCCAGCACCCACCTATTATATCCCTACTACATCCATCTGCTCCTAAGTGAAATTATCATCCAGGTGTTAGAGTCCTCAAAATCATTTGGAATGACAGCAGTCACTTCCTTTCAAAGATTAATTACATTAGCCAAAAGGACTTATGATGCTGCCACTAGAACAGAGAATGGATGCTGAGCAAGCAAAAGAAGGAGGTGTCCTGGTCTCCACTCCATACCCACTCCCTTCTCCATCTTGCCAAACCTCTCCTGCAGCAGCCCAGGGGACCTTACCCTTGAGGTGACTGCAGTATCTTTGAGAAGCCAAAGATGGCAGGAAGACACACATACACACCCAGTCACAAATACACTCACAGGCCTGGCATGCAAAAGGTTCTCGATGAAAACTTGAGTGAATGCAACTGCCCTGTGATTTTTTTTTTTTTTTAAGATTTATTTATGCATACAAGAACTGGGTTGTAGGCCAGAAGTGCGGGGGGTGAGAGGATTCACCAGAGACAGAGTGGGGAGCAGAACAGGCAGATCTACTGAAATACAGGGCGATACAGGGGAGATCTGCTGCACAATATGGGTTAGCTCCTGCAGTGGCTGGCAATAGCTTGATAGCACTGAGACTTTAACCCCTGCGCCACCAAGGAGGCCCAGCCCTGTGGATCTTTTTTTTTTTTTTTTAAGATTTATTTTATTTATGCAAGAGCCAGGGTACGGTCCAAATGCGCAGAAGGGTGAGAAGATTCACCAGAGACAGAGCGGGTAACAGAACAGGCAGATTGACGAAATACACTGCTGAGGGGAGCAGCGGGCGAGACAGGAAAGGTCTGCTCGCCATGTGGGTTGCTCCAAGGCTGGTGGGGATCAAACTGGCACTGCAGATGCTGTGGACAGCTTCACAGTGCTGCGCTTAACCGCTTGCGCCACCAGGGAGGCCCTAGCCCTGTGGATCTTGATGGGATGATGCTAAGTAAAGTAACTTGGAGAAAGGCAAACACCATGATTTCACTCGTAAGAGGAATATAAATAAACAAAGCAAATGAACAAACAAAACCAAACAAAAACAACTCTTAGCTAGAGAACAGATTGTTGGCTATCAGAGGGGAAGGAGATTGGGGTGGGTGAAACAGGTCAAGGAGCTCAATTGTGTGGTGGTGGATGGAAACTAGACTTTTGGTGGTCATCATGATGTAGTGCTTCTAGATGCCTCAGTAAAAAAAAAAAAAAAAAAAAAAAAAATCCCAAAAAACACTGTGGCTGAATAAATGAATGGGCAGACATCCAGGATATTACCCTTTGAGTGCGTGTGCTGTGTGCAGGAACCGCCGCTCTTTTGTGAACAGATGCCCCCTTTGAATCGACAGAGGCTTGTCTTCTTGTCAAGCCTTTGGAAGGAGGCTGGCTGCCCATTTCCTGGTCACTTCCAGTCACCCAGAGGTGGGCTCTGTACCCCTTCAGTCTACCTTCCTGGGAGGCCTCTCCCCAGTTCCAGTCTGCCACCACTGACCTCGGGACACACCCTATCATTTCAGGAAAATCCCTGAAGTAGTCCTGCTGGGGACTGGGCTTGAAGCTTAATAAAAATGGGCCCTCTGACCCAGTCATTACTAAGAAGCCGGAGTTCACTGAGGTCAACTCAAAGAATTGATCCCCAGTCGAGGTCACCAGACCTAGGCCCAAGACAAGGGAACCTTGGAGGTGGCAGCTTGAGTTCATCTGGGACCATTGTATCCCACAAAGCCCCGAGGGGGAGCTTACCAAGCCTTTACATCCCCAATCATACCACCCGAGAAACTCCAGTATAATTACCTCATGGGGTTGCCACATCAGCTCCAACATCTGGCTCCTTAGGACAACTTCTTCCCAAGCCACCAGCTCCATCTTGCCACATTGGGTATATATAACTAGACATCACACATATCCAGTGTCATGTGGTAGCACTGTGTGCCCCCCCACACCCACACCGCACTGTGATCTTTGGGGTAACCAGGAGGAACAGGACTCAGCAGGCCTGGCAGAGAACCACCACACCCTCTCCTGAGGAAGTTCACACCCAAGCAAGTGGCGAGAGGTGGCAGAACAGCTGGGCAGAACAGCCATATCTTGCTGCCTCAACCCAGCCCGGCCTCCCTAGGCTGCACGCATGCAATATCAGCAGCCATCTCTCACATGCTTGCTTTATCACAGGACTCTAGAAAGAAAGGGGGAAAGAGGAAAGTCATGCCCACCTGAGACCCCCAGGATGGAATCCTCTGGTCTCAGGTACCACTTAAAGTGGAAGGAGATGTCTCTCCCCGGGGGGTTGTCTCATTGGCATGTTCTCTGACCCCCCACTGAAAAATGTGCATCTCCTCCAGGCCACGCAGGGTGCAGCTGGCAGAACACCAATAAGCACTCAGGGAAATGGGTGAGAAAAGGGAGTTGGGGGAGAGGCTACCTTCAGTCATTTTCTTACCCTCTCAGCTACTGCACTTGTGTCCTTACCACTCCTTATCCTCAGACAACATTAAAAAGTGAGCCTGAGCAGGAAGTCCTCCTATGGTTGGTGGAGCTCCTCGCTCCTGCAGGAATGTGTGGCTGTGGCCTGTGGTGACAGCTTTCGCTCATAAAATGTGCTTTGTATTCTAAGTAGGCTCAGTGTTGTTTGAGGCAGAAGGACAATGAGTCATTTGTGCTGTGTGCTCCTGGTTCTAGGATTTCAGAGTGATCTGGGATGAAGCAAGGGCCTGATGCACCTTAAAGGCAAGAAGCCCTTAAAATTCCTGCCTGCCCACCTCTGCTGGTCCCTCCTGCCTTTTAAAGAGTTCCACTTTGTCGCAATACAGCAGAGTTGAACTCATTGTCGTTGCAAAGTAGGATCTCCAATGATTTCCGAGCACACAAGGATTGGCATCCTTAAATTGTTTTTAAGAGTTTTAGGATGACACATGTCGATGGGAGTAGCCTCCCTGGGAACATGGGCAGACCCTACCTGCTTCTAGATGGGACGATCTAGCAGGTCTCCTGCAGTTAATCTCCCCAGCTGTGGAGCAAACCGCAGTCAGAGCTGAGCCCCACCAAATGATGAAGCATTTGTTTCCTCATTGTAGAATGGGATTAGTGATGACACCAAGCTGGAAAGGTAAGTGAGCCATGAGGAGGCGTAGCACCTGCAAATGCTCCATCACCAAGGTCTACTGGTGTTCTACTTAAGACCTTTGCTTGCCTTCAGTTTCATTCTGCCCAAGCCCAATAAAATCCTGTTATGCTGTAAGGAGGTCTGGAGCTTGAGCTTCGACTTGGCTGAACCCCTGTGGGTGTTGATTCCCACCACTGGCCTCACAGGTGTCCTCTGGGCCAAGTGGCCTTTGTCAAGCAGTTTATATAAAAGGCACTTCATTCAAAGCCTTGTTGGATTAACTGGGACTTTCTTCAAAGACAGCCTTGTTTTTCCGAAGCTTCTTTTTTCTAACAAGGAAAAGAACACAATGGATTCCAAGTTATCTACTGCCCTCATCACAGCTTGTCACAAACACCTGGTACGTCTTCTCGGCCCCAAATGAGAACACACGCTGGTTCACTTGCTCACTCGAGGGACGCAGCTTCAGCCTGACATTCCAGTAGCATCTGCAGACAGACTTCCTCTCCCTAGACAGGGATTTCCTGGAAGAACAGCAAGAACGGTTTTTGAAATGAAAATATGGCTTTCGTGGCTGCTGAAGTCAAGTGAAAGTACCATTGTTCTCAAAGATGAAACCTAAGTAACATCTTTCTTAAGCTACTTCCTTTTTTCTTTTTTTCCCCTTTTGCTGCACAACATGAATGACAACTTATTGGTAAGTCGGTTCCCAGCAAAGACAGGGCCTACAAATTGGGTACCTGTGTTCATCTTTCAACCAAAAGAAAACCTCAGAATGTTTGGGCAACTTATCACCCACTGACAAGCATTAGAGTCACAGCACTTATGGGATATGTAATGACCACAGCACTGGGGGTTGCACATAACAGAAACGTCTGAAGTACTTTTCCAAATATTCTAGGAGTCAAGTCTCAGGGGCATGTTTTAGGAGCACAAAGGGATGTGATGGAGGAGGCATGGTGGCACTCCCCACCTCCTTGACAATCACTGAGAAAACAAAGCAACCTTCAACTTCATACTGACTTTACACAGCAGGTAAAGAATAGTTTGACTTAAATCCAAAAAGCAAAGAGAGGACTCTCTTTATTTTGAAAAATAACTGCATCAACAGCTAAGGAACCCACCGTTGGCTGACAGGTTTCCTTGGGAGGAGTCTTTGTTACTTAGAAGAGGGCCAATGCAACACTCTTGTTCAGGGGGCCTGGATGTCAATTTTGAGGGCCAGTTTGGCAAGAATAATTTCCTTTTTTCTGTTCCCCTAAATTCCATCAGCATTTTATGTGTGTGTGTGCATAAGTTGCATAACAATTTTACAATGTCCATTACACCACCATTTCTGTGAGAGGACCGTGGATGTTGGCTACATAGAAAATGAACTAATTAAGGAATTAGAGTTGGGGACATCCTTATTAACTCATGTTTAGTTTAATATAAATAAAAATTGTTTAATATAGAAATATAAAATATATTTTAATATAAATAAAAATTGTTTAATATAGTAGATATAGAAATATATATACAAGTTGGTATACACACATATATTTCCTTGTGAGCTAAGAAACAGTGACACCCCAACAGAAGTGAGCACACCTAGCACCTAGATTTTGGTTTCTTTCTGGTTTTTTTTTTAAAGATTATTTATGCACACAAGAACTGGGGTACAGGCCAGAAGTGTGGGGGGTAAGAGGATTCACCAGAGACAGAGCGAGAAACAGAACAGGCAGACTGACTGAAATACACTGCTGAGGGGAGCAGAGGGTGAATCAGGAGAGGTCTGCTGCACCATGTAGGCCAGCTCCCTGGCTGGGGATCGAACTTCTGTTGCAGAGGCTGCAGATAGCTACATAGTGCTGAGACTTAACCCCTTGCACCATCAGGAAGTGAGTGTGGCAGTTATGGAAACTCAATTTTTCTGTAATTCTGAAGTTCTTCTAAAAAGTAAAATCTACTAAATTAGCAGCCTTCTGCCCACAGCCCAATGTGGTTTGCTCCTCCCTACTTCCTCTACTTCCTCCCCACCCACTTCCCAGCCTCCATTCACAGATGAGAAAGGCAGACACCAGATGGAAGATGGGGGGTGGCTAACATGGAAAAAAGCAGTCCCAGCCCCAAATAGGCAAGTGCAGTGGATCTCCTATGGCCTGGGGTCCTCTGAGCCCCTGGGGTCAAGTAGGATACGTATTGGTCTAACCCCGCATAGGAGGCCTGGCCTTCCCATTGCCATCCCAAGAGAGTTTGGAATCACTCTGCAGGAGAGACAGAATTCTGTTTTGAAACAGTTAAGCATCTTGACATGTCACAGACACCATGCAGTTTGATGCTCAAGTCAGGAAGGCCTGTATTGGAAATGCTGGGGCAGGGTTCCCGTACAGCTGCATCTGTGCAGAGACACCCCTCCAAATGGTGAAGCGAGACACAGGCATATCTTTAAAAGCCCCCTTCCAAACTCCTATTTTCTCATCTCCTGTTACTCACTTTCTTGCCTCTCCTATGGCCACACTGTGGACTCCATCATAACCCAGAAATGCTGAGACTCTCAAAGCATACATTCAGACCTCAACTCTGACTTCAGCCAATACCCCATTAAATCTGTTACCTGTTGGTTACCCCATTAGTACTACACAAAATGTGGTGGGAAACCCAATATCAGACTGGTTACCAGTAACACTAGTCTGAGAACTGTTGCAAAGAGACAAGGGCAAAAGCTGAGACAACATTCAGAGGCTTTAAGAGCATTTTGACATGGCTGCAACATCCACGGGCAATGACCAGTGGACTCATTCTGGCCAAATCAGGGGGTAAGGAATCACATAGCGGTGCAGAAGAGCACCTAGTAACCACGCGGTATGGCGATCGGTGAGGTCTGAGAAGTTGCTCCCCCACCTCTTCTATCTTCAACCTCAAAACAAGTATTTCCGGAACCCTCTTTAAACCCATGCTTGGAGGAAAAACTCATGTCCAAGAGAAACACCTCAAAATCCAAGCGTTCACTCTTCCCCTTCTACATTAACTTTTTTTATTAATGTATTTATTTATTTATTTTTCTTACTTCACCCAGCCTCGACCCCCAAACAGACCCTCCAAGCAAGGCTACATCACCAAGCACATCCTCCATGCAAACAGCCTCCACCCAGAATGAATCTGTTGCTGACCTGACTGTGCTGGCACCCCAGTCTCGGATTTTTAGCCGCCATATATGTGACAAACATTTTTGTTGCTGATAAGTCATCTAGACTACTCCAAAAGAAGTGGCCCCAAATCTACAGATTAGCTACAAAAAATCTACAAGCATGTTCAGCCTCACATGAAACAGCTGACACCATCAAGCAAACACAGGCCTGTCCCAGTGGGTCCCGGGCAGTTCTGAATCAAGTGCTTTCCTCTATTGTGATTGACAAGCAATCACCAATATCAGACTGGTTACTAGTAACATTTTAAATGGAGGTCACTAAAATGTAGCATTAGAAATGAAAATTGGCACATAGAGTTTACTAAAAACTATTTCAGAGTTCCACAAGGAAACCTGGCTACACCAAAACCCCGGGCCACCTGGCAAAACTTCTGTAGGTGCCCATGCGTAACAGCTGAATTCCCAGTATTTGAAGGAAAGTGACTTTGTTAGCAGTGAATTATCAGCCCTGTGTGGAGTTAGTCATGCTGTTATTCTCGCTTTTTTTCATATACATAAATTACCTCTGCCATGATTAACAGTTTGAGTTTGAGTCAAACCTTACAATATGGAGAACTGAATATTTGTATTAACATTATTTTTGGCCTATAATATCATTTTGGCCTATACAATTTTCCAGTGACTGAGACTTTAAAATATGCATCATGATTCAAGTATTCCTATTATAACAGGAGATGTACATACAACCCACTCAAACTTTGCTTGTATAATTATATTTCATTTGAGACATGCTGTTTGTAAATATATGGTATTTAAATTACTTACAAAATAATATCAGCACATGTAAAAATATACTTTTATACTTACTTGTAGGATATTGTTCTATAGACAAATCCTCCGGTGCAAACTCTGCAGGATTTGTATTGGATTTATCTACAGATCATTACTACTGAGTTCTGTTTCCCAATTGAAAGTGGGGAGGGTGGATGGGCCTGGCGGTCTTTGCAAGCGCCTCGGTGTCTGGATTCTCCAAACTTCACTCAGAGCAAACACCTGTGCCAGTATCTGTGTCATTTTCCAGAGAACAGATGCTGCCCAAGTGCTCTTTGTATACATCTGCAGGATGACATCAGGCTCACCAGGTTTTCCCAGAATCAAGGAGAAAGCCACACAAAAGTGTACTCTGCCCACAACCATGCCAAACAGACTGTTCCAGCGTTTCCCAGCAGCCTCCTTATGACAGATTCAAAGACCTGGGCACCAACATGAGCAGAAGTCTAAGGCATCAGCCACACACCCCCACCCCATTCCCACTCCCACCCGAGACTTGTCTGATGAAAGTTCTTCCCAGCGTCACTCTAAGAATGGGGTGCCTGTGAGCCTCAAGGGTGGGGGTTATTCCCTGATGCTTTTTCATGCCACATCAGGAGTGAAAGCTTCTCCTGGGTCTTTCAGAGATTTTCAGAAGAACCTGGGCCTGAACCAGCTCGACCAGGCTGCAGGGGCCTAGGATAGTGAGCTGGAGCCTGATGGGTCCAGGGGTAAGTCCACCCAGGAAGAGGTGCTTGGAAGACAGAGGGCTTGGACTCCCAAACCCAAGCCGCCTACGCTGGCACCAGGTTTCATCCCACCCCAGCCACTCCACTCTCAGCTGGAGGAGCTGCAGACTAAACCAGCTGATCCCACACAGCTGATGGTTCCAAGCCTTCTCCTTCTGCTCCCAGCAAGGACAGAGTGCACCGCCCTCCCGCAGGCATGAGCCTGTGGGTCACGCTCTGTTCTGGGAACTGCCAGGGGCTGGATGGCGCCAGGGCAGTGAGACATGAGGGGCACAGCAAAGGCAAGATCCATGGTTCTTTGGAAGCTTTGTCAAGAGGCTAGGGCAGCTTCCAGGTTGTCATTGCCCTCAAGAGCACACAATGAAATATTACTCAGCAATCAAAAAAGATTAAACTCATGCAATTTGCAACAACATGGATGGAGCTGGAAGGGATCATGCTCAGTGAAATAAGCCAGAAAGAAAAAGAAAAATACCGGATGGTCTCACTCATAGCAGGAATGTGGAAAACCTAAATAAGGGACCAGAAAAAGACTAATTATAATAAAGTAAAAATCAAAATAAACAAGCAACTAAACCAGAAACACAATGGGCAGGGGGGAAGAAGGGAGTAGAATCAAAACAAGTGGGGGTGGGAATTGTATGGGGACTATAACCAAGATGAAAATCCATACATTGTGCAAAAATGAAAAATGATGTAAAAAAACATATAAAATTGAAAAGAAAAAAAAAAAAAAAACGGGTGATCACACTGCCGGAGTGACGCCTGCTGCGCAGTCCCAGGGGACCGGCAGGGGTCTGCTGCAAAACCAATGACGTCAGGCAGTTAGCTGTATAAGCTGAGGACTGTAGATGCAAGAACCTCGCTCCCACATGCTCCCCTGGATCTGCTTAATGCAAGCCCTTGAGGGGCCACAGAGTCAGAAGACCAAGTCCCAGGCTTGCCACGAGCTCAGCGATTTCAGAATACCCTCAGATTTGCATACCTCAGCTTCCCATTCGCAAATGAGGGTTATATAAGACCAGTACTAAGGTCCTTTTTTTTTGCCACTGATGTGAGCTTTTTTGCTTTTTGGGGTATGTACATTCCCAGACCCACAGAGAGCTTTACATTACATATGCAAACTGCTCTCCAATACACACACGTAACTGTGTCCTGGGGCAAAAAGTCCAAAAACTGTGTGACCGTATTGTATATCTGTGCTGGGGGGAGGGGAGACCCCAGAACAATATCCTCCCCCCATCCCTCCTCAATAGGCGGAAGCCACTGGCTTCCTCCCTTTCCTGCCTCCTGCCTCCTGTGAGCCGCTGGACTAATGGACAGAGGCAAGAAAAGGGCATGGAAAGTCAGCTCAGCCGACTCTGGGCCAGTCCTTACTACAGCCCTCCCCCTACCTCAAGCAGACCAGGGCCTTCCAGGCCACACCCAGCCCCAACCTTGTAGGGGCCAGGATGGAGGGCCTAGAGGCCCAGAAGAAGGTTAAGCCCTCTCCACCCCTCTCCCCTCCCACCCCTCCCACCCAGGCCACCTCACTTCCTTTTCCTCCTTAGCTCCAATACACACTGACTAGCACAGGCTAAGTAGCCAGACCCAGAGTAGCTGACCGTGGGCCCAGCTTATCCTGGCTGGCCTGGTCAGCCTCCAGAGTATGGTCTGGCTGAGTCCCTCTTTGCTGCTCCCCATTCTCTTCCTGGCTTCTCATGTTGGTAAGTTTCCCCTGATCACCCTCCACCCCGCCCCAGACCGTCAGGCCCTGATTCTCCCCCAGGAAACCGTATGGTCACCGCCATCACTTTCATCCACACCCTGACCAGATAAAAGGGGGATCTGGGCCAGGAAAACCCAGGCAGGCTCTAGAAATCACTGTGGCCTGGGATGTGGGGCATGAGATGGGATAGAGGGTAGCAACTGTTGACTATATTGGATCTTAGGATCAGTGGGGAGCACCAGGGCCTAAGGGCTTCGTGAAGTTTTCAGAGTGTGCTTATATGGTTAGTGTGTTTGGAGTCACTCAATTATTCATTTGGCAAACATTTATCAACAATATCAGGAGCTGCGCAAAGTGGTAGGCCATTAGCTAAAAGGCAGGCAGCCTCCAGATCGTACAATGAGATTAAATGATGCTCACCTCCCATGGCTGTTATGGGGTTTAAATGAGGTAATTTACACAAAGTGCTTGGCACAGAGCCTGGCGCTTGGTAAGTAGCCTTCTGAATAAGCTGCAGCTGATTCTATCAGTGCTCTGGCCAAAGAACATTAGACACCCAGGCTACCGTTGAGTGGTTCAGGGTCTAATGGGGGAAACAGGTCATGGGGTGAGGGCTAAAATGATAGATACAAGGAGCTCCGGAGGAGCTTTGAAGAGAAATCATTTTACTTCATGTCAGGGCAGCGATGGAAGGGTGTCAGGAAAGAGAGGTGGTCTTTATTCCAAGCAGACAAACAATAGAGGCAAGTCTCAGAGGCCTGCATGTGCACGGGAGAGAAGGCTCCAGGAGGGAACATGGCAGGAGGGACAGAGTGTGAGCAGCAAGGGGCTTAAGAACACGTACTTCATCCTGAGGGCAATGGGGAGCCGTGGGAGGTTGTAGGCCCGAGAGTCACAGGTCTTAGATAGTTCCTATGGAGTACCAGATGAGGAAAGAGGGGTATGGCCATTGGGATGGTCCTGGTGAGTAAAGGTGAGGGCAAAACAAGGGTGGACTTGGGGGAGATGGAGATGAATCCAAGAGCCTTGAGAAAAAAGCATTTGCAGAATTTTGGGACTGATTGGGTACAGCCAGCATAATATTTAGCTTTAAAGTGTGGACTTTAGCTGCCTAGCTCTGCTGGTTACTAACAGCGTGACCACGGGCAAGTTACCTCCCAGAGACTTCCTTCCCTGGCTATAAAATTAGGTAATAACACTACCTCCTGGGATAGTTGGGATGATAAAATGAGACGACATAAATAAACTGCCTGGCATATAATTGACCACCAATAAACTTTAATTATTATGACAGTGGGAATATGAGAGGATTCCAAAGTATATGTCTTGGGTGGCTGGTGCTGAGTCAGTGAGCGCTGGAGAGGGCAGGTTCAGGGAAAGCTGATGGAAACACAGGCCTGGGGTGAGACTCAGCAGTGAGAGTTAAAGATAAGGGAATGGGCGAGCTTACTCAAGGAAGCCTGTAGAATAATTATTACCACCCTCTTCTATAAACGGAAAGGCATCGCCTTCCTGGAGGGGTGAGGAGCTGATGGGAAACAGGAGCTTGCCACATGGAAGATGCTAGCTTTCTTTCCTCGTGGTCCACAAACAGTCATCAATAGCCTAAATGGCCTTTAAACTAATTACTGGGAAGTTAACAGAAGGGTCAGAGAAGGAGGGACTGGGAAGTCTGGAAAGATGCTCCATTATCTTCCTCCCAAATGGTCCTCCCTCTGAACAGTCCTCTTTCTGAATTGCTGCACGAGGCCCCCCACTCTCAGCTTTACATCATGTGCTCCAGCCACACCAAACTTGGAAAGCCCCCACTCTGCACCCTAACATTTTTCATTCTGTGCTTTGACTCAGGCTGCTCCCTCTGCCTAGAATGCTCTGTTCTACCATTTACCTTTCCTGCCCTCACCTTCCTCATCCCACTGTAACTGTCAGCTCCAAGACCCTCAGGTTTTATCTCCCAAGAGGCATCGCCTCACCTCCTGACCCCCCAACACTGAGTTAGGTGCTCCTTCTCCATACCCTGCATCTGAGAGATATGTTTATGTCTGTACCCCCAGTTTGGCAGGGCTCTAACCAAGGCACAGCTGGACTGTAGGGGGGGGGTTGCGGGCCTGCTCTGGGCCTGTCCTCCCTGTCCCAGCCCTTTCTCTGGGCCAGGCCCAAAGCTGTCTTTCTACCCCACAACCACCCGCTGCAGAAGGCAGCCCCTTGAATCCTGCTTAGCCAAGCTCTCTAGGTTCTGGATTGACATTTTTGTTCCCTGCTCTCCTCCTCCTCCCAGCCTTCACCCTCCTCAAGGGGGCTGAGAAAGCGGCTCCTCTTGCAAAGCTGCATTAGACCTGTCAGGAAAGGGGAGTGATAAGCAGTAAAAAGTGAGGAAACGGAGACAGGGAGCATAGATCATTCTTTCCAAAAGCGGGGCTGCAAAGGAAAGCCATCTGGCAGAGAAGGGAGGGGGTGAAAGGACTAGAGAAAGGGCTTTGTTTCTGTTTTCGTTATTTTAGGATGCGGAGACTTGAGGGAAAGGGGCTGAGCCCAGAGAAGGGGAAGTGACAGGAAGAGGAGGGAAACGCCTGAAACTGGGTGCCTAGATGGGGGGGTGGGGACCCGGCTAGGATCCCAGGTCTGGTGTCCTGGTCCCAGGCGCTGCTGTGGATCTGACGCTGTGGGCGGACCTGCGTCTCACCGAGGCCCAGCGTTTCTTCCTGACCTGCGTGTCCGGGGAGCCCGGGGCAGGCCGGGGCTCTGACACCTGGGGCCAGCCGCTGCTGCTGGAAAAGGACAACCGCATCGTGCGCACGCCCTGGCAGCCCCTGCACCTGGCGCGCAACGGCTCGCACCAGCTCACACTGAGTGGCTTCTCGCAGCCCTCCGACCTTGTTGGCGTCTTCTCCTGCCTGGGGGGCTCAGGGGCACAGCGCACACGGGTGATCTATGTATACAACAACCCTGCAGGTGAGTCTCCCGGAAGGGGAAGGAGCTGGGAGCAGGGGCTGCTATGGACTCTGACCTCACCCTCCACTTCACAGCTCAACTGCTCCCAGACAAGGTCACCTACACAGTGAACAAAGGTGACACAGCTGTGCTTTCTGCACGTGTGCGAAAGGAGAAGCAAACAGATGTGATCTGGAAAAGCAATGGTGAGAGGGGCATCTTGCTGGTTGGGCAGGTGAACCCATGGATCTGATACCCACGCACCTCCAGGGCCCTCAAGTATCTAGCTTTGGCTCCTGACCACACGTGTACACTTCTATACACCTATTAACCTACTGGCCAAACTCCAGGGCCTATCTTCTGGCCTGGATACCTGCATCCACCTCATCTCTAGCTCTGAGCTGCCCTCCTACCTCACTCAAGAGTTGGGCAGCCTCTGTGGCCTGCTACCTCCTTCCCTGTCATCTGCAAAGCTGCACAAGGTTAAACCCTCCCCTTTGGCTGTCTGCTGGGACTTAACTGTCACATAGCAGGGCAAATCTGTTCCCTACACTGACAGGGGGAGGTAGAGCCCCTGCCAAAGGATCTGCCCAGACTTGTGCAGAGGCCTGGGCAGACCTGTGGTTCTCAGCCCTGCCTGCCTCCACCCTGGCCCTGTCAGGCCTCTGGCCACCTCATAGGAGGAAGCCATTTTCCTGTGTGACCCCAAAGATTCCCACCTTAGTCCTCAGCATCTGCATCCCTGGGCTCCTACAGGAGGAGAGACCGCCCCACCCTTCGCCCAAGGGGTTTGCCTCCTAAGCCCCAGGCTTGCTGAAAGAAAAATATGTAGATAATTAGTTAGACTTGGGCTCCTTGACATCTGTTCCATCCTGAACAAAGAGGTGAGACAAGGTGGGGAAAGAAAAGGGATACTCTTCTATTATCAGGGTTCTCTGGTCTGGAGGGTGAGGCACCTGGGAAAAATTCCAGATCCTCAGAGGAGCAATGGGAATGATCCAGGCAGAGAAAGGGGGAAGGACATTCTAGAAGAATGGATAAGGGCAAAAGCAGGAAACTCTGAAATGCCCTGGTCTTTCTAGAAGACAAAGAAGCAATTCAGGAATGCAGGAATATGGGGAGCTGGGCAGGGTATGGGAAGGTGTGGGACTAGAGGGGTAAGCGGTGGCCAAATTGCTGAAAATAGCGTGTTGAAGAGCTGGATGCTCTGAGAGCAGTGGAGCTTCTTTGAAGAGTTTAAGTGGGAACTCAGAAATCTAGCGGAGAAAAACCCACACCAGCTGCTGAGTGGAGGACAGATGGAACAGGGACACTGCTTAGGAGGCTCTGGGAGGCCAGGTCTGGGCAGTGGTTGGAGAGCACTGACACTTTCAGAGCTGGGGAGGAGAAAGGCTGAGCAGGACTTAATGATAAGCTGCATGGTTGGTGGAGCCTGGAGAAGCTTCCCGACTCTCTGGTTTGGGTACAGATACCTGCTGTGCCTCTCTCCAGGTGTGACACTGTGCTTGACACACACTGACATGACCTGGGCAGAGGTGGGTAGAGGGTGGGGACACTCGCTCTCACGAGCTGCTGAGGGCCCTGACCTGTTGATGTCCCCAGGATCCTACTTCTACACCCTGGACTGGCATGAGGCCCAGAATGGGCGGTTCCTTCTGAAGCTCCCAAATGTGCAGCCACCGTCAAGTGGCATCTACAGTGCCACCTACCTGGAAGCCAGCCCACTGGGCAGCGCCTTCTTTCGGCTCATCGTGAGGGGTCAGGGCCAGAGGGTAGTGGTCACGGGTGGCATGGGAGGCCAGAAGCCCTGTGGGCACTTCTTATGGGCTACCTGGATCCTCTGGGTCCCCAAGGCTGCCTCAGTCCTCTGCAGCAGAGTTCAGGTAGGTGAGGGTCCACTACTGAAAGCACATTCCTCCAGGCTGTGGGGCTGGGCGCTGGGGACCAGACTGTACCAAGGAGTGCCCGGGCTGCCTGCATGGAGGTGTCTGCCACGACCAGGATGGCGAGTGTGTGTGTCCTCCTGGATTCACTGGTACCCGCTGTGAGCAGGGTAAGGAGGAGGGGGAACTGGTACCCAGGCTGGAAAGAATACCAACCATGGAGACAGAGCTTGGAGGGTGCAGGTGCCTATAGGTCCCTGATCCTGGAGCCCAACAGTGTCCCACATTCCCATATGCTCTTTGTAGCTTGCAGAGAAGGACGTTTTGGGCAGAGCTGCCAGGAGCAGTGCCCGGGCACCTCAGGCTGCCGGGGCCTCACCTTCTGCCTCCCTGATCCTTATGGCTGTTCTTGTGGATCTGGCTGGAGGGGAAGCCAGTGCCAGGAAGGTATGGACTGACTCAAACCCCATGGTCTCTGACCCTTCATACTGGCCCTAACCATACCAAGTGCCCCTGCTCACCTGGGCAGTGCCCCTCTCTGCCCTTATACAGGCCTAGGCTGTGCTCTCATTACCCCCTGACTGTGCTCCTCTGACCACACCTCCTCTCTTCCCAGCCTGTGCCCCTGGCCATTTTGGGGCTGATTGCCGCCTCCAGTGCCAGTGTCAGAATGGTGGCACCTGTGACCGCTTCAGTGGCTGTGTCTGTCCCTCTGGGTGGCATGGAGTGCACTGTGAGAAGTCAGGTATGAGCACAGTGGTCTCTGACATCCCGCAACTCAAGTCAACACCGCAGGTCTGGTAGCAGTTCTCACCGGCCAGCCACACAGTACATACAGCAATAGGTAGCTCCCCTGAGTGTGCAGGAGCCCAGAGGGGCCCCCCACCCTGACCCCGCACCAGCCTAAGAAGGTCAGGAAAGGCTCCTGAGAAAAGGGGAGATCTGAGATGAGATATGAAGTACAAGAGAGAGGTGTCTGGGCGAGGAGCTTGGGCAAAGGTCCAGAGGCTGAGGACTCAGGTTTGGTTACCAGGACAGTGTGGAAAGAGGTGCTGGGGCAGTGGTCACGAGGGTTAAATCTTGGGGACTTTGAATGACCAAGTAGCAGGCCTTGTATGACAGGGGCAGGAGGGAATTGTGGAAGAGGCACAAGAGAGTCGAATCTATACTTGTGGCAAGCCCTTCTCTCGCTTCTAGGTAGAGAGTAGAAGCAGGAGACGCAGGAGGATCTGTAGCCCGGGTCAGAAATGAATGAGGGCTGAGCCAGCTCACCCACGAGCAGGCTAGTGCAGGACCCTGTTGCCATATGAGAGGATATTATAAAAGGGTGAGGGGTACAGGAGGTCAACTCTGCAGCTGATCACAGCTGGGGCAAGGGCCCAGAAGAGGCACCTGGCTGGCTTTCAAGCTTGTATGGCTGACCGGGCAAGTGAAGGGGCACTTTGGAGGCCATGTGTCTGCACCTGTGGGGGCTCCAGGATATGTGTCTTTCCTCTCCTCAGACCGGATCCCCCAGATCCTTGATGTGGCCTCAGACCTGGAGTTCAACTTAGGGACGAAGCCCCGGATCTCCTGTGCAGCCGCAGGGAACCCCTTCCCGGTCCGGGGCAGCATGGAGCTCCGCAAGCCGGATGGCACAGTGCTGCTGGTCAGCTCCTGATCCAGAGCCCCTCACTCCCCAGCTTCCCAGTAGGCTCCCCAGCCCCTTGACCCCTTAGTACTTTCTGCAGGTTCCACCCGCTGGCCTAACGATGGCCCTGATGGGGTCAGGCTAATGGATGAAGGGCTGCCACCCAGCCTCTGCCCCCCCCCCCCCCGCTGTCAGTCCAGACGCTTGTGCATCTGCTCCGTGTGCACATTCTCTGTGTCTCTCCCCTTCCCCTGCCTCTCAGTCCACCAAGTCCATTGTGGAGCCAGACAGGACCACAGCCGAGTTCGAGGTGTCCCACTTGGATCTTGCAGATAGTGGGCTCTGGGAGTGCCGTGTGTCAACTTCCGGTGGCCAAGACAGCCGGCGCTTCAGGGTCAGCATCAAAGGTCAGTGACATCCAGGGACCCTGGAGGCTGGACAGCAGGCAGAGTGAGCACATCCCTGTGGTATTCAGACTGGGTGTCCTACCAGAAAGGGCACCAAAGGGCACAGCCCCAGCACCAGGTAAAGATGAGGGCTTGTAATAGCCAGAGGCCTGGGCAGTGTGGAGGCCAGAGCCCAGCTCAGTCCCATCCGCAAAGGACATCCAGTGGCCTGGAGACCAGGGGTACTCTGCAGCCCCACTCAGCCTCCTGCCTGGCTGGGCCTCTCTCTACCACCCCACAAACAGACGTGTGCCTTTACCTGCCACTGGACTCTGCTTCCCTGCTCTGAGTCACGTGGCAGGGCACTCGGTGCTAGGACAGGGGGGTGGCTAGGACTTGGAGGGTGGCCTGCTCCATGGGGCCCAAATTAGATCCAAACAGGGCCTTCACCCCCACCAGATTAGCACCTCCTAAGACAGGCGCATTTCTGCCTGATGCCACTGTTCCTCCTGCCCCATTGGCTTAGAGCCTGAGTCCTTCTTGACCGTCCCCCTGCACTTTCTTTCCTTTCTTCCCGGAAAAGCTAGTGGTAAATGTTTAGAAGAGGCAAGGGAACCAGTGGAAAGCATTAATGTAATAATTAGCGGGAAAAGCTATAGCCGCAACACTGACCATGGAGTGAGGAAGCTGGGCAGGAATACAAAGGCTACGTGGGGCAGAAATGATTGACTTTAGGTGACCCAGTCAGGCCTAGTTCAAAGGCTGCGTCTCTGCCTGGCTGTGTGTCCTTCTGCAAGTTGTTCAGTGTCCCAGGTTCTTCACTCATAACAGGGCAGTGAGCCCTGCCTGAAGATAGCTGTGAGAATTAGAGATCATGCATTTGAAGCATACAGACAAATGCTTTTCATTCATTTTTTTTTTTTAATTAAGAGCGATATGACTGTTGGGGGAAGGGACAGAGAGCAGATGACACAGGTTCTCCCTGTCTTGAGTTTCAGCTCCTGCATCTACCCCACACTGCATGGGTATTATGCCCTCCCCGACACCTAGCTGGCATTATCATTCCCCTGCTTAACATCTCTTGGGATGCCACATACTCTCATTGCCACTCCTCATGCCCTGAGTTGCCCAAGGGTAGAGCTCTGCCCCTTGGACCCTGGCCTCTCCAGTCATCTGTTAAACTTGGTCTCTCCCTAGCCCAGAGGGTCCCCAGAGTCAAACCAAGACTCAGCGGTGTCTTTGATGCCCAGAGCACTGAGTCCTCTCATTTTCCTGAGGACTGGGCAGGCTGCCTGGGCCATGCCTCACCCCGAGCGTCCTTGCAGTGCCCCCGGAGCCCCTGACCGCGCCTCGGCTCCTGGCTAAGCAGAGTCGCCAGCTTGTGGTCTCTCCACTGTCCTCCTTCTCTGGGGATGGGCCCATCACCTCTGTCCGCCTGCACTACCGGCCCCAGGACAGCACCATAGCCTGGTCTGCCATTGTGGGTGAGTGGGGAGAGAGCTGAGGGCAGGACTGGGTGGGGTAGGACAGGGGAGCTGGGTAATGATCAGGGAGGGAGATGATATAAGGAGAAGAGAGAGGCTGAAGAAGACAGAGGTTTCTGGAAGACGAATTAATCATGTGTGCTGTATGCCCCTCCCGCAGTGGACCCCAGTGAGAACGTAACGTTAATGAACCTGAGGCCGAAGACAGGGTACAGTGTCCGCGTGCAGCTGAGCAGGCCAGGGGAAGGTGGCGAGGGGCCCCCAGGGCCTCCCACCCTCATGACCACAGACTGTCCTGGTGAGAAGCCAAAATCATCCCTTCCCGTCCCCTCAGGGTTACTGTCCTATGCACGCAGGGCTTGTCACATCTTGTCCAGCCCAGGGGCCCCTGCCTTTCCCACCGGAGGTCCCACCCCATCCACTGGGGCTCTGGCTCACCCAGTCCTAAGGACTGTTGGAAGTTCTGACCCCTGATCTCTGGCCCCAGAGCCCTTGCTGCAGCCGTGGCTGGAGGGCTGGCACGTGGAGGGCCCTGACCGCTTGCGAGTGAGCTGGTCCTTACCCTCGGTGCCCGGGCCGCTGGTGGGCGATGGTTTCCTGCTGCGCCTGTGGGACGGGACACGGGGACAGGAGCGGCGGGAGAACGTCTCGTCCCCCCAGGCCCGCACCACCCTCCTGACTGGACTCACGCCTGGCACCAGCTACCAGCTGGATGTGCGGCTCTACCACTGCGCCCTCCTGGGCCCGGCCTCGCCCCCCGCACGCGTGCTCCTGCCGCCCAGCGGTATGCTCGTGAAGGCGGCGGCGGGCTGGGATGTGGGGAGGACGTGGGGCCAGGGAATTCATGAGGTCCAAAGGGCATGGAGGTTACAGGACGGGTCGATGTGGAGAGGACATGGGACGTGAGGAAGACGTGGCCATAAGGAGGTCCTAGCATATCCGCAGACATGGGGAGACAGGGAATAGGGGGACGCGGGATAGCAGGAGGATGTGGGTGGCCAGGAGCATGGGATGAAGGAGAGCCCGGGGGTGATGGTTCACGTGGCAAACTAGGGACACAGAGCATCAGGAGAACGTGGGACTCAGGGGAACGCAGGACAGTGGACACGTGGGGAAGACTAGGACGCCAGGAGGAGCTGGGGCCTCAAGAAGACCTGGGATGTAAGGAGAACAAGGGAAAGCAGAAGGGTGCCATGGGATGAGAAGAACTCGGCCCAGGAGGGGAAGAAGGGGGTTGGTGGTATGGCTGCCATTCTGGGGTCCACAGCGCAAGGGAGACAGAGAAGATCTGTCAGACCCACTACATATCCTGGCCCTATCTGAATCCTGCCTTCCCACCCCCGTCTCCCCAGGCCCTCCAGCCCCCCGACACCTCCATGCACAGGCCCTCTCAGACTCCGAGATCCAGCTGACATGGCAGCGGCCAGAGGCTCCGGCTGGGCCTATAGCCAAGTACATCGTGGAGGTGCAGGTGGCTGGGGGTTCAGGAGATCCTCTGTGGATAGATGTGGACAGGCCAGAGGAGACCAGCACCATCGTCCGTCACCTTAATGCCAGCACACACTACCTGTTCCGGGTGCGGGCCAGTGTCCAGGGGCCCGGGGACTGGAGCAACGTGGTAGAAGAGTCCACCCTGGGCAATGGTGAGAGGGCAGGCTCCATGGGGACCCCTGGGTCTTGGGGACCAGTCTCCCTCCACATGATCCCCTGCCTCCAGCCCCTCCCAACAAGTGACACAAGGCCTGGTACTGGGAACTCTCAACCCTCCCCTTTCTAGGATCCACTCTCTGGAGCTGGGACAGTCCTGTCATTCCAGTGACCCTCTGGTCCTAGACCTGACATCCCTGGCTTTCCTAGAGCTAGGATCTCTGATTTCTACCTCTGGGTGACCCCTTGGTGGCTTCTGTGTGCCCCCACCCAGGTGACATTTCATTGTGTCCAGGGCTACAGAGCGAGGGCCCAGTCCAGGAGATCCGGGCAGCTGAAGAAGACCTAGATCACCAGCTGATACTGGCTGTGGTGGGCTCCGTGTCTGCCACCTGCCTCACCATCCTGGCCGCCCTCTTGACCCTGGTGTGCATTCGCAGAAGCTGCCTGCATCGCAGACGCACCTTCACCTACCAGTCAGGCTCGGTCAGTCACCTTGACCCATCCAGGGCACATGTGTGCAAACCCTGTGGAAATGTTTCCACCTATATACACACATATGCTTATATACCTCGTGTGTGTGTGTGTGTGTGTGTGTGTGTAAGCATGCATGCAGGCAAGGATTTATGTCACAGTATAAGACTAGAACACATTCAAGGGCGCAAAGCATAACTTTATTTCTCTAGAACTGAACTCAGCTCATGAGCCCATTTATATTAGTGGTGAAATGTTTATATTCCCAGTTCAGAATAACTCAGTGTGTCCATACTTCACCATGGTCAATTCTGAGGTCTCCCCTTTCTCCCTGGGAGTGATCTAAGTCTCGGTAGCCCTGGCTTCCTGCTGGCTTCTGTCCTGGCAGGCTCTATCTGTCACTTCAGGGCTGAGGCTCAGGCCTTCTGTGGCTTCCTGCTAATAGGCCACTCAGGATGCAGGCACCTTACCCCACCACCATCCTTACACGTAGCAGGACCTCCTTTGGGTGACTTAAGGACTCTGAGGTGCTTCCCTAGCCCTTGCCATGGCCCCCAGATCCATTGCCTTGACCCCTCCCGCAGCTGTGGTGACTACGCTGGAGTCATAGTAGACCTGCAGCTCCCCCTCACTCCTGGGGGGCAGGAGCACAAGACTCCAGTCCTCTCGGCTTCCCTGTGACCTGTCTGAGTCCTCATGTCCTTCTGCACCTGGGTGCCCTTCCAGCTGACTTGGGGGTACAGGTGCGATGCTGACTCCTTTCCAGGTTCCCAACATCAACTCATGTATCACCTCCTCCCATCTCTCCATCTCTCGCTCCACCTGGTGGTCCTGTCTCCTCTGGAATCACCCCCACTGTTGTCGCTTAGGGTTGAACTCTACCCTTGGTCCTCCAGCACTGAGCATTTGATATTTACAGCCAAGCTTTGGCATTTCAAGAAAAAAAAAAAAATGCTCTTCTCTCTCAAGGGCTGACCCTTGTGATAGAAAGCCTAGTGTCCCAGGCTATTGTCTCTGCCTTGCCTTTCAAATCTCCCTTCAGAGACTCAATTGGCTTCTTTGTTCCAGACTGCATTGGTTCATTGGCTCTCCCTGTGAGGTCAGCCCGCACAGAAAGCTACTGCTATGGTGGGGGCAGGGTAACAGCTCCCAGTGTTGCACGAAGGAGGTGGGAAAGTAGCTTTTAGCACATCTATTATCCTAATACAACAGAGGCACTTCTGCCACATGTGCCTGCAGGCAGGTATGCGTGCACCTGTGTGTGTGTTCCATGTACAAGCACATGTGTGCATCCCCATCGGTATATGCATGTGCCCCGATGCAGTGTCCCTGTGCTTGAGTTCCTCTGTGGGCACATGAGCAAGTGTGCCCTGCATGGCTGCACTGCAGTCCTGCTACCCGGACAGGTGTGTGCATTCTGGTGTGTACCTTAAGCTGTAGATCCACATGAGCCATGTCCTCATCCGTGTCCATCAAACTGGACTTCAGCTCAGTTAGGGGTCTGTACTGCCAAGTGTCTCAGCTCTGCTTCCACTTCTCATACTGGTCCTGCTCAGTTGCTTCCTTTTCCCATCATCAGTCCTGCCCAGGTGGGTCCCACACATCTGGTGGAAGTAGATGTTAGTCTCTGTTATGATCTTTCCATCCTCAGGACCCAGGGTGAGTTTAGGGCTATGGATGGACTGCCCAAGGGTAGGAAGCTATCATCGCTGCTTTGGCTCCTGTGGAGAAGACCCTTCCACTAGTTCACAGCACTTCAGGGCTTACCACATAGTAGGTGCTCCATGCATGTACCCTCCCCAAAGCTAGACTCCTCTCCAGAGCATCCTTGGTAACAAAAAGTCTGGTTGTGCAATCAGCACAATAATGGGAAGCTCACTGCTTCCCATCACAGGCCATTCTAATTCCTTTCTGTTTCTAATGTTAGAAACATTAGTCCTGCGTTCACTCACGTCATGACTTCTAGCAGCTTGATTCACCTGATCCCCAGTCTGTGCCTCCATCCACCCAACACCCAACCATGGCTCTGTCTCCTATGATTCTGTCTCAGTACATGTCCTCTGTCTGTATGTCTGTCCCTAGCTGACCACCAGGGTGCCCTCTGTCTGGGTCTCTGTCCTTTAGTCTAACCATTCTGCATACACCTGTCAGTGCCCCCTTGCCAGCTCATGTCTCTTGTGTCTGCCCCTGCCCACCTTGTGAAGGGTGAAGAGACCATCCTGCAGTTCAGCTCAGGGACCTTGACGCTGACCCGGCGGCCAAAACCACAGCCGGAGCCCCTGAGTTACCCCGTGCTGGAGTGGGAGGACATCACCTTCGAGGATCTCATTGGGGAGGGCAACTTTGGCCAGGTCATCCGGGCCATGATCAAGAAGGATGGACTCAAGATGAACGCAGCCATCAAGATGCTGAAAGGTCCCCTGGGAGTGACCCCTGACCCCAGTCCTAACTTGCTCCTTTCTCCCACAAATCCCAGGCCCCACTTGGCTCCCTCTAGCAGCTGACCCAAGCCCTCAACTCCCATGCCCTTTCTCCAGAGTCACTTCTGACAATGGTAATACTAGATTATTTATTTATTTTTTAATGCCAATTCTTTACACAGAATATGCCTCTGAAAATGACCATCGTGACTTTGCTGGAGAACTAGAAGTTCTGTGCAAATTGGGGCATCACCCCAACATCATCAACCTCTTGGGGGCCTGTGAGAACCGAGGTGAACCCCCAATTTATCACTTAGCCCTTCTTCTGAACCCCCATCTTCAGCATCAGCTCCCCCACATCACTAGCTGGCTGGGAGCTGCATGTTTCCCAACATCAGTTCTCCTTCATGCGTCAGGCCCCTTGTCTATCACCACTGAGCACCTGCTGCCACCCCAGGTGACCTGTACGTAAACCACCACTTACCTCCTCACCTCCCAGGTTACTTGTATATAGCTATTGAATATGCACCCTACGGGAACCTGCTGGATTTTCTCCGGAAGAGCCGGGTCCTGGAAACAGATCCAGCTTTTGCCCGAGAACATGGAACAGCCTCCACCCTCAGCTCCAGGCAGCTGCTGCGTTTTGCTAGTGATGCTGCCAACGGCATGCAGTACCTGAGTGAGAAGCAGGTGTGTGGGTGTGTGGGCGCTGAGAGGGCAGTGCCAGAGGGAAGAAGGGGGCCACTGGGTCAACTTCAGGAGATCAAACCAGCAGGCTCTCATTGGCTGTGGGATGGAAAAGCAGAATAGGGGCATGGGCCCAGGCTGCTGGCCTCAGTGAATGAGTGTGATCGCAGGACAAGACGCAGGTCTAGAGGGGTGCTGCCCACGAAGCATCCAAGAGACATCTTGGTGGTGGAGATGAGTTAGTAATTGCAGGTGCCAGCCTACAACTCAGGTGAGAAGCCTGAGCCAGACAGTACGATCTGGCTGTCACCCCCACAGATGGTGAGTAATGGAGAGGGAGTAGGTGGGGCCCACCAGGAGTGGGGGGCAGAAAGGAGCAGAGTGGAGGCCTGCTTGAATGAAAGGAGAGAGGGGACAGTAACAAGGGTAGAGAATATGATCTGAGGAAAGGCATTTTAAAATTAGGACAGTTCTGAGTGTCTTTGAAAGCAGGGAGGGAGGGGTTGATGGAGGCAGGGCTCTGAGGATGATGAAGGGCTGAGCGCTGAGGACCAAGAACTCCAGGGAAAGCCACTTTGGGTGAGAGAAGGGCTTTCCCCAGCCTCCTCCATGGAGGCAGAGGGGAGATTGGGAGAGAGCAGGTGGTGAGCATGCAAAGAGGGGGCAGTGCGACGTGGTGGCTGGGGAAAGCCCACCACCATCCCGGGAAGAGGGTCAGACTGAGCTTGGCCAGGGCAGTCCTGGGAGGGAGGGATGACAGCCTGCACTGACTTTTCTCAGGCAGAACTCGGATCCAGGATGAGGCTCGGGGTGGGGGGGTGGCAGCACAGGGGGCAGGGAATGTGGAAGGAGGGTATGATGCTGCTAAAGGCATGGAGGGCACCCACAAAGGCTGGTGTGGAGTCCTGGGCTCACTCATCCCCAGGTTTCCCTGACCTCTGACCATGCCTGCAGTTCATCCACAGGGACCTGGCTGCCCGGAATGTGCTGGTTGGAGAGAACCTGGCCTCCAAGATTGCAGACTTTGGCCTTTCTCGAGGGGAGGAGGTTTATGTGAAGAAGACAATGGTAAGTCTCAGTCCTCCTGCTCAGGGCCTGTGCCTGACCCCAGAAGGCTTCTTCCTGACCCGCTCAATCCCTCTCTCTCCTAGGGGAGGCTCCCTGTACGCTGGATGGCCATTGAGTCTCTGAACTACAGTGTCTACACCACCAAGAGTGACGTGTGAGTGGGGGAGGGGCAGAGAGGGCTTGTTCACACAGGACACAGGCAGGCAGGCTTAACCTGGACATGTCTCCCAGGAGTGTCCAGGTGTGACACAGTTGTGTCTTGGGTCTACCTTGGTGATGCCCAGTATCTCAGTGGGAAGGGCTAGTTGGAAGGAAGTTTAGTCCTGGAAGGTATTTCAGGAGTAAGAGTGGGGTAGGAATAGTTGTGTAAGAGACTGAGGGATGCATTGGAAGGGTTGGGAATGCTGGCAGCTAATGCCAGGGTGGCCAAGAGACCACTCTAAGAATGCTCTCACCTTCTTCTCTGAAGGGTAGTGTCATCCCCACCTGACGACTTAACCAGAACTGAACCTCCAAGACCTCTCTGTGCTTCCTCCCTCACCGGACAGCCATCTTGGCATACCCTTCCCCACCCAGGAAGCTTACCTGGCCAGTCCTCCGGCCCTGACTCTGCCCCTCACCCCAAGCCCCTTGACCGGCCTGCCTGGCTCACTGTCCACCACACAGAACATCCCTCTGATCACCACTCGCCAACGTCCCCCTTCTGCCCCAGGACTCCAGATCCCCTCCCTCTAGAGATCCCCTCCACCTTGGTGTCACCTGACTCTCTGGCACAGAGGTCCTTACAGTACAAGGGGCGGTTAAGAGAGTAAGTCAGTCTGCCAAGTTTCGAGTACGGGCTCTGCCGCTTACTAGCTGTGTGACCTTTGGCAAGCTAGCCAGCTTCTCAGTGTCCCCATCTATAAAATGAGGAGACTGATAGTCCCTCTATCAAAGTCTTGGCATGAAGGTTAAAAGAATTACTATATACACTAAATGATCTGTGTCTGGCCCAGAGTATGCATGATAGGAATGTGAGCTATGACTACACTGAGCCTGGAGGGACTGTGAATGTCTCTCCATGGCGCAGAGACAACCGTTGATCGAGGCCCATGTGTGCAGGGGCCAGGAGGAGGCTTCACACCTGGGGTGGGGAGATGCTGAGCTGCTGGCCCAGGGCTGGCAGCTAATTACATGCACCCTCCCCCTTTCAGTTGGTCCTTTGGGGTCCTCCTCTGGGAGATCGTTAGTCTTGGTAAGTACCCAACCTCCAGTTCCCAAGTGGCCCCCTTAACACCCCTCCTCCCCGGGTCCTGGGCTGGGAGAGCTTTGTCTCGTCCTGCAGGAGGCACACCCTACTGCGGCATGACCTGCGCTGAGCTCTATGAGAAGCTGCCTCAGGGCTACCGCATGGAGCAGCCTCGAAACTGTGATGATGAAGTGTGAGTCACCGCATCCCTCAACCCTTGGCCCCCTCTCTGAGGAGTGACCTTAACCTTGAGCCCTGTGACCCATCACCTCTGTTGGTCCTGACCCTTCACCTCAGCAGTGCCCCATCTGCAGGTACGAGCTGATGCGGCAGTGCTGGCGGGACCGTCCATACGAGCGACCCCCCTTTGCTCAGATCGCACTGCAGCTGGGCCGAATGCTGGAAGCCAGGAAGGTGAGGAGACTGAGGGTGATGGGCAGCCTCTTGGGGTGCCTGCCCTATCATAGCAAACTGAGAGCAACAGCTTCCATGCTGCTGTCCCCACTGGCTCCAGGATGGAGACCCCTTTCCAGCTCTTAATGGGTTAGACACTAGGCCCTTTTAGACTCTAGAGGGCCCCAGCAGCAAACCCCACCCCCAGGCCCCAGAATGCTTGTCTGTCCTCTGCCAGGGCCCTCAGTCCTTCCTTAGCTGGGCCACGTATCATCGCTGGCACAGGGACGGAGTGAAATGTATGAATGGCCAGCCCACAAATGGATGGGGGAATGGATGATACAGAAACTGAGTGAATGGATGAATAGAACTAGTGGGTAGATGGTACAATAGTCATATAATAATCATAGAAATAAACATATAATCAAGCAAGCATGTGAATGAATGATCAAATATAAATGAAGAAATATACCAAAATGAATAAATGTGAAGTTCTTCATATGAATTAATGACTTAAATAACTATAGGAATTAGTAAACCTTCTTAAGCATAAAGGAATGATCAACCAGATAAATGAGCAAATCATCAAAACTAGCCTTGTGAAGAGATGACAAGCAAACAAATGGCTGCCTGCATGAGCAAGCAAGTCATCTGATGAGGGCATGAAAAATCTCCTGTCTGACTTTGTGACAGGGGCCTCCCACCACGTGCCCCAGCTGTGGTCTGATGCCCTCACTGCACTGGATGGGTAAGGGCTGTCCTCCACCACGGTGCTATCATTAGTGTCCAGTACAAATCAGTGTCTTTCAAACGCCCCAACGATGTGAAAGTCAAGAACCTCCAGGCCAGAAGTGCCTCCAAACCTGACCCGCACTAAAGCTTACTCTGCTCCCCAGGCCTATGTGAACATGTCGCTGTTCGAGAATTTCACTTACGCGGGCATTGACGCTACAGCTGAGGAGGCCTGAGCTGCCATCCCGCCAGAAGCTGGCTCTGCTGGCCAGAGCAAACCCCATATGCCAACCTGTGACTTCTGATCCTTGGAGCTGCTGACCTGAGCTGCCTCAGGAAAGTTTTTTTAACTTAAGAAGAAAAGCGGAAACCCAGGATGGGGTGTGCATAGGGGAGTTGGGTCCTCATCCTTTGCAGCTGCTCCCTGCATCCTGCATTTGCTTGTCCCACTACCCTTCACACCCTTCCTTATAGTTGAGCAGCTCCACATACATGTTCCTCTTCTGCTACTCCCCACACTCAACCCCTACTTCAGCTCCTCACCCAAACCAACACTCACATACTAACAAGCCCTGTTCAGCTACTCTTGCCCCAGCCTTGTAATCAGAACAAATAAATGTTCTGAGAAGCTCTATTCAATGTCTACCTTCTACTGCTGGTCAATCCCTGGGAAAAGTTGAACTAAAAAGGAAGAAACTGACCTCTCCAGAAAAGATATGCTGTCCCCTGTTACACTGTCTTCAGTTAGGGTTGGCTTTCCATGATGGGGGATGTTCTAGAAGACCCATTTTACATTCATACTACCCCCAACTGTACCCCCACCCCTGCATCTCCATGGCAATGAAAACCTCTGATTTTCCCCTGGTCTCCTCCTTGCTCTCCAACCTTCATCGCCAACAAGTCTCCCTGAATCTCTAAGTAACTTCCTGTGTAGGATCCTTTGCTCTGTCCAAACAGTCCATTGAGCATCAATCTCTGCACCAAATTCTGGTGGGTCTGGAAGCCCCACTTCTCCTTATGTCTCCAGACAGCCTTCCTGGGCTTGGCAGCCACCTTATTGCCCCATCTGTGGGCCTCAAAGAAGGGAACTAGAAGTCACCTCCAACTTTAGCCCATCATGTGGGACTCTTGCTTTCCTCAGTGCCTCAGAGTGTTCTGAGAGATAGCCCTTCAGACTTGTCACCATGTTACACTTTGGATTTGTCACTGCTGGCCTCAGATGCCACTCCCACTGGTCCTTAGGAAATAAGACCTGTCTTGCTTCATATAATTTTTTGGTGAATCAGACAAACTCAAAGAAGGCATTGGGCATTGTAGTTAAGAGCAGATTCTGGAATCACACACAGACCTATGTCCTTGTCCCTCCCATCTCAATATCTGTGTGACCCTGGTCAAGTCACTTATCCTCTCTGAGCTTCTTTTTCTCCTCTGAAAATGGGGTTATTGAGGAAATTGAGGTAAGAACTACCTCAATGGTGTCAGCACTAAATAAGATGACACAGCACATTTTTCGCAACACTGGGCTAGTCATAGTGAAGATGAGGTTTATGTCCTTACATTTAAAAAGGTGAAA
Organism: Talpa europaea; assembly: GCF_964194135.1. NCBI lineage: Eukaryota > Metazoa > Chordata > Mammalia > Eulipotyphla > Talpidae > Talpa > Talpa europaea. The sequence goes on from NC_140076.1 coordinate 26,507,909, forward strand.
TGATACTATATACAAATGCAGGAGGTTGCGGGCAAGGATCATCAGAATCTGTGGTCCAAAAAAGAATTGAATGGTGGGTGGTGGAGCGGGGGTGCTGAATTTAAGAACAAGAAATTAACTAAGGCCGTGTAGGATAGGAAAGATGGGATTTGTTAGAATGAAATTTCATTTCAGATCCACTGCAAGGTTAGTGCCAGGTTCAGGATGTGGGGGTTGAAAAGATTCCCCTGGTGGTGACTAATACATAAACAAAGACACCCCTGTGGAATGACAGATACATAAACATATAAGAAAAAGAGTGGTGTCAGCTCCAGAGACGGAGGGGACCATAGGAAGGAGATGGAGTCAGGAAAGATTTTCTGGAGAAAGTGACATTTTAATCTGGGCTATGAAGAAGCAGGAGCTCTCCAGAGGAAAAGACCCCTCCTGAGGAAACAGCACCGGTGACATGTTGTCTTGAGGAGCTGCAAAGAGTTCCAGGTGGCTAGAACAAGGGGAGAACATAGTTCTGTGGGGGTGGAGGAGCCAGTGTGGTTCCTGGGGCCAGCCCTTGCTGGGCCCTTCAGGCAGAATTAGGAGGTGGGTCTTTAACCCCAGGACAGAGAGGAACCTCAGGAGAGCTGCATGCTGGGGAGTGCCATGATCAGATTTGCATTTTCTAAAGATCATCTGAAGACCGTGGAGGATGATTGTAGAGGAGCATGAGTGGAGATGAGGTTTCTATCCATATGTTGTTAGGAAAGAAAAAAAAAAAAAAGACGGAGTTTCAAGTCCTAAAAAAACAAGAACTACCAAAATTAACCCAAGGGGAAAAAAGGCAAATCTGAGTAGACTCAAAACAAGAGAAGAGATTTGATTAATAATAATTAAACAGAAAAATGTCCAGAGAAAAACCGCCAGACCCAGTAGGCTTCACTGGTGAATTCTACCAAAAATTTAAAGAAGAATTAACACCTATTCTTTACTAGCTCTTCCAAAAAATGATGAAACAAGCAGAATTCTGAACTCTTTCTGGAAGACCAGTATTACCCTAAGACCCAGAGAAAAGACATCATAAGAAAACTACAGCCAGAGGCCTCCCCGGTGGCGCAGCGGTTGAGCGCTGGGTTGCGAAGCTGCCTGCAGCCTCTGCAGCGCTGGTTCAATTCCCGGCTGCTCCCCGGCCACCGGAGGAGGGTCCCACATGGCGCGCAGACCTCTCCTGCTGCCTGTTGCTCCCCTCAGCAGTGTACCTCGGTCCTTCTGCCTGCTCTGCTCCCTGCTCTGGCTCTGGTGAATTCTCTCACTCTCCCGTGCTTCTGACTGTGCCCAGTGCTTGTATAAATAAAAATAATAAATTAAAAAAGAAAAAAGAAAACTACAGCCAGATATGTAGACACAAACATTCTCAAGAAAATACTAGCTAACAAAATCCAGCAACATGTAAAAAGGATTATATACCAAAACCAAATGGGATTTATCCTAGGAATAAAAAGTTGGTGTGACATGATGTCCACGGAAGAAAAAAAAGAATATGATCATCTCAATAGACACAAAACAAGCATTTAACAAAGTCCAACATCCTTTCATGATGCAAGAATAAAACAAAATGAAGAACAGAAAGAGAATTCATCAACCTGATCTATGATAGTCACAAAAATCAACACTGCATTTAATCATGAAAGACTAAATGTCTTCCCCACTTCTACTCAACACTGTACTGGAGGGCCTGGCCAGGACAGTTGGGCAAGAAAAATAAACAGACCCACACTGAAAAGGAATGAGGACGCCTCTGTATTCAGATAACATGATTATGTATATAGGAAAACCTCAGGAATCCACTCAAAGACTACTCAAACAAATAAATGAATTTAAAAAGGTTACAAGACACAAGATTAATATATAAAAGCCATTTTCTTTTATACAATGAACAATCTGAAAATGAAAATAAGAAAATTCCATTTAAAACAGCATTTAAAAGAATAAAATACTTAGGAATAAATTTAACAAAGGGCCTCCCCAGTGGCGCAGCAGTTGAGTGCTGGGTTGCAAAGCTGCCCGCAGTCTCTGCAGCGCCAGTTCAATCCCCGGCTGCTCCCCGGCCACCAGAGGAGGGTCCCACATGGCGCGCAGACCTCTCCTGCCTCCCGCTGCTCCCCTCAGCAGTGTACTTCGGTCCTTCTGCCTGCTCTGCTCCCCGCTCTGGCTCTGATGAATTCTCTCACCCTCCCGCGCTTCTGACTGTACCCAGTGCTTGTATAAATAAATAAATAAATAAATAAATAAATAAATAAATAAATCTTTTTAATAAATAAATATAACAAAGGTGTAAAACTTACACTCTGAAAGCCACAAAATCCATTGAAAGAAAATACAGCACAGCTAAATAAATGGAAAATCATCTCATGTTTATGAATTGAAGAGTTAATATTGTTAAGATAATAGTACTTCCCAAATCGATCTACAGATTTAGTGAAATCCCTATCAGAACTCCACTTAAGTTCTTTATAGAAAAATACAAGCTGATTCTAACATCCATGTGGAATTGCAAGGAGTTCAAGATAGCCAAAACAATTTTGAAAAAGAAGAGCTAAAGTTGGAAGACTTATACTTTCCAATTTCCAAACTATAAAGCAACAAAAATCAAGAGAATACAATTGAGTGTCCAGAAATAAACCTATGTGTCTAAGGTCAACTAACGTTCAACAAAAATGCCAAGACTATTCAGTCTTCAACAAATTATGCTGCAACACTATGTACAAAGTGTTATGTACATAGTGCAAACACTATGCACAAAATTAATTCAAAATGGGTCAAAGACCTAAGTGTAAGAGCTAAAACTATAAAGCCCTTTGTACCTATTAATTCCTTCAATCTTCAACAACCCTATTAAGTAGGTACCATTACTATCATCCCTATTTTACAAAGAGAAATCAGGCTCGGAGAGTGTAAGTAACTTAGCCAAAGTCTGAGAGCTAGTGAAGGCAGAGCTGGACCTCAAACCAAGCCTTTCTGACTTCAGAGTCCCTCTCCTCGCCAAGGTGCCATGTGGCTTCTCTGGCATCATGGGACGGTGAGAGATTGGGGTACAATACAACTTCCAAATCCAACACAAATACACTGATCACATACTGCATGCTAGGTCCTGGTCTGAAGACAGGCCCCCAGGGCCCCCTCCCAAACAGAAGGTCCCCACGTTTCCACTCTAGCCCCAGAGCTCCTGGAAGCCCCCAAACAATGCAGTAAACTGCAATACGGAGCACCCGGAGCCCTGCCTCACCTGCCCCACGCCCAGCTCGCTCCAGTCCTCACTGTTTCGTATTCTCACAGGAGCTGGCCTGGGTTGGGCAGGGGTTGGAGGGAGAGACCAGCCCAGCAGCACAAACTTGTTTCCAGGGAAGTGAGGAGAAGGGGAAGAGGAAAGGCCACGGCACACCTCATAAAGCCTCTGAGGCAAGCAGCAGGGGCAGGCAAACCTGAGCACTTTAACCAAGGGGCCTCTCTGCAGCCGTCCTGGTCTTGGCCACAAAAAACGGAACTTCCACAAGTGGGCCCTGAGTCATTCCCCTCTTGGCCCTCAAGGAAGGGGTGATTTCCTGCAGGCCCTCTGGGCAGCTCAGACTCCTCCCCTGGGCTGTGCATCCTCTTATCTCATGGGGCCCTGGCCCTCTCCCTCTCCTGGGTGGGCAGGCCAACCAGAGTCCAGCTAGAGTGGGCTGGACCTCATGATTCCTTGGCTGGTCTTGGGTTCAAGGCTCAGAGAGAGCCCCACTACTCTACAAGGACAGAGGGCTGACCTAACCAGGACCCCAGAAACTCTCTTGCTTGGGGTCACTGCTGGACACCTACTGTCCATTTCCACTTACCTGAGTTAAAGCTTTCCTGATGCTTATTTTGAATCCAGCCTCATACTCTGAGAAAGACTCATGCCAGGCTCTTCGCCAAACACATACTGTTAAATAAATGAATAAAGGGGAGGAAACAATAGCCCCCGTCAGAGGTGTCTGTGTGGTGGTTAAGAGAACGAGCTTTAAAGTTAAACAGACCTGAATACAAGTCTCGGTTCTGCCTTCAGAGTGATTTTGGACAATTCATTTAATCTATCTCAGATTTTGGACAATTCATTTAATCTATTCTCTTCTGTAAAGAAAGGACAAGGGCACCTAATAGACGCTTTGTGTGATGACACGAGACAATGCTGGCAAACAGCAAGTGCTGGGTACTGGCAACTGGCAGAACGATAGTAGGGCAGGGAACCGGGGAGGAAAAGGCACCCACTCTTACCCAGGAGGAATGAGCCAAGATGACTTGATGGGGTTCACATCTTGTCTAGCTACAGCAGAAGTGCAGCATGGTTGTTTATGTATACAAGCAACCCAATAGAAGCACAAAATTCTGGGGCTGGGATGACTGCATAGGAACCCAAATGTTCTCAAGGATTACAGCCCTCTGGGGTCACCTTTTCCATTATACCCAATTAGAATAGCTCAGTCCACATTCCACATCCTCTGGGAAGTCCATGCCCCTCCTGTTCTCACTAGGACTCCCCAAGGGGCTATGTCCCCACGGTCACTGCTCAGTCTGAATTCCTGCTTTCTCTAAATTCTTGGTTATATTTTACCCACTTTCTGGGGTAGCCATGTTGCCTTTCTTCCTAAAATGCCATGACTGTAAGGTTTTGTGTATAGAACACTTTTGCTGAATGTTTGGGGAGGCTATAGGGAAGTTTAAGCATTCACAGAGTAGGGAAAACACTTTAAGTATTAGGCATCGCTGTTTTGAAATCATCCTCTAGCAGTCTTTCCCCTGCACCTTCCCCTTGGGTAAGTTTTCTTTGCTTAGGTTGCTTTCTTTGCTTAGGTCTTTCACTTACTAGCCCTCCTTTTCCTCTGGAGTTCCCACAGTCCATTCTAAAATTATCATCAATTTCTTAATCAACATATTTAGTTCTCTGACTCCTTCTATCAAGGCCACAACCAAAGGCTCAACTGGTTGTTTGTAATCACAAAAGAGCTATGAGGCCTCTGAAAGGGATGTGAAATTGCATTTCCCCAATTTCATATAGTTAGGGCTTAAGAAAAGACTCCCAAGAAGTCATGACTTAGGAAAGGTTTGAAACATAAAGTGAGTTCCAGCAAGTTTCTGTGACTGGGGAAGCAAGGAAACAAGGCCCCGTGGCAGGAAAAGGTTTGGGAAATAATGAAGGGAAAATCCTGAGGTAGAGATGGCGGGAATAGGAAAACGCAAGTTCTGAAGGCCAGGGTGACAGCGTCTGGGGCTGAGTCTTGATCCAAGGATCTTGTGGAGTGATGGAAGGATTTTAAGCAGGGCAAGAATAAAAGTCAATCTAAACTTCAGAAAAAAGCATTGTCAGCTATAGGAATGGCAAACTTAAAACATCGACAAAGGTGTAGGGGAAATACAATGCTCTACATGCTGCTAGCGATCTAAAAGGAACCACCATTTTAGAGAGACATTTGGCAATGTTGGAAAAGAGGTGGGGAGACAGAGAACTCAAGTGCCTAAAGCTGCCTATCCTGGGATATGATTGGAAAAAATTTGGGGAGATGGAGGGCTAGAGCATAAGGATGGGCTCAAAAGAGCCAACTCTCTGCACAGATCACTGTTTTGTGAAATCATCTTAGTCACTTGAAACTTTACACCACAAGGAATTTACACCAAGGCCATGGAATTTACACCACAAAAAGCAGCAAATCCTAGAAAACAGGGCTCCCTCACCCAGAGAACAATTTGTCAGCACACTGCTGCCTGAGCCAATCCTCTTCCAGGAACTCGTTGAGTTCTTCGAGCAACAGCTGCACGGTAGGGCTTCAACTTATGTCCCAACAGAAACACCTAAATTTGCTGATCTGTATTTGACTACAAAGAGCTTACTGGATTGGCCAAAGAGTAGGAAGACCTAAGTGGTCTCCTTTTTCCTAGCTCCATTGCAGCTTCTGCTTGATATTCTGAAGTAGTAAAAGATGGGGGGTACGGTACCTCTTTCCAAGTGTATGGAAGCAAAGAGAAATAGAAAAATGACAAGAACAGGAAGCTGGACCCCCTTCCACTCAGGAGCAGAAAGCCCCAGTCAACCCTATCACAGTCATAGAGAAGTCCCCTATCTTGTGGACTTTTAACCACAGTTACACTGCCTCCTGCTAAAATGCACAAAGCCTTGGTCAGATTTGATGCAGGAGCGAAGGGAGAATGAAGATTTGAGGACAACTTTCAGGTTTCTGGCTTAGATGCCTAGGCAGCCTATGGTGGGAGGCAGAATATATCAAGAGAAGCTCCAAGAGGGTACATGGGACTTAGTGGTAGTTCCATTTGGAACTTGGTGAGCTTTGCAGTGCCTGTGGAACAACAAATGGAGACGTCTAAAAAGTAACTGAGAATTTGAAGGTCAAGAGAGTGATAAAGTCTGGGAATTGCTCATTTATAAGTGGTACTGAAGCCATTAGGTCAATATAAAGGGTGGAACAAGGACCCCTGGGAGTTGCAACACTTAAGGGAGAGAGCAAAGAAAGAAACTGGGTGGGAATGTTCCAGGAGATAGGGAAAAACCAGAAGACCATGACACACTGTGGAATCCAAGGAAGGAAAAGAATATATCTTAGACACAGGTTGAACCTGATAAGGATTAAGATAAGAGACAAGTTGAGGTTATAGCAAAAAAAGATAGTGTAGGAGATAAGATTTAAAGAGGCAGGGACCAGATCTGGCAGAAACTTGCATGCCATTAGAAGGAATATGGATTTTATTCTAAGTGTAATAGGAGATCATCAGAGGTTTTTAAGCAGGGGAGTGAAAAAAAAAATCCAATTTGCATTTTAAACACCTCACCCATTACATAGAAGATGGCCTGAAGGAGTAAAGTGAGAGATTTAGGAAGATGCTGCTATAACCCAAGCTTGGGCTAGGATGCTAGGAGTGGACGTAGTAAAAAGTGAAGTGATTCAGAGCATATTTTGAAAGAATATCTGGAAAGACTTGCTAGTGAATTGAATGTAGGCTAAGAATAAGAGAGGATCAAGGAATACTGACAGTTTGGGTTTGGTCAACCGAGTAGATGGTGGTGCCATTTACAGAGGTGGGCAAGACAAAAGGTTTAGGGATACAACCAGAGTTGAGAGTTTTATTTTGACCATCTTAAGCATAAGATACCCACTAGACATGCAAGTGGAGATGCCAAGTAGGTAGCTGGAAATCCAAATCTGGAGCTTGGGGCTAAGTCACAGCTGCAGATATCTGTTTTGAAGTCATCAACACAATAGAGCACATTGAAGTCACAGGAACATTAAAGGTGTATTTTCTGTCTCACTTGACCTGACAGGAGGCTGAGTGACCCTTGATCGGGGGCCAGCAAAGGCATCCAAATTCATTACCATTGGACAGAAGAAGTTGATCCTTGATCCTTGTCACCTGAGAAATGGACAGGAATCAGGATGACTTGCAGAGACATGGTGCCAGAGAAGCTGAGACTCCATGGGAGGCATGAAGGATTCCATCTATCTCTTCCTCTCACCCACACTCCCATAATTCTTCAATAACATGAATTCCCAAGGAAGAGACAAAGGTGATGCTAAGAACACTTCATCTGTAGAGTCAACAATGGGAGCCCCAGCTGGAATGGGAGGGGCTAAACATGGGAGTTAACCTGATCTGCACTCCCCCCTCTTCCCCTCCCTGTCCCCAAGGCCCTGCAAGAGTCAAAACTCCAGAGGGCTGGCATAAGACACCCACATTACAGCTCAGGAGACCAGGGCTTCAGAAAAGTGGGGTCACGCCCACTATTTGCTACAATGTGAAGGAGCTGAGCTTGAGCTGAAGAATTGAGACCACCCATCCCTTGGCTCTGAGCCAGCCACATAAAAGCATGGAAAGCCGGTGCTTCTCAAACCTTAATGTGTATTCAAATCATCTGGGGATTTTGGTAGAGAGCCGGTTCTCTTTGAGTAGCTCTGGGGCAAGGCCAGATTCTGCATTTCTAAGGAGTTCCTAGGTAATATTGCTGTTGGTCTACAGACCATGCTTAAAGTAGCAGAAGACTAGAGGTAGCTGGGGAAGTCGCCTGCAACAGAGAGGGCATGTTCAGTTGCAGGAAGGATGTGTTTATTTGTGCCTTGAGTCCTAGGACCTGTCAAAGTAGAAATAGTCGCCATGTTGTCATGGCTGGGAGGTGACAGTCGTGCCCCGGCAGAGAGCACCTCTATTAGCATGGTGCCATTGTTTCACACTTGGTTCTGAAGCTTGACCTCCTGAGCTTTACCCCAAAGTAGGTATTGCAATCTTGGGCAAATTTCTCTGCATCTTGGTTTCGTCATCTTTATAATAAAAACAAGACCATTGTGAGGACTAGCTGAGACAACAGATGTGAAGTTCTTAACAAATGGCAGCACATGGTAAGGGCTCAGTAAATGCTGCTGTTCTTGTTGCTAATTCGCCCATCTATAATAGTTAACATAGACACACACAGAGCCTTGGTCAAAAAAATCGAAACCCCATCTCCCTCCCTCCAAAAGGCCTGTCATCTCAATTTCCTCCTACCCTCCTGCCCAGTCCCACTCCCCTTCCCCTGGCCCCTGGCCCCAGTGTGGTCTGGACGGGCCCCGCAGGGGCAGGCACAAGGACAGGACGTGGGGCTGTATCTGACAGGAACCTGAGGGGTTGGCCCGGGAGGGGATTGGGGCCCGGCTTCCTGAAGGGAGGATGGGCCAAGGCAGGCACACAGTGCCGGAGAAGATGCCCTCCTGGGCCCTCTTGGTGGTCACCTCCTGCCTCCTCCTGGTCACCTCCTGCCTCCTCCTGGCCCCCCCAAACCTGGCACAAGTCACCAGCCAAGGTGAGGTGTATGGAGGGTGGAGATCACCTAGACCCAGAAAATGGGAGCCCTGGGAGGGGTGCAAGGTAGGCAGCTCCCACTGGTCCCCTACACTTGCCCATAAACAAGCCTGGGAGGACCCACACCTCCACTCACCAGTTGTTCCTCAGATGCCTCCTTGCTGGCCTTGGACTCAGAGCCCCTCAACTGTTTCTCTCGAACATTCGAGGACCTCACTTGCTTCTGGGAGGAGGAAGAGGCAGCACCCAATGGAACATACCAGCTGCTGTATGCCTACCCAGGGTATGTGCTGGACTGCACCCCACTCCCCTGCATCCGTCCTTTACTCGCTGCAGTTGCCTGCCCTCTGCTCGCCTCCCTCAGGCCCCGTCCGAGGACTACTCAACTACATGTCCTCAGTGACCATTTCACAAACAGATGTGCTTTGGGCATAGGTAGGCCCAGCCCAAACCCTTCTTATGTCCTAATCCCACCTATCCCAGGTACTGAGAAGGAAAAGTGTGGACATAGAAGATGTGCTTGGGCCCAGCCTGGGCATGCTGGCCATGTAGGTGGATGGACATCTCCTGTGTCCACAGGGAGAAGCCCCGTGCTTGTCCCCTGAGCTCCCAGAGTGTGCTCCCCTCTGGAATCCGATACACGTGCCAGCTTCTGGCCCAGGATGAAGTACGTCTTTTCTTTCCATTGCACCTCTGGGTGAAGAATGTGTTTTTGAACCAGACTCTGACCCAGCGGGTGCTGTTTGTGGACAGTGTGGGTAAGAGCCCTTCTCCTGTTGCCCTGGTCTATCTGCTCCCCCAGGTCAGTTCCTAGAATCACCCTGGTCTGTGCTCTTTCTGGACCCCATGCACGGCATCCTCCGCCAGACCCCAATAGTGCCTCAAGACCCCTTGACCATTCCCTGCAGCCTTGCCATCAGAGTTAGATTTCATTTCACACCAGAGACACTCCGTTCCTCCCATCATTAGTCTGTTCATTCGCTCACCTGTTCAATAGTTACACGTCACCTAGTGGGGCACCAGGCACTGTGCTGGGTGACAAGGAAACTGATACAAAAAGTGCTCCCTGCTCTTGAGGAGCACTTGGTCTAACAAGCCTGCAGTGAGGTCACAAGATAAGGAGCCTCCCTGTCCTGCCCCACCCTGCAAGAGCATCATGGTCTTTCAGAACCCAGAAGCCGCCCCAAGACAGCCTCCAGGACCCCTCTCTACAGTCCATGCCCTGCAGTACCCGGAGTTCTCATGTGCCCTGTTCCACCCCCAGGCCTGCCAGCTCCCCCCAATATCATCAAGGCCATGGGTGGGAGCCAGCCAGGGGAACTTCAGCTCGGCTGGGAGGCCCCAGCACCTGAAATCAGTGATTTCTTGAGGCACGAACTGCGCTACAGCCCCAAGGATCCCGGGAACTCCACGAGTCCCACAGTCATGCAGCTGCTGTCCACAGAAACCTGCTGCCCGGCTCCACGGAGACCAAACCCGGCCCTGGCCCTGAACCAGCCTCCCTGTGCTCCGCACCTGATGCCCCAACAGGAAGGACTGGAGCTGACCTCCCCAACTAGAGAAGTATTCTGGCCTTCTTCCACTCATCCTCCTACATCCTACCCCCAATTTTGCCCCAAGAAAGAACAGGGATATTTTGGAGATTTCTGATGGGTTGGGTTTGGGACGTTAGTGTAAGCTCTGATTGGCCCTCAAGAGTCAGTCATGTCTATTGATGGAGTTCCCATTTGGAGTCATTCATATCAATGAAGTGTTTCAGGCTTTGAAATTAATGGAAATTTCCCTAAAAAGCTCTGACCACCAGTGAAACCTAACCTGGTCCCCAGTTTGTGTGAACATCTGTGCAGTGAGGAGCTGAGCACTCTCCACAGGCATGCCATGGGGCTTCAAATCAAAGAGATGGAGGCCATTGGCTGAGAGGCAGAGCTAGATTCTGAGGCTGGGATTCTTCTCCCGAGGCTCCATCTCTGACAATGAAGGGTGGAAGCTGCCTCATCTCGGGGCTCCAGCCTGGTAACTCCTACCGGCTCCAGCTGCGCAGCCAACCTGATGGGGTCTCCCTTCGTGGCTCCTGGGGATCCTGGTCCCTCCCTGTGACCGTGGACCTGCCTAGGGATGCAGGTGAGTCAACAGTGGAATGGGGGGATGGGAAGAGAAAGAAATAATCTCTTCTAGGGAGGTTTGGGCTGCATATGGAAGCTTCTTCCTTATCATCTCAAACTTGCCGCTAAACAAAGTGACCTATGTTCAGGGAGCAAAGAAGGGGAGTAAATGTTCCAAGTCGTGTGTAAAGACCTTGTGGGGCCTCCCCAGTGGCACAGCGGTTGAGCGCTGGGTTGCGAAGCTGCCCGCAGCCTCTGCAACACTGGTTCGATTCCCGGCTGCTCCCCGGCCACCAGAGGAGGGTCCCACATGACGCGCAGACCTCTCCTGCCGCCCGCTGCTCCCCTCAGCAGTGTACTTTGGTCCTTCTGCCTGCTCTGCTCCCCACTCTGGCTCTGGTGAATTCTCTCACTCTCCTGCGCTTCTGACTATACCCAGTGCTGTATTAAAAAAAAAAAAAAAAAAAAACAGTCATTGAAAAAAAAAAGACCTTGTTGATACCCTGTAGAGTAACAAGCGTGGGTCCTGATAAGAATTCCTTCTTTGACCTCAGTGGAAATTGGACTCCAATGCTTTACGTTGGACCTGAAGAATGTTACCTGTCAGTGGCAGCAACAGGACCATGCTGGCTCCCAAGGCTTCTTCTATCACAGCAGGGCACAGTGCTGCCCCACCAACTGGTGAGTTAAACTGATGACTATGCTTGATACTACTGGAGAGAGAATTTTACAGGGAAAAAATGTTTTGTGCGAAACTAAATGACCTCCATGGTCTCATCCTCCAATGAGTATTTTCTCTTCTCTACCTCCCTATTTCTACTGGGAAGGCCTTGGCTTAGTTCAGCCTTAATCATATTACCTGGACTAGTGCAACAGCCCACAGTCTCATTCCCCTCTAATTTGTCCCTGACAAGTTTGTCCCCTCTAATTTGCTGCTGACAGAGTGACCTTTGTTAAACTCAATCTTTGTGTGAACTTCCCCAACTCAAACATTTACTGCAACTTTCCACTATCCATCAAATCCAATCAAAATTTTGTCTGGACTTCTAGAATTGCCACTAAACACCTCGTTGGTCTGTCACCCCTATATCCTACCTATAGCCAAGTCTTCTTGCTGTTATCTATTAAATATTTCTGGAATCTTTCCACTTTTGTTTGTCAAGCCCATAACCCTAGTACAAGACATCATCATCTCTTACTTGGGCTAGTGAGAAGACTTACTAACACTTGAATCTTCCAGATCATTCTCCACCATAGGCACTGGAGTGATCTTTTAAAATCTTTTAAGGGCCTCCCTGGTGGTGCAGGCAGTTGGGCGCCGCACTGTGAAGCTGTCCGCAGCCTCTGCAATGCGGGTTTGATCCTGGCCGGCTAGGGAGAAACCCACATGGCGCGCCAGACCTTGCCTGTCTTGCTCCCCTCAGCAGTGTATTTCGTCAGTCTGCCTGTTCTGTTCCCTGCTCTGTCTCTGGTGAATCCTCTCACCCTCCCGCACATCTGGCCTGTACCCCGGTTCTTATATAAATAAATAAAATCTTTTTAAAAAATTAAATAAATTTAAAAAAAAGAAAGAAAAGAACTCTATCATGGCCTTATAAAGTTCAAAAGCCTCAGTGCATGCCTACGCCTTTAGCTTCATCTTATACTATATGCCTTTTGCTCTCAATGTCCCAGGACTGGCCTCCTTGTTTTCCTCCATATTCCCTCCTGCCTCTGGGTCTTTGCACGTACTGTTTATTCAGCACACCTGTCTTTACTTAACTTTTATTTAACCTTCAGGTTTCAACTCAAATGGCACTTCCTCAGGGAAACCTCCCCTCACCCTCATTGGATCCAACAGCACTACTACACAGCTTTGCTGTACCGTGTACCTCTCCCTTAGTGATTATGACCATAGTTATGATTTTACACTTATACTTTATATGATCACTTCATTGGTAATAAAGTTCTTGGAACTCCAGTTGAGAGAGGCTGATCTTGACTATTTGTGATCCACGAGGGAAAATCAGTGTCTGTTTTCACTCACCAATGTATTCTCACCTACCGCCATGCATGGAACATAATAGGTGCTCAGTTAAAAGAAAACAAAACTGGGGTCTCTCCGGTGGCGCAGCGGTTGAGCACTGGGCTGCGAAGCTGCCCGCAGCCTCTGCAGCGCCGGTTCGATCCCCGGCACCGGGTGAGGGTCCCACATGGCGCGCAGACCTCTCCTGCCGCCTGCTGCTCCCCTCAGCAGTGTACTTCGGTCCTTCTGCCTGCTCTGCTCCCTGTTCTGGCTCTGGTGAATTCTCTCACCCTCCTGCGCTTCTGACTGTACCCCGTGCTTGTATAAATAAATAAATAAATAAATCTTTAAAAAAAAAAAAGAAAACAAAACTGGTAAAAAAAGAAAACAAAATAATAGAAAACCGCTATTAACTGTTTTAATGCATCCCTCCAGTTGTTCTATGCATTTACATATCTATACATGATATTTAATGTTTAACATAAATTAGATCACATATATTTGATTTGTTAACTTTTTTACTTAAAAATATGCTTAGAGGTCATTACAAAAAGACATAAATTATTCTTTTTAATAACTGCATAGATTTCCATAGTATAGGGGTGGCATATAGATTAAAGAGTGGCAAAACTGAAGTCACCATGTCCTCTACCAAAATCTGTTCCTCTTGTTGTCCTCCATCCTACTGTCAATTCAGTTTTCCAAAACATATAAATCACCCTGGACTTGTGCCGTTCCTATACCCTTACGGTCCAATCAGAACTATTCCTATCATTTGCCCCTCTTTAGTAGCTCTTGAATCTATCTATCCCCAATAGTGCAACCCTGTGTTCAGCTCCTCATCCTTTGCACACGGAAAACCATAACAGTGTCCTAAGGATCTCCCTGTTTCTAGTTCTCCCTCACAGATTCTTTCTACAAAAGCCTTACAGCTATGTTCCTTAAGTACAAAGCTAATTATGACAATCCCCTGTTTAATAGCATCAAATGTCTCCATAATTACTACAAAGCTAAGTTCAAGCTTTTTAGAAGGGCCACAAGGCCATCCATGCTCTGCCCACTCACACTTACAATTCCATCAGGCCCTTTACGCTGGAAGCATTCTGTGCCACTCAGAATTTCCCCCAAAGCACCATATCTCTTATCTGTGCACAAGCATGTGCCTGGGGTGCCTGCTTGTCCCCTTTGCCTGTCCTATTTATAGCCCAAAACTCAGTCTAAGCCTTGACCACGGAGTGTTCCCTAACCTTCCCCGTCTGGGTTAGATGATCCTCCTTGATACTCCCTACCTGCCTGTGCACATCACAGAAAGTACCATGTTTGTTTTTCTCTCTTTTCCACTGAAATGAGAGCTCCTCGAAGATTATTTTTCTATGTACTTACAGAGCCTAGCACAGTGAATGGCACATAGTATCAATTATTTGTTGAATAAATGAATAAATGCATAAATACAAAAAAAGGATTAACAATTTTAGTAACAGCAAGTCGCTTAGGAGTTATAATCAGAAAGGAGACCGGATACATTTGTTCAATTAAATAATTGAGGTTGGGGCCTCCCCAGTGGCACAGCGGCTAAGCGCTGGACTGCAAAGCTGCCCGCAGCCTCTGCAGTGCTGGTTCCATCCCTGGCCGCTGGCGAGGGTCTCACATGGCGCGCAGACCTCTCCTGCCGCGCCCGCTGCTCCCCTCAGCAGTGTGCTTCCTCAGTCTGCCTGTTCTGCTCCCCGCTCTGGCTCTGGTGAATTCTCTTACCCTCCCACGCTTCTGACTGTACCCTGTGCTTGTATAAATAAATAAATAAATAAACAAACAAACAAATAAATAAATAAATAAATAAATCTTAAAAAAAATAATAATTGAGGGTGACTATACATCAGGCACTGGGGGTAGAGTGACAAAACAGAAAAGTTTCCAGTATTTGGGGGGCTCACATTTTAGTGAGGGAGAAGAGAGTCAAGCAAGTAAAGAAACAAGGAGGGAGTCTCCCTGGTGGCCTAGGGGTTAAGTCTCGGCGCTATCACCACTATGGCATGAGTTCTATCCCCGGCCAGGGAGCTAAAGCACATATGGTGCAGCAGACCTCTCCTGTCTCAACCGCTGCTCTCCTTAACAGTATATTTCAGTAGATCTACCTATTCTGCTCCCCATTCTGTCTCTGGTGAATCCTCTCACCCTCCGCACCTCTGGCCTACCCCCTGGATTCTTCTACACACAAAAATATAAAATTTTTTTAAAAAGAAATAAAGGAATTAGGTTATATGACAGAGATTAAGTGGAAGACTGGGGAGAAGGGATGCTAATGTACACTGTACAGGAAGGGAAAGCCTCACCAAGGAGGTGACAGGTAAGCTGAGACCAAAGTGAGTGACAAGGGGGAGTGAGAAACGTGAAGATCTAGAGTGAGAGCAATCTAGGGCAAAGGTAAAGTGCAAAGAGTGTGCATTCAACATATTTGTATCACAGAAAGAAGGTAAAGAATAGTAAAATGGTACAAGAATCACAGGAGACAAGAACAATGCTGTAGGGCCTGAAATAGAGTTTGGATTTTATTCCCAGAGCAATGAGGAGTCACTGAAGGGTTTAAAGCAGAAGAATGACATGATACGATTTATACTTTTAAAAGATGTGTTTCTCTGTGAAATTATAAAGAATAGAAGCAGAATCACACATTAGAAATTTGCCTTAACCAGACAAAAACAGGACCTCCTTGGTGGCGCAAGGGGTTGAGATGCAACCTATGAGGCTGTCAGCAACCACTGCAGCATGAGTTCGATCCCCGGCCAGGGAGCTACCCACATGGCACAGCAGACCTCCCCTGACTCACCCGCTGCTCCTCTCAGCAGTGTATTTCAGTCAATCTGCCTGTTCTGTTTCCCGCTCCGTCTCTGGTGAATCCTCTCGCCCCCCGAAACCTCTGGCCTGTACCCTAGTTCTTGTATGCATAAATAAATAAATCTTTAAAAAAAAAAAAAGAATCCAGGCAAAAATAATGGTGGTTCAATTTAATGTGGCAATGATAAAGACCAAAATAAATGGACAGATTTTTCCTAGGTGCTGAACATTATCAGATCAATATTTTGGAAGCAAATTCTGGTAGCCATATGGAGAACAAATTGAAGGGAGTGGCAGGGGTGGAGGCAGAAAAAGCAAGTTAGGAAGCTGTTGTAATAATCTAATAGCAGCACAGCACACAGAGGTGACTAAGAGGCCTGTTGTAAGAGAACAGATTAAAAACCTAAGGATGGTTTCCTTCTGAAAAAGGACGGCTCTTTGATGTTTGAGACAATGCCAAGAAGTAGGTATTATTAAGCCATGTAACAAATGAAGAAACTGGAGCGGAAATCAATCAAGTTATTTGCCAAAAAACCAAGACCTTAACTCTATAGCCCATGTCATTTTCATATATCATGCTTTCATGTATCATTTCCTTAGGGGGAAGGGAGTGGACACCAAAGGAAACTTTGGAAAACAAAACATTATGGCATGAAGACAGACAAAGCCGGAAGGTCCACCCAAAGGGAGGAGCTAGATTATAATCCATGCAGGCTGTTGCCCCTGTGGGATAGGGAATGTAGGACTAGCCTCTGGGGCAAGTCTGATTCAATGACTTTATGGGATCGATTCTTAGGGACCCCATCTGGCAGAATTGTGAAGAGGAGGCGATAACAAATCCAGGATTACAGCCCTCCCAGTTCTCCCGCTGCCACTTCAAGTCACAAAATGACAGTGCTATTCACATCCTGGTGGAGGTGACCACACTGCAGGGTGCTGTTCACAGCTACCTGGGCTCCCCTTTCTGGATCCACCAGGCTGGTAAGAATTTTTTCCCTTCTCTGCTGACACAGTTTCTGCCCCTACCATATCTGACCCCATGCCTAGGATCCCCGAATCTGACACCCCTTACCTATAGCCCTGGTGACATGGTGCCCGGTACATAAAATAGCTTAAGCTATCGCCTATTGTTCCTGCAGTGCGTGTCCCCACTCCCAACCTGCACTGGAAGGAGGTTTCCAGTGGGCAGCTGGCTTTGGAGTGGCAGCACCCCTCATCCTGGGCACCCCAAGAGACCTGCTATCAGCTTCGCTACACAGGAGAAGGCCAACATGACTGGAAGGTACAAGTCAAGGAACAAATGTCCACAGACCTCACTATGCAGGGTATCCTGAGTTTCACCATGTCTGTTATTGGGAAGGAAGGTGTCCATGGATCCATGTCTGGGCTTGTCTAGGTTTATGTGATTCAACTGGTATTTTAATCCCTCTTTGGCATCTGACACTGTTGACTATTCCCACCAAAAATGTCCTCCACTCTGTCTTTGGGATATCAGCCTCTTGTGATTCTCATACTTTGACTGAAACCTCTACCCTTCTTTCCCACCTTGTTTTATTAGGTTATGCATCCCAGAGTCCAATCTCAGGCACGTTTCCCCTCAAGATACATACTTTCCTGAGTGAGCTCTTCAACAACTTGGTTTTAACAACTAAATACTGACAATCCCAAACTTACCACTCCAGTACCCAGAGAGAAAGGAATTTATATACAATAGGCAAACTATCTAAACTTCTGAAGCCTCAGTTTGCTTATTGGTGAAATGTAAATAAAGCTCTCTACCCTATGGAGTTATAGTAAACATTAAATATATAAATATTGAACGTACTGCCAGGCATCTAGAAGACACTCAATATATATGTTAATTGTTAGTTTCTTTCTCTATCTTTAGTCTCATTTAGCAACTGAACAGATAGCTCTACCTAAAAGTACCCCCCCACCATGTCAGACTCAACATATTCAAAACTGAATTCATCTTTCCCCCCAAATTTATTCCACTTTTATTGAATTACATAAATCACACAAATCCTGAATATACAACCATATAACAATTATCTATAATGGTTCAAGATATCGATTATTTCTAGTCCCCTGGAAGCTCTTCATGCCTCTTCTCCAAGGTAACCATATTCTGACAACACCACCACTAAATTTGGGCTGTTGCTGAACTTCATAGAGAGGAACCATACCAGTAGTTCCTCCTCAATCTTACATTTCCTCTGTTCCCTGTTTCTGACAACAGCACCACCACTTACTTACCCAGTTGCCTAAACCTGGAATCATCCTTGACTCTTCTTTTTCTCTTTCTCTTGCCTCTATTTATCAACAGATAAGTTCGGTTTATTGTACTAACAGCCCACAAATCCCTACTCCATTGCCTTTGCCTACCTTTTCAGCATTCAGCGTGCCCATCCACACAAAACCACCCTGTAAGCCCAACCAAGCAACTGTGTAGCGTGAAATGCTTTGTGCTTCCGTTGTGTCTTATTCGCAGTCATTGTAGCACTAATTACCTATCATACTTGTGTGGATGCTTTCCTCAGAGACATGTGAGGGACCATGTCTCTTTTCTACCAGTACTTGGCATATCACAAGCCATTTGTAAATATTTGCTAAATGATTAATAGTCTCCTTCCTCGTACACACGACACCTATCCCCTCTGCTTTGATCTGTCCTTGTGCTCCCAGCGCCTAGCATAAAGCTGGCATCCTCTGCTGAATGCATGTTGTTTGTGGCATGGTCTACGTGCCCCACCTGGAGTGCTGGTGCTCGCTCCTGTAGGCTCCATGTCTCCTGGCCAGCGTGTGCGCCCCAGGGTCTCTGTCGGAGTGGCGCGTGTGTCTGTGTCAGGAGTGGATCTCTGCAGATGAGGTCTGCGTGTCAGAGTGTGTCGGGCGCGTTTCTCTCGGGCAGGGTGAGGTGGTGGTCAGGGAGAGGCTGTCTGCGGGGTGTTCCTGGCGAGCTAGCGCCTGGGACGCGTGTTTGGTCCGTGGGGCTGGCGGCGGTGAGCGGGGGTGGAGAGTAGGGAGAGGCCAGGGCGGGGCGGAGGAATCACCGGGAATTCAAAGCAGTAGGATTTTAGTCAAACAGATGCTGGGCTCTCGAAGCCCGGGACGCAGGGCCACCGGATGCCAGAGCCTGCCCGACCACCGGCTCCCCGGTCCCCAGGTGCTGGAGCCGCCCCTCGGCGCCCAGGGCGAGAGCCTGGAGCTGCGCCCGCGCTCCCGCTACCACCTGCAGCTGCGCGCCAGGCTCCACGGCCCCACCTACCAAGGCCCCTGGAGCGCCTGGTCCGACCCAGTGAGGGTGGAGACCGCCTCCGAGACCGGTGAGGGCCCGGCCGGGGGCAAGGCGGTCTGCCGGGGAGCGGGTGGGAGGGTGCAGCGGGGGGCGGCGCTCCGACCGCACCGAGGGCGGCTGCGCAGACCTCCGCGGCGCCCCAGGGCGGCGAGGGCGGGGCCGGCGGGCTTGAGGGCCGGGCTCTGGCCTTGGTGGCGGGGATCTGACTTTTTTTTGCTTCGGTAGCCTGGATCTCCCTAGTGACCGCTCTGCTGCTGGTGCTGGGCCTCAGCGCGCTCCTGGGCCTGCTGCTACTGAGGTGGCAGTTTCCTGCGCACTACAGGTACCGTCCCGGTCAAGCGGGAGACGGGGTGGACCAGAGATCTCTAAACAAGTAACCCGGGGTCTCTGTGACACCTCCTCTCTGGACAACCCCAAGTCCACCAGCTGCTGCCTGCATGTTCTCCCAGGGTGTCGCACCACCTCCTTACGCTCTAACATCCCTCTGTTCTGGACACCTCAAACAGCCCCACCTTCTGGCTCCTCACCTCAGGGGTGGTTACTCTCCACCCCTCACCCAAGCCAGAACGGTTAGGCCCTCCACCCCCTTGGCCAGTCTGGTCTGATCTAGTCATTTCACCTCCTAAACCTTGCTCAAACAATGGTCCTCTTTCTCTAGCCCTCCAAACACTACCTGGCTCAAGAAAACAGCCTCTTCTCTCTCCAATCTAGCCTCACACAGCCACCAGAATAATCTTTCTAAAATGCACACATGAACTTATCATTTCCCTTCTTACATCTCATTAGAACCCCAAGACAGTCCAGATTCTAGAATGGCAAGTCAGACCTGGCCCCTGTCTGCTTTTACCGCAACACATCTGCCTTGCCAAACTGTTGGTGACTTCTTCCACAAGTCAGGCAGTTTTACTTCTCAGTGCCTTTGCACAATGTCCTTGCTGCCAAGAATATCCTCCCTGGGTGACTACTACCCATTTATTTTTAAATAACTAACTGTCTTCACCAACTGCTAGGAATGTTTCCTAACCCTCCCCTACTGGCTGCTCTCTTTATGCCCAGTACAGACTTCATAATACCAGTAACTCTTTACTGCATTTATTTCTATATATGTCTTCCCTATACCTTATTTGGTCACCTTTAAATCCTCAACACGGTGCCTGACAAACAGCAGGCCCTTAAATAAATGTGATTAATGAATAATACATATTTATATAGACTAGGCTGAGGAGAAATGTTTCCGGAAGTTACAAGGAGTAGGATCCACACCACCTCAGTCCTTCAATGGTAACATCTCTTGAGTCTCAAAGATTCAGCTCCCATCTCTCCTAGAACACATGCTTCTCTGAACTTTTAATCCACTCATCTGTATGAGCAGACTGGAATGTAGCCTCTTGTTGGTAACCAGACCCAGCAAAAAAGCTGGTGGGGTTGGGGGGAGGAGAGGTGGCTTATGCTGGAATGGGAGGTGGTGCTGCTGAACCAAGCATACTCAGCTCCTTTTCCCCCAATTTACCAAATGCATCATTCCTTCCTTCCTGGAGAAACGTGAGGTCATTGAAGAGACCCAAAATGTCATTTAACTAAAGTCTCTCTGTGTGGAAATATGAGTAAAGAATCGGAGGTTCCCCACCATGCCTTAATCCATAGGCTTTCCAGAGAGACCACTCTCCTCAGTAACAATATTAAGCCCCATTCATTCTCTTAAATCATTCATTCATTTAGCTAATTTCTTGAGCACCTACTATGGTGATACAGGAATGAGCAGAAACCTAAATGAAACATGGGAACAAATGAATATTCCAGGCTGGAAGAACAAAAAATACAAAGACCCCGAAGCAGGAATGTTTGAGGACAGCCCATTTTGAACCTCCCTATCACTGATTTCCCTCCTCCACCTAAGCTTTCCTTTTCACCCATGCTCTCCTACCTCGTTTTATTCCCTTGCCTCCACTCTTACTTCTCTATGACTGTTCCCCACCTTACCGCTCCTCATCCCCATCCCGGTGCTCTACTCCTCCCTCCTGGGTCACTCCCCTGACTGGGTCTTCTCTTCCTTCTCCCCAAGGAGCCTGAGGCATGCCCTGTGGCCTTCACTTCCAGACCTGCACCGGGTCCTCGGCCAGTACCTCAGGGATGCTGCAGCCCTTAGCTCGGTGAGTGCACTCTCCTCTCCACCATTCTTGCCTGGAGCTGCATCCTCACCACCTCAACACAACTTTTCTAAGATCTTCGCCCACCAGTATACCTTCCCAAGTCCTAACCCCAACCAGACTCTTCTTTCTACACAATCGAGGTCCCTCTCCCATAGGATCTGCTCTAACCCAGACCCCTCTCCCCCCAGCTCTCCCAACCCAAGGCTGCAGTCTCAGATGTCTATGAGGAAGTGGAACCCAGCCTCCTTGAAATTCTACCTAGGTCCAAAGAGAAGACCTCCTTGCCTCTGTGTTCCTCCCAGACCCAGAGGGACTACCGAGGAGTGCAGCCTTCTTGCCTGGGGACCATGTCCCTGACTGTGTGCCCACTCACGGCTGAGTCTGGATCCTACTGCACCACTCACATTGCCAACCATTCCTACTTACCATTAAGCTGTTGGCAGGCTCCTCACCCCCAGTACCCTGGACAGATCCAAACCCTCTAGTCCTCTCTTCCAAATCTCCCTACCCAGCCCACCCCCCAACACATGCATCTTAGACGTCATTTCCATTCCCTCACTTCTGTACTCTACTAATTGGGCTTCATAACACTGAGCTTTCAGTCCCGCTGCTGACAGCCATCCAAGTCCTTCTTTGCTTGGGCAAGGATCATTTGACTAAGCTCCTCTTTTACCTTCTTTCTCTCTCTTCTTTATTGCCAAACTCCTTCCAAAAAAAAAAGTCTCTACCTTCCCATTTCCCATTTGTTTTTCAAACTAATTAGTTCCCCTACTTTCATGTGGCTCATGGTAAGGTTCACCTCAAGCCTCCTAATTGCCTTACCCAGTAAGATCTTGTTAAACTGGATCTTGTTAACCCTCAATTTTTTTTTTATCTCTTGGTGGCATTTGTCATGGTGACTGTTCATTTCTCCTTTAAATTCTTTCCTACCTTGGTTTGTATGACATCACCACCTCTCCTGGTTCTGCTCCTACCTCTCTGAGTATGTGAGTTAAAAGTATAAACGTGGTGTCAGAACTGTGCTCAATTCTTGTTTTTCCCTCTTGCTCCATGAGCAACTTTGAACAAGTAACTTTGAGCCTTTGAGCCTTAATTTCCTTATGCATAAAGTGGGAGTAATAACAGAACACCATACAATTGTGAAAAGGATTAAGTGAGATAGTCTAAGTAAAGCACAGTGCCTAGGACATAGTGTTTAATGTATCTGAAGTACTGTTTCCTAATTTTATCCTAGCATCTGTCCACCCCATAATTATTGCATCCCTCCCTCAAGAGTTCTTTTTTGTTGTTTTTTTGGTTTTTGGTTTTTGTTTTGTTTTGCTTCTTACTGTTCATTTATGACAAATATTCCACACCCATGACTCTCCCTATCAGAAGTTCTCAGACACGTTGCTGCCCATCTGGCCAGAAAGAGAATGGCCAGAAGGAGAAAGGCTCAGCCTGCCAATGGCCTCACAGATAGTATAAGTTTTAAATTGGCCTTTGAACCTGGCCTTTGAACCTGCCAGTCACCTTGTCAACTTCTGCCATGTTCATCTCAATGGACACATGGTCCTTGGTACCATTGATGTAGTTTCTGGCAGAGCATTTCCCCTGCAGGTACAGGTCCATGAACTCACCAGTGTTCTGCATGGTGAGGGCATGCTTGGTGCCTCCATGTCCAGTGCAAGCACAAGCACTGAGGGGAGCGCTGCACCCCGGCAGCCATGCGAGAGCCCACTCGTAACAGTCTCCAATCCCATCCATTTGCATGGTCTTCACACTGTGCTGGCTACTCCAAAGTTCTTAGCTCCAACCCAGACCCCTCCTACAGGACCTGTAATGTCTTATGCAGTAACTGTTTACAAGGCTGTTTTCTGCTACTAGATTGTGAGTTCCTGGAGGGCAAGGGCTACAATTTCTTTGTCCCCACACCCACCCACCAACGCCTGCCAGTACCTAGAGTAGTGCTTGGTGCACTAGTAGGCCTTCAATAAACATCTCTAAGTGAATGGAGTCTTTTTGTACTCTGCCACTGTAACCCCATGTCAGCTTCCCTCATCCTCCAAGTCATTCATAGCAGTAGTAAATGTATGTGCTTATGCCATTCTGGTATGGGTTCCCTTGACCCATTCAATTCTCTTTGCAGAAATGGATGGCACACTCAAAGTGGGTAACTTGACAAGAGTTTAATAAAGGGCATATTTATAAAGATGAGGCAGCATTTAAGAAAAGTACCCCAGGGCTAACAACACCTGGAAACTGATACCACCCGAGGCATCAAAAAGAGTGGTTACTCAATCTGGAGAGAGTAGCTATAAGAGAGCTTCCTGGCAGGAGCTGGCCATTTGTAGAGAGATACAGTTAATCCTTCGGATGCAGGGATGGGGGTGGAGGAATGCACCTTCCTTTCACCCTCTGATTTCCTCTGTGTTATTTGGTAGCACTGTTATAAGAAAGTACCACAAACTTGGTGGTTTGAAAAACAAATATTTTTTGTCTCACAGTTCTGGAGGCTAGAAGTTCAAGGTATCAGTGAGCAGCATTAGTTCTTTCTGAAACCTGTGTGAAAGAATCTGCTCTATGCCTCTCCCCCAATTTCTGGAATTTTCCTGGAAATCTTCATTGTTCCTCAGCTCATAAAATCTCTCTGGGATATTCTTCATATTTCATTCTCCGTGAATCTGTGTCCAAATTTCCCATCTTATATGGACACCAGCCATATTAGATTATGGTCCAATGACTTCATCTTGATGTATTACATCTGCAGTGACCCTGTTTCCTAATAACAGTCACACTTGGAAGTTCTGGGGTTAGGAATTCAACATATGCATTTTGTGGGGAACACAATTCAACCCATGATACCCTCCCATTCCTTGTGTCCTGACCACTTTTACTTCCTAAATTCCATCTCCTCTTCTCCGTATTCACTGAGCTATTACTGCAACCTCCGGTCTCTCCTTAAATCCAACCTGTACGTTGCTTCCTATTCATCTTACTCCTAACCTCTAAGTCTTTAGCTTGACTCTTCAGAATATGAACTGTTTCTTTTCCATTTCCCTACATAAGGATTAAAAGTATTAACACAATGATGCAAAGCACAGAGTAAATACTCTGCCAAATGGGCTGTTTCAGCACCTGAAAATCACCTACATTTTATTCCTTCCATGTCTTTTGCTTTACTAAATTCAAGTCTAATGATCTCCCACTTCTGGTGGGAGTTTCTCCCATCTAACCAGTTGCTATCTGCTCTCTATCTGTCTCTAAAGCCTTATTTTCCTTCTGTCCAACCTAAGTAAAAGTGATCTTTCTTAGGTTGGAAAAGCTCCCTGTATTTTCTCTCCATATCTTCCTAGGGAAGGGATACAGTTTCCTTGTTCTATCTGCTGGCCCTGCCTGGTCCCTTTCATCATCCCTGCCCTTTTGTCTTCACCTTCAAGCATGCATAGGCCTCTTGGTGTTGGTGTTTCCTCAAGCTCTAAACACTACCCTTTTCACTCCCAAGTTTCTTACACAAGTGGCCTGTGCTTGCTCCCCACTCTTCTTCCTGCAACCTCTTTCAAATGGAACCCTAGCACCCACTCTCTTGTCCTACTCTCTCCAAGGTCACTGATTTCTCAGTAGCTAAATATGACTTTTTCTGTCATCATTCTGCTTGACCACTTTGCATTATATTAGAACTCACCCCATTTCATGTCAATATAACCTCCACTGGCTTCTTTCATTCCTCTGTTTTACAAAGCAAAAAACCCCTGAGGCTGTACACTTATTTACTCTGTCCTTTTCCTCTACAGTTACCCTTGCTCCAAAAATTGCAAATTGCTAATCATACCCTCAGATACAGTTTTGTAAGACTCTTCCCTATATGGAAACCCTCCTGATGCCACAATACCTGGCAGGTAAAATTCAAATTCCTTAGTTCAACATTTAAGGCCCTTACCAGCTTGACTCTATACTATCTTTTCAATGTTATCTGGGATTCAAGGGCACCACATTTCCAATTCCAGGACACTCAACACCTTGTTTTCTAAAGTGAATGGAAACAGAGAACATGGCTGTTTCAAAGTTAAAAAAAAAAAAAAAAAAAATTAAGCTTGGACTATGAAACCCAGATTTTTCCGTCGTCAGGGCTGATCTTAGGTTAACGATTGAAAATGTGATTTTGCCAGCCTCTCTCTAGGACAGTACGCCGGATAGTTAGGAGTACAGGGGTTAGACAGTTTGGCACCATTGCTTACTATTATTGGCTTTGGCCACATTTCTAACCCAAGCCTGGATCTTTCTCACCCAGTTTCCCCTTCTGTAAAAAGGAATTAAGAGTGCCTGCCTTAGGGAGTAGGAGTAAACTCAATAAATGTGCATAAACAGTATTTAGCAGATGGCCAATAAATGGCACCCACTATTATTTTTATGATTTCAGCTTCACCTCTAAGATTATTCAAACAGTTCATCCAGGTCATTATTAGGGCACTGAATTAAACAGGAATCAGACCAGGATTCCCCACCAAATGACGTTGTTAGGGGGAAAAGGATGTCCCAAAGCAAATTCCATATAGGCTTTGTGGACTCCACCCCCACCCCAGGTCAAAGCCAGACACTGGGAACTCCAAATCCCATCACCACCAAAGGGAAGGTGGCTGGGACCTGAGGGTGGGGTTAAGCAGCCAGGTGGATACAAAAGGCAGACACGTGGGCTTTGGGGTCTCTCCATTTTTGGGCTCTCAGCCAGCTTACAGCGTTGGTCAGCTCTGAGAGTGACTTTGGGTTTCCAGGTCGTCGGATCGGGTAGGACGCATTAAAGACTTTATTTCCCTATTTTCTCCCTGAGTTGTACATTTTCCTTATTTCCTTTTCTCTTGTAAATAAACCTTTTATTAACCCTTTTGTGTGTGTCTGTAGTAGAGTATTCATAAGTCCCTTTAAAGCGCGCGGGTGAGGACCCACAGCCAGGAACCCGTTTAATATCGGGGCTGCTCTATAACAACGTGACCTGGGTCAAATCACTTCCCTCGCCTCCTGTTTCTTCATCTGTAAACTACGGGTATGTTGCCAGCGTGAGCAGGACTTATGCACAGACTAGCCTCATCTCTCTGATCCCCGACAGCTCCAAAGCCCGGCGGAGGGAAGCCACAGAGGTCTCCACAGGGCAGCCCAATTTTAGCTTCCAGAGAGGCAGGTCTGAAGCATGATCCTTTTCCTTGACCTTAAGGAATTCACGCCTTTCATTTCCCCCTAAACACACGTGCTACTCCCTCCCGAGCAGCGTTCTTCCCGGCACTAAGCAAACAGCCCATACATTCTAACCCGTCTCTGGCCTTCTTTTGACTTCCAAGGCTTCTCCGCCCCCCCCGCCCCCCATGCCCCTGCCCGGGGCTGTGCGCCCGCAGCCTTTCCCTTCTCCGAAAGGCGCCACGGCTCTAGGTCACTCCGCCGAGCTCTGTATTTATGTGTCATAAATAATGGCCCACGCTCAGACTTGAAGAGTGAGGAGCGGGTGAGGGGAAGCTGAGGAATGAATGGAAGCGATTCCGGAATGCAGAGCCCGCGGGGCCCGGGCCCCCCGACGCGGCCGGCCCCGCCCCCCAGGTTTTCAGACGCGGGTTCCCAGGGCCCCGCCTACGCCTTTCTCTCTTATTCCTCAAATCACGCTCCGCGGTCCGATTCTCGTGAGATCTGTGACCCGGAAGTCCCGCCCCCTGCGCCGTCGAGGCCAATGGGCGAGGGCAGCGGTTGAGACGGTTGGGTTTTGAAGGAGCCAATGAGCGCTCGAAGCGGAGAGTTTAAGTCGCGTGCGTCGGGCGTCGTCAGGGGGCCGCCTGGAATTGGAACCTGCCTGAGAGCGGGCGGTGGGAGTCTGCTGGCCGGAGCCGAGGACGGGCCGCGGCCGGCACGCCCTGCGCCCCAGAGCACGGTCGCTGCTGCTTCGGCTGCCTTCCCTTCCTCGGGCCCTCCCCTCCAGACGCCCCCATGGCGCAGTTCGTGTTCGAGAGTGACCTGCACTCGCTGCTCCAGCTGGACGCACCCATCCCCAATGCACCGCCCGCCCGCTGGCAGCGCAAAGCTAAGGACGCGGCGGGGCCCGTCCCCTCGCCCATGCGGGCTGCCAACCGGTCCCACAGCGCCGGCAGGACCCCGGGGCGAACCCCAGGTTGGTAGGGTGCGGCGGGACGCGGGGCGGGAGAGGGGACGGCTGAGAGCAGCCTGGTCAGACTGGCCTCCCTCTCCCCGCCCCAGGTAAATCCAGCTCTAAGAGTCAGACCACTCCTAGCAAGCCTGGCGGTGACCGCTATATCCCCCATCGCAGTGCTTCCCAGATGGAGGTGGCCAGCTTCCTCCTGAGCAAGGAGAACCAGCCAGAAAACAGCCAGACGCCCACCAAGAAGGTATGTGTCTCAGAGGGGCTTAGGGTAGCGGACCTGTCAGTGTCCTTTGGATAATGCCATTCCACCTCCCGCTTTATGTGCTAGGAACATCAGAAAGCCTGGGCTTTGAACTTGAACGGTTTCGATGTGGAGGAAGCCAAGATCCTTCGGCTCAGTGGAAAACCACAGAATGCCCCAGAGGGTAAGAACTGAAGTTCTTAGGAGGTGTCAGCTCCTCCCCAGGCCTGCGAGGGAGATGCCCATCTGTTGCTCCTTCCCATGGGAAGGGGAAGTGCTTATCCAGCTTTCCAGGCTAGGGCCAGGCCAAGGGGGAGGGGCAGGTGACCGAGTCAGTATTCCCAGTGTCTAAACCCACTCTGTTGCCACAGGTTACCAGAACAGACTGAAAGTGCTCTATAGCCAAAAGGCCACACCTGGCTCCAGCCGGAAGACATGCCGTTACATTCCTTCCCTGCCAGACCGCATCCTGGATGCCCCTGAAATCCGGAATGACTACTGTAAGTGCAGCCTTCTCTTTGCCCAGTGGATGAAGAAAGGGCCCGGGGATGAGACAAACAAGTAAAAAGCATGCTCTCCCCTTTCCCGCCCTGGCAGACCTGAATCTTGTGGATTGGAGCTCTGGAAATGTCCTAGCCGTGGCACTGGACAACAGTGTGTACTTGTGGAATGCTAGCTCTGGTGACATCCTGCAGCTGCTCCAAATGGAACAGCCTGGGGAGTATGTATCTTCTGTAGCCTGGATCAAAGAGGGCAACTACCTGGCTGTGGGTACCAGCAGTGCTGAGGTGCAGGTGAGACTTGTCCTTGTGCTGCAGCTTTATTGCCTCCCAGACCCAGGGAGTTTGCCCAGCTGGACATTAATTCTGAGTCCCAATCTCTGATCTCTAGCTGTGGGATGTGCAACAGCAGAAACGGCTTCGAAACATGACCAGTCACTCTGCACGAGTGGGCTCCCTGTGTTGGAATAGCTATATCCTGTCCAGGTCAGTGGTTCTTGCTAATCTGTGACAAAATCAGTTTATGACTTTTGTCTACTCTCCCTCAACTATATACCACTACACTGAAGCAGCACTGGCCTGCTGGTTGTGTTTGACACTGGCACAGAACCTGATCCCCTTCTCTTCCATAGTGGCTCACGCTCCGGCCATATCCACCACCATGATGTTCGTGTAGCAGAACACCATGTGGCCACACTGAGTGGCCACAGCCAGGAAGTATGTGGATTGCGCTGGGCCCCAGACGGACGACATTTGGCCAGTGGTGGCAATGATAACTTGGTCAATGTGTGGCCCAGTGCTCCTGGAGAAGGTGGCTGGGTTCCCCTGCAGACATTCACCCAGCATCAAGGGGCTGTCAAGGTGAGTGTGGCTGGGCTGGAGCTTTTGCAGACCCTCAGCCAGAACCTGGGGACTATTAAGGGGAGATGGGATGGTGGGATTGAACTGGCTTAATCTGTGATCCCCGCAGTTCACCTCACTCTAATTTTAATCTGACCTCACCTCTGTTTCATCTAGGCTGTAGCTTGGTGTCCCTGGCAGTCCAATGTCCTTGCAACCGGAGGGGGCACCAGTGATCGACACATTCGCATCTGGAATGTCTGCTCTGGGGCCTGTCTGAGTGCTGTGGATGCTCATTCTCAGGTAGTCTTATTTCAGCTTCCCACTTGCGGATGTGTTCTTACTCTCTATTATATATACTTCCTAAGAAGCCATGTCCATTTCAATAATTTTGCCAAGTCTATATCCTGATGATTCCCGAACTTCTAACTCAGACCCATACATAGTTCCAATAATTTGTGGCTTATCTCTATCCCTGTGTCCTATAA
Source organism: Talpa europaea (assembly GCF_964194135.1). Classification (NCBI taxonomy): domain Eukaryota; kingdom Metazoa; phylum Chordata; class Mammalia; order Eulipotyphla; family Talpidae; genus Talpa; species Talpa europaea. The sequence continues at coordinate 26,537,306 of NC_140076.1, forward strand.
GGACACCCCAATATGTCCCAAATTAAACTTGTCACTTTCCCTTGCCTCCTTTAAATGTTTCCCTCCTCCTCTTATATTGTTTGAGAGAGGCAGAATCTATTCAGAAATCTGAAAAACCTAGAATTTCATCCTCCTCACCTACTCATCAAGACTGGTCATTTTTACCTCAGAATATCTGTCCTCTCAGCCTCACCCTTCTTCCCAGCCAAGGGCCACTGCATTGGTCTCCCAGTGTTCTCATCTCTTTGAGTCTGTCATTTGTATTGGTCTGGGTGGTCTGGTAGTGTTATCCCCATCAACTATAGAATATGATCTAAACCCACTAGAAGTGATCCTTGAGGCCCTTCCTTGCTGGTATATCTCCCTGCATCCACTCCAGCTTCCCTTCCGACACATCCAGCCTTCATTCTAGAGAGGGCTATGGAGCCAGAGTTCAAATTCAGGCTCTGTCACCTACTAACTTAACTTGCATTTGACCTTAGGCAAATGTGCTGAGCTTCCTTCTGCTTTTGATTCTGAATCTTTAAAAATGGAGGGCATGGGGCCTCCCTGATGGTGCAAGGGGTTAAACACAGCACTTGTGAAGCTATCCGCAGCCTCTGCATCATGAGTTCAATCACCGGCTGGCCAGGGTGCTACCCACGTGGTGCAGCAGACCTCTCCTGTCTCACCTGCTGCTCCCCTAAGCAGTGTATTTCAGAAGATCTGCCTGTTCTCTTCCCCACTCTATCTCTGGTGAATCCTCTCACCCCCAACCCCTCACCTCTGGCTGTATGCATAAGTAAATAAATCTTAAAAAAAAAAAAAAAAAGTAAATGGAGAGCAGGGGGCCTTCCGAGTGGCCTAGGGGTTAAGTCTTGGTGCTTCCACTGCAACATCCTGAGTTCAGTCCCTGTCTGGGTAGCTAACCAACATGGCACAGCAGACCTCTTCTGTTTTGCCCACTGCTCCCCTTAGCAATGTATTTCAGTAGATCTGCCTGTGCTGCTCCCCACTCTGTCTCTGGTGAATCCTCTCACCCCCCACCTCTGGCTTACACCCCAGTTCTTCTATGCAAAAATAAATTTTAAAATAATTAAAAACGTAAATAAAAAAGAAGGGCCTCCCCTGGTGGCGCAGCGGTTGAGCGCTGGGCTGTGAAGCTGTCCGCAGCCTCTGCAGTGCTGGTTTGATCCCGGGCCGCCGGCCAGGGTCCCACATGGCGCGCAGACCTCTCCTGCCGCCCACTGCTCCCCTCAGCAGTGTGCTTAGGTCCATCTGCCTGTTCTGTTCCCTGCTCTGGCTCTGGTGAATCCTTTCACCCTCCCGCACTTCTGACTGTACCCAGTGCTTGTATAAATAAATAAACCTTAAAAATAAATAAATGGATAAATAAATAAAAAGAAGAGCAATTGTTCTCCAAGGGCTTTTGTAAGGAATACAGCCTGTAAGTCCAGTTTGTAGCACCTGTCAGGGTGCCGAACATTAGAATGGTCTTTTTTTTTTTAAGATTTATTTATTTATGCATACAAGAACTGGGGTACAGGCCAGAGGTGTGGTGGGGGTGAGAGGATTCACCAGAGACAGAGTGGGGAACAGAACAGGCAGACTGCCTGAAATACACTGCTGAGGGGAGCAGTGAGTGAGACAGGAGAGGTCTGCTGCACCATGTGGGTAGCTCCCTGGCCTGGGATCAAACTCGTGCCACAGTGGCTGCAGACAGCTTCATAGTTTGGGTCTTAACCCCTGCGCCACTAGGGAGGCCCAACATTAGAATGGTCTTAGTTCTGATTTTAGTAGCATTAGTTCCGTCATTCTCATGCTAGTCCCTTTCCACAGGTGTGCTCCATCCTCTGGTCTCCCCACTACAAGGAGCTCATATCAGGCCATGGCTTTGCCCAGAACCAGCTGGTTATTTGGAAGTACCCAACCATGGCCAAGGTGGCTGAGCTCAAAGGTAGGTGCTGAATGAAATGGACACAAAGACCACATAATGTATGACTATATGAAATGTCCCAGACAAGGCAGTTGCAGAGAAATAAAACAGATTAAATAGGTTGCCAGGGACTTAAGGGAAGAGGGTAGAGAAGTGACTTTATGAGGTGATGAAAATGTTCTGGAATTAGACAGCTGTGATGTTTGTACAACTTTGTGAGTATGCTAAAAAGCAATGACTTGTACACTTTAAAAAATCTCAATAAGCTGTTACAAAAAACAAAACCCAAAAAAGGTTGGTAACCCTACAAATTGGAAGGCAGCAGTGTGTCTACATTCATCTGTACTGCTCCACTTTTTCCTGTTCATACCTTAGGTCACACAGCCCGGGTCCTGAGTCTGACCATGAGTCCAGATGGGGCCACGGTGGCATCAGCCGCAGCAGATGAGACCCTGCGGCTATGGCGCTGCTTTGAGTTGGATCCTGCTCGCCGGCGGGAGCGGGAAAAGGCCAGTGCAGCCAAAAGCAGCCTCATCCACCAAGGCATCCGCTGAGGACCAACTCAACACCTTCAGTGTTTTTTGTTTTGTTTTGTTTTGTTTTTCCTAATAAAGTCACGTCTCCTCCCTGTCTTCTCTTTGCATGATCTTGGTGTCAGCAGTCTTCCCAGAGTCCTCTCTACTGTGATCAGACAGCTAGGCATGTGTGCTGTGGGTGCCGTGATCATCCCCCTGCTTGTAAACAAAGCTAGCAGGTTTTGTGTGCCCCACTCCTTTGTTGACATATGTACACACACAGCCTCAATCGTTTCCTCTGTCACTTTTAATGAAGACAAAGTGAGTGAGCAGCCTCCACAGGCTGTATTCCCAGGCCCCCCACCTACCCTGACCTTTGGCCAAGAAGCTCCTGCTTTAGTGTGGGATGGAGGAGGGAGGCTGAGTCCACAGCGACAGATTATTGCTGACCTCTTAAGTGTGAGGCAAAAGGCCACAAGACCCTGGTGGGGGCCAGCCCTGAGTGCTCCTCTCCCAAGTTTAAGGCAGGGAGGGGGGAGTAAGTGTCCAGCCCCCAGTTCAAGTGGCAGAGGGCATTGAGGCCACGTCCCTGGGGCTGACCGGAGGAAGTGGGTGAGGAACGGAAGCAGTGGTCCCTGTGTACCAGCTGTGGGAGGGGCTGGCCTATCCCCTGCCCAGTCCTGACCACATAAGCCCTGGTCGCAGGTGTAGGTGGAAAAGATGCTGACAGATGCTGCCCAAGGTGCAGTCCCGAGGCACTTAGGTGGGCGCCCAGCTAAGCCACAGTATTCAATTGGCCTTGGCCTTGGCAGTACCCGGAGCTCCATTCTGCTGAAGTGCGCGGGGCAGCCGCTTGCCTTTGGTGTAGGAGTGATACCAGAAATTGGAGAAGAGGATGAAGAAGATGGTGCCGTACATCCAGATGAGGTGGATGATGACCGGGTACTGGTAGCCACAGCTGGGTATGAAGTAGTACTGGGAGATGTGCAGGGACACCAGGACGAACTGGATCTAGGGGAGAGAGAAAGGAAGAGCCAGAGGGGACAGTGAGGACCGGGTGGTGGGAGAGAGACTGAAGGTTGAGTGGGAGGGAAGGGTCAAAGGTGAGGTGTAGGTTGCATAAAGGTAGGCTCCAGACTAGGAATGTTGGGGGGATGTGACAGATCAGGCCCAGCTTCCTCACCAGTTGGATGGCTGTCATGTGCTTTTTCCACCAAAGGTAGGGCTGAGCCGCAGGGCCAAGGGCAGACAATCCATAGTACAGGTACATGACGACATGCACAGAGGAGTTGATCATGGCGTGGAAAGAGCCCATTCCTCCTGTGAGCAGACAGTGAACAGGGTTGGGTAAGTTGAATCTCTGGTCCCCAGTGCCACCCTCCTAAACCTGGTGGCCTTCACCACTCACCTGGGGCAACATTTACTCCCCACCACCAGCTCCAGGGCAGCACTGAGTGGTGAAAAACATGTAAGAAGGTCACCTGTCCGTCTTTTTTCCGGAGAATAAAGATCACCTGAGAGAAGTGGAAAAAGGGAGTTCAGAGCCAGGGTCTCTCACTTTCTTCTCCGGCCAAGTTCTCACATCTCATACTCACTGTGTCCATTAGCTCAATGAACTTGGAGAAGAGGAAGAGCCAGGCCACTCGAACCATCTGCAAGAAGTCAGGGCATACTTAGAAACCCTCACCCCCCCAATACTTACTCCAAGAGCTTCCCTAACCTGGACCATGAGCACACACCCAAAGTGCTCCCATCCCTGGCAGCTCTGATCCCTCTTTCCCTGCACAGCCCCCCCCCCCCCCAGCCCCCTAACTTACCCTCAATGCCTCTGGGCTGTTGGAAAAGTCCACAGGGTCACAGCGCCAGGTATAGGTACTCAGCCAGCCAGACATCAGGAACTAGGAAGGGTGTGGATTAGACCACTGAGTTCCCTCTCTGCCCCCAGTCCCTCCCTCCCTTTAGCTGAAGAAGGGAATCTGAGCCTCCCCAGAAAGGAGATGTCATGCACTGGTCCGAAGGCAAGAATTAAAGCTAGGCATCCAGGGGCCCACCTCATAGACAATGTAGAGGGAGAGTGCCACCAGTGAGAAGTTGTAGACAATCATGAAGCCGCGGAGCTGGAAGGGCTTCCGATTGGCCATGATTCGAGGCCCAAGTGAGAGAACGAAGTACACGTAGGTCAGGAGGATGGAGGTCATGAGCAAGGGAGACCCCATCAGAGGGTAGCCCTGGATCCGGGGATCTGTGAATAAGGGTCAAAGGAGTCAGAAAGGGTCACTGGGTCCAAAGGGTCCCCACCAGATGTACTGACAGACGTGAGGTCACAAAAGGTGATGCAGTTCCTAGGGACACTCCATTAGGAGATAATTCTAGATCCAGGGACCCCAGGGTAGGAAGGGGGAAAGGGCAGTGAACAGCATCTTACCTGCATGCTTCATCAATACCTGGTACAAGTTCACAACAGCCTCCATCCTGGCTAAGGACTCTGGGGACACATGGAGGGTGGGTGTCAGGCAGCAGCCCCCACCCCATCCCATCCTTGACCCACAGATAAGACAGACCAGATGAGAACTCACAAGCCTCAAACAGAGGAAGGAACTGTTGGGGAGTAGGGGTAGGAGGAGGCAGTTTGGCAGCGGGCATCTGCTTCCCGAACATCCTGCCTGTCTGGGAAGGGCTGTTCCGCCCTTCCTCTCCACACCTTACTCTCCTCTCACTCTGCCCCTCTCCAGAGATCTGTATTTCTGGACCTCCCTGCCCCTCTTCCTCAAGAGATCTCTGAAGTCCTGCTCTCTTTCCAGAGTCTTCCCGCTCACCAACTCATCTCAGAATGCACTGCCTCTCCCTTCCTCACCATCTCTCCCCTCTCCAGTTCTGGGTCCTTTTTGTCTCTCCGGAGATCCTCCCCTTCCACCTCCCTTCTCCTGCCTGCTAGTCCCCCTTTCTGGATGCTCCTGGGACTTCCTCCGGTCCCCTGGGGACTCTCCCCTCCCAGTCCCACCTGCCCCTACTGGGAAGCTTACCCACCCAGAATTCCTCCTCTTTTCTGCCAGGATACTCCCTAGGGCTGGCCTCTGCCTTCCCGGGCTCTCACGTCAGCCTCTCTCCTCTCGGCGATCTCCTCTAGCCTTCCTCTGCAGGAGCCAGGCCCTTTGAGACTCCGTCCTGGTGGCTCCACCTGTCTGACTAGATCTGGCAGCAGCCCCGCCCTCTGCCCGCCCCCGCTGAGCTGCGCTTGGGGTGGAGGGTGGGTCCAGGCCACAGGTCAGTGCCTGGAGGAGCAGGACCCACCAGGATTGAGAAAGCCAAGTAAAGCCAGGGACTCACCAGCTACCCAGCCCAGACCCGCCAGAAGAGCTAAGGATCTACGTCCTAAGCCAGAAACCTACCAGGCTACAGCCCCAGCCCTAGCTGGGCCAAGAAAAGTGCTAAAAACCCATATCTGGAATCTTCTCTGAAACTAGACATCAGTTCTCAGTTTGCCCTACTTCAGAATGGGTAGAAATTCCTTCTCTCCCAGGGAGAGGCAGGGAAGCCAGCGGCATGTGAGGAGGCGGGGAGTGGGGGAGGTCTCAGGAATCTTCCCCTCCCTGAGGGAGGGGTCCTAATGAGAGGAGCCCTCTCCCCCTCAGAGCCTGAAGGAATGCCGGGGGAGGGCTCACAGGGACACAGAGCCCCAGAGAGCCTGGGACTCAGAGATAGTCCCAGAGCAACAAGGTATTTCCCAAACGGCAAGGGCAGCAGATGCTCTGTGAGCTTCGGGCGCCCTAGTGTGCCCAGTTCCCTCTATCAGCGAACACCTGCACAGGTACTGCATGAAGAACACATCTTCTGACACAGGTGTCAGAGGTGGCACAGCAGCTCGCACACCCTCACGGGTCACACACCTCGCAGATACGCCCCTCAACTTTTATAACATCCCACAGTGCTTCAGACCCACAACTGTCTCAGCTCCTCCCAATCCCCTGCCTTTGGGGTCAGGGCCCAAGTTCTCCCAACACACTCTCTCAAAGTCCTCTCCTCACCCCCATAACAAACTTACCCAATGGCTAGTACTCAGGTAGGCACAGAGCCCGCAAAATTTCTGCTAGTGACGGCTGCCCTCCTCTGACACACCATTCCAACACGCCCGCATGAACTTTGACATACTTAGACCTGTGCCTAACTACAGTCACACTGACAAACACACCCCAAGTACTCACACACCCACCTTCACTGGCCCCACACTACCAGGTGTGAGTGCTCACACACTCAGGTCTGCCTGCAGGTTTACTCACACATTCAGGAATCGCACATAAATGTCAAGTACATAAACTCATAAAATTCACTTCGGGGTGAATGAACATAAAATCGCCCATGCGGTGTGTGCAGACACAGCTGCCTACAGATCTCCTTTCACAGGTGACAATCATCATTCATTCATTCACTATCCGATTTTTGTCCCTTGCAGTGTGAGGACAGCAGCGCTTCCCTGTCCCGTGTGAGTTTGCCAGCGTGTTATTATCTCTCCTTCCCCTCTCATCCACTCCTGCCCCTACTTCACCCCCACCCTCCCCCCCCCACACACATGCCCCCCAGGATGTCAGCAGTAGCTTAAAGTTTCTGGAAAGGACGTCTCCCCAAGTTTAGGGGAATCTGGGTGTGGTCCCAGTAGGGGAACTCAGCCTGTCCCTTCCTTCAAGATGGATGGAAGAGAAAATAGGCAAAGGAAGGGGGAGGGGGAGGGAGGAGGAGAAGGCAGAGGGGGGAGGGGGTAATGGGGTGGAAGGGGAGACCTGGAGATGGTGGGGGCTGGCTAAGGTTTAAGCAAATGGGGGCCGGGGGCGGGAAGGAGATTGCTGGGGAGGCCCAGCCCCAGAAAGCTGGGACCTCCCACCCACTCTCCCCAGGAACAGCCTCGCCCACAGCCTGGGCAGGGCAGGGCTGGGCAGGACTGGGCTGGGCCGCCAGGAGAGGGGCCCGGCACGTGGAGAGCCCGCGGAAGGTCCAGACTCACCAGTGGGGGGCCAGGCGGGCAGCAGTGGAGGGATCGGAGGGAGCAGGGCCAGAGAGAAGTGCCAGGGCCAGCCTGCCTGCCACTTCCTCATCTGCTGGGCCGACTTTCTGTCACCAGAGGGGGAGGGGGCGGGCCGGCTGGGGGGCGCCTGCTGATTGGGCCGCCGCCGAGGCAGGAGGGGCTGTGCAGCCCCGGCTCCGCTCCACTCCGCGGGGCCCGGGGGGCGGGCGCAGGGGCGGGCCGCCAGATGCCGGGGCAGGAAGCACGCCCAGCCCCGGCTCCCCACCCTTTCCTCGCGCCGCAGCCCGCCTCCCGCCCGGCACAGCGGCCTGGCCCAGCCGCCGCCGGAGTTCTCCCTGCTTCTCCCTGCAGGCAGCCCCGGGAGACCTCATTGTGGGCTCTCCGGGGGTGAATCCACCTACTGGACCAACACATCTGTTTGTATCAGGCCCGACTTAGGACTCTGGGAAAAGTTGAGGACTCAGCCCTACCCTCAAAGACTTGCCTCTCTAGAGGGTGACCCGAGGGGTGAGCAGGAGGGAGACTCTATGTGCTCTGGGGCAGCAGGACTTGGGGTAGCAGGGAGGTCTCAGCCCGAGGGAGCAACTGGGTGGGGAAGCCTGCTCTATGAGCCTATAAACTTGGAGGAGCTCAAGGATTCAGGTGGAAGAGGTGGGCGAATGCAAGTGGCCTGAGGCAAGAACAGTGAGTAAATCACTGGCTAAACTGGCCTTCAAGGTTTTGAAAGGGGGAAAGTGAAGTTGGCTGTGGCTGATTGTAGTAGTTTTGGAGGCCAAACGGGGGCAATTTGATTTTATTTCAGAAGCTGCAGTGAAATAATGAAAATTTTTGAGGTAGCTACAAATCTGGTTTGTAGCATCACATATTTATTGTCCACCTAGCACGTGCAACAGTGTTAAGTGCTGGTGACACATCAATGAAAATGGCGGTCGCTGTCCCTACAAGGGGTTTGCGCTGTAGTGGGATCGCTTCACTTCACCCTAATAGCCAGTGTGATGGGGATGTTGGAGGGAAACCAGGTGCGATATAACAGCCTAATTTAAGGCTTGGAGACTGATTGGGTTGCAGGTGAGGACTAAGTTTTAGTGAAATGAAATCTGACCTCCAGCAGCTCCTAGAAGAGTGCTTTGCATAAAATGATCCAATAACTGCTTATAGGATTGGATGATATAAATATGAACAGATTTGAGGAATTAAGAAGATGCAGTGACTTGGGAGAATGGCTAAGTTCATAAATGGTGGGATGTAACTATGTGAGTTTAGTCTTAGAGGTAAGAGGCCAGGGCCGAAGTACAGCTACAACAGAGCCCATAAGCACCTATCCTTGAAATGGAAAAATAATTCAACTATTGAACAGGTTCAAAGGTCTTAGCATTGTATGTACTAAGGTCCTACATGATCTGGCCCTCACTCTTCCTTTCTACCAGTGCTAGTCTCCTGGGCCACATCCTATGCTTTAATCATTCCCCAAGGGTGTCAGCAGCTTTCATACCCTCTCAGCTCCACCCCTCCAAGCCTTGTTCCCTGGTTCAACATAAGGTAGAGTCAGCTCTCCCAGACATAAAGCATTCCTTCCCCTTGCTCCCACATCATTCTGCAATGTAATTATCTGCATCCCCCTCACTGTACACTCCTCTCAGCAGGAGCCATGTTTTAGCTGTCTCTGTATCTCTAACATCTGGCTCACTGTCTGGCTCATTGGACCCTCAATAATGTTTGTTGAACAAATGAGACAATGTGAGAATGGTAAGAGAAGTTGAGGGACCCAGAGTCAAGTAGGGAGGAATTCAAAAGCCTTTTACTTCCTGGGGGTATAGATTGAATCACTGCATCAATACACTTTTATTGAAAGCCAAATGTATTTTAGGCATACTTTTGTGACTTTGGAGTCACACCTGACTCCAAAGGTCTGGGTTTCAATCTTCTAGTTTTTGTGAGCTTATGTGAGTTACTGAACAGCTATAAAATGGGAACAATGATAGTACCTATTTCATAGGTTGGTTGTGAAGGTGAGGGAGATAACACATATAAAGCATTTAGCATTTTTTTTTTTTTTTGTGGGACCCTTGCCGGTGGCCAGGGATCAAACTCGCGCTGCAGACTGGCGCTGCAGAGGCTGCAGGCAGCCTCGCAACCCAGCGCTCAACCGCTGCACCACGAGGGGAGGCCCTAGCACTCTTTCTATCTCAACATTTAATAGACAAGGTGGAAAGCGACTAATAGATCAAGAAGGTATATACTTGTATGTAAACTCATATGCATTAACAATTTCTTAAATGTTCACTGTGTGCAAAGCACTATTCTGAGAGCACCTGCTGAGTGAATCAGACAATGAGAATGGGTTAAGGCTTGGATTGTCTATCTAGAGACAGGTGTCTCTAGGTGATGAAACTGTGCCAGGTATCAAACGTAGTGATGATAGGGAACTTCATCTATCCATTTCTTTAGTTGGCCCACCAATGGTAATGATTGTAGCAAGCTCTTGATAAATGCTGATTGACCACATGAATGAATGTGTCCAAAGACTCACTTCATTCAGTTCTTGGTCCTGGGAGCAAGTATCTTCAAATATCTGCTATAGACCACTTAGCCCCAAGTCCTACCAAATAACATCTCCATGGCCCTAGGTTTCCTTCATGACATCCATAGTCTCATGGAGAAGACAAACACATAAATGAACAATTATTGTGGTGAGTATTCCCAGAGGTAAACCCAGAGGGTTGTGAAGCACTCAGGGAGTACCTTACCCAGGTGGGGGTTAGTTCTTAAAGACTTCACAGAAATGACACCTAAGCTAAGCATTAAAGAACACTCTAGAAGGCAGGAAAAGGCACTGCAGGCAGAGGGAAAAGTGTGTGTGATAAGACAGAAGCAAGAAGTGTGGCAGGTTTGGGGCACTCTAGGTGGTTTAGGGAGTTCCTACTCAGAAGGCACACAGGCAAGGACAGGAGTCAATTTAGGAAGTGTCCTATATACTCAGTAAGGAGTTTGGATTTTATTATTTCTCTTTTTCAGCCCCAGTTGGCATGTTAGAATCACTAGGGTGAACTTTCAAAATACCAGTGCCTGGCTGTCTCTAGATTGATTCTGATCAATCAAATCTGCCTGATGATTGTTTTTATTTTATTTCATTATTTTTGTGTAGAACTGATGTGTAGGCCAGAGGTACAGGGGCATGAGAGGATTCACCTGGGACAAAGTGGGGAGCAGAACAGGCAGATTTACTGAAATACACTGCTGAGGGGAGCAGTAGGCGAGACAGGAGAGGTCTGCTTCACCATATGTGGGTCAGCTCCCTGGCCGGGGATTGAACTCAGGCCGAAGCAATGATGGAGCTGAGACTTAACCCCTAGGCCACCAGGGAGGCCCTGATGGTTGTTTTAAATGGAAAGAGGCTAAGGAGTGCACTTCACACACTGAAATAGATAGAAAAAAAGAATAAGTTTGTCAGTGGATTGGGAGGAATGACACAGTTCCAGGCCTGCAGAAAATTAGGTGGAAGGAAGGCTTTGGAGGAAAGAGTATTCAGTGAAGGCCATGACACCAGGGACAGACTGAGAAAGTGAGGAAACTAATGGAGTCTAGGAACTCAGTCTTCAATAAGGATGAAGGTCAGGTGTGGGTGGGACAGAATGTGTAGTGCGGCGGTAAAAATTTCCCCTTTCCTGGAGCCTTCCTGACTAATGGGAAGTGAGGTGACAACTTCCTTTGGGTCCCACCCTGACTGTCTGACTCATTCCTCACTCGTTCACTGCTCTCTACGGTCATTTTTCATCCTCTTTCCCCAAGAGATAAACCACTACTGACTTACTGTCTCCAAGGGGGCAGTCATAGAACCACTGACTGTATCAGCTCTAATGACTCTATTTCTGAGGCTTTATGTTTCAGAAAAAAAAAAAATTAAAAATTAAAGGGATCAAAGAAGTAGAATGGCAATGAAGAAAAAAATGGAAAGAGCTACACCTGGATGAATGAGTTAGTGAGCAACAGGTGCAACAGTGGATAGAATCTGTTAAAAACAGCAGGAGTGAGGGACAACTGGCGTGGGAGGGTAGAGATGGAAACAGCCCCCTAAGGGCAATGTAAGTTTCTCCCTTTCCCATCCTGTAGAGGACAAAGGGCACTTTCTAAACAGTCCCACACAGAGGAGTTGGGGAAAGCTGAGTCAGTGAGGACAGGAGAGATGAGGGTGAAGTGTTTGTCAGTTAATCGTTCTGTATGTCTCTGGGCTTTAGCCAGCTAGCTAGTGTCTTCCTCCTAATGCTGGGACCTTGGCTGAAACAGCAGGGGCTGGGGAGACACCTGCTAGCAGGAGGGAGAAAGCGCATGTAAACATTCATTGTAGCATCTGGAAGAGGGGAATGATCGCTTCTGAGTGCTGACTTTGTGCCCAAAGCACCTTGTATACCCATCTGAGAAACTCAGACTTTATCCTGTAGAAATGAAGAGTTGCTTAAAGGTTTAAGTTTAACTTTACAATATGCTCGGTTAAAGTTACCCTTTGAGGTTGGTGCTATCACCCCATTGCACACAGGTGCAAACTCAGGTTGTGGGAGTGAAATACTTGCCTAAGATCACACAGTACTTAAAATGTCCAGGTCAAGATTTGAACTTGTAAATAAACTGCAGTGGAATTGTAGGTACTATAATGAAGTGGATGGAGAGATATTGTTTACAAATAGTCAAGTATACAGGGAGAAGGTGGTGAAGCCTTTCCAAGAATAGGTGACACTCGAACCAGAAGGATGATTGGCTCACTAGATGAGTAAGGGGGCTGGAGCAGGAAAAAGAGAACAGACATTCTATGTAGAGGGCAGGGCAGGTATAAGCCATGGAGGTGTGAGGCAGGACCTGACCCCCAGGGATTTCCTTATGGCTATAGCTGAGGAAACTTCTAGCTTGGTGGTAAGAACAATGGTGTGTGCCATGAAAAACAAGGTGTGAATGGAAGAGAGGCAAGCATGGGGCTCTGGTTTATGATTACACACAGAGTGACATACACCACCCAAGACATGAGTCCAGACCTTGTGAGCACAGACATCACACCTGCACAGAGAAAAGTCTCTGAGGGAGAAAGGCTTCCTTTAGGGACAAAATGTGGGCAGACTATAGAACTGGGTAGAGCTGATTTAGACAGGGAAGAGATATCATTTAGAAGGGATAAAAAAGAACATTTCAGGTGAGGGACCAGATTGTCATTTGGTCTCAAATGAAAAGGACACAATTTAAGAGACTAAACTGGGCTTAAATCCAAGAGTATAATGACAACTAAGAGGGAGAGAGAAAATCATAAAACTAGATTTAAAAATGACATCATTTGTACCAGGCAATCCAAAGTAAAAATATCCTGGTGCATGGATCATACTAGGTGGGGATGAAATCTGCACAGAGGCTAAGCTCCTGAGCAGCGAGCAGACAAGCTGCAGAGGGAGAGGTTACGTCCTCATGGAAAGACTGGTCAATCATTGATTTAAGTAGTAGTTACTAAGAGCAGATTTCTAGACACCCTGAGGATGGCTAATATTTATTGGGCTGCTATTGTCAGTCATTATTCTAAGCGCTGTATCTATTAACTCAAACCTCGAGCAACCCTGTGACATAGCGACTATTATTATCCTTCCTAAGGATAGACACAGAAGCACAGAGGTAAATTTACTCAAGGTCACACAGCCAGTAAGTAGCAAAGCTAGGATTTGAACACAGGCATTCTGGCACTAGAAACTGCTTTTGTAACCAATAATACTATATCAGACTATATCCAAAGTTAACGAGATAACATCAGCGATAGTAACAGCAGCAGCTGCCACCCGCAATGTTTATGTTGGGCCAGATGCTATAGTATGTAAGACATACACTTTTCTTGCCAAAGACCACAAAGTTCTCAAGTGGGTGAACTAGAATTCAAATGCTGACAGTTCAGGGTGCTTGTATTTGGGGGACAATAAAGGGCAGCAGGAGCTAGAATAAAGTTTAAGTGTGTGACATCAGAGAGAAGGTAACTGGCTTTACCTAGTGGCATGGGGTTTTAGATAGACTGAATTGTTGGAAAACTTCACAGAGTGACTTGTGAACTAAATCTTGAAATATCGCATATTCACCAGAAAATTCAATATAAAGGGAACAGTGGAAATAAAGGCTGGAGTCTGTTACGCTCAGGAGTGTCAAGCAATTTCTAAGGCCTGGGAAGAGAGTGGGTGGCAGGATAATATTGAAAATTTGTCAGAAGTCGCGGGCTAGATCACACAGAATCTTACTTGTCTTCCAGGAGATCTGAAATTTTTCAAATTTTTCCAATGTAGTAAAAGTAATGAAAAAGTAAAAAACCTAAATATCATCAAGGAATCTAGCAGCTAAGTCTGCAGCCCTTCAGACTAGTAGGAATTCTCTAGTTTATTTTCTCTAATAATGCATATGAGATGATTTGGCATTCTCCAATTAAAACTACTTACCCTCGAGTAAAATGGGCATTCTAATTTTTGATTTTATCTATTGCTTCAGTCTGCATAGGATACTGCATCCACCAATCTGCCAGGTATGTGGGCCCCAGAAAACTAGCAAAAGGGTTTTATTTGGGGGATTAAAGTGATGAGAGGTAAAACTTAGAAATACCTGGCATCGAGGAAGCACTAATACATGTATCTTGCCCACAGGAGAAAGTGGGAAGATGATTTTTCTGAATACATGAATCTCTGTGGTAATTCACCATCTTTTTGGCAAGTTTTCATTAGAGAATAAAGCCAGAAATTAATTAGAGGGAAGTAGTCTAGAGGAAATGTTAAATTGCATGTGACCAAGAGGGAACTTTAGGAGCCCTCTATAGGGGGTTGAGGGCTTTGGAGGGCTTTGGAGGGTCACTTAGGAAAATTTAGGGTTATTTTATATAACACAGCTATATAATGAAAAAAATAACTGGAACAAATGTGCTTGAGAATCACTGCCAGAGATTATAGAACTAGGAAGATCACTCAGGTGAGAAAACTTAAGGCTCAGGTGCCTTATCCAGGCTGCACCTGGAGAAGATGCCAAATAGTAGGTGACATCCTGGGACCACATGAGATCCAGGTTCTGCCTCAGTGACACAGAGCTCAAGAACAAAAAAGAAAGGGAAAAGGGAAAAAGAACTGTTGTCCTGTGGGATAACATCTGTTGAGGGTGCTATGTTGCTGTAGGATGGCTGGAAAATCTGTCTTCTGTTCCAATTAGGAAGTCCAATCTGCAGGATGACAGATCTTTTCCAAGTGTTAAGCCCCTGTGCCTTCAAGGCTGTCAGGCCAGAGTCATATTGAACTTCTATAATTTGACATGGTAAACTCTCAGGACTGAACCAAAAAGGGACCACAGGCCGTGGCACTATTCCTGGCCCACTGCTAAACTTCAATAGGCCATGCCCCCAAATCTGGAGCAGATGGAAGAAAATGCACAACCCCTAGTAGTTTCTCTGGACAGAAATCAGGAGTTGACCCAGGGTGGGCGTTTGGAAGGATTCAGCCTCCGTCCTGCCTGGTGCTGGGATCAGCTCACACGGCTCCTGTGTCCACGGGGTACAGAGAATACATTGTCCATAAGGAGGATTATTCTGTACAAGAAGCTCACACAAAGGGAGAGGTTGTTTCCAGCTGCCTGGGGGAGGTGAGGAGGGGGTGTGAAAAGGAACCAGCCTTGCACTAGGGCATTCCTGTAGAGCTCAGTTTCTTTCCTTCAGCAGTAGGACAGGGGTGGAATACACCCGCTCCAGTTCAGTTCTAATGCCAGGACCCAGTATGGAGTTAGAAGGAACACTCAGTTACATCTTTTTATCTTGGTTGTTTCTCAAGGAAGTATAAGGTACAGTGAGCCAAATAGGTAGGGTGGCAAAAGACATGAGAGGAAGAAGAGAATAGGGTGACCAGGGCAGTGAGTAAAAGGGAAGTTCAACAGTCACTGAATCCCTGCACCAGGGCAGAGTTGGAGAAGGAGTGGTCTTAGGCAACGGTGTAAAGCTGACATTGATTCATGAAGCTTCCATCTGCAGCATGAACTCTGTGCTGTGGTAACATCTCAGGGTTGACAGCAGCTGCTTTTTTCTCCAACCTAGACATAAGCCTGACAGGCAAGGATCTAATTTCATTCTCTGGAAGCCTCCAAAGTAGGGGATAGCACAGTGCTCAGGTAAAACAGAGCAGTGAGAAACCGAGGAATACTACCAGAGTGCAACAAGAAAGCCATCTTTGGCAAGTCCTCTCTGAGCAAAGAGGTCATGCCCTCTTCTTTGAAGAACACACCATAGTTTCCCCTCCTGAGGGAATACCCATGTTAGGGGTGGGAGAGGCTCTCCACTGACACCTTTACTGGGTTGGATGGGCCCCAATGTTAGTGATGCTTCATAGGTTTTTGTACTCCACAGCTGTGGGCGATGGAGTGTGGGCAGTGATAACACATGTTCCCAGAACGAAAAATATGGAGATGTGTGTGTCTCCAGCGCAAGGAACTTTTTTATTCAAGGGCACAGATGTAGGTAAGGTCCAGTGTATATTCTTGTTGGGGCAAGAAGACTTTTCAAATAATATGGTGGGAATGAAATCAGTATCAGCCTGGAATAATAAGGAGGTTGGGTTGGCACCTTTCAACAGGAGGCAACCTTTTGGTGGAGTAAAGGTCGGCAGGCACCAAAATTTGCCCCAGGGAAGTTAGGGAACCACAGCTTCAATTCTGTTCAATATGACAGTTAGCTTTGCCATTCAGTGGGAAAAGGTAAAGACAATGAACAACTGAGTGGGCTGGCAGATGAAGGCAGTACTGCTGATGTGAGGAGGGAAAGGTGAGGCATTACCTCAGAGCCAAGGAAATGTCTCCCCACGTGTTGTGTGCCATGGTCAGTGAACTTTATGGACACCATCTTGATGGAACATGAATGCATGTGAGATCTGAGACCACTTTTCCAGTCCTCTGCTGCCACAGCCTGGCAGAATTCTGCCTGGCAATGAACAAATGCCCAAGTACTGATGTGTGACAGAAGAAAACAAAAAAAGGCAGCTGGAAGATATGAGCAGGTTCTTCTCTTAGGGCTTTTAGATCAAAGTAATCAAAGATAAGAAAACTTTTCATGGAGCACAAATTAGAATTGTTTCGCAGCACCCTTGAAAGCCTCTGACATTACAGTCTCTGATCCCCACGTAGCTCTTGTAGATTGTCAGCAGATAAGCCTGTGTCAGCAGACACAGTGGCCATCAACTTAAAAATCTTTATACTCAGAGTAACCCTTTGGTCCACTTCTCCTGACTCACATCAGCCCTAGCCCACAAAGGAGTACTAAGAAAGGCAACTTAGGTTGGAGACCCAAACTCACTCAGCTTTATTAAAGCAGACAAAGGCCATGTGGGCAGCTCCATTCATCTGGCTCTTATTTGGGTCACAAACTCAGTGGACTGGAAGAAAATCTCCTGGCTAAGGGCAGGAATGAGGCCCTTGTATGAGGACAACGAAACCCTGATGAAAGATGGTGTGACATGCAAGTCCCTCTTCCCTCCAAAATAAGAAAACTAAGTCCAGAGAAGAAGGAGCTTTTGCATGTGCAAAGCAAAACCCTTTCTCACACAGTCCTGCCCAGTAGTGTCACTTCCTAGGAAGCCCTCATCTCCGGCCCCTCAACATCTTCCTGCATGTGTACAGGGTGGGGTAAAGGACAGAGGACTTTGTGGCTATTTCCTGGGTAAGAGCTTCTCAGAGGATGGAGAGTACAGCAGGCCCGAGCTTCACCAGAGCTGCAGGTGGACAGTTTGTCCCGGTCCAGAAGCCTTGTCACCTGCAGATTAGAGAAACAGCCAGGATGGCACCTGGACGGGAGGGCACACACCAGTATGCTCAATGGCCATAGAGGCTGCTGTTTCTAGCAGCTCAAGGTAACACTGGTTTTCAAACAGTGCTGAGTTCTCCATAATCGTGTGCCCATCAGCACATGACTGACACAAAGCAGTATCACATCAGGGTAAGTTCTGGATTGAGAGTTAAGGAGGTCAGTGGGGGAGATGTGGCTATAGAAACTATCCTATATTTCATATTATATATTATAAAACCCATTATTTCATATAACTGTGCTAAATGTTTCACATTCATTTGCTCATTTTCATCTTCACAACAACCCTATGAGGTAGGTATTACTATCACCACTTACAAATGAGAAAACAGGTTCAGAAAAATTAGGTCACTTGCTCAAGATCACAGAGCTAGTCAGCAATGAGGCTGTAATTTGTCTGACACTAAGAGGCCAGGGTTTTATTTTTTGTAGTACCCATCTAGGTTGGCTTGGGCATAGGCAATTTCACTCCCCAACTCTGCAAAGAACACATGGGAGTGGAAGTAGCTGGCCACACTCACCGCTGGTAGGGATGCATTGAAGCCGACTTGATGTTGGTTTTTATCCCACTTGGCATTTTCCCTAAAAGGAACATAAAGAAAGACACCTGAAGCACAGTAACTGTCATGATAAATCATAAATGTGGTTTCTCAGATTCCCTTCTGCCACCTTCTTTATCATCACAGAACCTCTTTGGCATCTGCCCCTGGGTGGCACAGATCAGAGGTGTGGTTCCTCACCTAGCTCTCTCCCTGAGAGAGGGGGAGAGTGGGGGGTGGGGGGGTGGAGAGAAGAACACACCCCAGCAGGGTCCTGCTCATCTGCTCTTGAAAAAGATAGCTAAATCAGTGTGACTACCATTTCCTGCCACAGACAAAAGAAGCAATACGTTCCCTTACTTTAATTGTCCCTTTTCCTAGGTAGCTTGACTTACACCTGAACTCCTCCTGACTATGCTCATACTTACGGATGTGAGCAGGTGAGAGAGAACAGAGAGAAAAGAATACAGGTAGCACCGGGAAACTTGCCTCTTTGTCAATTCCCAATGCATTACCAAATGATCTTAATTAAGGTCTTAGAACTGTTTCTTTACATAAGAAAAGACAGTGATAACACACCTAGTACCCAGAGTAAATGGGAGAGAAGGGTAGCTGAGAGAGAGGTCTGAAATGAGATTGGGAAACGAGAGAAGTTTCTGTTAATCAAAGTTCTTCATTCTCTGGGGCTTGTTATAGAATTCCAAAGTGAAATATTTTTTCCTAAAAATTTTCTAGGCCCCAATCCAAGGAAGAAAAGGAAAAAAGTCCAGTTCTTGGGATGCTGGGGACCCAGAGAATCCAGCTTATTTCCCCTCCCTGCTCATGGTGTGACACATTACCTGGTTGACCTGCTTGGGCCATTTGCACTCCACTGAGCATCGGCTGCTGCTGGCTTGGAGTTCCTGCCATCTGTACCTGCTGTAATCCTGAGGCTCCCCCAAGGATGGTCCCAGCTCCTGGTTGACCTGGCTGGCCAGGACCACTGGTGCCCGAGGGTCTCCAGTTAGAGAGCCCCTTCCCAAAGGCAACAGCTGCCACCAAGGCATTGGTATCTGCAGGGTTAAAGGTCTGCTTGTTTGGCCGGAGACCTGAAGAAAAAGTAAGAGAGGACCTTTAAGTATACACTAGTCCCAGCAGCAGGAAGATAGGTATGAGTTCCAGGGTTTGGAATTATGACTTCAGCAGCATCTAGAGCCCCTGGTGGCCCAGAAGGAAAGCCAAAGGATCCCCATGACTATCTCAGAATTCATCCTTCTCATCTCGCCATTTCTTCCACCTATGCCAGGCCCAACCTTTACTACAAAAGGCTAACAGAATGGATGCACACTCTTTCCTAAAGCAACTCATGCTACATCCTCATTTCACCACTACCAAAACTACCATTCCTGTTCCCACAATCATATCCCTCTTTCCTGCTCTATTTTGCCACCCATCCTTCATACCTCCACTCTCTGATTCTCGTTCCTCTTTGCTGATTTTCTCCAGAAGATTTGAGCACATCTTATTCAAGCTCTGAATCTGCTTCTGTAACACATAAATTTGTGTAGTGATTAGAGCAAGCAAGAAATGATTATGGGGAAGACTGTGCTTTTCCAGGGAAAACTTAGGTCTAATCAGCTGCCCATCCCTACCACATAGGAATGGTAATGCCTAGCTTCTCATGATGGGACTTGGAAGATGGAGGGGCAGCAGGACAGTGACAGTCCAACCTGAGCTACATCGGTGCCAATGCGGGCGGCATCCGTCGTCAGTTGCTTCTCTTGCTCTTCCACCTCAGGGTCAGGCTTGGTTCTCAGATGGTCAGGGACCACTTCATGGCTGAAAACAGGGACTCGTCCTTCCGTCTGCCTCTGTAACACAGATTTTATAGATCTTACTATGTACTCCAAGAAAATTCAATCTGGCCTGATGCATAGTTCCTTCCACAGGCAAACAGTACATTTTCAGGGAAAACACAACCTGAGATTTAGATTATCTAGCATCACTATTTCCCACACTCTAGCCTTCCTTTCTCTCTCCTCACAATCCTATCTCTGTGAGACCCAGGGACAACTCTCTGTCATATTTTAATCAAAGGCTGGGATAGACAAAATCATAAAAGAACATACTTCCTGTTTGAGAGAGATAATTGGAGGAGGTCTTGGGATAGGCCTCAGGTTAATTCAGTACTCTTTGTGAGTGGTTCCTCAATTCCAGGACACAAATCTAGGTCTCTAAAATGCAGTCCTCACTTCTTACTGCCATACACCACTCCACATTCAGAATGTCTGGAATAACCAACCAACAACTGTGCTCTAGGTCCTCATCTAAAAACTTAATTCTCCAAGTTGTACCCTTCTCTTACCATGAGATCTTCATCTCGGTCTGGAGATAACACCAGAGGGATTATGACCTGATTACGGAACAGTGGTGTCTTTTCATGCTTCAAGACCTTGTTCAGTGTGTTCAACTGTCCAGAGAGCAAGGCAAAGCTGTCCAGGACAGAGGGCCTGGTGGTAGCAAGAAAGTGTCAGAATGTTCCTGGTAAAATAGTTACTAAGGGGTTCTTCAGACTAGGACCATCCAGACACCCACCCCACCCCTCACTTCCCCCACCCCCTCCCAGAACCACAACTCTATGGCTGGACTAGATGGGAAACGGGCTAGTTCATGAGGATTGTGGAGTTAGTAAAGAGGGGACACATGCTCAGTTTCGTCACAGATGTAGATGTAGAAAAAAGGGGGAGGTGGATGGGGATGAGAACAGTGGCAAAATAGGAACCATAGCGACCCTGGTATCACTAAAAATTCAGAAACTAGGTAAAAGCCTCCTTTCCACTCTGGAAATAGAAGTCACACTTCCAGAGTAGGTTTGATCTGCAACATCTGTGACGAGACCCAGTATGAACACCACATTCCTACTGAAGTGAAGGACCTCATCCCAGAGAAGTCAAAGAGTGAGAACCAAAAGCTAAAAGCAATCTGAGTTGGGAAAGTAGGCATTTCCCTACATCTTTGCCAGAGGCCCTAAGCCAAACTTCACCTGTTAGGAAACCCAGTTCTTTCCAAATCAAAAGATAATGCCAAAGTGATAAATAGTTACATCACTGGAGTTGCCCTAGCCACCTGAGGTTCATCCCCCCCACCCTTGGTGCCCTCCCCAGATTGCCCTGGCAATCCTTACCAGGTCAGCCGGTCATACTCGTTTTCCAACTTGTAAATGAAACTCCCCAATGAGTTCTTCAGATCACCCACTTGATTCAGCAGTGCATCTAATGACGCCTCAAGCTGTTTCTCCTCCCTCTGCACCAATAGTAACAGGTTGGTTACTCAAATGGGTGTGAATATGACACATACAGAGAAGGCTGAAAAGTCAGGGAGACAGTGCACAACACTAGTCAAGGGACACAGGTGCTCACTGGCACAGGACAGGCAGATGGTTAACTACCTTTGGTATCTGGGTTATACACAGCATCAACCCTTAGACCTTTCAACCCATTCACCCTACCTACTGCTTCCTTTCTCTCCTCACCTTCTAATCCATGCCTGGCACATCCTCTCATTGAGAATGTGACCAGACATAATATCTGAGGGTTAATTATCTTTGGTGCACTGTTGCAGCCTGCTCCAGCTTTCTTTGTCCTAGAATTTGTCTTATGCTTGGGGGGCCATATACAGGAAGACCATATACGGTCTCCCGTTTTACTTCATGTCGTTTTTAACAACTTTCAAGCACAGGCTCATAAAAATGATGCAAAACCGTCTTGCAGAGTCTCCAATGTGCATGAGAGAAGCCTTGATCCACTATTGGCCTCAGATTATAATTAGCTAAGATTTTCTTCACCGCGTCCGGGAATTCCTTCAACCCTCTGATGTCTCTCCAATTATAGACCCGCTTGGACTGTATCCGATGGCCTCTACCCAACAGCCTTGGCCGATGCACCGGCCAATCCACCACTTTCTTGAGTCATCTTCCTTGGGTTGCATCTTATCCTTCTCACATTACAACCAGATCCTTTCCCAACCCCCAGAAAATCTGTGCTGCCTCCTTCCTCCAGACGTAGCCTTAGCTTCTGTCTCGTAGCCTTAGCTTCTGTCTCCTGTCAGCCAGGCTCCGCCCCAACTCTCCAGTTGGCCTCGATCCCTCTCCAGTTGGCCTCATCCCGCATCCCGCGTTCCCTAAACCGTCAGCCGCGGACTCTGCGGCTTCCCCCAAACCCCAACTCCTCACTCATTCCTGGGCCAGCCACACTTAGTCCCGCTACCCGAAGATAGCTAGCGGCCAGCAGCCCTGAGCCAGTTCTTACCTGCATTGCTGCGGCAGCGACTTCCTCTTCCGGTTTCCAAGTCAGCGAGTCACAGGGTAAGGACCTCGTCCACCAATCAGAGACTCAGAACTTGGCCCTCCCACACACTTCCGGTTCCTGCCGGGTGCGCGGTAGCCGGGTCAGGGGTCACGAGTGGAGCATCTCCCCTGGCCCGGGCCGGCGCGGGAGGGCTGTGTGATGGCCTCGGAGCGCCCGGAGCCGGAGGTGAGGGGCGGGCGGGCGCGCTGCTGGGCTCCGGCATCTGAGGGAGAGGCCCCGGCGTCCAGGGGCGGCTGTGGCCTTCCCGGGTCTGGGGGCTGCCGGACCGCCGTCCGCTGATTCCTCGGGATTGGGAGGGGTGAGCAAAAAGAGAAACTCGTTTTGTTTACTGAAATTTCATCCGCTCGACAGGCTCCCGTTTTCTCGGGCTCTTTGACCAAACAATGGTATTAACAAAATCTGTATTGCTTTTCTGTTGCAGTTTCACTGGGCCACCCGGCAGTAGACTGACTTTGCCGGTTTCTGCTTTTCTCAAACATTTGGAATGCCATAGACAGCATAGATTAGTATTAGTGCTCATGCATTTGGAGAGTAGCTTTGGTTTTTTGAAACAAGTCAAAACATTTGATTCAGAGTGAAACCTCGTCCCACTACTGGCGCTGTAATTTAGCTATCCGAAACTTCAGGCAAGTCCAGACTTCCCCAGATCCTGTCTCCTTTATAAAATAGCTATTTCATAGGATGGTTTGAGCATCGCATATGTTAAATCAGAAAGTGCATGTTCGGCGTCCATTAGGTGCTAAGGGCTGTGCAAACTTTGCATTTTGTTACACTTTAACACTATCTATTCTGATGTACCTAGAAAGGAACTAAAAGGTGAGAGGTTAACTATCTTAACTCAAGTGCTACTGGACTGAGGTATAGCAGAATTTTGGAGTTAGAAGTGAGTATACAATCTCAGATTTAGAAGAATATCACTAGGAGAGGTGTCCAGTATCATAAGAGGACATATGAGTAGGTGGCAAGTGATAAAGGAGGATTTATTATAAAAAGATATTTGAATTGTATGTCACACAAGTAGTAGTCATTACTCAGTGCTTACTGCATGCCAGGGGCCATTCTCAGCACCTTTAATTAATGCTCTCAACCCTGTGAATTAGACTCTCTTAGCCCCATTTTTAAGTTGAAGAAACTGAGAAAAGAATAACAGAGTTATACAGCTGTTAAGTAGGTGGTCTGGCTTCAGGTCTGTTCAGGTCTATTCTGAACCATATATTTATAGTATAAATAATAAAGTAACCTCAGGATGGTAAATCTCCAGCTCATTGGAATTTGGTGTGATGAAGATTGAATATGGTTGTGGGAAACTATGCCCTATTTAAAAGAAGCAGACATGATGACAGGGGTAGCTAGAATAGCACTTGTCTCAGAAATAGCAATACTGAGGACAAACATGAAAGTGAAATATGTTTCATTATGGATTAAAATGAGAGAAATGGAGGGGAAATACAGCATACATTTTAAGCAAATGTTGAAAACAGCACACAGTCCAGTAAAAATCTAATACAAGGTACACAGTAAATCTTCTAGTAGTCACATTTGAGAAGGTAAAAGGAAACAAGTGAAATCAACTTTAATAATGTAGTTAACCCCATATTTCCAAAATGTTGTTTCAACGTGTAATAAAAATTAAGAGCTATTCAACTTGTTTTTGTATCAAGTCTTTAAAATCCAGTCTGTATTTTCCACTTATAGTACATCTCATTTGGACTAGCAACATTTCAAGTGCCCAGTAGCCTCATATCGTGGTGGTTACCACATGGAACAGTGCAGATCTAAAGTAACTTGTAGTTGAGACATACCTCCTGGGAGTCTCATTTAGCCCAAAATTAAGGATTCCTTATGTTCTTGTTTTGCATTTCTGGAAACTTTATCTCAGAAGAGTTCTGCCCCTAAGCATAAGAAAGTGCGGTTGTTATTGATATAATCCAGAGAGAAAGATTGGGTGCGGTCAGATTTAAGAAATCATTCATTCATCAAATACTTAAAATATTTTCTGAGTGCTGCTAAGGACTCAGACTTGTGCTAAGTATCAGGGTGGATATGAGCACTGTAAGACATTGTACCCTGTTTTTTTGTGGCATCAACAAGCGTTGAATTATGATAAGTGCTGCAAAGGAAAAATATGGAGTGAATGAGTGTCTAACAGAGGTTTTTAACCTACTTTGTTAAGGAAGTGGGGTTGGGTGGCTTATGAATCTGGCAGTTTGTTAGAGGAATGACATTTAAGCCTGAAGAGTGAGAAGTTGGCCATGAGAGCTAATTCCAGGCCAAGGGAATAGTGAAAATCCTGAGGTGAGAAGGAACTCAGAGCCATCAGGGAGCTGACAGGAAGCAGCTGCTGATGTGGATGAGGAATAGCTAATGTGGGGTGCTTGAGACTTTTAATTAAAAGTCTCCATGAAACAGACACTAATATTAACCCTATTTCACAAATGAGGAAACTGAGGCACAGAGTTTATGTGACTTCACTGACTGCGGGCTTGGAACCAACAATCAGCAGAACCAGCATTTGACCCTAGGTGCTATAACAATAGAGTGCTTGCTCTTGATGGGAGGGATAGGTGAGCAATGAGGCCGGGAAAGAAGATTCAGGTTGAGGCCATCCTGGAGACAAGATTTTGGCCTAAGTGCAGTGGTAAGGAGGCTTCAGACAGTCCGGGGGGGCAAATACATTATTTCATAGGAGTCTGTTAATAGGAAACAGCACAAGAGTTTGAAAAAACTAAAAGAATAATTTGTACCTTAACCACAAAGAGACAGGTGCCAAAAAAAAAAATATCTAGGCCATGTTTCTTTCATCTGGTATACACAGTATGTAACAGAATGCCTATAATGTTTTATTCATCTGGTTGTAAATGATCTGTAGGCCTCAATAAATGTTCCAAAGAATGATAAGCTGCTTTTATCATTATGCTGACTCCTTATTAGTTGCAGTAACATCCTTATGAAGCAGATTTTCTTATCCATACATTATCAATGAAATTTGAGGCATGAAAAACTTGCCCAAGCTCACCCAGATAGCATGTAGTAGAACCAGATTTGAATTCAAGTCTCTGACTCCATAGCTTTGCTTTGTCTCGGCCAGGCTACTCCAAGGGTAGTGCACTTCAGGTTTGGGGCCTAAACACTGGGAACTTGAGCAACTTACAAGTATGAATCCTGTGAGAACATAACTAATTCAGGGAGTCTTGAACATTAACGTGGAAAAATCCCTTGGAACTATTTAGAGGTAGATTCCTGAGCCCCATTACAATTCAGTTGGTCTGAGGAGGTGCCCAGGAACCTGCATTACAATAAGCACCTCAGATGATTCTGATGCAGCTGGTCCTTGGCTCACACTTTGAAAAATACTGTTTTAGCTGCTTACATTAATTCTTAAGTCTTCTGGTTCTGATAAATTCCATCTTGAATGTGAAGAGAAATTAGAGACAATGTTTTGAAACATAATAGTTGACTTTGAAGGCTCGTGTATAAGGAGGTATGTCCTGAGTTGAGGCATATGTTCCAGGTGTCAGTTTGAACTGACCGTGAGTTTATCATTCAGATTAATCCTTTGAGACAATGAAGCTGAGCAGTAGTAGAATTAAGCAACCTACTAGGGATCTGAAGAGACTTTCCTAATAGTACAGTGCTCAGCTGTACCCTCCATCTTGTTTATCCCACTTTCCCTCCTTACTTAGCATATCCTACGCAGCCTTCACTGTCATTTTCTCCTAAAACCCTCGCTTGGGTCAGATTATTATATTCTGTCACAGAACCACATTCTTATCTTTTGGCAGGACCACATTCTTATCTTTACTCAGTTTATAATAATAAAATAATCAGAGTGATTGATTCATGGGTTTTTTTCCCTCCACGACAGGGTAAATTTTGTGACAGCAAAGAATGCCAATTTTTGCTTACCATTCATATCCTTTGAGCCTAGCAGAGTGCCCAGCATGTCTTAGGCTGTCCACAAATGTGTTGGCTGATGAATGAGTGCACGTCCACTTTCTTTTGTTCTCTTTGGACTTGATGGCATTCTGATCAAATTAGGGAAATTAAACTGGAAAGGGATTTACTACAAGACAGAACAGCACTTTAAGCCTCAAAACAGAATAGCAGGCTGAATTTATCCAATGTAATAGTATTAATTGAATAATTGTATGTATCTTTAAAAAAGCCAGCTGCATGAGGACAGAATGGGGGATGTGTCTTAGTAGCCGCACAAGTGAGAAAGTCATGGAAGTTTCCTGAGTCCACAGTATGATAAAGCTTTTCAAAAAGTAAATAGAAAGTAGGAGACTGAATCTGTGACCTCACCCAGGTATTGTGCTTCATTCTGGCCTCCACGAGTAATGTTGAAAAGCAGACCAGCCAGAATTCATTCATAGGCATGTGATCTAAGATAGAAAATATTTAGGAAATGAAACCATGCCATTTGAAACATACTTAAAGAGCTAGGAGATATTTATTAGGGAGAAGCAAAGACTCAGGACTGTTAATAAATGTCTGCTAGATCTTCTTTACCAAAGGGTCATACTTTCCTTGTGTAAACTTAGGAGGTAAAACCAATAGTGGATTAAATATTTCCCAGAAAAATATTTTAATAATGGGCCAAGAGAATATCCAGTAGACAGATTCTGGCTCAATGTGAAGAAACTTCCAAGTATGTCATTAAATGGGGAGGAACACAAAAAAAAAAATTGAAGTGAATGACCCTGCAGGACTTCTTCCAGTCTCCAAAACACACATATTATTCATATGTGTGTTTATACAAACACTTTTAGCATATAAAGTGCTTTCAGACATCATTGGGATATGTGGTAGTATTTTAAATAGAGGAGGAAATTAATTTTCAAGCCCAGAGTCTTCCTCTATCAGATCAAATTTCTTTTCATAACACTGTTCTTCCTTTTAAAACAAATCTATTAGAATTCACACCAGAACCCGTCTCCCCAGATTCCAGAAACAGTAGAAAGAAGATAGTACCAGAAAAGAACATGAGAGGGAAATAATTTTCATGGAAGCAAAGGGATAATAGAACCACCTAGTTGTTTTTTTAATTTATTTGTTTATACATACAAGAACTGGGGTACAGGCCAGAGGTGCGGGGAGTGAGAGGATTCACCAGAGACAGAATGGGAGCAGAACAGGCAGGTTGGCTGAAATACACTGCCAGGGGGAGCAGTGGGCGAGTCAGGAGAGGTCTGCTGCACCATGTGGGTCACCTCGTTGGCCGGGATCAAACTCAAATAGCTTCATAGTGCTGATGCTTAACCCCTTGCATCACAAGGGAGGCTCCTAGTTTTCTGTAAAATGGATGAGACAGGATAGGAACTCGTTAACACCAAAAAAGCAGATGTTGACCAAAGTGAAAAATTAGGAATCATGGGTAAAATGAACATAGCTTGAAACGGAAGAGAATAAATATAGCTTGTGAGTGCAATTTCCTTTATCCATACATTCATTCACCAAATAGTATTTGAACACTTAGTGTGTCTTGGCTAATTGCTAGGAATCCAGCAAAGAAATTATATAGACGCAGCACCTACCTCCCCAGAGCTTTTAGACTGGGAGAAACAAACATTAAGAAGTAGACAAATACTTCATTCTAAACTGCTGGGTTCTGTGAGGAAGTACAGCCTGCTTTGTATATGCCTGACAGAGGTTAGTGCCAGGGGTCATGGAAAAATCTTTTATTAAACCCAGAGTTGCCAAGATTTCAATCTCAAGGAGGGAGTGACCAAATTTCTCCAACTGTTCTTATGGTGATCAGGATTCTTGGATATAGGCTCTCCCCACTTTAACCTGGGCTCAGTATGGGCCAGAACTTTTCTTGGTGTTTACTTGCACAGCTGAAACAGGCTGGCTGGCATTTGGGGGAAAAGTTTTTACTGACTACCAAAGAGGAACTAAAGGAACAGTTTCCAGACGAGTGTGATTAGAGACTAGTAGAGTTAGGAGTTCCTAATAACAAGTAATACCTTGCTATTATTCGTATGTGTGTTTATACAAGCACTTTGAGCTTATAAAGTGCTTTCATCCATCATTGGGATAGGTGGTGGTATTTTATAGAGAAGGCCATTAACCTTCAAGCCCTGAGTCTCCCCTATTAAATCGTATTTTCTTTCTGTAACACTGTTCTAAAACAAATGGAACTAGTGTGGTTGAGACTAGTGTAGTGAGGAGAATAATGTGTTGATTGTGATTAGTTTTAAATGTTACATTTGCTTTGCTTAAAACATACTAATGAATTCACTTAATCCACCAAGTTTCATTGAGTATCTGACATTCCAGGTACCGCAGTGGGCCCTGGGGCCAGAGTGATAAACAGAAAGGACTGCTGATTTGGGATATCCTTTCCATTCTGATAATCCTGAGCCCCAACCCATCCTTTTTTAGATAATCTTAACCAGCATCCAGCATAGTTAGCTCATAGATAAAAGCAGTTACTAACTGCCAGCACCAGCTTAGCCGGTCCTGAGGGAGAGCTTGCTCAGTTTCTGAGAGTATTCCTCCCTGAGACCAGTGGTCAGAGAAATCATTGCTACAGTTTCCTTCTTTGCCACTAGACCCCTTTTCTGTTTTCAGGAACTTGCCAGTACAATTTGATGGGCTCTTTTGAGAGGGCTGGTAGTTAGAAGTGATGGTAGATAACTTTATCTACTTTGCCTAACTGGCTTGGAGATTTTTCTGCAACTTACTGTTTTCTGAAGCTACGTTAGTAGTCATCTTTGACACCTTTCTTTTTGTTACTTTCCTCCCTACTTACAATTAATCACCAGTTCTTGTCTGTCTTATTCTAAAGATTCCTTAAAATGCAACTAAGCTCACTTGCTCAAAAGTTAGTTCAGCTGACCTTTATTTATTTATTTATTTATTTATTTATTTATTTATTTGATGCTTATAACATGGCTTTATCCATGAAAGCAGTTGTAGTTTTGCATTCTAACTCAACTCCTTGTCATCAGGGACCCGTCGCAAACTGGGCCTCCCCTGGTGGCGCAGCGGTTGAGCGCTGGGCTGCGAAGCTGCCTGCAGCCTCTGCAGCGCCAGTTCGATCCCCAGCCACCAGCAAGGGTCCCACATGGCGCGACAGACCTCTCCTGCTGCACCCACTGCTCCTCTCAGCAGTGTTCTTCCTCACTCTGCCTGTTCTGTTGCCCACTCTGGCTCTGGTGAATTCTCTCACCCTCCCGCGCTTTTGACTGTACCCAGTGCTTGTATAGATAAATAATAAATCTTAAGAAAAGAAAAGAAAAAAAAAAAAACAAAAACTGTTCACACAATGGCTGCTTTGAGTAACTCTGGTCTAGGCCACTGTTCTGTGGTCGCTAAGGAGCTTTCTGGTCACTAAGGAACTTTCTAAATCATACAGTAACCAGAGGAATTTTTTAAATGCAGATATAATATTGCCCTGCCAAAAAAAAGATTCTCACGTCTTGACCTAATTCTTGGGATAAAAGCCAAAATCCTAGCCAGTGCTGACCTCAGCACAGTGTAAGAAAGCAGTGTAATAAGGAATGGTAATTCCCCCAAAGTATAATTTCAGGTAGTATGGAGACATAACATCAAATGATATTGAACCACAACTTCTGGTTACTTTGTCTTTATTTTTCCCATTAGGTCAAGGTATCCTTTCTGCTTGTAAAGCCCATCCTGTTCCTTCTTGTTCCCACTTTAAATCTTCTCTGCTCTCAATTCCCCAGTTTTATCCATTTGTCACTCTCATTAGAGGGGCCTGTGTTTAACTTATGACCTTACACCTACTAGTTATGTTAAGTCACTTAACTTTTTTGGACCCCAGTTTTCTTTTGTCAAATACTTTGTGTGAAGATTGAATGAGTTCACTTATATAAGGAGCCTACTATTGTGCCTGGTAATAACCTGTAATAGTTAACTTTTCTTATATATTCTTGCTGAGTGCCAGGCACTGTGCTGAATACTTCATGTGCACATATTCCCTTACTCCACATAACAGCACTGTTAGATTGGTATTAGAATTATTTTATGTTGCTTTACATAAGATAATCTCATTTTACAAATGAGGACAATGAGGCCTCCCCAGTGGCGCAGCGGTTGAGAGCTGGGTTGCAAAGCTGCCCGCAGCCTCTGCAGTGCGGGTTCAATCCCCGGCTGCTCCCAGGCCACCAGAGGAGGGTCCCACATGGCGCGCAGACCTCTCCTGCCGCCCGCTGCTCCCCTCAGCAGTGTACTTTGGTCCTTCTGCCTGCTCTGCTCCCCGCTCTGGCTCTGGTGAATTCTCTCACCCTCCCGCGCTTCTGACTGTACCCAGTACTTCTATAAATAAATAAATAAATCTTTAAAAAAAAAAACAAAAAACCAAATGAGGACAATGAGGCTTGAAGAGGTTAAGTACCTTTTCCAAGGATCTTACAGATCACAGGCTGCTAAGTGGCCAAATTGGGGTTCAGATCCATGCTGTCTGATTCTGATACTCTTGCACTTAGCCTCTGCAGTGTGCCACTAAATATATTTTCTGCGCTCAATAAATATGAGTCCCTTCCCTCTTCTTGCCTTCTACTTTCATCTCTGCCATTTTCCAATATCTGTGTCTGTATGTCTTTTATCCTTGCTTTCTGTCTTGGAGCAGACTTTATTCATCTTTAGTCATTACATCTCTCCATACTCTTCTAACATCAGGCCCCCTTCTTTATTGCTATTCCGGGGCTGGTTTTTGTTTTTTTTTTTTTTTAAGATAGATTTATTTGTGCATGCAAGAACTGGGGTACAGGCCAGAGGTGCAGGGGGTGAGAGGATTTACCAGAGACAGAGTGGGGAACAGAAGAGGCTGACTGACTGTAGCAGGTGAGACAGGAGAGGTCTGCTGCGCCATGCGGGAGGCTCCCTGGCCGGCCAGTGATCTCACTCATGCTGGCTGTGGTTAGCTTCACATTGCTGTGTTTAACCCTTTGCACCACCAGGAAGGCCCCGGGGCTGTTTTGATCTCTTGTCCATGCATATGTCCCCACGGGGGAGGGGAAAAATTCACTTTCTTTTGGCACCACATTTCTCAACATGCAGGCATTGACTTCTATTCATTTCCCTTCTACCACTCTCTCCAGTCCTCCAACTGGGCATCGCCCCATACTCCATTAGTCAGGAACACAGGTAAGTTATTTGTAATTCATCTAAAACAGGAACAGAGTAATCTTTAAGGCAATAGCAAGGAAACAAAGGAGTGTTGCAAGAAGGTTTACTCTGAAAGAGACATTGAAGGAGTTCAGGTTAGTTGACCCTTGTTTTCTCTGTTGTGTCCTAGCACTTTTGTCTGCTAGGACTGAGAGGGTTGAGAGACTGGCAGTTCTGGGTAGAATAGGCGAGGCTGCTGGCCAAGGGTAAATAAAGGATTGGTAAAGACCTGCTAGATTTGGCCCATTGGCAAAGTGATGAGTTCTTTCTGTCAAAGTGCAGCTGCCAGGTCCAAAGGAGAGTGTTAGTCTGTCCTAAATCAGTATTTGGCAGGACTTGTATGATAGATGGACACAAACTTGAACAAGGGAACTGATGCTTATTAGGAATATTATTGAACTGACTTCCTATGAGTGAATGGAAGGAAGGAACTAGAGCTTTGACAATGTGGAAAGGTCACTTCCTCTGTATAGTGGTCTATAGAGGGGACTGGGAGCAGAGCTGAGAACCAAATCCTTGGGGGTACCTTGCACAGAGGTGGGAGTGACTTTGCTTCTCACTATTGGATCGTGAGCCCTTGGATAAGTTACTTGCACAGTGATCTTTGCTTACTAGGAGTGAATTTTTAGACTTTTACTAATGTCTCCTTGTCTGCAGGTGGAAGAAGCTGGGCAGGTGTTCCTGTTGATGAAAAAGGATTATCGTATCTCCCGGAATGTCCGCCTGGCTTGGTTTCTCAATCACCTGCATCAGACTGTGCAGGCCACACCTCAGGAGATGCTGGTGAGCCCCCAAAGCACAATAGAATATGAGGGCTCGTCCAGAGGATCTCTGTTTTTTTTTAATTTTTTTTTTTTTAAGAGAGTGCTGGAACACCCTTAGGATGAGAGACTCAACTCTTGAGGAATCTCATTCTAAAAGGGGCAAGTTATTTCTCCAAGTTATGCTCACATGATGATTCCACAGGGGAAATTTTGCTTGATAATTTTTCCAGGTAGTGGAAGGAAGAATGTATGGTTGGGTTGCAAGAGATAGAGCTAATGGTATGTGGTTTTTGGATATGAAAGTCAGGTCCTGGAAAGAAAGGGTAAATCCTCCCTAACCCTCTCCTTTTCTCTCTACCCTCCTTGCCAGCTTCAGTCTGAACAGGAATTGGAAGTCCTCAGTGTCCTACCTCCCGGGTGGCAGCCAGATGAACCGGTGATCCCAAGGCCATTCCTCCTCGTACCTTCCACCCGAGTCACCTTCCTGGCTTGGCAGTATCGATTTGTAATTGAGCTGGATCTTAGCCCGTCTACTGGCATTGTGGTAAGGGGTTGGGATATAGTAAGAATAAAAGATGGTGTGGGGGTTGAAAAGGAGATGGGGAGGCCTGGAGGAAGTAAAAAATAATCCAAACCTACCAGTGTAGAAAGGAGATAGACCTGTAAAGGAATGGCCAGTGTTTGAAGACAGATCCCATTACATCCGTGGCACTGTGTTTGGCGGTACTACCAACTTTAAGATCAGAGTCCTGTCAACCCATGGAAGCTGCTTGTTTCTGCGCTGTCAGAGCTGCCGTTGATTTCCCTTGAGATCTTTTCTTGTATTGCCCTCAGGATGATTCCACAGGGGAGATCTTGTTTGATGAAGTTTTCCATGCCCTCTCCCGCTGCCTAGGCGGGTTGCTTCGGCCTTTCCGAGTGCCTGGATCTTGCATTGACTTCCAACCTGAGATCTACGTAACTATCCAAGCCTACTCCTCTATTATTGGCCTACAGTCCCACCAGGTACTGCATCCTTTCTCCAGGTTTGACCTTTGACCTAATTTCTGATAATCCATTGACTTTTCATGCCCAAAGTCCCTAGCTCTGCCAACTTCTTGGGCCTCTCCTCTTGAGAAGAATCAGTTTCTCTGGTCTTAAAGAACCTTCCCATAGACTTTAGGTCAGTTAGCATCAGTTGGACATGGGCCTTTCTCCTCTAAGTCTGGTTCTGGCCACTGTATGTTTATCACCCTCTTCTCCCCTACTTTAGTTTCATCAAAAGGTTTGCTATTTTCCTGACCTGGCTATACCCCCAGGAGATGGTCTTTTGCAATAGTTTTGTGATTTTTAAATATACCCAGAAACATAATTTCTTCCAAGGACAGAGAAAGGTTATTTTTTCTGAAGGCCCTAAGAACTTTTGGGTGTAATGAGGACCATACAGATAATGACAGGCCTTATCCAGCATCCAGCAGGCTATCATGAGACATCCTTTTGGAGAACATCCAAGTCTGTTACTAGAATATCTGTTTTTGGCTTAGATAAACATTGGCCCAGTTTCCCCTCATCTGCTCTTAACCACCCTTAACTCATTGGTAGGGGTGAAACTATCCCCAATGGCTGCATCATTACCTTAGCTATCAAACTGGCATTGAGAGACAGGGATACATGAAACAGCATCCTAGGGTCTCAAATTTGGCGCTTGCTTGGATCCCAGCCCTTCAGCCTGGTTTAAGTGCTGTCTTAGTGCAGCTGTTAAAACTATTGGTTATGAGCTACTCATTGACAGAGGCTTTGTA
Organism: Talpa europaea; assembly: GCF_964194135.1. Lineage (NCBI taxonomy): Eukaryota > Metazoa > Chordata > Mammalia > Eulipotyphla > Talpidae > Talpa > Talpa europaea. Next base: position 26,571,153 of record NC_140076.1, read on the forward strand.
GGCACTGATGGCCACACAGAGAAAGCATGGCTGTTAGGCAATTACTCAATACTTGGTTCCATTCAGGAAATACTTCCTGAAGCCTGTCTATCCTAAGCCTAGACTAGGTCCAGAAGACAGATGCATCAGATACTATCCCTATCCTCATGAGAGGAGTTGAGAATTTAGTGGGGGAGACAGATATTAAGGAGCTAGTTTTCAGTTGAGTGCAGTAAGGGCACTATTAAGTTATGAATCCAGTGATATGGAAACACCCAGGCAAACCCAGGGCAGCAACAGGGATGATTTTTGGACAAAGACATTTAAATTGAGTCTTCAAGGGAGAATTGAGGTTAACCATTTAAAGAAGGGGACGTGAGGGGCCTCCCTGTTGGCACAGGGGGTTAAAGCACCGCACTATGAAGCAATCCACAGCCTTGGCAGCATGAGTTTCGATCCCCGGCCCTCCAGGGAGCAACACACATAGCGAGGTAGACATCTGCTATCTCGTCTGCTGCTCCCCTCAGCAGTGTATTTCAGTCTGTCTGCCTGTTCTGTTCCCCACTTGTCTCTGGTGAATCCTCTCACCCCCACATCTCTGACCTGCACCCCAGCTCTTGTATGCATATATAAATAAATCTTTAAAAAAAAATAAAATAAAATAAAGAAGGGGACGTGGGCTTTCCAGGCAGAGGGGCCAGCAAAAGCAAACACATAAAGCAGTGAGGCTGTGTTCTCAACCACAGGTGCTTTAGGAAACTACATGTTATTCCATGTGACACAGTAGCATTTAAATGTGGGAATTTGTGTGGAGGTAGTGAGACTGGAGAGGTAGATTGGGGCCAGATTATGAAAGACCTTGAATATAATGACTAAAGACTTGTACTTTATTTTTTAAGGGAGTTTAGTGTGATTAAGAACGCTGGATCTGGAATCATATTGCATATATTTGCTTTCTGACTGAACCACAAAGTCAATAGACTTTGTGCCTTTAAGCAAGTTACTTACCCTCTACTGTTTTCCAAAATGGACATATTAATAGTACTTATGGTGATTGAATTCATACATATCAAGCACTTAAAACAATATCTGCCACATAGAAAATGTGCAAATGTTAGCTATTAAAACTATTAGCCATTAAAACTATTAGCCATAGATAGTAGGAAACCATTGAAGGTTTTAATGGACAGTAACAGGATCAGATTTGTACATTAGGGAGATGACACTTTTTTGCGGCCAGAGTGGAGAATGGATTGGGGGACGAAGTGTGGATGTGGGAAGAACAGGCTGAAGATTATTGCAGGATGGGAGAAGAGATGAGGCCTGAACAAGGATGGCAGCTGTGGAGAAGGAAAGGACTTAGTTGAGCCCTAGGGCCACTTGTCAACCCCAAGACAGCTTCTTCATCATCTCTCAAATCCCTCAAGCTATATCCTACTGCTCTTTAAAAATAAATAAATAAATAAATAAATAAATAAATAAATAAATAAATAAATCACTTTTATATAACTGGCCATTGAAGGAAATTTGAAAAATACATAAAATGTTAAGAAAAAACAAAAGTCATCCCTAATATACTCTCCAAAGATAATTACTATTAACATTTTATAGAATCTCCTTCTTGTTTGTGAGTCTATAGTCGTTCTCCCTCATCACCACCCTCCTTCCAAAGAGAGGAGACACATCAGAATCATTTCAAACACTCAATTTTACATCCTGCTTTTTAAAATGTATCATGTGGGCCTCCCCAGTGGCGCAGCGGTTGAGCGCTGGGTTGCAAAGCTGCCCGCAGCCTCTGCAGCGCCGGTTCAATCCCCGGCTGCTCCCTGGTCACCGGAGGAGGATCCCGCATGGCGCGCAGACTCTCCTGCCGCCCGCTGCTCCCCTCAGCAGTGTCCTTCGGTCCTTCTGCCTGCTCTGCTCCCCGCTCTGGCTCTGGTGAATCCTCTCACCCTCCCGCGTTTCTGACTGTACCCAGTGCATGTATAAACAAAACAAACAAATAAATAAATAAAAATGCCTCTATAAAAAAATAAATAAATAAATACCTTTAAAAAAAAATAAAAAAGAAAAAAAAATAAAATGTATCATGTGAGCATTTTTCTGTGTCACTAAATATTCTTTGAAAATGTGATTGTATCATCTTTTATTATATACTTAACCAGACCTTTGTTGTTGGACACTAGGGTTGTCCTAATTTTCACTCTGGAAGAGTGAAACAATACAGCTGTGAGCATCTTTCTCACTTTTTTTGTTTTTAAAGATTTATTTTTTGGACCTCCCCTGGTGGCGCAGCGGTTGAGCGCTGGGCTGCAAAGCTGCCCACGGCTTCTGCAGCACCGGTTCGATCCCCGGCCACCGGCGAGGGTCCCACATGGTGCGACAGACCTCTCCTGCATGCCTACTGCTCCCCTCAGCAGTGTATTTCATCAGTCTACCTGTTTTGGTCCCCGCTCTGGCTCTGGTGAATTCTCTCACCCTTCCGCGCTTCTGACTGTACCCAGTGCTTGTGTAAATAAATAAATAAATCTTTTAAAAAAAATTATTTATTTATGCATACAAGAGCTGGGGTACAGGCCAGAGATGGGGGGGGGGGTGAGAGGATTTACCAGAGACAAGTGGGGAACAGAGCAGGCAGATTAACCGAAGTACACTGCTGAGGGGAGCAGCGAGTCAGTCAAGAGAGGTCTGCATCGCTATGTGGGTTGCTCCCTGGCTGGCTGGGGATCAAACTCATGCTGCAGAGGTTGCAGATAGCTTCATAGGTTGTGTCTTAACCCCCTGCGCCACCAGGGAAGACCCATTTTCTCACTTTTTTATAGCCCAGTTCCTACTCTTCCTCTGATTCTGCTTTTCCTCTCACAATCAGTCCTGCTGAGTGGTATAGAGCCCCCCTCTTCCCTCTCCGGCTATTATCAAGCACTTACCCAGGTCTGAGGAAGGAGTGAAGAAGTATTGTTGCACAGGAGGGCAAGGTTTTAGGAGACAGAGTGGGCATGTGAGACAGGTATAGGAGTCTGGTGGAGAAAGGGAAGAGCAATCCTTAGGGCCACCCCAGGGGCCAGCAGGCCTGTATTACATTTTTCTGACAGGGCACTTACTTACTTCTATTAAAAGTAGAAAGGAAGAGCTGCAGTAGACCTTTCCTGACTTGCCCACTGCTCCCCTCAGCAGTGTATTTCAGTCAGTCTGCCTGTTCTGCTCCCCACTCTGTCTTTGGTGACTCCTCTTACTCCCCACACCTCTGGCCTGTACCCCAGTTCTGGTATGCATAAATAAATAAATCTTCAAAAAAAAAAGTAGAAAGGAAGAAACCCTATGGAAAAAGAGGAATTTTCAGTAGTACCTAAAAGGAAAAATAGGAGCACAGACAGATTTAAATATCTAGCAGGGCCTCCCTGGTGGCGCAGGGGTTAAAGACACAGTGCTCTCAAGCAGTTGCCAGCCATTGCAGCAGGAGTTTGGCCAGCCAGGGAGCAACCCACATGGCACAGCAGACCTCTCCTGTTTTGCCCACTGCTCCCCTCAGCACTGTATTTCAGTAGATCTGCCTATTCTGCTCCCCACTCTCTCTGGTGAATCCTTTCACCTCCACATCTCTGGCCTATACCCCAGTTCTTGTATGTATAAATAAATCTTAAACAAATATCTAGCATACAATGTGGATATTTTCAGTGGGTTGGAGAATAGTATACTCTCAGGGTTAGGATAAGTGGGATATAACTGTTGACTGGAATCCTGTCTCTGTCAGTGGTGTCTGCTGAGAGTACAGAGAAGGAAGAAGCCATTAGTGGGATAAGAAGATTTTGAGCTTTAGAAGAAAGGAAAGGTCCAGAACAGCCTGTGTGTGCATGCTTAGAAGTTAAACAAGAATAAAAAAAGTGTGAGTCAGAATGAACAGACTGCCAGGCTGAGGTTGAGCAGCTTATAGACAATGTCTGGTAAGGTGGAAGGAGTTAGAAGATCTTATGACACCCTGATTTCGAAACTATGGAATCCAAATGTGGAGGACTAAGCAGAGGAAAATTGTCAACCAGATTTAGATAGTGGTAGGGATAAGAGTGCGCCAAGCAGTGATAGGGTAAACCCTAAGCTAAGGATTTAGGGAGTAGGTGATCAATAAAGAAGAAACTGGATGTAAAGTTAGCCAGCCTTTGGTCCTAGTTGGGTGGGAATTAGGATTGCCTGGAAGAAGCTATGGAAAGTAAACTGGGACAGTGTCCGGGGTCCTTGACTTTCATGTCTCCTTAATCTTAATGTCTCAGTCTTTCCCTTGTGCTTCTCAGGTGCTGGTACAGGGCTGCCTTTTGGACCCTTCCCAGCGGGACATGTTCCTGCAGCAGGTATATGAGCAGCTCTGCCTCTTCGAGGATAAGGTGGCCACCATGTTGCAGCAGCAGTATGACCCCCAGAGCCAGGTATGTAGGAGAGAGCCTGGGTGGAGGCCACATAGAAAGAGGAACTGTTGTGACTCAAGGGGAGTGAGGAGGGACAAGCTGAACCCCGAGGGAAAGAGGGCAGACAAAAGGGTGAAGAGCCAGGAGCAGAGTGAGTGCAAATGAACAGGCTTCCTGTTGGAGGAGGGCACAGATACATTCCCTAAGACACACATTCCTGCCGGCAGAAAATGGGAAGGCTGGTGCTTGTGTTTTTTTCAGTCAGTCCTGGGTCTTCTTCCCCAGTGGATCCAAGAAGGTGATCCTGGGTGCCTCTGATCCCTGGTTTATATTTTGTACAATCAGGGATACAGCCCATGGGCTCACTTGAAGGCATTGACTCATTCTTTTGGATATCCTCAGATATCCAGGGAAATGGCAGTTCCTCATGTCTGAAGGTTTTAAGTAGATTGGTATATTAAATATCTCATAAAGATGATGCAGAAATATAGAAAAGGGACCTTATTGGCAAAAGGTAAAAAGCCCTGTTCAAGTACATTCTGGTGTTGAACTCATTGTGTTCCTCTGAGGGTCACAATATGAGCATACATTGGCGGGGAGCACAGTTTGGTCTCTGTTGCATAATAGGGGTTGGAGTCCTTACAGGAATAGGCTATGGCAGTGCCAGGTTTTAAATTCTGACTTTACTGTGGATGGGGCAGCAATGTCATGTGTCCCGTTCTGTTGTATAACTTGTGCCAGGCAGAGGACCAGTCCCCAGACTCTGTGGAGCCCCCAGGCCGGAAGGTGGGAGTCTCCATGGTGACAGCTGATCTTGGACTGGTCAGTATGATTCGTCAGGGCATCTTGGCATTGCAGTTGCTGCCCTCAAACTCTAGTGCAGGTCAGTAGAAATAATGTCGGTGGAATTGGGGAAATAGCATTCAGGAAGGGGGGGGGAGCATTATCTGCAAAGATAGAGGTTCCAGGAGATCATTGGGCCCAGGGCAGAGGATCTTTTTCATGGTTTGTAAAGGTAAGTGCATATTTTAATATATATCACAGTTACCCCCACCTCTGATAATCATCAGAACCTCAGGACCCTAGTGGGAAGGAGCAGAGCTCCAAGGACATCACTTAGGAGGAGACTGACCTCCAACATTGAGAGGAGGAGGCTCAGAGAAGGAGAGAAGGAAAGGTGTTTGAGAATTATAAAGCACACTGGTTGACATACTTTGAGGTCCTCAGGGGCCTATCAGTTGGCCTCCCTGTTACTGTTATTCCTTTAGCATCCTGAGTCTGCTGTTTCCTGCTCCAGGCATCATTGTGATCACAGATGGGGTGACCAGCGTCCCTGATGTTGCTGTCTGTGAAACCTTGCTGAACCAGCTTCGCAGTGGCACGGTGGCCTGTTCCTTTGTGCAGGTGAGGACTTTCTAGGTAAAGAGAGAGAAGCGTGGTATCTCACAAAGATGGTAACTTTTTTGCAGGAGCTGATCTCTTATTCTAAGAAACAGGGAATAGGGCCACCTGAGTATATCCTCAGCCAATTTGAATCGAAGGACTACAGAGCAGGAGGCAAAAAAGCATGGCAAACAAATCTGGAATGCAGGCACAGACCTGCCGTGTCAATGAGTTGCAGTATCATTCTGCATAGTGTAGATATAGAGGAGAAAAGTCACTAGTTGTGTTTACATTTCATAAAATCACTTGTACTACTGGGTGAAGGGTAAGAATGGCAGCTATTAATTGTACCAGGCAGGTGAGAGAGAATTGGGACTTAAATAAGGGGAATAAAGGGTATGAAAGAAGGGGCTAGGATTGAGAATATGATGAGGCAGAATCAACAGACATGATTAGCGAGCTGTGGGAGGAGTGAGGGAGAAGGGAGTTAAGAAGATCTCCAAGTTTCTGATCTCAGCGATGACTACATAGAGGCAGTAGAGCTGACAAGAAGAGGAGCATTTGGGGTAGAGGAAGACAAGTTATAAATCCATGTTTGTGCACGTTGTGCCTGTAGGTCAACCAAATAGCAATTAAAAACAGTCTTTGAAGTTAGGCGTGCCTGACCTGACGCTATGCCCCATTTTGTGTAATATTCACTTCTTGGTTGGAATCATTGGATGAGGCAGTGCATAATTTAAAGTGCTTAGCACATTGTATAATTTCTTAATAAATGCCTGGCTGGGGCTTCCCTGGTGGTGCAAGGGGTTAAGACGCAACCTATGAAGCTAGCTCTCCGCAGCCACTGCAGCAGGGGTTCAATCCCCGGGCAGGGAGCTACCCACATGGCGCAACAGACCTCTCCTGACTACTCCCCTCAGCAGTGTACTTCAGTCAATCTGCCTGTTCGTTCCCCACTTGGTCTCTGGTAAATCCTCTCACCCCCCACACCTTTAGCCTGTCCCCCAGTTCTGGTATGCATAAATAAATAAATCTTTTTAAAAATTTTTTTTAAAAATGCCTGGCTGTTCACATCAAGTGGGGATGAGTGTGAGAATGGTAGCCCAGAGGGAAGTGTAGGATGGAAGGAGAGAGTAGTTTCATTCTGTTTTTTGATTTGTTTTTTTTTTTAAAACTAGAAACTATGGCATGTTTCTGAGGCTCCATGGTGAAGCATAGTTTGAAAATAAGGGAAAGAAAAGGAAGCCAGATGGTATAAAAGTGACCTTGAGGTCACCTTGAGGTAAAAAATGACTCTTTTGGAACAAGAGAGTGATGTCTTTTCTTTGAGACTAGAAGGATAAAAAATGTAGATAAATTCGGCCAGGGATCCCTAATTTCTCCGAAGTCAAAAGTGAAGATGAGTGCTGTGAGATAGGAAGGCCAGAGCTGGAATGGTATTGACAACAGCTGGGTTGGGTGGTGTATGTTTTGATGTGGCACCAGCCTACACACCTGTGTGGTTTTTTCCATTGGGGATTAAGGCATAGAGGCTGTGACCCTTGTGTTTTTGACATGCAAGCAGAAAATAGTGAAGGAGACCAGGGAGTTGGGAATGACACTTATGAATTTGCTTGAACACAAATTTCAGCCTTGGTTGGCAGATCAGGAGGATGTGGATAGACTTGGGGAGAGCAGAGGTCCAAGGCCTGGCTGTCTCAGTAAGCCCAAAAAGCAGTAGGATAAGGAGGGTGGAAGGAACTTAAAGGATAAGGTTGTGTACGATCAGTGGGATATAGCAATTGAAATTGCAGAGATGAAGTAATTCCTGGTAAGATGAAGTAATTCCTGGTAAGTAATTCCTGGGTATAGCCAGTGGTGAGGTATGTGGAATAGAGAAAAGTCCTGGAGATTAGGGTTCAGAAACAGTTCAGGAATTGAATGAGCCATCTAGAAAGATCTGCGATCATTTTCTCCAAAAGGCCAGCTGGTAAATATTTTAAACTTTGCTGGTCACACCTGCAGCTCTTCCTTGATTTAAAATGGGGTTTCATTCCGATAAACTCATCATAAGCTGAAAATATTGTACGTTGAAAATGTATTTAATAAACCTAACCTACCAAACATCGTAACTTAGCCTAGCTATGCTTCCTAGCCTCACTATTTTAAACATGTTCAGAACACTTACACTAGCCTGCCTACAGTAAGGCAAGATCATCTAACACAAAACCTAGTTTATAATAAAATGTTGACTATTCCATGTAATTTATTGAAATATATACTGAAAATGAAAATAGAATGCCAAAACTCATCGTGTGGTTTGTACTGAATGTGTGTCATTGTCAAACTATTGTAATGTTAAAAGATTATAAATCTGATCCTCTTGAGTCAGGACTGTCTATACTGAGCCTTTCCTCTTATAGCATAAATGCAGACATAAATAACCAAAAAATGGGTGTGACTGTTCCAATAAAACTTTATTTATAAAAATAGATGATGGGGGGCCTTCCTGGTGGCGCAAGGGGTTAAGCACTGCACTATGAAGTGGTCCGCAGCCTCTGCAGCACAAGTTCGATCCTCGGCCAGCCAGGGAGCAACCCACATGGCGTAGCAGACCTCTCCTGTCTCACCTGCGGCTCCCCTCAGCGCTGTGTTTCAGTCAGTCTGCTTGTTCTGTTCCCCACTCTGTCTCTGGTGAATCCTCTCACCGCCCGCATCTCTGGCCTGTACCCCAGCTCATGTGTGCATAAATGAATGAATCTTTAAAAAAAAAGATAGACGATGGGCTAGATTAGACCGAAGTGTCATGTTTGCTGATCTCTGATCTGCAGTCTCAATATTCCAGCTATGGTCCACGGATCAGCAGCATTAGCATCACCAGCATGTTAAAAACATCAAATTTGACTACTGCGTTTTAGCAAAATCCTTAGGAGTGTTGTATGCATCCTAAAATTTGGGAAGCACTCTGATAGAGAGACATTGAAGTTTCTCAAGATGATACTGAAAAGCCAATGAACCAGTTGCCAGCATTTTTAGTAAATTGGGGTTGTGGGGGGCAGACCAGTATCTAATGTTGAGAAAGAGGGTATAGCCAGATGTCAGGAACTTCAGACAGGAAGACCCAGGGAAGAAAAGTTGCAGAGCAGTAGTCTGTCTCCTGGGAGAACACTAGCCCACTTACTACTCTGTGGTCTCAGGGTTGGGAGTAGCCACCCACCCAGTCTCTTCCTCCCGTGTTGTCCTTCCTTTCCTGGTGCCTGTTTTGAAGCTAGATCTCCAGTTGCTCACTTTCTGCAGGTGGGAGGAGTTTACTCTTATGACTGCAGTTTCGGCCATGTGCCCAATGTGGAATTGATGAAGTTCATCGCGATGGCAACATTTGGCTCCTACCTGTCCACTTGTCCTGAACCCGAGGCAGGCAACCAGGGTCTGACTGTCTACCACCGGGCTTTTCTCCTCTACTCATTCCTGCGCAGCGGGGAAGCCCTGAACCCTGAATATTACTGTGGTGAGAGGCAGACTGGGATGGGGGTGAGGAACAGGGAGTGTAGAATGGACCCAGAGATGATACAGGAATCAGTCTAGGGTGTGGGGCCCTCTGGGACAACCCTGACACTGTTCTTCTTCCCCCTGGAGCTCTGCCAGTTGACAGGGAACCACTTTTTCTTCCCCATTCTCTCTGGCCCCTAGGCTCTCAGCACCGCCTCTTTAACGAGCACCTGGTCTCCGCCAGCAGCAACCCTGCCTTGGCCCTGCGCCGGAAGAAGCACACTGAGAAGGAGGTGCTGGCTGACTTGGTCAGCACCGTCTCTGTACGACTTCGAGAAGGCTACAGTGTCCGAGAGGTCACACTGGCCAAAGGTAATGGTCACTAACCCTCCTGTTGCCCACTGCTCTCAGGCCTTGCCTGGGGTAGGACCTCCTGAGCAGGGTGGAGGACACATGTTTTGTGCATGAAAGTGTCTCAATGAAAGATTCTGCTTGTCACTTGAGACAAGTGGGTTTTGAGTTGTCTTCAGGGCTTATTCTCTGAGTATTTAGCTTCCCAATCTTATCTCCCCTTGCCCAAGGCAAGTCAGCTGAGGGTCCTGTGCTTGTTTGGTTCAGTTTGCTTCACTCCCGTAAACTTCTGTACATGTCAGTTGACAGGCTCTGAGCCTGAATGTGTGGACCGATGCTTGGAACCTTTGGCCAGGGTAGAGTTCCACACGGATAGTAGGGGCTTGGGGTGGGACTCGGTCGCATGCTTGGAGTCCTATGCCTTCTTCCCCTAACTGACCCGCCTGCTTCCCCTGAAGGAGGCTCCCAGCTGGAGGTGAAACTGGTACTGCTGTGGAAACACAACATGCGCATCGAGTATGTGGCTGTGGCACCCTGGCCCCTGGAGCCTGAGGGCCCTCGAGGAACACGGGTGGAAGTGACAATGGAAGGCGGCTATGACATTCTGCATGATGTGTCCTGTGCACTAAGGCAGCCCATTCGCTCTCTGTATCGGACCCATGTTATCCGGCGGTTCTGGAACACGCTGCAGAGGTGAATGAGATAACCACTTGGAGAGTGACATCCCATTTGTTGTGTGGAGGGGCAGACTGGTGAAGCTGGGGGCTGGAGAGTCACACTGAGCACCAGACCTCTGTTTAGGGTCCCTCCCCCAGATTCCCCTCCTCTACGGCCACCAGTCAGGTGTAGCTCAGGGTTGGCCCTTGTCCTACAGCATTAACCAAACGGACCAGATGCTAGCCCACCTCCAGTCCTTCTCTTCAGTCCCTGAACACTTCACGCTTCCAGACAGCACCAAGAGCGGCGTGCCCCTCTTCTACATCCCTCCTGGCTCCACCACCCCGGTAAGTGACTCTGATGCTTCTTAAATCCTGTCACAGCACCTGAAGCCAGACCACCTTTTTCCTTCCCAAACCAGCACCCTAAACTTTAAGCTTCAGAAAAGTTCTCCTTCCTTTCAAGCCCTGGGGCATTGGGCAGTGGGAGTTGTGGAGAGGATCTGTAGAGAGAGAGGCTGTGGCTATCTTCAGCAGGCCATGGATGTCAGAGGTAAAGATGTATAGAATGCTAGGTGGTAATGCCCCTGCAGACTGCAGCTCCCTTGCCCCTTCTCCATGTGGCATACTTTGGCCTCCCTTTTCCCACCACAGCCAACCACCAAAAATTTCCAAACAGAGCTTCCTCTGTTCTGTGCATAGTCCACACTTGACTCAAGGCTGCCAGCCTAGCACTGATGTACAGGAGGCGCATACTGGTGTAGAGTGGCCTTATCCTGCAGTCCTGCCTTTACCCAGCATCTCCTCCAGAGTCACTGCTGGAGTACGGCAAATTACATCCTTCACCTCGCAAATTACATCTGTCCCTGGGCTCATACCTCCTGAGCTAGCATTCGTATTGGAAGTGGTTTTGCCTCTGTCCCAGGCTGGGCCATAGGTTTCCGTAACTTTAAACTACGGCCATCTCTGCCCCCTGAGTGCTGTAGTCCCATTTCCATTTGGAGGTTATACCCTGGCTCCCACAAATGTTCCTATAGGGCTCCTTCCTGTCCCCAGGTGCTCTCCCTTCAGCACAGTGGTTCCGACTCATCCCATGCCCAGTTTGCTGCCTACTGGAAGCCAGTGCTGTCCATGGATGCGAACTCATGGCAGCGTTGGCTGCATATGCACCGCCTGGTACTAATCCTGGAGCATGACACGTGCGTACCCTCCTCAGGACCGTAGTTAGAGTGGAGGAGCAGTTGGGAGAGGGGAGGGAGGGGTGGAGAAGGGGAGCAGTGAATGAGCCCTTACCAGCCTCCGCCAGGGAAAGACTCTCCCTTTCCTAGTCTTCATGCTCACCAGCCCCCCAATCCTTAGCACCCAGAAGAGAGAGGTAGCCGTCTACTTTTTTCCCCCAAATTGGGGCTAGATCTGACTTCACTGTGTGCCCCTCTTCTCAGACCAATCCCCAAGCACTTGCACACCCCGGGCAGCAACGGGCGCTACAGCACCGTCCAGTGCAGGATCTCCCACTCCTCGCTGACCTCTCTGCTTCGCGACTGGAGCAGCTTCGTGCTGGTTGAGGGCTATTCCTATGTGAAGCTGCTCTCCAGGTGGGCCAAGCAGCATCCCTTCACTCTCCCCTTGCACCCCTTCCATGTCTCTTCCTACCCCCCAGTTTCTCCCTACTTCCTCCTGAACCCACTTACTCCTAACCTGGGGCTGCTCGTTGACTCCCATTTCTCTCCAGCGCGCCAGACCAGCCCCCCTCCTCCTTCTACATGGTCCGCATCATTTCCAAGGCCCCTTGCATGGTTCTTCGCCTGGGTTTTCCCATCGGCACCCCGGCACAGGCCCGGCACGAGGTGAGCTGGGCCCTGCCTGACTGCCTGGCCAAGGAGCCTGGGAGTGGAGACTGCCTCCTTCCAGACCCCACAGGGCTGGGGCCCTAGAAAGCGAGAGAACCTCTTCTTGTCTGTGGGTCTCTCCTTCCAGAGCTTCAGGGAGATCCCATTTTCCCTCAGATCGTGTCGGGCTTACAGGAAGAGATCCTACGGCTGCGTTTCCCGCACCGGGTGCAAAGCAAGGAACCAACACCCAAAGTGAAACGGAAAGGACTGGGGGGTCTTGCAGGAGGCAGCTCTCCCTCCAAGTCTCCCCCCACACTGGGGCCACAGCAGGCCCTCTCTGACCGGCCCTGCCTAGTGGTCCTGCATAAACCACTGGACAAGCTCCTCATCAGGTAGGTATGGAGGGTGGAGAAGGGGCCAGGAGCATATTGCAGGCTGTGGCTTAGCTGGGTGTGGTTTCCCAGGTATGAGAAGCTACCTCTGGACTACAGGGCCCCCTTCCTGCTGACATTGGAGCCACCAGGGCCACTGCCCTTGGTGTCAGGCCGCTCTGCATCTTCCAGCCTAGCGTCACTCTCCCGCTACCTGTATCATCAGCGCTGGCTCTGGAGTGTGCCCTCAGGACTGGCCCCCGCACTGCCACTCAGTGCCATCGCCCAGCTCCTCTCTGTGCTAACTGAGTACGTCAGCCAAGCCTGCCGGGCAACATGGGGTGGGGGAGAGCGGGTTTGGGCTCTGGGTTTGGGCTCTGCAGAAAACCTAAGCCAGGCGCTGCCCTCTCTAAACACCAGTCTCTACTGCCACTGCTGGTAGTGCTCCCCAACCCCCCTATTTTATTTTGCTTCTGGTCCTAATGAACTGTTAATACCCGAGGGACCGGTAGGCTGAGCAGCAGCCAGCAAACAGATAACCTTGATGGCTGCTGGAAGGTTGATGTATAAGTGGTACGGAGGGCAGAGGACATGCTCCGAGTGTCTCCTCCATCTCATCCTATCCCTGCCCCTGCCTCCATGGGACTTCAGGGTCCGGCTTTCTGAAGGGTTCCACTTCGCCAGCAGCGGGGAAGGAATCATCAACATGGTCCTGGAGCTTCCAATTCAGGTATGTGCTGTTCTTCCTAACATCTCCCCATCAAAGTCTGTCAGCACACCAGGGATACCGGTCTCTGAGCTGGTTTGGAACTGCTGGAAATTCTGCCTCCCAGAAACCCTGTGATCAGAGGACACAAGATCTGAGGCCAGGTCCAGGCCAGAGGCAAGGGCCTGAAATTCTGAGGGTCAGAGCTGGGCCAGATCAGCTCTCTGCTTTGGCTGGCTTTGTCCAAGCTCTCCCACTCTACCCACAGAATGAGCCCCCGGGACAGGCTGCTGTGGAAGAGAGGCACACGTGCGTTGTCCAGTACATCCTCTTCCCCCCACACTCTACCTCCACCAAAGACAGGTGAGACCCTCCATTCTCCCTGAGAGCTGTCTGTCCACATTCTCCCTGCTCCCCTGAAGGTTATTTCTCCCCTACCAGGGAGAGTTGAGGCAGGAGGTACTGTTTTCAGATGCTTTATCAGGCAGACGCAGGTGTGGAGGGGCCACCTGTGGCTTGTGGATGTCCTCTGTGTCCACCACCTTCCTGTCCTCTATGGACTGACTCCCTGTCATGCAGTTGTGAATGGGACTCTCCTCTCTCCCAGGCTCATGGCCCTTCCTCCTTTAGTTTCTCAACAGATGATGACAATGATGTGGAAGTGGAGGCCCTAGAGGGAGACTCAGAGCTCAACCTGGTCACTGAGGTGTGGGTGGAGCCACAGTATGGACGAGTGGGACCTGGCCCTGAAACCTGGAAGCATCTCCAGGACTTGACATACGCTGAGATCCCAAGAGCAGTGAGTGACCTCAGAACCACCCTACCCCTTGCTAGGTTGGGGGTCATCTCCTCTGGAGTACTATATTCTGAGGGCTGCCTGGTCCCTCTGGATCTCTGTGTTCTGAATATCTGTGACTGTGGGCTTCTTTGAGAACTGGAGGTGCCAGGTGTTCTGGACTGGGAAGGACTGACCCTGACCGTTGCTCTTTTCCTAGCTGCATCCTCGGGACGTGGCCTGCATAGGCTCCATGCTGAGCTTCGAATACCTCATCCAGCTGTGCCAGAGCAAGGAATGGAGCCCCCTGCCCCCAGAGATGAGGATCTCTGATGGTCGGTGGGGAAGGGTCCCCTGGATGAAACAGGGGAATGGGAGGAGAGGAAGCAACCCCAATCATGGTACTGGGTCTCCATGTAGCCATGTCTTCCGTCCCTCCTTCCTAGGATTAGACCAGGGAGGAGACTCCTGTGTTCACGAGATCCCTTTCCACTTTGACCTAATGGGTCTGTTGCCTCAGTGCCAGCAGCTCCAGATGTTTTTCCTCCTGCTCTCCAGAGGTAGGTGAACTTTGTACCCACTTAACCCACACCCAGAAGGCCAAAAGCCTAAGAGTATTGAGAATATTGAGCAGATGAGTCTGCAAATGAGCACATGAGCGATGGGGTCAGGAGGTGGCATAGAGGCCAAAGGAGGGGCTTTGTTGGTCAGGGCTGAGCCGGGGGTACTGAGCAGTGGAGGTTCTTGGTGCTGAGCGGAGTGTGTGTCGGGCAGAGCCAGAGGGCGTCCCCCTCGCCGAGGGGCCCTGTCCCGCCAACGACATGGTGCTGTGCCTGCTGCACAGCTGCCTGGGGCAGGAGCTGAGTGACCGGGAGATCCCACTCACCCCGGCTGACCAGGCGACCTTCTTCCATGAAGTGCTGCGGCGGACCTGCCATGGTCCAGGTGAGCTCCCACCTCTTCCCTGACCGGCCCAGCCTCTTTCCCCCACCCCATAGGGTGGTTTCTGTCTTGTCCTCTTCCCCTCTCTTCACAGCAGAGCCCTGCCTCTCTGCTGGGCCTGCCCACCTCCCCCAATCTCTACCTGCATTGTAGGTCCAGAGGAGCCACCAGTGGGTGGCTATGGGATCCTGAAGGAGCCAGCAGTTAGCAGTGCCCAGGCCTCTGGAGACTCTGCTCTTCCTGCCCTGGTCAGCACTGAGTCATCTCCTTGAGCCCTTTTCCTACTTACCTCTTTACATCACCACATACTCATACCCCAACTTTCCATCACCCTGTATAGTAAGCACCTCTGCCAGGAAAGACACCCCCTTTGTCCTAGAACTTTGATGCTATACCTAAGATTGGACTCCAGGGTGAAAGAAGGGGGTGGAGGTTGGATGTTGCCATAGAGATCGCCCTAATGTGGTTTCTCTCTTACAGAGTGCAGGCCCTCCTGAAACTCTCAAGCCTCTCATCTCTGCACAGCCCCCTCAGTGGCGTTGCTATGCCAGGCTCGTGACCCCCCAGCATGTATTTCTGACTTTCCTCCCAGCAACCTTCTCAGGTACCCAGCTGCTGGCTCCCTCACTCAGAAACAAGCCTCTCAGAAACATATCTCAGAACTCCCTTGACCGCCCATCAGGCGACTCTGATTTAGGTCTCTCTTTTCCTCTTCAGACGTCCAGCATCTGGCCGCCTATGGCCTGGAGGGACCTTCTCAGGAGGAGACAAAGCCTAAGTCCGGGGACTTGAGTGGGACTCCCAGCCCAAAAGATCTAGGAGGAACTGGGGTCAAGGCTCCCAAGGCCCAGGTCCCCATTCTCAGTGTTACCCCAGCCAGTGGTAAGACTCTCGAATAAAGTCAGATATGCAGGTGCAGAAATGGGAACAAATAGAGGACTTGAAGACCATGTGCTACCTCTTCCCACAGACAGTGCCCAGAATCCAGAAGAGCTGAGCTCACGTCGGGATGTACAGGCTTATACTGGGCGTCAGGCTCCACAGGCAGAGGGTGCGGATGGGCCCCGGACCCGGTGTCCTGTCTACATCTATAGCTGTGCCCTGGAAGCACTGCGGGAGCAGATGATTGGCATACAGCCCCCTCAGCCACCCCGAGATCTCATCTTCCGGTGAGTGCCCTCAGAGTTGACCGAGGTCCTTCCCCCATCCCTCAACTCTGGCCCGCAGCCAAGGCTCAGGTACCCACTCACACGTGTGGACAGGTTGAGGGTCAGTGGCAGGAACTCATCTTAGCCATGTGCTACCAGAGTCTTGCTGAGCTTCTTTCAAAAAATTAGTTGACTTTGGTGGGCTATAAATCCATTCAGTAGGGACCTATGGACAATCCATTGGAGAATAGTGGACAATCCATTGGAGAATAGAATAAGTCTGAGGTGTCATTTGGGGGAGTTGGCCAAGCTCTCACTTTCCTCCCATTCCCAGGACTCAGTTCCTTGACCAGCCCTCCCCATCCTCTGTCTGGATGGAGCCCAGGTACAAGGAGGCAGCCAACCACTGCGCCTTGCTACAGGAACACGCACAGCGCTGCTATGTCCGCGGTGAGCGGGAGGCCATGTGAGGGAGCTTCCGGGAGGAATGGGACCCTGCCGGAGGAGATGCTGGGATTACTGATGAGGAACAGAGAGGTGGTTCCCGAGCTTGATCCTTGTGGCCCCTTCCACTTCCCTCAGGCCTGTTCCGGAGCTTGCAGCAAGGACAGAGTGTGACCTCTCAGGACTTGCTGACAGCAGTAGATGCCTGTGAGGAGCTTCTACAAGAAGTAGACATCACTCCCTTTCTGCTCGCACTATGTGGCTACACTCAGGGTTTGCCTCATGCACCACCGAGCCCTGGTCCTCTCAGCCCCGGGCCTTTCAGCAGCAGCATTGAGGAGGGCCCCGAGCCTCGGGAACGAGCTGTTCTGGCTTCAGAGTCCAGGTGGGATTGTCCTTGAGTGACATGTAAAGTGGCACATAAAGTCCCATAAGCCAGGACCTTTTACCCAGAGGCATGGGTGTGCTGGCTGCCCACCTCCTGCTCAGCTTCTTTCTCCCCTTCTGCCTCCCTGCCTCTCCCCATGGCTCCTGTTGTGGTATAGAGTGTTGAACCAGGGTAGAGTAGGGAGTTCCCCCATAGCCCTTGGTAAAGCAGAAGCTTGTTCTGAGGACATTCATACAAAAGTAGTAATCCCCGAGTTCATCTGAGTTTCATAGAGGCAAAAACTGTATTTTGCCCACCGCTGAGTCCCCAGTTCATCTTAGGGGCCCATCAGCTTACTGCTGAAGGGAGGGCGAAGGCAAGCAGGCAGTCAACTCTGGCTGGCATCTGCAGCCTGTGCATATAGAGGAAGCAGAGGGTAAGTAGGCTCGTGGCTGCCAGACCCAAACTCCAGCCCACGTTGTGCTTGGACCTCTGGCTCCCTGCCTGCCTTGTCCCTAAAGTGGATGTATTTTCTTCCCACCAAACCTTCATTCTCCCACCAAACCTGGGTTCTCCATCTTTAGTGAATGTTATCACCCTCCACCCAGTGGTCCAAGTCAGAAAACTGAGAGTCATCTCTACTCCTCCATCTGCATCAGAGGTGCCTGGCCATTAACAAATGTTACGGTTCAGGCCAAAATGTCTGGGTTGGTTCTCTTTGCCTCTTCCCCTGCCCACGCCATTGTGCTAAGCACCCTCCCTAGAGACAAAGGCAGACGGGAACATGCTCTCCCGGTTGGGAAGCAGGCTCTTCTGGGCCTTGTTGGTTCTTAATCCCCCCCACCCCTCCACTCCCACCACTCAGCATAGAGACTGAGGACCTCAGTGAGCCTGAGTTTCAGAGCACCCGCATCCCTGGCAGTCTGGACCCTGGCCTGGAGATCTGTCTGACGGACATCTGCCAGCTCCAAGGAGAAGCACACGAAGCCCTGCATAGCCTCATCCAGGTGAGGGATATGGTGCATGTTGAAAAGGGTAGAGCCCTGCCTGTGCCAGGGGGCACTGCTCTCCCCTGGGCTGGGCTGCATACATGTATGTTGGAGGGTAGCAGTGGTGTTCTGCTGAGCAGTGACTGACATCCTGGCCTCCTTCTAACCCCCAAACAGGAGAAGTTCCTGGAGATCAGTGGTCTCCACTTCCGTACAGTGCCCTCCAATCCCCACTACTTCTTCTTCTGCCCTCCATCCAGCAGGCGAGAGGTGGGTGGTCTTCTTGCTTACTCCCTCCTACTCCTGACCAGCACCGCAGAGGCCCCATCCAGCCCACCTGGATCCTTCTGACTCTCAGTTCCTTGAGGTCTGGGTGTGGCTTTTGTCCTGCCTTGAATCACACTGTTTCTTTTGCCCAGGATGAGGGCCCCCGGGACACAGTAGACAGAAAAGTCAGTGACCTGGAGTTTTCAGAGGCTGAGTTTTTGGGAGAAGAAGGTGTGTGGGGCTGGCGGCTAGAGGTGGGGAAGGCTGGGATATGCCAGGATTCAGGGACCTCCACTGCCGACCCCTCCCACTGACTGTGACGTGCATCCCTAGGAGACACATCCGCCGGCTGTGTGGTCACTGAGAGTGACCCCGAGCTGGAGGTGGAATACCGCGAGACCCGTGAACCCGACCTGGGACCTACAGGGCTCGACTCCACCTCATTGTCAGATGCAGACACCGTGAACCCCGATGAAGATTCCTTCAGTATTCTGGGCGGTGACTCGCCCACTGGACCTGAGAACTTCGTTCATGACCTGCCACCACTCTTTCTGCACCTCACATGCTCTGTGCGACTGCGTGGGCAACACAGCTCAGTCCCCGTGTGTAGCCTGCCCACCTGCCTGGGTGAGTTTGGGGGTGCCCAAGAAGGGCTACAGGTCCCAGTACAGCCTGCCTGCCTGTCTGGGGGCGGGGAGAGTCTGTGGGCACAACTCTTTAGCACTGAGAACTTAGAATCTGTGCTTGTCCCATATCTCCCTGCAGCCCCTAACTGTCCCCCTCTCCCAGGCCAGGTGCTTTGCAGTCTGGAAGGCCCTCCCGCTGCAGGCCGAGTTCCTCTGAGGGACCTCAGTGTCACTCTGGACGTCTTCGTGCTGACCCTGCCCCTGGAAGTGGAGCTCCCCCCAACCTCAGACCCACACCACCACCGGTGTGCAGCAAGTTTGGTGGGGAGTCTGGGGCCCTTTTGGGGTAGGGGGACCATTAAAGAATTAGAGGCCCTTGGGGACCTCAGGGCACCGTAAGGATTGCAAGCAGGGAGCACTCATGAGGCCTTGTGAGGGTCGTAGCTGTGACCTTTCACTTTTGCCCCATCCTGTGCAGGTCAACGTCAGAGAGCAGCGCTTCATTCCCACGTTCCCCAGGGCATCCCTCGTCGTTAAGGTCAGATGATGGCCTGGGCCCCCCATTTCCACCCCCGGAAGAAGACAGGTACCTCCTTATCTCCCTCCCAGAGCTCCTTGTTCCCTCAGTTTTGTTTTCATGAAACTAGTATTTGTATCTTTCTTCCAATTAGGCACCCAGGGCTGTCCAGCTTGGCCACACCCCACAGACTAGCTATTGAGACCACCATGAATGAGGTGAGGCCCTTGTCTCCCACAGCCCTTAACAGTGACAGCCCTCAGCACATGTGGGAGGTGAGGCACCCCTTTGTTCTGGGGTTAAGTGAGGCCTCCCTCAGTCTGTGAAACAGTATTTCTAGTTATCTTCTAGTTAAGATGTAAGGTGATGCCCCAGTCAGCAAGGGAGATACCCTGTGTCACTTCCTGGATTGCTTTCTGACTGTAGATCCGCTGGCTGCTGGAGGATGAGATGGTGGGGGCCCTCCGAAGAGGGGGTATCCCGCAGAGCCCTGCCCTGCACCGTGCGGCAGCCCACATCTACAGCTCTGTTGGACGCTCCACCTGCTTTCGCCACACTGTGCCACTGAGTTTTGTGTTTGGGCCAGAGCGTTCCCTCACTCAATTCAAGGAGGTATGTTACCCTCAGAACACTCACTGGTCACCTTGGTGTGTATCCTTCCCTGGACACCAGATCCAGAAATGGAGGCCCTCTGTTGGTTTGCGTTCATAGAATGTCTCCTCCTGCCCACTTCCTGACTATAATGTCTGTCCCTCATGCCCTGCCAGGAGCCCAACTTGGTGAGCAAAGACCTAGCTGCCAACCTAGCTACTGGGCCTGTTGGACCTTAGGCATGTCACTGTACCTTTTCATACCTTAGCATTGGGGATGCTTGTGTTTCTGCACCAGGTAGTATGAATGTGGGATGCCATGTATAAGGAAGGCCACTCCTACCTAAACTGTGACCTTGGCTCCTCCTCCCCAGGAGTTCCGACGCATCCACCTCCCCGGCCATGTTCTTCTTGAGGACCCTGACAGTGGCTTCTTCTTTGTGGCAGCTGGCCAACAGCCAGGCGGGTCCCATGGGGAACCCCCTTCAGCAGCCTGGGCTTGGCACAGCCATGATGACAGGGCTGAAGGTGTCGAAGGAGAGGTAAGTCTCTCCTGAGCTCACCTGGAAATGGAGGTGGGTGTGTGTGTGGGATCTATACTCAATCCTGTCTTTCTGCCCCTCAGGCCCTGACAGCAAGCCCCCCAGCCCCTGGCTCCCCAGAAGATTCCGAGGGCCCCCCTCTCATCAGCCTGCCACAGAGAGGTAAGAGAGGACTTGGCAGCAAAGACTTAGAAATCCCCAGCTCTTCTTCCACCTACAGAGGGTAGTCCTTGGCAGGACTGAGAGAGGCTCCAGCTCTAGGTGTTTCCCTTCTCTTTCCAGGGAGTCAACCTGGACCCAGCCGGGGACTAAGCCTCATGTCCAGTCAGGGCAGTATGGACTCAGACCACCTAGGTAAGCTGGGGTAAGAGGTGAGGAATTCTGGGCCTCCCCTGGTGGCACAGCCTCTGCAGCGCAGGTTCGTTCCCTGGCCACCGGCGAGGGTCCTACCAAAAAAAAAAAAAAAAGAGGTGAGGAATTCTAAGCTGCTGGGAGCTGGACTTAAGGCTGCATACGGAGTGGTCTGGGTGGTCTGGGTAGGGGCATCAGAAGGGACTAGCCTGGAAGGGCCCATCCAGCCTGATGCACTTGGAGGCTCAGGTGAACTTAGCCCCACTAAGGATGTTGTTGAACTTTGGCACATTTGACACAGGTTACGATGGTGGCAGCAGCGGTTCAGACAGTGAGGGTCCCAATGAGACCTTGGGTGAGAAGGCCCCCTTCACATTGCGGACCCCACCTGGACCAGTGCCTCCCCAGCCTTTGCTCTCAGGCCACTCTGGGCCCTGCCTGCCTGACTTTTGGCTCATCGTGCGGGTACTGCAGGACCATGTGGATGTGTATGGTCATGCACGGTAAGTGGAAGCCGGGGCCCTGCACCCCAGCACTGATGTCGGCTTCTTTTTCCTGCTCCCACAACACCCCTCTCTAATGCTCTTAAAGACTGAAACTTGGGACTGAGGGTTCGGATAAGGGTCTAATTTGTATCATGAGGTTGGCAGCTCCTGACCACTTCCCACAGCCTATAGGGAAGCTGGTTGGTCACTGTACTTTCTTGATGGAATTGAATAACTGATGGGAATTTTGGCTCTTAACTGAGCACTAAAAGCAACTACAGTTCAAAAGAAGGAATACCAGGTAATATTTAACAAGTCCTTAACAGTGTAGCAGGCGCTGTCCTGTGTTTTATATGGATCTGGATAACAGCCCTACAAAGTATTATTATCCTTATAGTATAAATGAAGAAACCCAAGCAAGTGAACTACTTAACCCAAAGTCACAGCTAGTAAGTGGCAGAGCCAGGAAACCTACCCAGGCATCTGCTTAAATACTGCTCTAATGACAGGGATGGGGTGGGTTGAGAGAAGGAAAAACCATCATTCTGAGAAAGAAGACCTCAGGATAAGGAAGAGGTGAGCTGCAGGGTGAAGCCTCGGTTTGGTGCCTCAGTGGCAGCTGGTGAGGCCAGCAGGAGCCTGGGCCTCCAGAATTGCTTTTGAGAATTTTATCTTTCCCTGTTTTCCATCATGTTTACTGCCCTTTGTCCAATCCTACTTCCTTTTCATAGTTCCTCTGGGCCCCAGTTCCCATGAACCTTCCCCCACTCAGATGCCTCCCTACTGCAATTCTGTTTCTGACCCATCCTTTCTAGAAGCCTGATTAGGGAAGACGGGGGGCCAGGTGCGGAATGTCGGCACCTGCAGCAGCTCCTGACGAGGCGAGTGGGCGAGATCTGCAGGGAGGTGAACCAGGTAAGGGGCAGCCAGGGCAAGGGATCTCTGGGCACGGGACACAGCCTAGATGAGGAAGGAGTTTCAGAGGCTATTATCATCTTGGATGTTGTCTTTGACCCTGGTTCCTGGGATGCTGTACCTTCTGAGCATCCTACATGGGAGACTCTTTAGCCCACCCCTGGTATGCGGGTCATCCTCTTATACATTTCCAGTGACTGAGCTGCTCCCTGTCGTTGCGCTGTGCTAGCATTAGGGAGAGAAAAGTGAACAAAACTTTGGAATATGTTGAATGAGGGAGATAGACATTAAACAACAAAATCACACAAATTATTCCCATTACATTCCCGTCAATTCTACAAAGGAAAAAAAGAGACTGCTATGAGGGCCTATGATGGGGAGCTGACCGTCTCAGGGACAGCTTCTTGAAGAAGTGATTTTTTTAGCTGAGGCCTGAAGGGTGGTGGATACAGTCTTTTGACAAAGAGGTGGGATGAGTGTTCTGAACTGGCGTGCAGTGCTCACAGCCCAAGGACATTGGGCACCACCTCTGACCTTCCAGTGGTTACTAATGCTCTTCCTGATCTCTGGCCCCCAGTGATAATGGGTATCTCTCTGGCTTTTGATCATCCCTCACCACTGCCATCAGTCTGTGAGGGAATATTCCAGTTCCCTGATGTCTTGCTCCTCCTCCTCTCAGCGGCTGCTTCTTCAGGACCTTCATGACAGTCATGTGTGTAATTCTCTATTGGTCGCCGAGAGTGAAGAAGAGCTATGGCGCAGCGAAACCCCTTTCCACTCACGTCAGCGGGCACCATTGCCCAGTGATGGTGAGTCTCCCCCAGGAGCTTCCTCACAAGGGCACTGCTGCCCTCCCCTTTACCCAGCACTCTGATGAGAAGCCCAGGGTGGCGTATTGATCATCAGTGCCAGGTAGCACAGGGAGAGCAAGGAGGGGCAGACTGGAAAGAACTAGCACACCTGGCTGCTGCGAGCTCATCAGCAATTTCAGTACAAGCACTTTCAGTGCAGAGATGTGAGCAGAAACCAGAGGAGGCTGAAAAGTGAAAGGATGTTAGCTAGGCAGAGCAGAGAATAATGGCTCTTTCAAGTAGCTTGGCAGTGAAGACTAAATAGATATGGCAACAACTAAAGGAAGTTGGGGGCAGGGAAAGAGTTTCCAAATGAGGTGGAGACATGAGCATGATTATGTTACACAGGACAGAGCCAGCAGTGAGGAAAATGTTGACCAGTGCAGGAGAGAAGGGCACCTGGCTGTGTCCTGTCTTCCTTAGGACGTGACTTTGCCTGGCTCTGCCTTGTTTTCTAGCATGAATATTTTTCCCCTGCAGTGTAACAGACAGGGTCAAGTAGAAGGGTGAAGTGCCCCCTCACAAGTGAGAGAGCTCGAGAGGGAAGGAGGCTGAGGCCCAGTAGGAGGATTCACCTTCTGATGGGCTGCCCCACCAGGAGGTAGGCACAGGACACCTTTAGGGATTCCTGGGCTTTCTCGTCGTAAGGAAAAATGACTGTCTGCTCAGGACAGTATTGAAGTCTCAACATCTGTAGTCCCTTCATACTCCTGGTCACTTCTTACTCATGGAGGGAAGTCTAGTCATATCATTTCTTTGCAGTTCTTTCTCCTTTCTGGTTTAAAAGTAAAATCAGGTCACTCCTTGTTTTTAACATTTTCTGTCATTCTGTAGATGAATGTTCTTAACAACTGTGGAGAGTGTATTTCTCAGCACATCTTGGGATGCCTCCATGTCAAAGCAGACTCTCCATAATTATTGAACTTCCCAGGGCTTGGAAGGTTTCTTCTGCAAATTGACCATGACCTAGGATAGCCAAACACTTTTACTTTAAAATGACTTCTAGCCACCTGAGATGCATGCCAGAACCCAGACACCAGCCGTCTTCATTTTAGTCTTTCCAGATGCTTTCACTGAAACCTTTAGCAACCAACATTCTATACCAAACTCTGTAGCCTCCTGAGTCTCCTGTAAGCTGTCCATATCCAATGCAGCTTCTCCAGGAAACCCAATTGCTACCTCCTACCAGATTCCTTGTCAACCTGGAATCCTGGAAATGGGACTGTAGCCACAGGCTTTTATATATGGCCACGTTGCCCTTTGGGTTCTTTGGCGCAGCTGTCCTCCAAAGCACTGACACAGCTTCCCCCCGCTCTGCAGTGGGTGTGTGAGCACTCATACCTTTTTACAATGGGGCTATTGTTGCAAATTCCCATGACCAACACAGGTGGGGAAAATATTATAATGTGATGTGTATTATATGACAGAGTCAGACTGTCTTGGCATAATTGTAAGGATTTTCTCCTGTTTTGCTTTTCCTGAAGAAGGAGCCCCTTCTCCTTCTTGGGATCCAGAGTGACAGGCAGCCCCATTCACAGGTAAGAAGTTTGGGGTGCAAAGCTGTGTCTTCTTTCTGATCCACTGTCTCCCTTCCTCCAGATTATGCTGCTGATGAGAGCTGTGCACCCCGAGGGTACTTAGCAGCCACAATGCAGTTTGTCCCTGGCCATTTCTCGTGTGACGTTGTGTGGGGAACCGTGATTCGAGTCCATTCACGCCTCAAAATGGGGCCCAGCATGGGGGTTTCTCGGGGTACGTGATTGGCATGAGTGGGCAGGTGGAGTAGAGGTAGAAAGGAGTTCTGGAGCATGAGTTTCTGAGTCCATGTTACCCCCATAGCCATCCAGGCCCTGCGCTCTGTGCTCAATGCCTTCTCTGTGGTGAACCGGAAGAATATGTTTGTTTATCAGGAGCGAGCAACAAAGGCTGTGTACTATCTTCGGTATGAGGGCCCCGGGAAGATGAGGTAAGGGATGGGTCAAGGATGGCACGGGAAGAGCAGTGTCCAAAGACTTTGTTGCTCTTTCCTAGGCTCCTGGAGACTTCCTGCAGTGAGCGGCCTTGGGAAAGCGATTCTCTGCCCCCCTCCCTAGCTCTGTCCCGCAGCCAGGAGCCCATCTACTCTGAGGAAGCCTCGGCATGTATCACCCGTTCCCTGCTTACTCTGTGCTCCACTCAGAGTGATTGCTCCCTAGAGCCAGGCCCTGACCAGAGTCTCTCCCTTCAGGGTCCGCGTTCTCCCCTGGATGTGGCTGCCAGCCGCAATTCAGATGCTGCTCGTCCTGTGGGCCAAGTGGACAGACACATCCAGCTGCTGGTGCACGGCGTAGGACAGGCAGGTGAGGACTTCCAGGAGCAGGGAGGGGAGTGACCAGATGAGGTTCCAAAATCTTCCAGGATGCCTCTCGAGCCTCCCTACTGTCCAACTCTTGCTGTGCCCTGGGCTTCCCTCAAGCAGGAACTGGGTGGGAAAGGACAGGCTCCTGTGGTGTTCAGGGGGTAGGACCTATAGCTGATGAAGTGCCGCTTGAGAGAGAGAAGCCGATCTTGTTGACACCCAAATAGCTAGCCCGGGTGACTCTGTGGAGAGATGGTAGTTCCGCTGGCCCCATACCAGGAGTGGCTTTGGGGTGAAGGTGATGACTTCAGTTTGGGATCTGTTGAGCCTGAGCTGTTCATTAGGCCACTGGATTTTCCAGCTAGTTTTTATGGTTCACTTAATGTGTACCAGGTGTTGGTCTAAGACTGTTATGTACGAAGTGAATGCTACTATTATTCCCATTTTATGGATGAGCACACTAAGTCTTTGAGTGATAAGGCTCACTGGGCCACAGTCCCACAGTGAGTAGCTTGGCAGAACTAGAACCTAGTCTGGCTGCTGCAGGTACAGGGGGAGTGTTTGAGCCTGGGCTCAAGGATGAGTGGCAGTGGGGTAGCCGGGTCCTCTGCCTGTGTTTCAACCTCTCACCCTGGCTGTGTCAAGGTCCTGAGATCACAGATGAGCTGGTGCGGGTTCTGCGTCGGCGCCTGGATGAGGCCACACTGGACGTCATCACAGTCATGCTTGTTCGGAACTGCAAGCTGACACCAGCTGATGTGGAGGTCAGCCCCTCCCTCAGAGACCCCCTGAAGGCTCAGGTGCAGGTTACAGACTAAGCTGGAGCCTCCACATTCAGCTGACTGCCCTTCCCACTCTCTGTAGTTCATCCAGCCCCCGGGAAGTCTCCCCTCAGAGGTGCTGCACCTGGCCCTCCCCCCATCCTGCCGGCCCTGGCTTCCTGCCCTGGCCTGGTACCTGCGGCAGAACCTGCTCATTTTTCTGCACTCTCCTAAGTACACAGACAGCAACAGCCGGAACCACTTCCAGGTGAGATTTCACCCACCTCCCTCCACACCCACCTGCACTTGGGCTGCCCTCCTACACCGCCCATTGCACATACACCCCCTTACTGTGAAATATTTTCTAAGGTGCCCAATGTACCTTTGACCACAGACCTGGCCCCCCACACACATACCTTTGCTATCTACCTGCGTGTCTCCAGTGCTATGTGTGCGTGTCCCCGAGTCCCACTGTGAACACATCCCGTGAGGACTTTTGTCCTTTTGCCTGGTCTGAGTCCTCTGTGGCTGTTCTCTCTCCAGCATCCACTGCCACCACAAGGTGGCCTCCCTGACTTGGACATCTACTTGTATAACAAGCCTGGTGGACAGGGCACCGGGGGCAAAGGTACAGTGCAGGGCCCAGGCCTGTGGCACTATCAGGTGTGGGAAAACCTGGGAGGGTCTTTCCAACCTTGCAGCTGAGGGACTTTGTAGGAATGGGGGGACAGTCTGGAAGTTCCAGGTCTGAGCCTTCCTGTGGATTTCTACCTAGGGGTTGCCTGCATCACTCTAGCCTTTGTGGATGAGGGAGGGCACCCTATCTCATTGGCATCGTGGCCTCCATCTCCTCCGGGTCCCCCAGACCTCCTGCAAGAGGAGGAATTTGAGCAACTCACCCAGGTCACTCGCTGCCCAGTCATGCCAGACAGTTCTTCAGGTGGGTCAGAGGAGAGGATGTTCAGTTAATGCAGTAGAGTGAGGGACACCCTCAAATGCCCCTCATTCTGCCCTCCAGCTCCAGATGGGGCTCCACGGCTTCGACTGGATGTGTGGGAAAAGGGCAACATCAGTATTGTGCAGCTGGAGGAGAAGCTCCGAGGAGCCGCTCGCCAGGCCCTGGCCGATGCCATCATGGAACTGCGGCTGCTGCCAGCCTCACTGTGCACAGAGGACACGCCTCCAGGTGAGTGGGGTCCAGGGGATACCACAGATCCAGGCAAGATGGTGTGGCAGGTGAGGGTGCAAAAGTGGGGGCCCGGGAAAACATTAGAGAGGACCCATGAGAAATACACATTCACAGTTGTCCATTACCTTCAGCATCAGCAGGATGATCTGGCAGAAATGTACACATGCACTTGGTCACCCACTGAGGAGGGAGACCACTTCACACAAGGAGATCACTTCACACAAACACATGCATCGTGCACTGTCAGTTGCACATATTGTCATTCGCTGATAGGTAGAGAGCATGTACACTACCTTAGCAGTCTTGGGGCTAGGTTGTCTGGAACGTGCATTGTGGTCAGTGGTGGAAGCCTGGAATATCTGGTGTCCACAGGAAGTCTCAGGAGCGGGTCACTGGAAACCAAGAGCTCAGCAGGACGGGCTAGCACCTTCCCCCCTGGCCCTGGCCCTGGCCCTGGCCCTGGCCCTGGCGAGCCTGTGACTCCCCCCAGCAAAGCTGGCCGGCGTAGCTTCTGGGATATGCTGGTAATGGAAGAGTGGGGGGAAGTGGTGAACTGGCATCTGCTGTGCTGCTCACCTCCAAGCTCCCCAAAACTCCCCGGCGGCCATGCCCCCCATCTCCTTTTATATGAAACCACTCTCTTGGAATGGAGTTTGCAGATCATGGAAGTTCTCATTCATGTAGAGAGGCCCCCATTAAGTACCTTTGTTTCCACATTTCTTATGGGGTCCTCACAGCCTGTAAAATAAGTATGGCTTTCATCATTGAAGAAACTTGGGCTCAGGAAAGTGGAGCAGCCTACCAACCGCTGCCGAGTAGCTTCCAGAAGCCAGGGCCTGAACCAGGCCTCCAAATCCTCAGGCTCTTGTTGCCTCCATTCTCCACCCTTTCCCGATTTCCCCTTCCTGTCCCTCATTCACTGCATTGCCTCCAGAGTAAAACAGAATGTGGGGACTTGGGTTCTCCCAAAACAACTGATGACATTGTCCTGGATCGGCCAGAAGACACTCGAGGCCGGAGGCGTCACAAAACCGAAAATGTTCGCACTCCTGGTGGAACTGAGAGAGCACCAGGCTCAGATTCTGGAGCCCAGAGACAAAGGTGTGTGTTGTGTTGTAGGGTTGTGTCATGGGCAGGTGTGGTGTGGAGTCACAGGTTTGTGTGGAGACATGTGTGTCACGTGTGGGTGCAAGGGTCTTAACTCCTGCTGTGTCTCCAGGCGCCGAACCACACAGCTAGAGGAAGGCGAGGTGGGGACCCTGCAGCCGGTGTTTGCTTGTGTCACTCAGCGCTGGATGGAGTTTATGGTCCAAATTGGTGAGACTGCACACACCCTCTCCACCCCCAACCTGTGGCTTGGTCCCGAGCCCCACTGTGACTGCCCTGCTTCCAGGTTGCGCCTCAGTGTCCAGGAGCTCCACCCACATGGTGTCCCGCTTCCTTCTTCCATCCATCCTGTCTGAGTTCACCACTCTGGTCACCTCAATGGCTGGAGACACCAGTGTCCGTGTGTTTGAGCAGCATTTGTGAGTTTGGGGTCACAGGGAGGCTAAGCTAGGTGAGGTGAGGGCCAGGCCAGGAGAGGTGATGGTCAGGGAATGGGGCCATGGATATCCATCTCTCCCTCCCTCTAGGGGTTCAGAGCCAGAGATCTTCAGTCCTTGTTCCCTTGGACAAGTGGGCCAAATGCCACGCCCAGCAGCTGAGCGGCACCTGCTGCTTCTGGGAAGGAACTTCCTGCAGTGGAGGAGACCAACCCAACAGGGTGAGGGCATGGCCCAGGAAGGTGGGTTCAGTGACTAACTCTGCAGGGGCTCTCTCCCCAGACCTTCATTGTACTCTTCCCCTCCCCCATAGCTGCCAAAGCTGTGCAGCGCTTTGAGCCAGGAGGTGACGGGAGCTTGGGGCGAAATGCTCCCCGCCAGAGGTTCTTGCTGCTGGAGGTCGTGGACAAGAAGGTAGATATGTGGGGCTGGGGCTGGGGCTGGGTGGGAGAAGAGGTTCTGTGATCTCACTGACCCTGACCCTGACTTCCAGCTACAGCTGCTGACCTACAACTGGGCTCCAGACCTGGGGGTGGCACTGGGCCGAGCGCTGGTTCGCCTTGTGCAGTGGCAGAATGCGCGGGCCCACCTCATCTTCTGCCTCCTCAGCCAGAAGCTTGGACTCTTCCACCATTATGGCCAGTTGGATTTCCCAGTACGGGATGAAAAGGTGCCTACTCTGGTTTCCTTTTCTGGTTCTGGCTTCTGAAAGGTCAGCTGAAGAAAGTACTAGTTCAGAAGCAAGCTGGAGGGAGGGGACAGGCTGAGAGCAGAAGCAATGGGGGAGGGAGAGTCAGAGAGGAGGTCAGAGGATGGGAGAGAAGATCAGGGCAAAGACCATGAACCCATTGTGGGGCTCCATCTCTCTCAGGATCCAAACCCATTCCTACTACCAACCATGGAAGCAGAGACCCTCATCCGGAGTGCAAGCCCCCCACTGAGCCGTGAGCAGGGCCGGCTGAGTGGATCCTCTCGGGGTGGGGGTCCCCTTCCCCTGGACACATTCCCCTTTGATGAGGCCCTGAGGGATATCACCGCTGCCCGCCCCAGCTCCTCACTCGGTCCTGTGCCCAGACCCCCTGACCCAGTCACCTACCACGGGCAACAGTTCCTGGAGATCAAGATGACAGAGCGCAGAGGTGAGGGCACTGGGCTGGGCAATGGATGGGGCCATCTGTGCAGTCATGGGGGAGGGGGCAGCGGCTCCTGGGGGGCGCTACAAATGCCTTCTACCTGCAGAGCTGGAGCGACAGATGAAGATGGAGAACCTGTTTGTAACCTGGCAGCAGCGTTCTGCCCCAGCCAGCATGCCCATCAGTGTGAGTGACTCACCCACCTTCTCCGAGAGTACCTCATGACCCTTCCCCAGCCGCTGCTCCGGTGCTCACTGCCCTGTCTCCCCAGGCTGGGGAGCTGGAGACCCTAAAGCAGTCGTCCCGCCTGGTGCATTACTGTGCAACAGCGCTGCTCTTTGACCCAGCTGCCTGGCTGCATGGACCCCCAGAGACCTCGGGGCCCCCTGAGGGACAGGTGAGGCTCAAGACTCCTGGATTTCTCCCATGGGATCTCCCTTTTCCCCAAGTAACCTCCCTTCCTCCACCACCATTGGATGGTTGAGAGGAAGTAGAGCCTGCCTTCATGTCCTTTCCCACAGCGGCGCCATCGCCCCGAGTCAGGTTCTGGGAGCCGAGAAGCTGCCTCAAGCTGCGAGTCCTCAGATGTGCCCCCGCCCAGTGCGCGCGAGGAGCCTTGGCTGAAGGAGCTGAGCTTGGCTTTCCTGCAGCAGTATGTGCAGTATCTGCAGAGCATGGGCTTTGCGCTGGTGCCGCTGCGGCCCCCCTCGCCTGCCCGCAGGTAAGCCCCCCTCTCACACGGGACCCATGTGCTTGTTCAGCTGGGCCAGCACACATACATAAGGACCGTGGACGCTTTCGTGCAGCCCTCACACGTGTCCTGGAAGCCTTGGGCATCTCAGGAATTCACAGCCACCATCACACACAGAAGTGGGTACAGTCTCACAGCGCTGTGCTCCACCTTGTGTGCCTACAGGCTGGATCTGGGTCTGCGTGGTTCCCATCCTGATCCCTCTCCTGACCTCCTGAAATTTTAGACAGTTCCTGACCCAGGAATTACTTTTCTCATGAGATTACTTGCCTTTCCTCCCAAGGACTCTGCTCCAGGCCTACTTGCTTCATTGTCCTCAGGCCTGTGCCTGGTCTTGTCCATTCACTGGCCATAGTAACAGGCCTGAGTCAGGAGGTAGGCAGGCCCATCGTCTCCACCTGCCACTTCCCCAGAGCTCAGTGAAAAAACTCCACAGCCATCTTTCCTGTCCTGTTCACACCTCAAATTCCCAGGTCTATGGCTCCTGCTCTGTGTTCCTCTCAACATCTGAGCCTCCAGATTCTAGGTTCCCAGCATGGGAAAACATACTCACATTACACACATTCATGTCTCTAGAATTCTGAGTCTATCAAGGCATTTTCTCCTTTTCCATTTTCAAGCTGGTTGTTGCCTTTTCAAACAAGTCAGTGTAAATCGTGCAGGTGTGTTGCCTAGTGATGGGCATATGTTCTGAGAAATGCATTGTTATAGCCTAGTACACACACCTATATACGTGCACACGCACACACACACACACACACGGTTCATTGTTGATCAAAATGTCATTTAATAGTGCACAACTGTACATCCTTGCTCAGGACACTACCTTGGCCCAGAAAGCCAGTGCTAACTTAGCATAATTTGTACCTAGCTCTCTACCTTCCAGGCTTCCCTCTTTTCCAGGCCTGAGAAGGAAAGGACAGGCTTGTGCCTGTCCAGGGACCACCCGCCCCTCTTCATTTCTCAGTTACAGAACCCAATGAGGAGATACCCAGCTTGCTGCCCATGACAGCAAGATCCCAGCTGTAGAAGATTCTGGGAAAGACTTTAGCTAGCATAATTTCCATTCAGTTACATTCTTTCTCAAAATCTGAAATTTTTTTTTTAAAAAGTACATTATTAAGTTAAAATGTTCCTATGGTCAATTTAACAGTCACCAGTCACTAGTTAAGTCTTGTCCCAGTTTCCTTGAGGATTAAATAGGACATTTCTTCTTAACAGAGGCTTTGACACTCCCCCAGACACAGACACAGCAAGAGAGTTCTGGTGGTTTATAGCTCCTCAGTATAACCAGGGGGTCACACTGACCTTTTTGTTTAGTCCTTGTTCGTCACAGTACCTTCTCTGCTTCTCTTTTCCCCTTGCCTCTGATTTGAGGAGTGAGAACCAGTAGCCCTGTGCATTGTTGAAACTGCCATTTCCCAGTCAAAAATGAACCCTTTGGGGGCCTCCCTCGTGGCGCAGGGGTTAAGTCTTAGAGCTATCAAGCTATCCCCAGCCACTTCGGCATGAGTTCAATCCCTGGCCATGGAGCTGACCCACATGGTGCAGCCAGACCTCTCCTGTCTCACCCGCTGCTCCCCTGAGCAGTGTATTTCAGTAGATCTGCCTGTTCTGCTCCCCACTCTGTCTCTGATAAATCCTCTCACCACCACCCCCACATCTCTGGCCTAGACTCCTGTTCTTGTATGCATAAATAAATGAAACAAATCTTTTTTAAAAAAGAAACTTTTCCTTTTCAGAGGAAAGTACATCACCCTCTCTCTCCCTGCTGCCCCCAGTATGCACATGTCTCCATCCCCTCACAGGTGTCTCCCCATGTCCATAGACTCCCCTCTGACTCTACTCTCATCTTCTCACTGTACAGAGAGACCTGGTCTCCACCTTCCCGTGAGTACACTGGCACTTAGCCTGCTATGGCAATAGCCCTGCCCCAGTCTAGACCTGGACTTCAGTCCCAATCTTGCCATTACTCACTGTGGGGCCCAGCAGGGCCTTCCCCTCTCTAGGTCTGCTTCCTTTCCTACAACAGGATTCCATGAGAAATGGGTCTGATCGCTGTGATCCTCGCCTCACAGGCCTGCCTGCCTCATCTTCTTGTTCCTCTTCCTTTTCTGCAGCACCAGCCGGATGAGAGCCATGGCTATCCTTGGAACAGAGGGCCGAGGTTCCTTCTCCTGCCCTAAAAACAAGATTGATGGGAGCCCTAAGGTAATGTGTCCTCAAGTAACTTCTCCGCCAGTAAAATGTTGCCCCAGACATCAGCATCACTGAGCCCAAGTTATTTCCCTGGCCCAAGGGAAATAGCCCTGAATGATGACTAAGGTCCTGCCCCAGCTTGACATCATTAATATCACTGACTAGGGAACTTTTTCCCTGCTGGCTAAGGCTGATAAGGCCCCAGGCATTGTTTCTAAACCCCAGTTCTTTTTCTCTTTTCAGAGTGCTGGCTCTTCGGTCACCACCTACCACCTGCAGCGAGCACTGCCTGGGGGCATCATCCTCATAGAGTTGACTTTCCAGGTGAGCAGGAGGAGCACTGAGTGGAAAGAGCCAGCCCCACCTGTCTCTTGCCCTCCTGACCTCATCTTCACCCTATATCCAGGGATGTTACTTCTGCGTCAAACAATTTGCCCTGGAATGTTCCCGAATCCCCATGGGTCAAGCTGTCAACTCTCAGGTATGTGGTAGGGACAGAGGAATATAGGGTCTCAGGTATCATCAGTGTACCCCCAGTATGCTGTGGCCAGTAACAGTGATGCATGAGCCATCTGGCCTAGTGATGATCTGGTGCTATGGGCTGGCACCAGATCCTGCGGAGTCCAGGGGCACATCCAGCTGTAGCCCTGGGAGCTGAAGGCAGCTCAGCACTCTCCAGTCATTCTGGCAGTGACAGCAGCCTGGCTCTGTGGTCGGTCCTTAACCATAGATGGTGGGTTAGACAGGACATGTGAGCATAGTGGGTATCTGATACAGGGACAGGTGGGTGCTGTGGGCAGGCTTGGCCTGATCTAGAGCTGGGAGCAGCCTGACATCGTCAGTATAGCCGCTAGCACTTAAGATGAAGGCCTGAATTCCCAATCACACAGCATACCCCTGGCACTAAGTTGTTACTTCTGTCTGCCCCAGGGCAGCACCACTGTGCCCCATGAGGGCCAGGTGCTCAGAATGAGTCAGAGCATCAGGTGAGGTCACCAAAGCCCTCTGGACCTGAGTTATTAGCTCGGCTCTTCAGGTTGCGAGGCATGCCAGGTGGGCCCTGTGCCCTTTTTGTGCATTACATTTAGTTTCTGAGAGATCGGGATCTGGTTGGGCCCAGTCGGTCCCTCTCCAGCACAGACCCCCGCCACCCCCCCCCCCATCACATCTGAACAGCTCATATGCAGCCCGTGAGCGGTTGCTTCTGACCTGGGTGTAAATACCATGGGATTTGTGGTATCATCATGGGATGATGTGACCCAGGAAAGCACAGTGACCGGGGCCAGGAATGCTCAGAAGGGAGCCATGGGTGGCAGGCACTCTTTTCCACTTTGCTAGAGTGTTGGTGGGAAGGATCCACCCCATTGCTCTCTTGAGCTTCCTGAAGTCCTTTTGGCTTACCTGCACCTGATTTCCATCCAGCTGTTCTATTTATCCCCACATATCTAGTCTCTAATCCTACTTGAATTTCTAAATTGCTTCATTAGTACCATAGCTCGTTAAGTACTTAGTGCACACACTTAGAGGAGAGTTGCTTCTGAACAGGCTCATAGAGGTTAAATAATTGGCCCTGGGCACATAGCAAGAGAGTAGCACTGTTGGTGGCACTATTGGGGTTGAAATCTAGGTCTTTTAACTCTGAGGCTCACCCTTGGGTATTTCAGTCTATCACACTGCCTCTGATTGTATGAAGAACTTTACTTTACCTTCATGGTAGGTGAGGAAACTGAAGTAGAGAGAGACTGTGATTTATCCCAGATCATACAGTTCCTTTGGCTCCTGGACTCTTGCTGCTTTGACAGTCATTTATTTCCTTTCCTTTCTTATTAACTCCTATGCCCAGTGCCCCCAGGTGAGTGGTCATATAATTCCAGCAATTCTAAGAAAAACTTTCTAATAGCAAATAATTACATACCTGACCACACTGTTTAAAACTGCAGCTGCTTCACTACTTGATTTTCCATAACATCGTCTCCTAATGTACGATGTATTTTAGTCATTTGCTTGGCCTAATGTTTATTGTTTTATCTCCCAAGACCAGAATGTAAGCTCCTCGAGGGCAGAGGTTTGGTCTTCTTTCCCAGTGTGTCCCCAGCACCTAGAACAGCCTGAGGTAGGCACATGGTAGGCACTCAGCAAGTGTCCATGAACCTGTGGCAGACCTGACGGGCATCTGGGATACAGAATAAAAGGCCCATCTCTCAAAACAGTCAGTTGATGTAAACAGGTACAGTCCAGTATAAAAGAGATCACAATGAGGAGGGCCTCCCATGGCAACGGGGTGAATCTTAAGGTTCCTCTTCCTGCAGAAGAGGAGGGAATGGGAATGTACGGGGAGGCCTGTGCTACCTTGTCCTCACCAGTCCCCGACTGCCCGCTCTGCAGCTGTCCATGCTGTTCACGGAGGAGTGCGACAAGGTGCGGGACCTGATGCACGTGCACTCGTTCAGCTATGACTTCCACCTGCGCCTCGTGCACCAGCATGTGCTGGGCACCCATCTGGTGCTGAGGCATGGCTACCACCTCACCACCTTCCTGCGACACTTCCTGGCCCACCACCCCGACGGCCCCCACTTTGGCCGCAATCACATTTACCAAGGTTGGTGCCCAAGGGCAAGTCAGAAAAATAGCAGTCTACCAGGTATCTCCAAGCCAGCACCAGTGAGGCTGCGTCCAAGGGCCAGACCTCGCCTCTCCGTCTGGTGTTGCATGTTGTCACTTGCCTTGTGTCACCTTGGACCCTGCCCCCCTTGTTGTTGTCATGTGCCTGTCTTAAGTTCTTCACAATCTATTTCATGCCAAAGTTGAGGTCTGGGTCATGTGGTACCCTGCCCTCGGTCCCAAGCAGCTTTTGTCCCACCTCATGTCCTCTATGACCTCCTCTATAAGCGCCCCAGAAGGGCAGAGCAGGTCTGCCTGTCCATCAGAAAGGTAGGGACTCCAGTCCCCTGCCCCACCAGATCAGTGTGTCTGTCCCCGGCTCAGTGTCTCCTGTGACTCGCCCTCAGGGACACTGGAGCTCCCCACACCACTCATCGCTGCCCACCAGCTGTACAACTACGTGGCTGACCATGCCAGCTCCTACCACATGAAGCCATTGCGCATGGCCCGGCCAGGGGGGCCGGAACATAATGAATATGCCCTGGTATCAGCCTGGCACAGGTAACATGGGCAGCGGGCAGCTCAGGTAGAGCTTAATCAGACCCAGACTGAGAGTAGCAACCCATGTTCTACAGGCAGAGTGGGTGGGGTTGACTGGTGAGCACCTCAGAGTTGACATCTCTCCTACCCTCCCATACCACACAGCTCTGGCTCCTACCTGGACTCTGAGGGACTTCGCCACCAGGATGACTTTGACGTTTCTCTACTTGTCTGTCACTGTGCTGCACCCTTTGAGGAGCAAGGAGAGGCCGAGCGGCATGTTCTACGGTCAGCTAGCCCCTCTCAACTTGAACAAGCCTGTCACCCAGCCTCTCCCGCTCTCGCCCCATGAGTCTTCTGACCACCACGCTCCTCTCCCCTCCCTTCCCCAGGCTGCAGTTCTTCGTGGTGCTCACCAGCCAACGAGAGCTCTTCCCCAGACTCACTGCTGATATACGCCGGTTCCGGAAGGCCCCCAGACCACCCCCTGAGCCCGAGGCTCCCGGGACCTCAACTGGTAGCCCCGGGGAGGCCTCAGGGGTTGGTCTGGCCCCTGGTCTGGCTCCCCTGTTCCCTCCACTGGCTGCAGAGGTGGGCGTGGCACGGGCACGGCTGGCTCAGCTGGTGAGACTGGCTGGAGGACACTGCCGTCGGGACACCCTCTGGAAGCGCCTCTTCTTACTGGAGCCAGCAGGACCTGATCGGCTGCGGCTCGGGGGGCGCCTGGCCCTGGCTGAGCTGGAGGAGCTCCTCGAAGCAGTCCATGCCAAATCCATTGGGGACATCGACCCCCAGCTGGTAAGTGGCTATGGAGACTAGAAGGGGCTGGGGTAGATGGTAAGAATTTTCTAAGCAGTTTGGGTGGAGGCTGCAGGGGCTCAGGTGACTCTGGGGCCTGTGGACCTTCCCCCAGGACTGTTTCCTATCCATGACGGTCTCCTGGTACCAGAGCTTGATCAAAGTTCTCCTAAGTCGCTTTCCACAGAGCTGTCGCCATTTCCAGAGCCCCGACTTGGGCACTCAATATCTGGTAAGTGCCCTGCATCTGCCTCTGAAAGGGGAGCCGCTGCAGACATCCTCATCAGAGGGATGACCCCCAGCCTAACCAAGCCAGTTCTGCTCTGGAGGGAGCCCTAGATGGACAGAGACTGCAGAGACTCATGAAACACAAGCCTCGGCTGGAAATTCCAAGGCCAGCCTCTGGGACTGACAAGAGAGGCACTCTCGGAACCCCTATAGAAGTTGGTCTCATAGGCTGGAGTCCCAGAAAGGACTTCTGGGGCTTTAAAGCCTTGTTACATGCTGTGTGGCCCTTCCACAGTAGCATCAGCACTACACGTGGACTTGCCAAAATGTGGATTCCTGGGCCCTATCCATTCCTGCTGACTGAGAACCTACAAGTTAGCCAGATCGCCTGGTGGTTGATTGAGAGCACTGGTGGAAAAGTGGTAGTAGGAATGCAGTGATGCTGGGCGTGTGTGGGGATTGCCGAGATAGGAGACAGGACCAGCTAGAGTTATGATTCAGAGGAAGCGTTCAAGACTTCAGAAGATAAAGCAGGAGGTGGGCCTTGGCAAGGGGTCCTATAACATAGTACAGTTTCAAGGTGGATGAAGAGTCATCCAGAGAAGCTGAGGTGAGTCAGGAGGTGGTTGCGGTAATGCAGGTGAGAGGTGAGTGCAGTGAACAGATGGGGTGCCCCTATGGGGGAGGGGTGCTGGAGCACAGGGGTGGGTTAGGGAGAAAGGTGATGAATTGAACTTGGGGCATATTGAGTCTAAGGTCACAACACCTCAGGAACAGTCTAGAAGGTTTATGGACTCAGGGATTGGCGTTCAGGAAAAAGATCTAGGCAGAATCTGTATGAACAAGGGTAATTGAAGCCCTGGAGTAGAAAACATCACCTAGGGAAAGATGGCAGAGCTGAGGTTTGGACTCACTTAGAGATGAGGGAGGTCAGGATGGATGACTCCCAGACAGGAGGCAAGGAGAGGCAATTCCAGGTAGAGAATGCGCCTTGGTTGATGGGCTTCAGTGTGCCAGCTTTGTGCAGGGCCTCTAGACAGACGACTCAGACAGGTGACAGGTCCCACCTTTGCCCTGGTGAGGCTCAACAGGCTGACCGGGATGAGGAGTAGGTTCGAGTGGAGATGAGGTGCTGGTCACATTGGAGTGCAGGGTGCGGTCACTATGGTGATGGAAGCAGGCCTAACTCAAAGTGGCCCCGCTCCCAGTATGCCCTCCAAGGGAGTCTGCCTCCTCAGGTGAGACGGACCTAAGTCCCGTCTCATTTTGTCATTCACTGCAGGTGGTGCTGAATCAGAAGTTCACCGACTGTTTTGTGCTAGTGTTTCTGGATTCCCACTTGGGAAAGACGGTAAGAACAGGGGGCAAGGGGTTTTTGTCAGCCTAGTGGGAGGCTGCACTCCAGATGCTGCTGCCCAGAGCCAAACTGAGTTTTCTCGAACCCTACTCCCTGCGCCCACCCTGCTGCTCTCTTACCATTGTACCCCTGCCGTGTTCCCCACAGTCCCTGACAGTGGTTTTCCGAGAACCCTTTCCAGTACAGCCCCAGGACAGCGAGAGCAGCCCCCCGGCCCAGCTGGTCTCCACCTACCACCATCTTGAGTCTGTCATCAACACAGCCTGTTTCACCCTCTGGACCCGCCTCCTGTGAGGAATGGACACCGACTGTCACAGTCCCTTGAATCCTCGATCTGTAAGATCACCCCCTTGAAGCAGGACTGAAGGACACCAAAAGCTTTGTGAATGTGCCTTGGGGGTCTGCAACCCCAGGCTGGCAGCAGGGACTGCCCTCCGCCTCACAGCTGCTGACTAGCTCCAGAGTGGGTCAGGTCAACTCCTCTCAGCCCCCTGGACCTTTCCAGAACAGACTCCTTCCTGCTTACTCTTGCACTACCAGGAATTCTTCACTGCAGATGGCAAGTACTTACTTGCCCCTTAAGAGTTCCACTGCCAGGCCCCTGCCTCCAAATCTTGTCTTGATCAGCTAGCAACTGCCTCCCTACCATCTTGAGCCCTCAGACATCACTGCTGGACATAGCCACTGAGATAAGACCCCTTGGTTCAGTCCCAGCTCTGCCTTTGAAGCACCTGTGACCATGGGCAAGGCCCCCTGCTGGACCCTTGGTTTCTCATCTCTGAATGAGGACGTGGGCTGAAAAGCTCTCCCGGCTCCACAGCAGCCCTGGCACAGACTGGAGGACTTAAGCACATACTGTATGTCCCTTCTCAGCAGGAGGGAAGTGACCCAGAGAAACTTAATGGTTAGACACTGTGTGTCCTATTCCCACTCCCTTCCCCTCCACACACACCAATAACACACACACGGAAATGTTTAGCAGCTTGTCTTTAATTGAAGGGAGATTTAGGGCGCTCAACTCACTGTGCAGAGCTGCCCGTGGGTGGCTTGCAGGACCTCACTGGCCAGCCTCTGGGAGGCCCCGC
This sequence comes from Talpa europaea, assembly GCF_964194135.1. Classification (NCBI taxonomy): domain Eukaryota; kingdom Metazoa; phylum Chordata; class Mammalia; order Eulipotyphla; family Talpidae; genus Talpa; species Talpa europaea. The sequence continues at coordinate 26,610,629 of NC_140076.1, forward strand.
TTATCCCAGTATGAACGTAGCCAACTCAAGCTCTCTACAGTGTCTCCTGAGGGGAGAGGGAGGCAGTGGCATCTCAACTCAGGAGGAGAAAAACAGCCCCTGTCCAATGCGTTTCCCTTCAGAGCTCCCTTTCCCCAGGGCCTTGGTCCCCCCCTCACCTTGAGGCTGGTACTCGCAGCCCACAAAGCCTTTGTAGCCTCCATCCTCCAGCAGTTGGAACAGATAGGGGAAGTTGAGCTCTCCGGGGCTGCCAGGATCCCCCCGGCCCGGGACCTGTGCCACCTGCACATGCCCTAGGGACAGATGTGGACAGACGTAGGTCTCCTTCTGAGACTGGAGGAACAGATGCAGGGGACTGAAGGGGGGCGGGGTGCAGAGGGAGCAGTACTGCCAACAAGGAGGGAGCAAAGAAAGGGACCCCTCTCACCCACAATGGGCAGGAATTCCCGGATATTTCCTGTCAGGTTCCCGTCCATGATCTGCCAGTGGAATATGTCCTGAGGCAGAGAATACCAGTCAGAGACCCTTTAGCTCCCACCATTTCCCCCAGATTGGGAAAACAGGGCCTTCTGAGGAGTACTCCTACTTACCATTTGTAGCTGGAGGTTGGGTCTTCCCACTTTCTGCAAGATGGCTGCCGCTGCGGAGGAATTGGGAGGGGGCTATGAGACTCAAGGGGAGCACAAAAATCAAAGGGGCTAGGAGGAAGCAACGGTGGTCCTACCCTGCTGGGGGGTATCCAGAAAGTACCGGGGGTCCGTGACACGGGTGTTAATGGGCTCCAGCAGTCCCACGAGGTTCTCCTAGTACCAAGTCAGAGCCCTGAATAGAGCTTATCCCCAGGTTTGTCCCCCATCAGCCAATCACTGGTCAGGACTCACCAGTCCCGCTGACCTATGCCCAGCCTTGTGCCTCATTTGCTGTCCCGTCATGTGTCCCCTCACACACACAGACATTCATGTGAGGGTGTCTACCTTTTTCTACTGTCTCACCTGAGCCAAAACCCCGGCTGCGTGCCTCAAGTTCTCCAGAAAAACGGTCTCCATTTCACCCTTGATTGCTGCTCGATCAGCTCCCTGAGGTACTCGGCCAGCCATCAGGTGAATCCTGGGGGAAGATGGCACTGGACGGGGCAGCAGAACCCACCCTTGAAGCAGGGGCCTCACTATGACAGCAGCCAGTGTGCCTCTCCTGGCCGCCCTCTGACCAGGCCCCGCCCCCAGATTTATACTCAGGTCTGTCTTCCACTTCCCTCGGGCCCTATGTCAGCCATCCCCAGGATACCTTCCTGGGTCAGCCATCCTGCGGCAGGTCCCTCGCTTAGCCCCTCCTGTATTTTCACCCTCTTTCCTATAAACATGCTTAAGTTCACTTTTAAAAACTATTTTGACTCTTACCCTTCTTAGGCATTCCATGCCGCTTGTCTAAACTTGCCTGTTTCTCAGCTTTTTCCCATCTGTTTTCTGCCTCCACCACTCACCAGTAATGACCCCTCGTTGCCTGCTCCTCAGCCTATTTGCCCTCTGCGGGATTTGACATTTACTTGATGGGCCCTGCTTTGAGCTCCACCTTTTCAGCCACATCCAACCCTGACAGATTAATCACCAGCCTCCTGAACTGAGCTGAAAACACCAAGCTCTTTTGCCTCTGGCATCCTCGCCTGAAACACTCCTTACATCAAGCAAACACCTGCTCCTTCTAGGCCCGGTTCAACATCACTACACCTCTAAGAAGTTTTCTCTGGCCCCAGAGTTCGGTGCCTACTCTACTCTGTCCTCACGGGTCCCCGTGTGGGTTTCCTTGGCTACCTCCCAGGTCAGACTGAGCTCCGGGCTTGGGATTCCAGTATGGAAGCAGGCAAACTAAGCGTGACTCATGACAGGTAAAATATAAAAGGCACTTTACAAAGGGCAGGGGAGGGCCGGTGAAGGGCCAGTGCGCTCGCGCTCCTGACCCTCGGACCTGGGTGCTCCCAGACCGCGGACGAGGGCGAGGCGAGGGGGGGGGGGTACCTGGGACAGCCCAGAGCCTTGGCGTACTGCACCGCCTGCTCCAGCCCTTCTCGGAAGGCCGCCTGCCTCCCGGGCACGGCTCCCAGCCCCATCTCCCCCTTCTCTCGGTCTCCTGCAGAGAAAACCGGTGTCAGCCCCGAGGGCGGCCCCGGCCCGGCCAGGCCGCGGCCCCGGCCCGCGGCGCACCCTGGGGCGTGTTGATGAGCACGAGCTGCAGCCCGGCCTCCCTCGCCGCGCGCGCCAGCGCCTCGGGGGGCTCCGCGTACGGCCAGGCGACCTCGGCGGCCTTGAAGCCCGAGCTGCCCGCGGCCCGGAGCCGGGCGGGGAGGCCGGGGAGCTCGGGGAACAGCCAGGACACATTGGCGGAGAAGCGTAGCGGAGCCATGGCCGCCGGGAGCGCGCGGGGCGGGCGGGCCGGGCGGCGGGAAGACGGAAGCGGGCGGGGCCGGGGGGCGGGGAGCCCAGCGGGGCGCGGCCCGGAGGCGCGGGGTCCGGCCCGGCCCGGCCAGTGGGGGGCGCGCGGGCCCCGGGAACTGGCCGGAGAGCTGTCTGCGCCGGCCTTTTTGGGTTAGAACAGCAAGATGCTGCAAATACCGTGCAATGCCCAGAAAGGCTTGTGGACGCGCGCGGAGAAGCGAGAGGGGGCCGGGGCCCGGGCAGCTGGGGGAGGCCGGGCGCCCCGCGGCGGAGCGCGGGCGAGGCTGGAGAGCTGGCCCGCTCGAGAGCCCCGTTAAGATGAAGAAATGTGGACTTTAACAACACATGCTCCGTGTTTCCTCTCGTGCTCTCTTCACTGTGGAACACCTGAAAGCTGTGTGCCCAAATCAGGAACATTTAAACCACCGGTCATGGCCTCACTAGCCCGTTACCTTTCTCTTATGAACGAAAAAATAAACAGCCTTTTCTTAGAGGCCCCTGATTATACTGTGACTTAGGTGGTACGGCCTGCTTTTTCACTTGATGTTATTTTATGGGCATTTCCCCATGTTCTTCAATAGTCTTCAAAGTTATTGCATCAACTGCTCTTCGCTCCATACCTAAACAGCCAGAATTCATCACACTGCTCTGTCGATGGACAGTGTCTTCGATGTGTGTGCGGGTGCTCGCTTTATAAAAGCGCCTCTGGGTCCCCATCTCGGAATCTCTTAAGTTCCTTTTGTAGAGATGTCTGTAATAGGTTGGCCTGCCCAAAGTCCTTTCTAAAATATTTATTTATTTATTTATTTATTTATTTATTTATGCATACAAGAGCTGGGGCACAGGCCAGATATGCCTGGGGTGAGAGGATTCACCAGAGACAGAGTGGGGAGCAGAACACAGGCAGACTGACTGAAACACACTCCTGAGGGAAGCAGCGGGCGCTTCAGGAGAGGTCTGCTGCACCTCCCTGGCCGGGGATCAAACACGTGCTGCAGAGGCTGTGGATAGCTTCACAGAGCTGAGACTGAACCCCTTGGGCCACCAGGGAGGCCCACAAAGTCCTTTATAAGGAGAACCACTCCCACCACTGGCATCTATAAGCAGCTGCAGGTGGGCTGGCTAACCTTAACCTCGGCCCACGGAAAGACATCTGATCCAAGGGCAGCTAATTCATACTTTGGCCAAAGGCTCAGTACTTGCCTGGTTTGGAAAGATGATCTGACCAATCAGATTCCCTCTCTCAAGAGCTCAAGCAAGGAAATACTGAGTCAAGAGGTGACTTTGGCCAGATGATGATTGCGGCTGTAAAAACTAAGTAAGTAGGAAAGGTGGTTAAAAAAAACGAGTGAAGAGGGGTGTGACCGGGCACTGGGCACTAAGACCAGAGGTGGCCCTTAGCTCAGGTTTGGCCAAGCCCATTGATGTTCCAGGTTGTGGATTTCCCCAGGCTGGGATGTGTAGACTTTCCTGGATCTCTTTTCTTCGTGCCATATGAGATAATTCAAATAATTTCATCCAACAATAACTCAACTGATTAGGCAGATTTCTAAGGTTGGACAAATATGAACAAAAATATAGGAACATTTTTAAGTTCATGACTGCTAAATTGCTTTTTGTTTGCTTGTTTTTCATGTTGTAAGTTTATACCCTTCCAATATATCAGAAGTCATCTTGGTCTGCACTTTGTAGGAAGGAAGCTCTAAAGTGCAATGTCAGGAGCACCCAATTTCCACTCTTGTGTCACTTTTCACCTCCCCCACCAGGCCCACCCAGACACCCTGGGGTCCAGGATGGTCTCACAGTCCCATGCTTGGCAGCTTCCATTTCTTCAACTCTGCCTCCAAGAACACACTGTCACCAGCTATTGCTGATCACCTGATTCTTTGCATATTTGCAGCTGGCACTAACCTTGGAACTTTGACTTGTCCTGGAATTGTGTTTCTTGGGTATAGTCCAATCAGCATGTGACTGCACTATGTTTAACCTTTTAACAACCCCAGCTCCTCCATGTTTACCATCCACTGTTGAGCATACAGAATAACATCTAAGCGAAGTAACTCCTTTATTAACACTCACTGTAAATCTCTGAGTATGCAAAATCTATTTAAAACTTTAAAAGCACCACCATCTGCAGAGGTTCAGGTAGTGATAATTGTCCAACCGCCAATGTCCATTGCCTTTTTGCTTGATCCCCTTTAAGGCAGCAGAGGTGGTATATAAACTAAATAGGGGCCTCCCTGGTGGCGCAAGGGCTTAAGACACAACCTATGAAGCTGTCCGCAGCCTCTGCAGCACGAGTTCAGGTCCCGGCCAGCCAGGGAGCAACCCACATGACGCAGCAGGCCTCTCCTGACTCTCCCGCTCTCCCCTCAGCAGTGTATTTCGGTAGATCTGCCTGTTTTGCTCCCTGCTCTGGCTCTGGTGAATTCTCTCACCCTCCCGCCCTTCTGACTGTACCCAGTGCTTGTATAAATAAATAAATAAATCTTTAAAAAAAAAACCCAACATATATACATATATATATATATATATACCTTCCAGATTAGAAAAAATATTTAAGTCAGACAATAGTAAATAATGAAATAATGACTAGACTTTGGAGCAACTGGATCATTTATTCACTACTGCTGGGAGCATAAGTCACTACAACCTCCTTGGAAAACAATCTGGGGTTGTCTGTTAAAGCCAAATGTTCATATACCTTTGAGCCAGCGGTTCCTTTACCAGGTGTATTGCTTAGGGAAACATTTGCACAAGCATAACAGGAGACAGCTCAGCGAGGTTCACAGCAGTACTATTTATGTAGCAAAAATACAGAACTAACGCAAACACCCATCAATAAGCTGGGTTGTGCCGTACTCCTACAGTGTTGTATATAAAAGTGAGAAAGCTGGTGACTCAAACAATAAAATTGAATGTGGTCTTGTGTTAGAATAATATATGAAGAGCTTAGTAAAGTTTGGGTCAAATTGAAAACATCAGTGTGAACACATCAAATGAAAAACATAATCTTGAGCAAAAGGAGCAAATCACAGAGAAATACATGCAGCGTGATCCCATTTATAGAAAGCTGAAGCATACAATATCGTGTAGAAAGATACAAATATCTGTGGTAAAACTGGCGAAGAGCAAGTGAATAAAGCTGACAAAATTCAGGGTGAAAACGACCTCTAGAGAGGAAGGAGAGGGAGTAACAGACTTAAGGATCACGTCAGCCCCTTTCTCTGGGCCATGCATCTTCATCTTATCACTATTCTTTACATCACACATAGAGTTCATAAATATCATTGACTGTCGCATATTTTTTTAAAGATTTATTTATTTATACAAGAGCCAGGGTACAGGCCAGAGGCGCAGGAGGGTGAGAGGATTCACCAGAGCCAGAGCAAGGAACAGAACAAGCAGACTGACGAAATACACTGCTGAGGGGAGCAGCGGGTGTGACAGGAGAGGTCTGCTGCGCCATGTGGGATTCTTGTGGCAGGGATCGAACCCACGCTGCAGAGGCTGCATACAGCTTCACAGTGCGGCGCTCAACCGCCAGCGCCACCAGGGAGGCCCCAACTGTTGCATATTTAATAAAACATTTGTTAAAACCCTGCTGTATGCATTACTATCACCTGCTACACATTTGTATTAACATCCCCCTTGTAGAATCATCATCGTCTCAAAGTTTTTCTACAGCAACTTGTTTGTCGAGACCGTAGCCACCTCTCATCACACTCAGCGTGTTCAGGCTCAGCGTACTAGCCTGCTCAGTTCCTGGGGTAGGCAGGCTGTGAAAAGGTCCCAGTGATCTCCATGCACACACACACACACACACACACCCCGGAATGTGGGCTGGATCTAGGCTCACTCACTTCTAATGTCACCTCAGATACTAGGTTACAAAAGACTGGCTTCTCTCTTGGGTGCCCTCTCTCACTCTTTCACATGCTTGTTCTGCAGAAAAACAGCTGCCACGAGTTGCCCCATGGAAGGACCTATGTGCCAGGGACAAGGTTTCTGGTCAACAGCCAGAAAGTGACCTGAGACTTCCAACAGCCACCGGCGTGAGCGTGGACACAGAAGTGCTTCCATGGAGCCTAAGCATAACTGTCCCCTGGCCCACGCCTTGATTGCAGTCTTGTGACGAAAAAGACCTGAATCAGAGACACCCAGCTAAGCCACACCTGGATTCCTGACCTACGCAAGCACTCTGATAGTAAATGTTTATTGCTTTAAGCCACTGAGTTTGGAGGTAACTTTGTTAGCAGCAGATAAGTCATAAAGAGATCTCTTTCTTCTTCTGGAAACAGTTGTCTTGTTTGGAGGAACGATATCAATTTCACCATTTCTTCACCTTAAGCTGTAAGGAGGAGTTGCCATCTTATAGGATGCCTCCCTCCGATGCCATGGGGACTTGCCAACGAGTGGGCACAAGCCAGAACAACCATGGAATCCGTTAGAGGCATTCTAGTAGCCTACCTGACATCTGTTCCTTCTTTTCTCTTTTCTGATGGAATCATGTCTCAGGGAGATAGTCAGCCAGAGAGAATAAAGCTAATAATGTACAGAAAAGTGGTGAAGAGAGACAGAGAGGCAGTGTGCACAGCACTCAGAAGCTGAATCAACCAGGTGGGCCTTCTTGCTTCAGCTTAACTCTGAAAACAAGATGTCTCATAATAACCTGCTTTTCCCTTTTTGACATCCAGCTATGTGCACATTTCAGGAAGCACTTGGAAAAAAAAAATAAACAATTTAAACATTTGAACTCTGAACACTGGGGCTATGTATTTCTATCATTTCATGAATTTATATCATTTCATATAGCTCATAGTGGCATGCTGGAGACCCCACAGTAACTTGGGGATCACAGAGTCTAAGAGGAGAGGCCATCTTTATCTTCCAAAATCATGAGTTTATGCTAATGTTCTTTATTTCACCTAATCTTCATTAAGTTCTCTCCTACTCTGCTCTAATGTAAAAGCATCTTCATATCTATTTAACTTTCTTATTTGAGCTACCAGTATTTTAAAACCATTTTTATATAGTACGCTCAAATCAGATTCCATATAGCGTGCTATATATTTTCACATCCAACCATGTGTTCGTTACAGCTGCCTGGGTGTAAGACTATCCACATTCAAGTGTCACTCTTACTCTTACTATTAGTTTTTGAGCCACTAAGCCTACATTTCTATGGCTCTGGAATTTTACCTTCTTACTTTACTCAATTTTACCTGTAATAGCCCATATTACATGGATGCCAGATAGCTTGTAACTGTGAAAAAGGAAACTAAATCTTTGGTTAAATTTGTCTTTCATAGGTTTCTATTGTAGCCAAGCATATCAGGAAGGAATTCTATGGTACAGCTACATTAGAACTCTATAACTAAAATGTCAGCACGTTTAAATAGTCATCTCTCTCAAACACAGTACATTGAATAATAACACCATTATACAAAACAGCATTGAATCACTCTACAAAATTTGTGCTTGCATGAGTGATTACCTATATTCTCAGAAGAGTATTATAATTTTGCTATTCCATGTTATACACCCTTATCTTTAAAAGGAGGTTCCTCTAACTGGCCCTTTATCTTTAGTTTCCATTCTATTTCTGGGTGGTTGGATCACGGGCAGGAATTCTTCTTGTCCCCCTCCCTTAAGTCTTCATGGCATTAGCGAGAATCTTAACTAATGGCTTATCAACTAATTACATACCCAATCCACATGCAAACTTCAAATTTAGTTAAATACAATATAGACTCAAAATCTATATTTATGATATATTTATGGGTCAGGGCTTAGTTTTTTTTTGTTTGTTTTGTTTTGTTTTTAACAAAGATTTATTTATTTTTATACAAGAATTGGGTACAGGCCAGAGATGCATGGGGTGGTGAGAGGATTCACCCGAAACAGAGTGGGGAATAGAAAAGGCAGGTGGACCGAAGTACACTGCTGAGGGGAGCAGCAGGTGAGACAGGAGAGATCTGTCCCACCATGTGGGTTTCTCCCTGGTCGGCCAGGAATCGAACTTGTGCTGCAGTGGCTGCAGATTTCTCATGGGTTGAGTCTTAACCTCTGCGCCACCAGGGAGGCCCCAGGGCTTAGTTTTTAACCTTAGTAATGATACCATGGCATTTTTGGTGACTTGTTATTTTTCCACTTAGCAATATTATGAAAATTCAAAAAGTTTTAAGTTCACAACTTTGAAAAATCTCGGTAATCTTGACTACAGAATCCTTTCTTTCCCTTTTTTAAGTTTTAGATTCATGGGTTCTACCCACAGTGTTATATATGTATTCTTTGTTGCAGGAAAGAATGAATGTGTAGGCCAGAGGCACAGGAGTGAAAGAATTCACCAGAGACAGAGTAGAGAATAGAAAAGGGGGATTTATTGAAATTTATTGAGTGGAGCAGCAGGCGAGAAGGGAAAGGTGGTCTGAGCTAAAGAGGGTCTCAAGACTCTTTTTATAGTCCAGGTACCAGCGATTGGCTGGACTACCTGGCCTTGGGCATGTCGGACATGGTTTATGGATTATGGACATGGATCTGGATTCCTGGCTCGATGGCCTAGTTCCATGGCAGCCCTATCCATGCACTTCATCCATTCAAGCCTCCCAAACTTGCCTGCTGGGCAAGGAGTCAGGGCTCAGTTTTTAACCTTAGTAATGATACCACGGCATTTTTTGGCGACTTGTTATTTCTTCACTTCGCAATATTAAGGAAGGATTTCCTTGAGGGGGGGAATATATACACAAACTCAATCTATACTTCTCTCTCTCTCCATTTCTTTGTCCATTCTTTTAACTGCATTTTACTTCAAAATATCAACATCTAATCATTCCCCCATTGCTGGACAACAAGCTTGCTTCCAATTCAGTGCTGTTACAAAAATAATAACAACCATGTGCATGTTCTTCTGTGTGTGTATAAATAGTAGCCTTTCCCTAGTATTTATCCTTAGAAGTAAACTTGCTGGGTCAAACGATATGCATATTTAAAGTTCTAATTCACTGTTAAATTGTCCTTTAAGTGATCTCAACTTACATCCCTCCTAGCAGCCTGTGAGAGAGCCTGCTTCTCTAAGCCATGCTCAATCTTGGGTAGCATCAGCCTTTAACATGTATAGTCTTTAACATGTACTAGTTTTTAACTTCCAATGTGAAGGGAGAAGAACATTTTTTAAAAAATCAAGTCCTTGGGCCTCCCCGGTGGCGCAGCGGTTGAGCGCTGGGTTGCGAAGCTGCCCGCAGCCTCTGCAGCGCCGGTTCGATCCCCAGCTCCTCACCGGCCACCGGAGTGGGGCCCCACATAGCGCACAGACCTCTCCTGCCGCCCGCTGCTCCCCTCAGCAGTGTACTTCGGTCCTTCTGCCTGCTCTGCTCCCCGCTCTGGCTCTGGTGAATTCTCTCACCCTCCCGCGCTTCTGACTGTACCCAGTGCTTGTATAAATAAATAAATCTTTAAAAAAAAAAAAGAAATATATAGGTTCTCCCTAACATTTTAAAAAAAAATCAAGTCCTTGATAATTACTGAAATTGAACATCTTTCCAGATGCTTATTTGCAATTAATAATCCTTCTGTGAATTGCTTATTTGTAACGTTTGCCCTTTTCTCAATTAAGTTCTTCATGTTTTAATCCATTTGCAGGTGTTCTTTATAGAAATTCTGGATATTAAATCTGTGGCTGTCTTTGCTTATCATTCACTGTAGTTTAAGCACCGTTTGCTGTTCAGTGTTGGAGGAGCGCTGCTTCCCTTCAGGCCTCGCGCTCCTGTGTGGCCAGAAGCCTGCCCGCCCCGCCTGCCCTCCCCGGTGGAAGTCTCCTGCCTCTTGCCCCACCTCTCCACCTTCCCCAGGGGAAGGAGAGTGATTCAACTGGTTGGTAACTTGGGTGGAAAGCAGCAGCCAACCTGCTAAGCCAGGCCCGCCGCGCTGCTTCCATGCAAAAGCCCACGTCCCACTCTGCCCTCTCGCACTTCAGTCTCCCAGGGGCAAGGCCTCCGGGGCTGACCCACGGGTGAACTGCAGCGAGGCTGCTCGCCTGGCAGACCTGAGCCATATTGTCCAGTATCCGTTTTGACGGCAATAAAAGTAATATTTGTATCTCCATCTGTCACACTCCTGTGTCTATCTCTTAATAGGTTCTTTATCAGTCAGAGTCCAAACAGAAAACAGATGGCGCATTCAAATGAGGATAATTCAGGAGATTTAATACAAGCACATTTATGAAGGTGTGGCAGGGTGGAGGGCGGATCCGCGCATGGTGCAGCAGCCGGGCTGGCAAGCAGTGGGCAGAACTGTCACCACTTGGAGCTTGGAAGGGTGAAGGGAGCAAGCCAGCAGCTGGGGTTCAGGCGGATTCAGGAGGAGAGAGTGTCTGAGGCAGCTGCTCTGAGACAGCAGAAGCCCTCGGTCGAAGGACACTCACAACTTGAGGCCGGCGGCCAGGAGGCACCCTGAGAGCTACATGGCCTAACCTTATGCTCCTTCCTCCTCTAATATCTGGCTAAGCCTCCCCACCAGATAAACCAACAGGGTCACAGGGTCAGGTAGCTATTGATGTCATCAGCGTGGAGCCCCTACCAGGACAGAGAGCGGGGAGGACCATCTGGAGAGAGGAAGGGTCTCCCTGCAGGGTTCACCTCGCTCCTTCCTCATTATACACTCTTGCCTTCATCCAGGGGAAAATTTCATGTTCCCAGCAGGAATATGGGGTGCACAGAGTGCCAGTGGCCACCACTTCATCATGAGGCAAACTCAAAACTACTTCCCCCCGAGACTAAAGCACCGTTGTTACTGTTCCTCACACAAAGAATCAGGCAAAAATGGGCCTCCCTGGTGGCAAGGGGTTAAGCACAACACTGTGAAGCTATCTGCAGCCTCTGCAGCATGAGTTCCATCCCCCACTGGCCAGGGAGCTACCCATATGGCGCAGCAGAGCACTCCCCTCAGCAGTGTATTCCAGTCAGTCCTTCTGTTCTGCTCCCCACTCGGTCTCTGGTGAATCCTCTCACCCCCCGCACCTCTGGCCTGTACCCCAGCTCTTGTATGTAGAAATAAATAAAAATAAATCTTAAAAAAAAAAAAGAATCCAGCAAAAGCGAGAAGATGTGTGGTAGGCAGAATTTGGTGGTGGCCGCCCCAAATTCCTGCTTCCCTGATGAATCTGTAGCTTCTCTCAGTTATTTAAACATGAATCTATGTTCTGTTATGAGGGGATTTTGCTGATGTAATTAAAGTCCCAAGTCACTTGTGAAAGGGAGATTATCCAGGCCTGACCCAATCAGATGAGCCCTTAAAAGGCTCCGGGCCAGGGCCTCCCCGGTGGCGCAGCGGTTGAGCGCTGGGTTGCGAAGCTGCCCGCGGCCTCTGCGACGCCGGTTCGATCCCCGGCTGCTCCCCGGCCACCAGAGGAGGGTCCCACATGGCGCGCAGACCTCTCCTGCCGCCCGCTGCTCCCCTCAGCAGTGTACTTCGGTCCTTCTGCCTGCTCTGCTCCCCGCTCTGGCTCTGGTGAATTCTCTCACCCTCCCACGCTTCTGACTGTATCCAGGGCATGTATAAACAAAACATACAAACAAACAAATAAATAAATAAATAAAACATGCCTCTATTAAAAAAAAAAAATTTAAAAAAAAGGCTCCGGGCCAGGGCTCTGCCTGTGGAAGATATTTGAAATTCAAGTATTAAGTTTTCTCCATTGGTGGATTTGAAGATGGAGAAGGAATATGGGGGGCCCCTGGGAGCTGAGAACAGCCCCTGGCCAGCCCCCAACAGAGAGATGGAGACCTCGGGCCCTGGCCACAGGGAACTGAGTTCTGCCACAACCATGTGGGCTTGGAAGAGAATCCTGAACCCTAGATGAGACTCCTTTCCAACACCTTAATCCTTGAGGGGAGAAGCTCGCCATGCGTGCCGTGCCTGCACTGCTCTCCTGCAGGAGGGGGAGCTGATGAGTGGGTTTGTTTTACGTTCCTAATTTTATGAAAGTTTGTCAAATAGCAGTAGAAGCTAAGACAGGAGACAAACAGGAAAGTGACATAATCCGTAGCTGTTATGGTCCCCGTGTTAATCGCTGGTCATGGGTCTAAACTGCAATCCCGGCTATCTTCTCCCATCACTCAATCCAAGTTCCCTCGGCCCTATCCAGGCCCTCCACCGGGTGAATTTCTTTACCTGCTACCCATTTTCCTTCTTGAAGGATCTGAATTTGGTGGTCTTGACATTATTGGATTGCCAATTTTCCACTTGGGATAACTTTAGGGCAGGAAAGGGGTACGAGGCATCCTAACGAGTCTTCCCTGTCTTCATTAGGAGCACAACACGCTTCTCCCCTGAGAGTCAGCATCAGGGACCCCAGCAAGCTAGAGAACCTCCCCTCTGTCCTTTTGTTGGCACATGGAATCCCAAATAGACAGGGTAACTCCCAGCTTCTCCTTCAGGAGAACAATGGCCGTACTTCCTAGCGGAAGAATTACTGCTACGAACATAGGTGCTTCAGATGCATCGAGTCCATAGTTGAGAGGATGGAAAGCCAAATAGCCAGTGAAAGATTAAGGGAGAGGGCCACTCCCACCTCTAGCCCTTTGTTCCCGAACCCGTGAGTCCTAGCCGTGGGGAAGGTGGTACCATATACTGACCTCCAGTTTAAAGCATATCCAGGGCCTCCCCGGTGGCGCAGCAGTTGAGCTCTGGGTTGCGAAGCTGCCTGCAGCCTCTATAGCGCCCGTTCGATCCCCGGCTGCTCCCCGGCCACCAGAGGAGGGTCCCACATGGCGCGCAGACCTCTCCTGCCGCCCGCTGCTCCCCTCAGCAGTGTACTTCGGTCCTTCTGCCTGCTCTGCTCCCTGCTCTGGCTCTGGTGAATTCTCTCACCCTCCCGCACTTCTGACTGTACCCAGTGCTTGTATAAAAAACAAACAAACAAACAAATAAATAAATAAAACATGCCTCTATTAAAAAAAATAATAAAAAAATAAAGCATATCCAGGGTTTTCCTGCTGGCCCTGTAACAGCGCCTTTAGTAATCCACCTCACCGTTCTCTCAGGCTGCTTGGTTCTAGGCAATAAGGCACATACCAGCGAATTTCATGGGCTTGAGCTCACTGCCACACTTCTTAGGCTATGAAATATGTCTCTTGTCAGAGGTGAGATTGTGTGGCCTACCATGGTGAAGGAAGGGCATTCCATGAGTCTACAAATAATGCTGGATTCAGGCAAAGACGTCAAATAACCAGAATGTGTATTTATCCCCTGAGAACAAAGCTCTGCTCCCTCCAATATGGAGGGGTCCAAGATGGGCTTTTTCCAAGCTAGTATGTCTCTTTCTTTGCCATATGACATTCAAGAGGCAGCAACTTGTCTCTCATTTTAGAAGTTGCCCCAGATGACTGAGTCCCTAGAAACTGCCTTCTTAGAAACCTGTATGGTAGGTTCCTCAGCCCTAGACATGCATATATCTCACAGAGGTCTCCAGAGCATTAGGCTTTTCCCACTCACCAGGTCCAGTTAGTGTAATGCCATCCATGTAACGAGCCATTGTCATGTTGCAAGATGGTAAAGGTGTACTATTTGCCCTGCTATGTAAAGGCAAATTGCTTCAGCTATTTCTGGAAATAGCTGAAGAAAAAAAAGAAAATGTTGATCAGATCAAAAACTGAGTGTCAGGTACCATGGCTGTGTTGAATTGCTACAGTAAGACACCACTCAGGGTGCTCTGGTTGTGATTGACATCACTACCTGATGAAGCTTGCAAAAATTGACTCTTTCTCCATGCCCCTTCTGGCTTTTGCATTGGCCAGAAGCTAAGTGAAGTGGGAGCCTGCTGGGAACCACTGCCACCCTTGCATAACACTAATCTCCGTAATGTCCCCAGGGTTGAAGTAGTGCCTTTCACTTTCCTTCGTGGTGTGGTAGGAGTAAGGGATCATTTTTAGGAGCTCCCACTTTGCCCTTCTCTCTATAAAGTAGGCTTCCTTCCATGAGTCAAAGGACCAATAAATCTCCAGTTAATACATATTTCTCTTTTCACAGTATATTTTGGGAATGGTGGTAGGGTTAAGACGCAACCTCTGAAACAACAGGATTTGCCCATGGCATTGCATAAGACAGACTCCATATGTCACCTGGCTTTTTTGAGTTCCCAGTCTCCCTGGGGGATCATGGTGGCACTTTGGGGATCTGGAGATCAGAGTGAATTTAAAGCCACTATCTACTAACCTCAGGAAGATCTAGTACTTCCCTTTCATGGGTACACGGTGACCCTGTAAATGGCGGCAGCCCAGACGGGGCGAAGGTTTTAGGGAAGACACGCAGTACACACTTGTGGCCACACTGCAGGGTACGGCCTAAGTTGAGGAGACCTGAGTCAGTGAGTTGACTTGTTTTGGTCTGGAAATGAGGTGGCAGGTCATGAGTAGTCCTCCAGTTTCTACCCAGAAACCGAGAATTCTTATCTGTGTTTGTCAAGAAACACCTTCATCGTCAGCCCAATTGCTTCATTCCTGGAAATGTGTGTCACCACCCCCCAGAGCATTCTGTCATCCTGCACCTGTAACCAACTGTGAGCCTGCCTCACCTCTCACAGCTAAGTGTGGCCACTTGCCTTTTTACTTTGGGATCCCATTGCTTTCAACAAGATCAAGGAACCCAATTCCTTTGCATTATCCCCAACAACCACTTGTAGTCTCTAGATGACAGTCACTGCAGAGGGTACCCCCAGGCCTTCCTGAGGACAAAGACAGGGAAAGGGGACAGGTTTACGCAGTACAGGAGGTCTCAGAGTGGTGATTCTGATACCTGCTGAAGTTTGAGACCCACTGCTATGCGACTGTAAGGTAAGTAAACTGGTCCGGCTTTTTATGCCGTTTGCCTCCGTGGCTATCACCCGCAGCCTTGATTGAGCTAATGCAGGAGGCACTTGGGCTGGGGCATGTGTGCCTAATTGGGGACACCTGGCATGTGGGTGCCCACGCATGCGTAAGTGTGCATATCTGAGCGTAGAGGTCAGGGATAGAAGGAGGGCTCCCAGAGGACCAGCGGCGAGACTACGAAAGAGATGAGACCACAAGATGATATAAGAGAGGGAAAACCAGAGCAAGCCCAGAGAAAAAGCATAAAGATTCTTTCAGGGTTGGGGGATTTGGTTGCCTGCCTGCCTCCCAGGGCCCCTCCCCTTGCACCCCCACCCCCACTTGGCCGTCCTGTACCCAATTGCTAGCACTACAACTGACTTTCTCAAACTTTAATGTGGATACAAAATGTGCATTTAATGTGCACTGCAAAATCTGATTCTGGTAAGTCTGGGGTGGGGCCCAGGAGTAAATGTTTCCCTACCATCTCCTGGATGATGCCAGGGCTTTCAGCACTAATGTGACAGAGGAGGGTATCTGAAAGCTCAGGAAATGGGAATATAATGGATCTATTACGTCCGTGGTTCTCAAACTTCAAGGTGCATCATTAAAAAAATTTAGCAGGGCCTCCCTGGTAGCACAAGGGGTTAAGACGCAACCTATGAAACAATCCACAGCCTCTACAGCACAAGTTTGATGTCCAGCCAGCCAGGGAGCAACCCACATGGCGATGCAGACCTCTCCTGACTCGCCCGCTGCTCCCCTCAGCAGTGCACTTCAGTCAATCTGCCTGTTCTGTTCCCCGCTCTGTCTCTGGTGGATCCTCTCAAACCTCCTCCCCCGTCTCTGGCCTGTACCCCAGCTCTTGTATGCATAAATAAAAATAAATCTTTAGGAAAAAAATTTTAACAGATTTTTGGGGTCCTCTCCCAGAGCTTGTGATTATCTAGATCTGATGTGGGACCCAAGAATCTGCATTTCCCTCCACATTCACAAGGGATGTTAATATTCCTGGTCCAGGGACCACACTTTGAGAAGCACTTGTCTACCATCCTTACAATCCAGTTCCACACATTTTCCTTTGATTCTGGACACTTCTCCTTGGCAAGCATTTGGAACTCTTTGAGTGAGCCATCTTCTGGAGCAGAAATTATATCTCTCCATCTGGGTCTTTTTATCCTCCCAAAGGTGAGAAAGTTAAGGAGATAGCATCTAAGGAGAATTGGTCTCAGCTTATGAGGAAACTGCCCTGGATGCAATTACTGTGAAGTTCTTCTGCAGAGGAGAGCCAGTTCCTTCAGCCAGCAGAAGAGGTTTGCAGGAGTAAGGAGGTTCAAATTCTCAGCCTCAGCATGTGTGCCCTTTGGGCATCATTATCCACTTCCCTTATCTCAGAGTTCCACTCCCCCTACCAATAACCTTGCCTGGATGTAAGAGACTTCCAAGGGCTAAGCATTTAATTGGTGTTGCAAATCTACAACCCTTACAATCAGGTCCTAGACTTGGTTCTTAGCCATATTTGCTCTGTAGTTACTGGAAACAAGGGGTTCCTCCAACGTCACCATGCAAGTATTCTGGTTTCCCAAGCATCTTTTAAATTGTATTTCCATAGCTTTTATTTTCTGTTTCCCTATGCATAATACCTTTTAGGGTAGTAAAAAAAATCCAGTTGGTCTCACTATTTTATAATCACTCTTGTTGCCATAGCAATTAAGTGTCAGCACCACTTGAACTCTTAACGCCTTGCCCTCCATCTGCATTTCATCACATCACAAATTATCACATTGATAACTTGGGTAATGATGATGCCACCACATGCCATGGATTACCCATTTCCTAATTCTTCCCCAGCAAGGTTATGACCGTGTTCTTCAAATACATGAGCAACTGAATTTCAGAATCCTATTTTGAGGGATTATTTCCTGATTCCACAATTACTATATCAGTCCGAGTCCAAATAGGAAACAGATGGCACACTGAAATTAGATTAATTCAAGGAGGGTATTATGAAGGGACCATTTATTAAGGTTTGGGCAGGGGATAGGGGCCCACGCAGGACAGTGTGATAATCCAAAACTAATAACAGCAGAACTATTAACACCCGTAGGCCTGATGAGATGAAGAAAGGGCATGGTTTCTAGAACCCGGAAGGAAATTCCTATGGAGTGGACTAATTGGAGAGAAGCAGTGACTTTGGTCGAAGGACACAGCCAGACCAAGTGGACCTCTGGGGTGATGTCTTGCTGGCGATCTTCGTTGACTGAACCCAAAAAGAAACCAGAAGGTTTCTTGACAGAGAAGGTGTGTTGACAGAGCCCACACCAGTCAGCTGAGAGGCAAAAGGCAAGGCTAGAGAGTGGATCTGGAATGATGAGTGGCCCTCATTTTTTTTCTAATATCCTTAATGTTAATTTTCTTTACATTTCAATCTACCATCTTTGTTTTCTATTTGCCTTGTCTACTTTTTGTTCCTTTATTTTTCCTCTCTGAGACTAAATTATTTACATTATTCCATTTTCTCCTCCATTTCCTTTAGTTTTACATTCTTTTCTTAGTCATTAGTGGTTACCATAGAGATTGCATCTAACTCCTTACATTGATTTGAACTCCTATTTAGCTTATTATATATAGATGGTTACATATAGAAATAGCAACATAGGGCCTCCCTGGTGGCGCAAGGAGTTAAGACACAGCACTATGAAGCAATCTGCAGCCACTGCAGCACGACTTCCATCCCCAGCCAGAGAGGTGACCCACATGGCACAGCAGACCTCTCCTGTCCTGACTGCTGCTCCCCTCAGCAGCATATTTCAGTCAATCTGCCTGTTCTGCTCCCCATTCTGTCTCTGGTGAATCCTCTCACACACACCCCACACCTCTGGCCTGTACCCCAGTTCTTATATGCAAAAATAAATACATCTTTTAAAAAATCAATGTATATAGACAGATATTTTTATATATGTGCACATACATGTGTGTGTGTACACAGGCTAGTATACATAGATTTTCTCCTTCTGTCATAGAAACCTTGGTTGCTACTACCATACTCAAAGAAAGTGGGACTCCTTGGAGAAGTGACTGACTAAAATTGAAACAAAAAATATACAAGATGAACCTGTCACCTTGTGGTGCCAAGAATTACTTTTAAAAAATGATGAGGTTATGTCAAAAGAACACGAGAGTCAAAGTAAGACTCATGTGGGGGTCGATTTTTCTCTTGGTTTTTAAGCTTTTAGTTCTGTTTCAAGCATATTTCATCCTTTTTATTGCATGCCTGTCATTGCATATGAAAAATTGCTGAGTCTTCAGATGATATGGTCTTCCTAAAAAGAGGATTCAATTTCTACTGGGCAGTAGCATACTGCACAAATACCTAGATCCTGTCAGGGGCTGGCTTTACCCCTGGAGCGCAGCCCTTGTTCCTAGGTCATGAAAAACTGCTCTTTACTCTATCAGCTACTCTTCTGCTCAGTTTCTTGGAATCTCACTATGTATATAACTTAGGAGCCAGCCAAGATCAAAAGAGGTATTAGATGCAGATTTGGGGAGCCTACTTCTCTGAGCTTTCCTGCTTTGTGAGATTTTGCCTCATATGTGTCAATTGTTTTGTTTTCAATAAATTCCAAATTCTATCTCCTCTACCTGGTAAGACACCATTTCTCCTGTGTTCCGTGCTCTATGCCATGTCCTTGGTGGGGGTAAAGGCCAGGTGAAGCCCAACATGGGTCAAACTTCATGTGCTTCCCTTTCTCAAGGATTGTAGTCTGGGCCTGTGTTTGTTGCACTCCAATGCTGCCAAACAGCTGTTTTATATATTCTGCCCAATTTTTATAGTTGTTTTCAGGAGGCAAGCTAGTTCAATACAATCACCCTCTGTTCATTGCCTTGTAATACATTTAGATGTTCTTCTTTGTTAAATTATGGAATAGCTAATACATTCAAAAGAGTATCTAAATATATATGTATTTTTTAAAGATTTATTTATTTATACATACAAGAACTGGGGTACAAGCCAGAGGTGTGGGGATTCACAGAGACAGGATTCACCAGAAACAGAGTGGGGAACAGAACAGGCAGATGTACTGAAATACACTGCTGAGGGGAGCAGCTGGCAAGTCAGGAGAGGTCTGCTGTGCCATGTGTGTTGCTCCCTGGCCAGGAATCGAACTCTTGCTGCAGTAGCTGTGGATAGCTTCACAGGCTCTGTTTTAACCCCTGTGCCACCAGGAAGGCCCTAAATATATATATGTATTTTTTAAGAATAATGGAAAATATTTTAACAACTTAAATACATAATAAAATATAATAGTGAGGTTATCATAGAATAACAGAACTTTCAAAGTGATGTGCCTCTCTTCAAATGTAAATACATCCTCCTCCCTGAACCCAGGGGTGACCACTATCCCAAGTTGGTGTTTATTTCATTGCTTTTCCTTTTAGCTTTATCATGTACATGCATGCTATATATTGTTTGGTGAGTCCTGTGTTTTACCCTAATATAAGTGAAATGATATGTGTTTTCTTTTGTGATTTGTTTTCTGTTCTCAACATTAATATTTGAGATTCATTTTTGTTAATGGGTGTTGCTAGTTCATTTTCATTACTGTATTATGTATTGCCTGTTGTTTATTCACCAACAGATGGATATTTGGGTTTCCAATTTTATGCAATTACAAGTGAAGTTGTTGTAAACATTTGTATAGGTTTTAGTGCAAACATAAATTTCATTTTCCTTGGGTAAATAGGAGTATGATTTCTGGATCCATATTTTAAGTGTATGTTTAACTTTATAGTAAACTGAAAAACTATTTCCCAAAGTGATTGTTCCATTTTTGCCTCCCCATCCATGTAGGAGAGTTCCAATTGCTCCAAATCCTCATCAACACTTCGTGTTGTCAGTTCTTGTTTGCTTGACCATTCCAATCACTGTGTAATGATGTCACATTGTAATTTTAATCTGTACATCTCTACCATTTAACAGTGTGAGCATCTTTTCATGTGCTTATTTCCTATTCAACTGTTTTTTGGATGAAGTATCTATCAGATATGTTTGCCTATTTTAAAATTGGGCTTTCTTATTACTGACTTTTGAGAGTTTTGAGAGTCTTTTAAAAATATCGTTTGTCAGACATGTTTATCCCTGTCTGTTTTCATTCTCCAGTAATGTATTTCTCAGAGCAGAAAATGTTAATTTTGATAAAATCTAATTTATCTTTTTTAATAATAAATCATGTTTTTGATATGATATATAAAATGTCTGTGCCTACTCAATGGACAATGATTTTCTTTTATGTTTTCTTCAAGAAGTTTTATAGCCTTAGGTTTTATATTTAGTCTGTGGCTCACTTTGAGATAATTTTTGTGTAAAATGTTAGGTATATGTCAATTCATTTTTTACATGAGAATTGCCAATAGTTCCAGCACTATTTATTGAAAAGAGAATCCTTTCTCCAAATTTTTATTTGTATCTTTATACAAAATAATTTGAACACATGTGCAGGTCAATTTCCAGAATCTATCCTGTTCCATTGATTTATATGCCTATTTTTTTTATCCTACTAACCTATCTTGATTATAGTAGCTTTGTATTAAGTTTTATTTTTTTTATTTTTTTTTATTATTATTTTTTTTAATAGAGGCATGTTTTATTCATTTATTTGTTTGTTTGTTTGTTTTGTTTATACATGCACTGGGTACAGACAGAAGCGCGGGAGGTGAGAGAATTCACCAGAGCCAGAGCAGGGAGCAGAGCAGGCAGAAGGACCGAAGTACACTGCTGAGGGGAGCAGCGGGCGGCAGGAGAGGTCTGCGCGCCATGTGGGACCCTCCTCCGGTGGCCGGGGAGCAGCCGGGGATCGAACCGGCGCCGCAGAGGCCGCGCGCAGTTTCGCAACCCAGCGCTCAACCGCTGCGCCACCGGGGAGGCCCTATGTTGTTCTTTTTCTAATTTCTAAGTTATATGGTTAGCTCATTTGTTCTTAGTTTTCTTTCTTTTTTTATACAAGCTATAAATGTTTCTTCCAGTTTCTCTTTCGCAGCATCCCATAAGTTTTGGTGTTGTGCTTTTTTGCTTGCTTGCTTGTTTTTAATCTCAGAATTTCTTTATTCACTTTTTAACTTCTTCTCTGGCTCAAGAATTATGTAGAAACATGCATTAAATTTGCAAGTTTATGGGCTTTTATATTTTGGTGGTATAATTGAATTATGATCAAAGAATGTGATTTGAATGGTATTAATTCTCTGAAATTCATTGAGACTTAATTTATAATTTGTCACATGATCAACCAGTTTTATACATGTATGCTTCAAAATAATTTATACATTTTTATCTTCCAGTTGTTGGGTGCATTATTCTAATTGTGTCCATAAGATCCAACTATTAGTTTTATTAGATTTAAATTTTCTATATCCTTACTGACTTTCTGACTACTCAGTTTTGAAAATCTCAAAACATCATGTTAAAAATCTTTCACGAGAACAACAAAATGCAGTAGTATTTTATTATGCAGTCCAAAGAATAAATATGTATTTATTCTTTGATATAAATAAGTGATTGACTAAATAGGATAGAATAGAGAAACCTCCCTTGCCAAATTCTAAATAATTTATGCAGATAATTTCCCCTCAAGAAAGGGAAGCATAATTCCCTAG
Source organism: Talpa europaea (assembly GCF_964194135.1). NCBI lineage: Eukaryota > Metazoa > Chordata > Mammalia > Eulipotyphla > Talpidae > Talpa > Talpa europaea. The sequence continues at coordinate 26,632,554 of NC_140076.1, forward strand.
TCCTTAAACTTAGACTGTGCAAAGTGACTTCCTTCCAAACACTATAGTATAAAAAGAAGGGGAAAAGAATAATTTTACTGTGAAGAAACCCAAAGACACTACCTCAGCTCAATGATCAAAGTCAACAAGGTCATCAAGGTCAACAGTAAATCATGATAGTAGTATACACCCTGATGTGATGGGGATGGCACTTCACCTCTGCCCTCTTCCTTACCAGTCTAATCATAAGGAAACATTAGCCAGATTCCAAAAGAGGAGCAACCTATTAAGTACTTGATCAGTCTGCTTTAAACTATCAAGGTCGGGCCTCCCGGGGTGACGCAGTGGTTGAGCACTGGGTTGCGAAGCTGCCCGCAGACTCTGCAGCACCAGTTTGATCCCTAGCCACCGGGTGAGGGTCCCACATGGCGTGCAGACCTCTCCTGCTGCGCCCGCTGCTCCCCTCAGCAGTGTACTTCATCAGTCTGCCTGCTCTGCTCTCCCCTCTGGCTCTGGTGAATTCTCTCACCCTCCCGTGCTTCTGACTGTACCCAGTGCTTGTATAAATAAATAAATCTAAAAAAAAAAAAAACTGTCAAGGTCATCAAAAACAAGGAAAGTCTGAGAAACTGTCTCACAGTCACTAGGAACCTAAAGAAACAGCACAGCTAACTGTAATGTGCTATCCTGGACAAGGTCCCAGAACAGAAAAAGTACTTTAAACTAAGAAAATCTGAATGAGGTATAGGCTTTACTTAATAATAATCAGTATTGGGAAAAAATTATAATAATTGGTATTGGGGCCTCCCTGTTGGCCTAGGGCCTAAGTCTCAGCACTATCACTGCTTTGGCTTCAGTTTGATCCCAGGTCAGGGAGCTACCCACATAGCATAGCAGACCTCTCCTGTCTCGCCTGCTGCTCCCCTCAGCAGTGTTTTAGTAAATCCACCTGTTCTGCTCCCCACTCTGTCTCTGGTGAATCCTCTCACCCCCACCCCCCACACCTCTGGCCTATACCCCAGATCTTCTACACAAAAAATAAATAATTGATATTGAGTCATCAGTTACAACAAGTATATCATGCTAATATAAGATGTTAATAATTGGAAAAACTGAGTGGGGGTGTTTGGGAAATCTACACTATCTTCTCAAGTATTCTGTGAATCTAAAACTATTCTTAAAAAAAGTATGTTTTTCAAAATTTTTCCTCCACAACAGCCATGAATTTATCAATTCTTCCTTGTAGTTTTATCAATTTTTTCCTAATATAACTTAAAGTTACGTTATTAAATTCATGTGTATTTAGAGAAGTTCTCTCTCTGGTGACTTTAACCTTTCATTATCTTTATTTGATCGTATTTATCCTTAGCATGTTTTTTTGCCTTAAGGTCTGTTGTGTCTGATATTAATCTAGCTATATCAGCTTCTTTTCATTAGTGTTTGTTATGTGTTTTTCCATCTAACTTCCAGCCTCTTTTTGTCCTTATGTTTTAGGTGTGTCTCTTATGAACAGCGTGTAACTGAGTTTTATTGGGTTTTGTTTGTTTCTTAATATAGATCGTGTAATCATTTACTTTTATTGGGATGACAGAAATGTTTGAAATAATTTCTACTGATCTTGTACTTTCACTTTTCATACACACACACACACCCCTCTTCTTCTTCTTTTTTTTTTTTTTTAAAGATTTATTTATTTATTTATACAAGTACTGGGTACAGTCAGAAGCACGGGAAGGGGAGAGAATTCACCAGAGGCAGAACAGGCAGACCAACGAAATACACTGCTGAGGGGAGCAGCGGGCAGCAGAAGAGGTCTGCGCACCATGTGGGACCCTCCTCTGGTGGCCGGGGATCAAACTTGCATTGCAGAGGCTGCGGGCAACCTCGCAACCCCGCGCTCAACCACAGCGCCACTGGGGAGGCCCCACACACACCTCTTCTTACCTTGGTGTGCTGGTTAAAATTCAACTACCAGCTTTCTAAGCATAGTTCAGCCACAAATGTTGGTTGTTAATATTTTCATTACATTAAGGAGAACATCTTCTTTGCTGAACTACATAGTTGTTTCAAATACGGGAAGGATATTTCCTCAATATTTTTGTGCAAGTCACAACATAGTGACTATGGACACAGCATACTTCTAAGCTTAACCTGCTGCATCAACATTTTTCTCTATCACTTTAAGTCTAGATAATCAACAAAACAGTCAAGTTCTGATTTGTATTATTTCCCAATTTCCAGGTGTAATTACTCCTAATGTGCCACATTCAAAGCTACCAATGTGATATCACTGAACACAGAAGTTTAGAAGAAATGGCAGTAGCACACCCTTATGTAGTCTTTCTACCAGATGGATAGAATAGATGAAAATAATCTCAAGAGCACAGATAATAGCAAAGTAATTATGAAATAAAGTGAAGAATTTTGAATATTGATTACCTTTATTTTCAATATGCTTCATGTGTTTGTGAGTAACCTAATGATGGCTATGTTTAGCAACTGGTTCACAGAATTCCTGAAAAATTTTTTTAAAGATTTATTTATTTATGCATACAAGAACTGGGTATAGGCCAGAGGTACAGGAGGTGAGCGGATTCACTAGAGATGGACTGAGGAGCAGAACAGGCAGACTGACTGAAATATACTGCTGAGGGGAACAGCGGGCGAGACAGGAGAGGTCTGCTACACCATGTGGGTAGATCCCTGGCCTGCCCGGGATCCTCATGCTGCAGAGGCTGCGATAGCTTCACAGTGCTGTGCTTACCCCCTTGAGCCACCAGGGAGGCCCGAATCCCTGAAAATTTGACAATTAGCTTCCAGGAGAAGAGGACTTCAGCACAGCATTTCTTATCATCTTTTGGAATTAATTAAGGGTTTTCCCTCATTACTTTTTCCCCAACTAGTTTTGAAAGTACACACTTGCTTTCTATGTTTTTAGTGTTACTTTAAATATTTTATTTATCCTAAAAAAGTTGTTATTATCTGTATCATCTTCCCAATTAATTCATAGATCTTGGGACATTTGAAGTCCAATCTCATCAGACCTATGTATGTGCTATTGTCCTGTTTGTTAGATCTCCCTTGTCATCTTCAAACCGCCCTCCTCCCAGAGATGAATAAACTTTGACAATGTTTATTTTTAAATTTATTTGCATTTCTCCTTTTCTTCACATTTTTTTTCTTGCATTTAAAAAGCTTCTTCTGGGATCAATTTCCTTCTACCTGATGGATATCCAGTAGGTCCAGTGGTGAGCAGTAAACTGACTGGGGGTGCAGAGACCCTCATCTGTAGTCAATTTTTTTGACATAAATATATTCTCACCATGGCATACTCCATGCTACCAGTATAGCTTCTCTGAATGTGGATGTGAGAAGAGACAGTCAAATCTTACAAGTTTAGGATACCCCTGAATTCAGGGTTTTTTATATTTTTTTAGCTTTATTGAGGTATAACTGATATGCAATAAACCATATATATTTAAAATGTGCAATTTAACAGGTGCTGATATCATTATCACAATCAAGATAATGAACATGTCCATCACCCACAAAAGTTTCCTCATGTTCCTTGAAAAATCACTCCTTCCTGTTCCTCCCTGCCCCCCCTCCACCATCCCCAGGCAACAACTGATCTGTTTCCTGTCGCTGAAAGTATGTATTCTTGAGTCTGGTTACTTTCATCTCAATAATTTTGTGCACTCCATCCTGTGTACATCAATAGTTCATTCTTTTTCATTGATAAATAGTATTCCCTTATGTGGCTATCCACCATTATCTATCCATTCAACTATTTGATCTTTGAATTATTTCCAGTTTTTTGCTATTTCAATCAAAACTGCCATAAACACTAGCACAAGTCTTTGTAAGGACATATGTTTTCTTCTATGTAAATGCCAAGGAGAGGAATGACTGGGCTATATGGTAGGTGTGTGTTTAACTTTTTAAGAAACTCTCAGGTGGTTACACAAATTTACATTTTACATACTGCAGAGAGAGTCAGTGTCTCCATATTCTCACCAACACTTAATATGGTCAGTCTTTTTAAGTTTTAGCCCTTCCAGTCAGTGTCACTATCGCTTTAATTTTCATTTCTCTAAAAACTACTAAAGATGAGCATTTTGTGTGCTTATTTTTAGCAATTTCTTTAGTCAATTGAAAATAAATTACTCTGTTTCATTTGTCCAGAAATACCTCTATTTTGCCTTCATTTTAAAATATGGCTGAGCATATAATTAAACAACATGTGATTTCTCCCAGCACTTTGCAAATATTTCCCATCTTTTATTCCCATTGTGGCTTCTGAAAAGACAACTTTCTGTCTAATTCTGTCCTCCCGTGATGATCTGCTTTTCTCTTTCTTCAGCTCATACAGATGTGCATTTGTTTTAATTTGTCCTGTTTGGGAACTGTTTGTCTTTTTGAGTCTCATACTTGTGTAATTGACATCTCTCATCTGTTTTGGCAATTCTCAGGCACAATCTCTGCATGTTGCAGCTGCTCTTCCTTCTAGGACTCCTGTTATGTCTGTTAGATCTCATTCATTCTCATCCCTTAACCTTTCAGATTCTCACAATCTGTGTCTCTTCTTAAAGCTTTCTAGGTTAAATCAAATTTCCTAGATTAAGCTACTCTTTCCTCCTGTGTATAATCGATCCATTAAGCCTTCTATTTTTTTCTATTTTATATTTAATTTCCACAAGTCCTATTTGGCTTCTTGTGATCTCTGCCTAGTCCCTCTTGATGGTCTGTTGCTTCTTGTCAAAACTTTGTGTTTATCTAAACATAATAAATACATAGTTCATATTCTGTATTGGGTCATTCTAATAGCTATCATAGGTGCAGGTCTGGTTCTTCTGTGTGTCATTAATACTGATTCACACATACAGTATCTTATTACCTCCTATGTTTGGCTTTTTTTTTTTTCAAATGTGTGCAAACTCATGTTCTTTGCAAATTTATCTATGGGACTTGGGCCTGGGTGAAAACGTGTACTTCCATGGAAAAACCTTCCACGTTTGCTTTTGCCAAGTACTTGGGGGCACTACAGGTATGGCATCGCTACACTAAGTTTTAGGTTTGAAGGGCTTGGGGGAAGTAATGAGGTACAGCTTTCAAGTGAGCATAGCCCCAGGGTTTAGAGGGGGTTGTCTCATTGTCTTTTTCTACTGGTGGCACTTTTCCAGTTCAATCATTTTTCTAGTTCACCCTCAGGGAATCCCAGCTTCTGAGATTTCCAAACCTCCCTGTGCCCGGGGCCTCAAGCTTCAATTCCTGCCCTCTGCACTTGACTGGCTGTGAGAGACTGGCAGATATTCCCAGGCAAACACCCACTCCATCTGGAACTTTTCTGGGGTGTAGCTGTCTTCTGGTTTCTGATTATTTCTCTTCCCTTTCTGACAACATTTTTGCCGTGCCTTTAAAAAGAAAGATGCTTTTTGTATTTCATCCAGCATTTTAAGTGCTCTATCCTGGGAGGGTTTCTCCAGACAGCTAATGCTGGAGATAGACTATTTATATTTTTTACCCATCTGGAATTTATTTTTATATACGGTGTGAGGCAGTGGTCTAAGAGCCCTGCCACCATGTTAACCATTCCTCCTTTTCCCTCAAAGTGGAATCTTTAGATCAACTTTTAGAACAACATTCCCCCCGCCCCACCACCTATCTTCTGTATATCTCATTGCCAACTGTATATCTAAAAGAGTCATAGAAACCTACTTTTCAGTGAAATATCCCTAAAATAAAAACTACACTACAGGCTCCCATGATGGCTCTGGGTTTTCTGCTCCTGTGTATTGCTTTATGAATAAATCAAAAATGTCTCAAAATCTATATAACAAAATTTTTTTCTAACAATCCAATTTTATCATTTGATCAGAGGGAAAGGAGGTAGGTGTTTTCCTGACATGCAGATGAGAAAACACAGGTCAACAGCATTTTGCATTAAAAATTCATAACTTTGAAAGAAGGAAAATTCATAACTTTAGATTTTCAAAACTAAAAATTATACTGGAGCAGAGAGTAATATCAAAACCAAGTCAACTTTCAATCAGCCAAATTTATACCAATGGATGAAAAACAGGATGTGTCGCAAAACAATTTACCGTGTGTTTTTCATAAATTTTAATGTAAGTGGAACAAATACACAGCTCAGCCCCATTCACATATAGACAGACAAACATTAGAAAGAAAACATCTGTTGCAGTTTTCACAACATAAATTTGTATTTTCAATCATGTTAAATTGTCACTTAGGAAGCAGAATCCCAAGGAAACAATAATTTCCAAAGCCCTATAAACACTGTTTTTTATTTGATTAGCTTTCAATCAAGCTAAAAATATCAAAGAAGACATCTAGAACAAAGCTCCTTATTCAAAATATCAACCCTACTTAGAAGAAAGATAAGATAAGCATTTTTTTTAAGATTTTTAAAATTTTTATCAGTGAATATAACTCATGAAAAAAAAAAGACCTCCTGGTTCTTTTGTTAAGTAAAAATTTTATATACATAAAATGCTCATGTTTTAATGAGTTGTGACAAGAATTTACATCCAAGTATTCACCACAACAAAAAATTAAACATTTCCATTATACAAGTTCCTTCATGCTCTATTCCAGTCATGCCCCCAACTTACCCCCAGAGGGGACACTATACTCTATTGCTGTAGTTTAGTATTGTCTCTACTTACTGGAGACATACTGGAAACTTTTCTATAAAGGGACAAACAGTAAATATTTTACTTTGCGGGCCACATGGAATTTCTGTCACTTGCCTACTCCTTCCTCTCCTCCTTTACAACATCCTAACTCAAGGTCACACGAAAACAAGGGACTAGATTTGACCAATGGACCAAGATCTAGAACACCATATAAATGGAATCACAAGATATGTCCTCTTTTGGTCTGGCTTCTTTCATTTCATATGCTTTTAACATTCAATCCATGTTATCACATGCGCCAATAGTTTTCTTTATTTTGGTTTTGTTGGTTTTTCTGTATTTGTCTGATTTTCATTTGTGTTTACTCTTTAGCATTTCCTTTATCCTCCTTGCTTTGAGTTTAATTTGCTGTTATTTTTCTAGCATTTTAGGGTGGAAGCTTAGATCATTATTTTAAAGATTTCTCTTTTCTAATATTAACATTTAAACCTATAAATTTCCTGCAAAGTATCACTTTAGCCACATCTCCCAAATTTTGATATAATTTCACTCAGTTTAGAAATTTTTTTAATGTTCCTGATAATTTCTTGTTGATCCACAGATTATTTGATATTCAAATTGTGGGGGATTTTCTTCTTTTAAAAATTAATTTTTGTTTCTCTCTAATTTAATTCTGTGGTGATTAGAACACATTATTAGATTAGAGCAGAACACATTAGAACACAGATGATATGGTTTCAATCCTTTGAAATTAATTGAGATTTGTCTTACTGTCCAGCATGTGGTCTACCTAAGTAAGTGTTCCTTGTGCATTTGAAAAGAAAGTATGTTCTGAAATTATTGGATCAGTGTTTCATAAATGTCAATTAGGTCAAATTGTACATATGTACAGCCTTATAGATTCCCACAAAAAAGAGAACTTTTGAAGGCCCCAAGATATCTCATTCTCCAATTTTTCCTCTTAAGCTTTTCGGTGAGTCTACTTTTCTGCAACAATTGTTATCCATTGCCTCAAGTAACCATGAAGTTAAAACACTTGCCTGTGATTGTTTTCAATAAACACCTCTCTTTCTCTAAGGAGGAAGCTATTCATACTGGGCTACCTTTAAGCCAGCCTTTTTTTATTGCAGTTTTTCAGGGTACCACCAGACAGACAAAGCAATGACATTTGTTTGGAAACAAGACTTTGGATGAACTCCACTCCATTTTGCTCCCTCCAGTGACTACCAAGGCTTCCCAAGAGGAAATGTGAACTGTTCTTTTTTAAGGCTACTGATGAACTGGATAGTGGGAGTTGACGAAGGCAGTTATACTGTCACAAATGCTGCTATTCTTTCTGAACTTCAGCTACTTTTTTTCCTTGAATATACACTCCCTAGGTTTTTACAAACTTTTGGTTAATATTCAGATCTATGCAAAATTAATACTATCAATTTTTCCCTTTTTAAAAAAAGATTTATTTATTTACACATACACAAACTGGGGTACAGGTCAGAGGTATGGGGGGTGAGAGGATTCACCAGAGACAGAGCAGGGAGCAGAACAGGCAGATTGACTGAAATACACTGCTGAGGGGAGCAGCGGGTGAGTCAGGAGAGGTCTGCTGCTCCATGTGGGTAGCTCCCTGGCCGGGGATCAAACTCATGTTGCAGTGGCTGCAGATAACATCATAGGCTGTGTCTTAACCCTTGTGCCACCAGGGAAGTCCCAAATTTTTGCCCTTTTTTTTGTTGTTGTTGCTCTTACGAAGGAGTGAATTTTTGGAGGATCTTCCTCTGCCATTTCCCCAGTCTGCTTTTAACCCTATTCAGTGCATTTTTTTTTTTATTTGAGTTAGTATATTTTTCAGTTCAAAGATCTTCATTGGGTGTTTAAAATATATGTAACAATTTTATTCGAATATAATTCGTATAACATATAATTTACCCAGTTAAAACATACAATTTAATTTACATTCACAAAGTAATAATATAATCACAGAGTTGTAGCTCTTTTTTACAGTTTTTATATTGCTACTAAAATTCCTCATCTCATAGCATATTATTTTTATCTTTTCTTGTAAGTTCTTTAACATATTTGCCAGTTATATTGTCAGCTAATTCCAACATTAGATTATCTGATTATCTGTTTTTCCTTAGCTAAGAGTCACATTTTCCTGTTTCTTTGACTGTCTAATAATGCTTTATTATATACCGGACATTACAGATATAACTTTGTAGAGATTCTAAATTCTGTTATCTTCTTCTGAAGAGGGTTGAGTTTTGTTCTAGAAGACAATTAAATTACTGGTAGAATACCTTGATCTTGTTTACAACCTAGCTTAGTGATTTATTAGAATGCATTTAATTTTGTCTTTATTCCTAATAAGAATTCCTTGATAGTGGGCATGGTTTGTCTAGAATTTCAAAGGAAAATTGAGGTGTTTATAAATTCCCTAACTTGATAACCCTCAAATTCCAGTATTTTCCTTTGAAGTAGACAGCTACTGAAGTCTTTGCTCATCTCTTTCAGACTTCTAGCTGTTATTTCCCCCTAAACCCTTCAGAGTCTCACCACTCATATAGTTTAAGGGTCGTTCAAAGATTTGAGAAAAATGTATACATAGATTTGGTGCTCCCACCTTCTTTTGCTCTCTCCTTTCTCATTTTCCCTCCTCAATTTCCTGCAGTTTAGACAGTCCCAAACTCCTTCCTCTGACTCTTTGAGCTGCATCTTTCTTTGTTCTCCATCCACAAGTTCTGCAAGAACTGGGAAAAAGCATATAAAATATGGATCTCACCCACTATGGTTCTCTTCTTTCAAGAATGAAATGCCCTCAAGTTTCTGCCTACATTTTGACATTCTTTAGTAACTTCAAGTCATTTATTTTAATATTTGGAATTTTATAATTTTTATCTGTAAGAGGACTAATCTGATATAAGCTACTGTGCCAATCCCAAAAGTCAGGACCAGAACTGTACCTCTAAACATTAGTTATAAACGTATTCATTATCTTTTTTTGTAAAATAAATTCTCATGTAAAAAATGCCAAATAGGACCTCCCTGGTGGTGCAGACAGTTGAGCACAGCGCTGTAAAGCTGTCCACAGTCTCTGTAGCACCGGTTCGATCCTGGCCAGCCAGCGAGGGCCCACATGGCGAGGCAGACCTCTCCTGTTGCGCCCGCGGCTCCCCTCAGCAGTGTATTTTGTTAGTCTGCCTGTTCTGTTCCCTGCTCTGTCTCTGGTGAATCCTCTCACCCTCCGCACATCTGGCCTGTACCCCGGTTCTTGTGTAAATGAATAAATAAATCTTTTAAAAAAATGCCAAATATATATAAGTATATAAAGAAAAATTAAAGTAATTAAAATATAAATACATTTAAATTAAACCACTTTAATCACCCCATTCCCCTCCCCTCTCCATAAACTCACACAAACACATACGTGTTATTTTTACATAAGTGGTATGATACTGCACATGTTATTTGGCAATCTTTTTTTTCCCACTTACTATGTATTTTAGAGTTTTTCTGAGAGTACATATTCTCTCATCAAACAGTCATAAAGTACTTGTTACATATCAAGCACTGTTTTGGGTACTGGGGACAAATCATTGAACCCATGATACAAAAAACTTGCCTTCGTAGGGGGTTACATTCTGCTGAGGGTGGCAGAAGATGGATTGGAAACAAATAATAAAATGAAAATGTTAAGTGCTGTGGAGAAATACAGCAATACAAAGTGCTGACTATTTGTGGGGAGAGGGAAGAGGTTTGCAATATCAAATGATGAATGAGGAAGGCCTCACTCATAAGTGATGTTTGAGCAGGCTTGTGGGAAGTAAGGCAATATGAGGAAAGAACTTTCTAGGCAGAATAAGAACAAAGACTTCACGGGAACATGTTAGCATGTTCTGGGAACAATAAAGAACATCTGAAGAAAAGGGAGAGGATGATAATAAGAAATGGAGTCAGATCATTTGAGGGTCAGGTAAGCCTTGTGGATCACTATAGTTATCTATTTCTATATGGCATTCTACAGAAAAGGGTCAGTTTGATCCCCTTGCGTCACTACTATTTTTTTTTCTTCAGTTAATACCATGTGGTGTTCCTATTACAATAGGAACCTGGTCCCTGCAATCCAAGGAATGCTTTTCTTGTCTAGTGATGGAATTGCTGGCCTGGGTCTTTCTTAGTAGAGCTGCAACTCAGCTGTAGTTTCCCCAAAGCAATACCATGTTGAGGTGCTCTAGCCTTAAAGCACAACTTTCCCTAGGATCTCATAGACACTTGTTTCAAGCCCAGATTCCACCTTCCTTTGCATCCTTTTCTCCACTGGAAACCAGGACTTTGGTGCTACCTGACCAGGTCTTCCTAATGGCAAATATCAGACAAGAAGGATGAGGATCTTCTAATGCAAGTCAGTTTACCTTCTCAGAGACCAAGTCTCCACATGCCAAGGGCCCATGTAAGAACCCTGCTTTGATGAAGCCACGGAATAGGCCATATTGCCACTCTCAAGGGCAGCACTGCCTATATTACATATACTGCCGTGAGTGATGAGCACCAGTAAAGTTACCCTCTGTGAATGGAGGTTTGTTTCAAGGTGAAATATTAAATGTACTTACACAGAGAAAGAGGCAACTGCCTGGCATTCTCTTCCACGTGGGTATATTGTAATTTAATAGATCATTCCTCTACTTTGGGATATTTGTTTCCTCCCTTTTATATTATTACAGATAATTTTGCAGCATATCTTGGCATGAGTACAGCTATTTCTGTATCATAGATTCTTGAAAGCAGAATTGCTGGGTCAAAAGACATAGGCATTTAAATTTAAAACATTTCCAAAGTGCCCTACAAAAATGCTTTATCGATTTTTATTCCTATGGGAATGTGCGTTTCCCCATTCCATCACCACCATTATATATTAAGAATCACTTTTTCACTTTCGATATTAATGTTGTTTTGATTTCCACATCTGATTACTAATGAGGTTGAACATGTTCTTATGCTAATTTTCCATTGTCCTTTGTGAACTGTGTGTTCATAACCTTTGATTACTTTTCTATTGGATAGTTTGTCATTTCCTTATCTTGCACACACTGTTTTAAGTTTATTCCTAAGTATTTGTTGTTAATTGATTACTACAAATGAATAGAAAAGCTATTGATTTTGATACATTGGCCTTATCTCTGGCATCCCTGTTGAACATTTCTTTATTTTAACAGTTTTACAGTCAATTGTCATTTCTTTCCTAGGGAGAACATCATATCATTTGCAAATAATGTTTTTTTGTTTTTTTTTTAAATAAATTTTATTGTTATATTCCCCATACAATTGCAGCCCCCCCATTCTGACCCCAATCCCTCCCCTCCCACCCCCGCCCCCCTAAAAGTGTCTCTGGTTCATAGTTTTTTGTTGATTTTGATTTTCACTTTCTTATAGTTATTCATTTTCCTGGTCCCTTATTTAAGTTTTCTAGATTCCTGCTATGAGTGAGACCATCCGGTATTTTTCTTTTTCTTTTTGGCTTATTTCGCTGAGCATGATCCCTTCCAGCGCCATCCATGTTGCTGCAAATTGCATGTGTTTATCTTTTTTGAATGCTGAGTAATATTCCATGGTATATATGTACCACATCTTCTTGATCCAGTCATCTATTTTTGGGCATTTGGGTTGTTTCCAAAGCTTAGCTATTGTAAACAGTGCTGCTATAAACATAGGGGTGCAGGTGTTCTTTGGAATTGATGTTTCTGTGTCCTTTGGGTAAATACCTAGGAGTGGAATTGCTGGATCATATGGAAGCTCTATGTTTAGTAGGTCCAGAAATCTCCATACAGCTTTCCGCAGTGGTTGGACCAGTTTGCACTCCCACCAACAGTGCAGAAGAGTTCCTTTTTCTCCACACCCTCGCCAACATTTGTTGTTGCTAGTTTTTTTAATATGTGCCATTCTCACTGGTGTAAGATGGTATCTCATGGTAGTTTTGATTTGCATTTCCCTGATGACAAGTGATGTTGAACATTTTTTCATATGCCTGTTGGCCATTGCAAATAATGTTTTATTGTGATGACTGCTGTATTTGGACTTAGCTCTGTATTTTCAGTCTATGTTTTCTATTGATCATGCTTTTGAATTTCCTTTTCCCCTTCCTGCCTTTTGAGGTTTGACAGCATTTCTTTCTTTCTTTTGTGGTCTAGAAGTTTTGCATTCTGTCTCCACACATATAGTGGTTGTCCTTGCATATTTGTTAAATCTGAAAACAAATGTTTCTATCAACATCAAGAATCAAATCATTAATAACTTCTACCCCAACAAGATAAGATCATTAATATACCTAGGTGATCATTAATATTCTCTTCATCCCTCGTGTCCTCGTCTTATTGAAGTCATTTGAAATCTTAGTACCAGATTTTTTTCATCTTTTTTCACATAGCATCGCTGTTACTTAGGAATTCTTTCCTTTTTGCTTTTTATTTTATCATCTGTTCTGTTTTCTTTTGTCACCTCCCATGATTTAAAAGGTAGTAATCCTGTTTTTAATTTTACTAGTGATCGACTTTTATATTTACCAAATATATTCTTAAACCTCTATTTTATCTGATTAGGAAAGTTAGGAACAATCAATATTTCCTAACTTCCTTACTTTATATCAAATGAAGATTTTAGTGTGCTTTAACCTGGCTTGCACTCACCTCCCTTACTCCCAGGTGGGTTCATAAATCCAACTTGTGGGCCTCCCTGGTGGCACAAGGGGTTAAGTCTCAGCAATATGAAGCTATCTGCAGCTACTGCTGCATGAGTTCAATCCCCAGACAGGGAGCACCCATGGCACATGGCACATGGCACAACAGACCTCTCCTGACTCACCTGCTGCTCCCCTCAGCAGTGTATTACTGTCAATCTGCCTGTTTTGCTCCCCACTCTGTCTGTGGTGAATCCTCTCACCCCTCACACCTCTGGCCTACACCCCAGCTCCTGTATGCATAAATAAATAAATAAATCCAACTTGTATTTCAACCATATATATCTTTTTATTTGAGAATAGATTTTTTTGCTCAATTCTTATGACATATTTAGTTGGTTTTAATGTTTGCAACCAAATCTTTTATATTATAATGTTCCCATTTTCAAGGTCTTCATTTTAATTCATCTGTCGAACAGCTGAGTACGTCTTCAGGTTGTTTACTTAGGAGACCACATGAGTGGTGCATTTTCTACATCCTTCTTTGTAAATGTGGAATATATTTCTGTTGTTTTCACACATGAATGATAATTTGCTGGGTACAGAGTGCTTGTGTCACAATCTTTTTCACTCAAAACTATAACCATTTCTCCCTATCTTTTAGCATTTAGAAATGCGGAGGGCATGCCTAGGACTAGCCTAAATGTGCCTCTTTGTAATGCGATTTAATGTATATAACCATGTAATAATTTTCTTTCACCTTAGGAAAAAAAGGTTATTTTTTCATTGCCATGATATGTTCTGGTATATAATTCTTTATTAACTTTCCCTGGAACTCATTGATTTATTTATCTAATCATTTTTCAGTTCAGGAAGTCATTTTCTATTGGGTATGTGGATATTACTTCCATTCATTTGATGGTAATGATTATAAATGTCTCTTGGCTCTGCCCTCCTCTCCATCATCTCTCACCAGGGTGGATACAACAACTGTCAAACAAGTCTCTCTGCTTTCACTCAGCCCCTATTTCCTTACCATTTTCTACTTCCATTTGCCACCTTTCAGCATGAGAAGAGGACCCTGCCGGCTTTGCTCACTGCTGTGGACACCAGCACCTTGCTGCTCTCCTAATACCACCTGAGTCCTAAGTGTGGCCAACACCCTGGGAGTGCTCCTCAACCCTTCCTCCTCTCCCAGGACACACCCCCTCGCTCCGAGTGCTCCAGCCACACTGGCTCTGTCTGCTTCTCCAACCTACCTTCACACTTTCCTTCCCCTCTACCCGTGGCCTGGCCAAACTCCATGTTCTTTAGATCTTAGCTTTTATTTTGCTTCTTTAGAGAAACTCTCCCGAATTTTCTTATCCCCATTTTGTTATATCTGAACTTTGTCTTCTGTTCATTCTTTTTTTTTTCTATAAGTATTTTTTTTTTATTTAAAGACTTATTCATGTATACAAAAACCGGGGTACAGGCCAGATGTGCGGGAGGGCGAGAGGACCCACCAGAGACAGAGCGGGGAACAGAACAGGCAGACTGATGAAATACACTGCTGAGGGGAGCAGCGGGCGAGACAGGAGAGGTCTGCCTCGCCATGTGGGACCCTCACTGGCCAGCCGGGATCAAACCCGCACCGCAGAGGCTGTGAACAGCTTCACAGCACAGCGCTCAACCTCCTGCACCACCAGAGAGGCCCCATAAGTATTTCTTGAGCATCCATTACGTGCCAGATACTATTCTATTTTTTTTTTTTTTTTATAGAGGCATGCTTTTTTTATTTATTTGTTTGCTGGTTTGTTTGTTTGTTTGTTTTTACATGCACTGGGTACAGTCAGAAGCGCGGGAGGGTGAGAGAATTCACCAGAGCCAGAGCGGGGAGCAGAGCAGGCAGAAGGTCCGAAGTACACTGCTGAGGGGAGCAGCGGGCGGCAGGAGAGGTCTGCACGCCATGTGGGACCCTCCTCTGGTGGCCGGGGAGCAGCCGGGGATCGAACCGGCGCCGCAGAGGCCGCGCGCAGTTTCGCAACCCAGCGCTCAACCGCTGCGCCACCGGGGAGGCCCCAGATACTATTCTAGAGCAGGCACATGTGTAAACAAAAGAGACAAAGACCCCTGCCCTCGTGAAGCCTAATGCTATAAGGCGATCCTTCTAGAATGATCATATAAGTGACTGTGGAGTTGTTTTTATTCCCTGAGGGCAGGGCTCAGATCCACTTGTTTATTCTTGCAATTCCAAGCGTTGGCTGGCATAGCATAGACAATACGTGTTTGCTTCATGGATGAATGCTATCTGTAGTAATCGGGACTCTTCGGTCACAATCCACCTCAAACCAGCTACAGCAATAAAAGACAGGGCAGGGGTGTGCACTCACTCCAATGAGAAGTCCACGAGCAACTCCAGCTCTGTGAACAGCTGGGTCCAGAATCTTGCTTGCTGCCAACAAGGTTCCCTCTGCTCACCACCGCGTTCTGATCTTATCCTCTCAGCTCTAGATGGATTTCCTCCATGTTGCCAGGGGAGATGGGCAAATTCACATCTTCTCAGCCTAGCAACACCAGGAGAAAAAGCATTTGTTTCTCTCAGCATCTGTATGTTTGCAGGGTGCAGACAACTGCTGACTGGTCCAGCTGAGATCACAAGGGCCCCCAGACCCATCACTGCATCCAAGAGAAAGGGCATTCTGACAGCCAGGACTGGCTAGATGCCTCTCTCCAAGGGGCTGGGGGCAGTCAGGTGGATAGGACACTATTCCCTTCATACCAGAATATCTGAGCTTGGGAAGTATTCCCCAAAGGAATAACAGGTGTCTCTAACAGGAAAAGAAGACCTTGCCTAACTACAATGATTGTCTCATTATTGGAGGTTAGGTTTTTCTAGAATTCTCTACTTTCTGCAGCCAGTGCTTTCTATATCCCTCTCATCCTGTTCCTTTTGGCTTGTCATCAGCTATATCCTGAAGATGTTGGCCTCATGTCAAGGTAGGTGATGGAGATGTCTAGGGAACCTTGTGTCTTCTGTGCACCAAACTGCCTTTTGAGGACAGTGACTTCAGATGGCTCTCTTGTACTTTGGGTAGCTCCATTGTAATGTTTTATTGGAGAAGTGCCACATGACCTTAGCCAAATCATTTTGCACCTCTGCAGACCAGTTCTGAAGACCAGATTAAGAGAAGTCCCAGTCTGATTGCATGTGCTGGGGAGCTTGATATTCATTTATGGTCAGGCTGCCTAGAAGTTTAGCTCCATGGCCAAGTTCAAGGACCAGACCCAGAACTAAGTTCCCCTTTGTGCATGTGCACATCCCTGAGCATTTGCTGCAAAAGTTTAGAGCCTACAACTCACAGGGACACACCATTGGTCGAGCACGCATGCCTTCTTGTCATGACAGAGTTAGGGCCTGAGTTCAGATCATTGTAAATCAGTTATACCTGGCACTACCATCCAGTGGTATAGAACAATTTTCTCCATGTGGGACTATCCAGAATTCTCAACACATTCAGCATCCTAAGTCCCTGACCACTAAATGCCAAGGATACCCCTTGGTCACTAGTGCAATCAAACAGTGCCCCCTGATTTTCTAAACACCTCTTTGGTGACTTTCCACATGTTCCTCCTCTTTTGAAGACTTGATTCATGGCTTGCCTGCTCCCTACATCCCCAAGTTCTACCAGCCTCCTGAGTGACTCCCTACCCTCACAGGGAACCCCTCCCGGAGGGCAGCAACCCCAGAGCAGGAGGGAAGTTTGACTTGTTTTGCAGAGAACTTTTCCAAAAACTGCTCTCCATTTTGAAAAAACACTGACAGCAAGTGCCTCCGGGTCTCCTCATGCCCAACACAGTGCCTGTGTCATGCACAGCGATACCATGTTCACATACAAGCAGCCGGCGCGCAGCCCTGCCCCCAGCCCTCACATCCTGAACCACCAACAACGCATCCTGCAGCATCCTTCCTTGATCTCTCCTTTATGCTGCTGTTGGGGCTTTATGTGAGCATTTTGGACATTTGAAACTGTAGAGGGTAGATAATATTACCTGTGCATTTATTTCAGAAGAGTAAAAGAGATGCTACAAAAATAATCATTATAAATATGTGTTGGGTGTAATGGAGTTCAGAATGACAGGTCAGGAAGATTTGCAGATGTTAACAAGAAGGAGTCATTTTCTGATCAGAACTATCTTATTTTCCTTAATGACAGACCCATAGTAAAGGATCTATATAACCTCTCTTTCCCCAGGCTTACCAGCCTTTCATACTACTGGGTCTTCAGAGCAGCTGTAACTCAGACTTGTCCACCAGCTCCCCTTATGCCCAGCCCTGGATATAGGGAGTGACAGTGACAGAGATGGCCAGCAGTGACCCCTCACACAGGCTTGGAGAGAGGGCCCATCTCTCTCCACAATGGCCTGTCACTCAGGCTGACTGTTATTCCTAGGCTCTCACCAAGACCTCAGTTTTCCCAGGAAGCCCCTGTAGTTCTGAGGGACTCACGCTTCATGGGCCTAGGATCAAATTCAAGGCAGCCACTGTGGGCCCCTCACCATCTCCCCAGGTATGTGTCCCCTGAAATACCCCAGGCCAGATCACTGACTGCTGACCGGCTGCAGCTGGTCTGCAGCTGGTCTGCAGAGTCACCAAACCTTCCCTCTCCATCCTGCCAGAGGAGGGGTGCACAGGGCGCCTCCTCGGAGTCCGGAAGCCATTCTTCCACTCACTGCTCTCTCTTGGGCTGCATGGAGTCGTGTTTGTCTTGGAAAATGGAGGAGCAGAAACAGGAGGGCTTCATTTGGATTCTGAGCACAGGGGCCTCTTTCACGCCTCCACTTGAACCTTCTCTGGATTTTGCTGGCTTATCATGTAGCCTGCGTGTGAGGGGGCCACACAGAGGCTCTCCCTCGGACAACCTTGTCAGACCCCACATGTTCCTGCATCCTAGATAAACAGAATTCCAGCTGTAAAGTGGCAATGGATAAGATGGATTTTCTGAAGAGCATTATGGCGATAGTCATAATGTTCCCCACAAGTTCCTTCCCCAAGTCCTTCTGCCCACAGCACCCCTCCCCTCTCCCACTTTTCTCCCAGTCTCTCATTCCCATGTGGCTCCAACCTCCTCTCTACACTCTTGAAATCAGCGTGTAAAAACCCCAGCGTCCTCAACCAGAGGCCCCCGGCTGTTCACCCAGCATCCCCTGGGGGCGTGGCTCATCCCTCCACACTCTCCTGCTGGGGAAATGCTTCTGGTCTTAGCAAAGAGACAGAGTGTGCTATTTGCTTGTGTCCTGGCGTGTCTTCTGTTCTGGCTCCACTCCAGCCCACTGCCCCCCATCCTTGTCTTTATCTCTGAAGCCCAGGGGATGTGACTGCCAGCCCCAACCTGGCTCTTCAGCTACTCTCGCCCCAGGGCCCCTCCTCAGGCCCAGGCTGGCCCGCACAGGGCCCTCAGTGGTCACCAAAGCCATTGGAGATGCCCTGGAGTTAAGGAATGAGTGACTCACATGGAGGAAACCCACAGGTCCTGGCATTCACTGGGAACTGAGCCAGCCAGCTGGACTTCCTGCCGGGCCTCCTAGTACCCATTCTCCTCGGCCCACCACTCCATGTTTCTCACTCCCTCACTCCAAAAAGAGGAGCCTAGGCAGCTGTTCTGCCCACTTCAGTCCTCGCACCCCAGGAGGGCACCTGCCAAGCTCTTTTCTCCTGGGCCTGTCTGCTACAAGGTGCCTGCATTTTCACAAACCTTACACTCAGGGCAGAGGGGGTGGTGGGCCTCATAACTTGTCCCTGAGGCTGTCTGGCCTTTGCTGAGGCCTATGGGGTGCCAAGAAACCCAGTAATCCCAATAGATCATCCCAAAGACAAACAAGGGTGTGGCACCAAACAGATCCAGGGCTATCGAGGGGTCCACCTGAGGCCCCATCTGCCGAGAACTTGAGCTACATCACCTGCACTGCCCTGCCTTTTCCCCTCTGATCCCGGCCCCGATCCCAACCTCCCATTCCTCCCCTGCCCCCTCACTAAGATCTGGAATGCAAGTGGCCATCCAGATTCTAGAGGGTCTGAGATTGTTCAGGAAAACCTGGCTAAATAGTTCCCACACCGAGTGGCTTCAGTCGCTTCTAATTCTCAAAGATGTGCTTGTGTACCTTGTCAAACAGCTCACCCCAAATGTTTCTGGAGCCATGCACACAGGCTGTCCTTCCACTCCTGGCAATCTGGGGTTACCAGCTCAATGCTGGAACTGGGTGCCTGGCTCCTTGCTCTGCGCTGGCAGAGCCATCTGCTCACACAGCTGCAGAGGTGACGGCTTGGGCAGCTGCGACTCTGACTTGTGTTGCCTCCCCAGAAGAGAACCCTGAAAGGACTTACATGCAGGCGGATTTAAGAGTCCCCAGGAAAGCAGTGGGGGAAGGGGAGAAAGGGGCTTCAGTAGAGGCCCTCAATTCTTCTTCCAGACCTTCCAGGAGCTGCTTAAGAATGGAATATTGAATAAAGTCCCTTGGAGGGTAGCTGACTCCACCCCACAAGAGGGTTTTGAGGGTGGTGCAGGCCACATACAGGCTTGTCCTGACCTGGGAGCAGGGAACCCTTAACACCAGTGAGAGCTGCCCGGGCCACACATCCATTCCAAGTCTTTACCTGAGCTCAATCTCTAAGATGGTGTGAAGGTTGTTGGGTGCAATAGACCCCCACGAGCTGCTGTGCAAAAACCAACACTCCAGGGGACAATGGGCAAAGAACTGCCAGTTCAGCTACTGCTTCTTAATGCAAACTCAGTGTCAGGCCTACCACGTCTCACTTCTCTGGCGTGTTCTAGCCTCCACTCAGTCATCTCCCCTCTGGGAACAGAGTGCCTTGTCACTCCATGGCCTACCATCTGTTCAGCCAGCAGGTAAAGAAGGCCTGGGCCCCACAGCAGTCCAGTTACATCTCCAAGCGCCTCTCCTCCAGGACAAGCCAACTTCTTAAGGAATGGTAAGTTTGTTGAGGTTGGAGTTTCCTATTTCCTCACAGAAGGCAGGGTATAAATCCTTTCTACATGAAAGGCCCCTCGGGCACAGCACCAGCCCCAAAGGGCAGGGAGCCTCTAGATCTCTAGAGGAATGATGGTGTTCACCTTGGGCAAAACCCCCCTCTAACCTGTCAACTGAGTGACAGGTAGATGTCCTGAACCCAAGGGTGCTGAAATGTGCCCTTCTGCTCCAGGTTCTTCACCCACCCTCCCTCCTGGGATGATACTCTTCTCCCTCATCCTCTGCCGTCTGTGGTTAAACATTATGTAGAGAACTCCCAGCAACCCCACGGAGAAGGAAGTGGCCATCCAGATGGCCATCCAGGCCACCCACTTCATCCTAACCAGTGAACTTGCACTACTGGGCTCCCACTCCAAAAGGTCACCAGGCACCACCTCTCTGTGCTCTTCCTCACTGTCCATTTCCCACCACTCACCATCAGGAGAGAGGACTGGCTTCACCTTGACCTCATCGGGCACTTCCTATTCAGGTGGTCATAGAAGTGAAGGTGAGTGTCTTCCCACCCCTTCCGGTATCCCTCAGGTGGAAAACTATATTTCTCAACAGCCCTGGCCTCTGGCTGCATGTTATAAACTGTCAGGAATCCTGCCAGTCTCCTATCAATCAGGGGGTTTCCTTTAGTGTTAAGCTGTCTCCTGCCTGCCTGGGGTCACCAAATCCATTGTGAAACCCAGTCTCTAGTCTGCAACCGTGGCTCTGTACCTGGATAAATGAGTAAGAAACCGCTCCATTGTTTTGACAAGAACACCAACTCGATTGTTTTAAGTGAAAATGGGTTGGCTAGTTGAAAAGTCCTGAGAGAAGTTAGCTTCAGGCTCAGCTAGATCCAGGTGCATAAACAAAGCATTGCTCAACTACAGCCTCTGAGCCAAATCTAGCCTGCCACCTGTTTCATAAATAACTTTCCACTGGCACGTCACCATGTTTACATATTGTCTCTGCTGCTTTCACTCTACAACCACAGAGTTGAGCGATTGCAACAGAGACTGCTGTTTCAACAAAGCTGAAAATAATTATCCCTGGTCCTGCATAGCAAACCTCAGCCAGCCCTGGCTTGAATAGTATGGTCATGAGTCCACCTTGATCTCCTGCTGAAGGTTGTGGTGAGCTCCCCTGAGCCTGTACCTAAACTGCCTAGCCAGAGAGAGGCTCGGGTGTGGCTCCCCGAGTGAGCACCAGGGTGCGGTCACCAGGCAAAGGATATGGCTTCAAACAAGCCAGAACAACAGACGTCTGCTCTGCAGGTTCTGCGCTTGTTTTCTGTGTGTTGCCACACAGAGCTGATGCAGACACATGCCTGAGCCACCTGCAGTTTATCCTTCAGCCTGGTGGCATTCGGAGAGAGACTGTCCCTGTGGGTCCCCTTGGCAAGTCTAAAATGAGATCAATACATGGCCATGATCCCCATGTAACAAAAGAGGGGGCGGGGGACAGCGAGAAACGTCATTCCTGCATTTCACACACATTTAATAAAGTTCTGTGAAGTTCCTTGGGTTGGGGGTCCTTTGGGGAGTGGTCCCAGTCTTGCCAATTATAATTCTGTTAGTGAAATAATCCTCTACTTCTCATGAACGCTTGGGCAGGATGTGTGAAAACAGGAACCCTCCAACTGGGTACCTCTCCCACATCCATGCCATCGTGGATGCTTCCTGATCCCTCGGGGGCTGGCCACGCCTCCCGCACAGGCAGAGGGCACCGTGCCATCCCATCTTTGACTGTCTGGTTTCAGAAGACAACAATCAAGCCACACCATTTCTAAGGTGTGCCACCCTCCGGAGAGGCTGGTTGGGGAGCAGTGCTGTCCACGCAATGCACTGGGTGCAGGTGCCCCATTTTATTGGATGTCCTCTGCATCGTGGGTCAGAGGAACTGTGTCCTAATTATCCTCAGCATCTGTTCCCTCCCCAAGGCTTGAGATCATCATGTGTGGACCTCAGTGCTGAGGGCAGCCTACCAACTGCTGCCACAGCCCATATACAATGCCCACACGACCTTGTACAGTTCCCGTGATCAGGATATCTCTGTCATCTCAGAGCATCAAGTCCAAGCCTAGAAGTGTCTACTTCTCCCCCTCCTCCAACAACCACAGTATATTTCCTGGTTAAGCGCTTTGCCAATGCCCCACCTCTATAGGAGTGGGAGGTAGATTGGGTCCTGTAATTCAAAGGTGAGAGGGTTGCTCTAGGCTGTCATTCAAGCTCTGTTTCAGACCCTTTGCCATTCCTCATGGCCTGCACTCCCTCATTAAAGATGGTCTCAGTGACCCGAGGATGTGATCTTTGTTACATAGCTGCTGTGCCTTCAGCACAGATGAGAACAATGCTGGAGTCACTGGCGCTTCCTCCAGCATGCTGTTAATGTCAAGTTCACTGCTGGCAAGTGAGGCAGTCCAGCCCACACCTGCAACAGTGCCCCACGCTTGTATTTCTTAAATGCATTCTGATAATCCACCAGAGCATTAAAAACTCTAGTGTGTTAATGGGGTGCTGGGTCTCACTCTCAAATGGACTCTGATGAGCAGATATCACACTTTTCTTATCCCTGTTGACCTAACATAACACCACCTTCCATCCTTTTGTCATAGACTAAGGATGTTTGTCTGCCTGGCATCCTTTTGTCATAGACTAAGGATGTTTGTCTGCCTGGCATCCTTTCCTTTAGGGAACCATCTTTCCTTCGTTTGTGTGATTTAGATGGCACTGATCCCCATTCAGTCCCACCCCTGAGCCCAAAGGTGATTTTGTGACACAGACTGCAGATCATTCCATTTCTGTAGCCATGGTGATTAGTCCAGGGATGGGCATGTGACTAAAACTGGGCCAACCTGACTCTTCCCTGGGAGTTTTCCATCAAGACCCATCAAGAAAATGCTCTCTCAGTGAAAGGAATCATCATCCAAATGGAAAGGCATCCTACTGACTGGGAGAAATATTTGCAAATTATGTGTCTGACAAGGGGTTAATATCTAAAATATATAAAGAACTCATACAAGGCAACAACAAAACAAACAACCTGGTTAAAAAATAGGCAGAGAATCTGAATACACTCTTCAAGACATAGAGATGATCAACAGGCACATGAAAAGGTGCTTATCATCTCTTATTACTAGTGAAATGCAAATCAAAAGCATAATGAGCTAGCACCTCACACTTGTGAGACGGCTAGGATCCAAAAGACAAGAAACAACAAGTGTTGGCGAGGCCCTGGGAAGAAGGGAATCCTTCTCTCTCTCTCTCTTTCTTTTAAGATTTATTTATGCATACAAGAACTGAGGTGTAAACCAGAGGTGCAGGGGGGGTGAGAGGATTCACCAGAGACAGAGTGGGGAGCAGAACAGGCAGATCTACTGAAATACACTGCTGAGGGGAGCAGCAGACGAGACAGGAGAGGTCTGCTGTGCCATGTGGGTAGCTCCCTGGCCAGCCAGAGTTCGAACTCATGCTGCAGTGGCTGGCGATAGCTTGATAGCACTGTCTTTAACCCCTGCACCACCAGGGAGGCCCGGAAGTCCTTCTCTTGGTGAGAATGTAAATTGATGGCAGCCACCATGGAAAACAGTATGGAGGTTGCTCAAAAAGTCAGAAATTGTAATTCCACGCCATTCAGTTATCCCACCGCTGGACGTTTACCCAAATAATACAAAAACACTCAGGAAATAGATGCAACACACCCACACACACACACAGAGAGAGAGAGAGTTATTTACAAGAGCCAAGACTTGGAAACAATAAGTACCCATTGGTAGGTAAACGGATAAAGAAGAGATGTTAAAGCTCAACATCATTTATCATCTGAGAAATGGAAATCAAAACCACAATGAGATGCCACCTCACACCTGTGAGAAAGGTCCATAGCAAAAAGACCAGAAGCAACAAGTGTTGGAGAGGATGAAGAGTTGTGCACTGTTGGTGGGGATGGAGACTGGTCCAACCACTCTGGAAAACAGTATGGAGGTTTCTTAAAACATTAAAAATAGATCTACCCACCCTATGATCCAGCGATCCCATTCCTAGATACCTACACAAGGAACATAAAAACACTGACTTGAAGTGATACATTGAAGCTCTGTTTACAATAGCCAAGCTATGGAAACAACCTAAGTGCCCAATGACAGACAGATGGATAAGAAGTGGTGTGTATATACACAGTGGAATGCTACTCAGCTATTAAAAGAGAAAGATGAAATCTTGCCATTTGCTACAACATGGATGGAATTATGCTTAGGGGATTATGCTAAGTGATATAAGTCCGAAGGAGTAAGACAAATACCAAATGATTTCACTCATATGTGGAATGTTAAAAAATAAGGCAAAGGAACAGACACAAACTCTTGAAATTTGACTGTAGAACTGAATCTACCAGAAGGGGAGGGGGTAAGGATAAGGGGGGACAGGGGGCGCAATAGGCTGTGGTGGATGATTATTGGTACTTTGGTGGAGGGTGTGGTGTGATGGCACACATTTATGGAGGTGTGGAAATATACCCCTAAAACATAAAGTGTTGTAAATCAACATTACCTCAATAAACACCATTTTTGTAAGAGATGTGGTATATACACAGTGGAATACTACTCAATTATAAAGGGAAATGAGATCCCGCCATTTGCGACAAGGATGGCCCTAGAAGGTATTATACTTGGTGAAATAATTCAGATGGAGAAAGACAAACAATCCAATTTCATTCATAGGTAGTAGGGAAATCAAACAAACACGTGAACCAAATAAAACAAAGATAAACATTTAGACCACGAGACCAACTTGTGGGTACCAGAAGAGAAGGGGGAAGGGGAATATATAAGTTCAATTAAAGGGGTCAATTGTGGGCCTCCCTGGTGGCGCAGAGGTCGAGCGCCACACTGCGAGGCTGTCTACAACCTGTGCAGCGCCAGTTCGATTCCCTGCCAGCCGGGAAGAACCCCACATGGTGCTGCAGACCTCTCCTGTCTCACCCGCTGCTCCCCTCAGCAGTGTCTTCGGTCTGTCTGCCCGTTCTGCTTCCCACTCTGGCTCTGGTGAGTTCTCTCCCCTTCCCGCGCTTCTGACCTGTGCTCCAGTTCTTAGATAGATAGATAGATAGATAGATAGATAGATAGATAGATAGACAGATAAATTTTTTAAAAATAAAAAAATAATAAAGGGGTCAACTGTATGGTCAAGAGTGGACTTAGACTTTCAGTGGTGGACTTACTGCAGTATACACAGGTGTTGGTTTATAGTGATGCACACCCGAAACTTACATGATGTTATAACGCAGTGTCACTGCAATTTAAAAAAAATAATAAAGAAAAACAAAATGTTCTTTCATTCTCTGGAAGCACAAACTGTACCTGCCTTTGGCCATTTTATGATGAGAAGGAAGGCAACAGTGAACCAGAGATTAAAGGTGAACCAGAGAGATAGTGAACCAGAGACAGAAAGAGAAGACAGAGACAGATCATTTTGAGGACCATTACTTGAGAGCCTGAAAAGTCATTTCTGAGTATTTACCCTTTCATGAAACAAGATAGTATAAGCCCCCAATCTCTTACTTCTTATCTTCATTTGTAAGATATTTCTTATCTTTGTGTAAATTGCAGTTGAAACCAGAGGTTTCAATAATAATAAATAAGGAATCTTGAGAGAATGAGAAATTATTGGCATGAGGGCTTCTGAACATGCAAAGCATTGGACTGAATATAATTTTGTGTGTGGCAAAGATTAGGAGTAAATTGAAAGGGGGAGAGAGAGAAAGAGAGAGAGAATGAATATTAACCATATGGAGTTAAGATCTTATTTCAAATTACATTTATTCTTATTTTGTATCTTGTCATGATGATATCGAGTAGTTTGTATGCAAAAAGCGCTCCTGTAATACTCTACTCTAACTACAATGGTTTATTGTTTTATAACCCTTAACCTTGAGACGATGATGTTTGTTTATTGTAGAAAATTGTATTTACTCATTGCAAGTTTGTTATAGGAAATTGAACTTTCCATCAACATTGCAATATTTAACCTGCTGAGTATGACTTCAGTGCTCTTGGTTGATTTAAACCAATCAGAAAGAGAAGAGTCATAGAATTTCTTGGCATTTGGAAAAGGAATTTGTAAGTTTCTTCTCCCTTGCAGATGTTATGCAAGGAAAACTCATATTATAGCAGACTCCATTAAAAACACAATGCAGAATATGAACTTTTTCTTCCACATCGTGGACTTCTCAGTTATGTAAACCAATGTATTGTCCTTTCTCTGACACATGTAATAAAAAGAATTCTCCCTAAGACATCTTGCTGGGGGCGGGGGTGGGATTGGGGTGAAGGCCAGAGGAGTTGGCAGTTAGCACAGGAGCATGGATGAGCTGATCCTGGGGTGAACACTCTACCCTCTTTCAGGGTCCGTGAATACCCCAGACATCCTCCAGGCCACTGGGTGCCAGCACTGTCATTCTGGACTGCTAGAGCTCTAGGATGCCACTAGGGCCCCTGGTTAGAATAGGAGTACATGGGGTGGGAGGTCAAATGGACCCCCGTTCTACCCCCACAGAAGGCCCAGGGAGACCCCAGTCCTATCCTGCAGTCATTTCTGGTTCCTGAACTACGGCCAGAACCACAGCACCAGCAGCTCCTGGTGCCCACCCAGGTCCCTGACCAGGATGGATTAAGAACTTCTGTTATGGGCCTCCCTGGTGGTGCAAGGGGTTAAGTCTCAACACTATGAAGCAGTCAGTGAAGCACGAGTTCGACCCCCAGGAAGGGAGCTAACCCACATGGCGCAGCAGACCTCTCCTATCTCACCCACTGCTCCCCTCAGCAATATATTTCAGTAGATCAGCCTGTTCTGCTCCCTAGTCTGTCTCTGGTAAATCCTCTCACCCTCTGCACCTCTGGCCTACACCCCAGCTGTTGTATGCATAAATAAATAAATATTTTTAAAATAAAAAAAAAAAAACTTATGTCATTGGAGAGACCTAGTGTGAGCTCATGGATTCTTCTCCATCTTAACAAAAGCATGCTATCAATACATCCCTGGGACCATCACAGATGTCAGTGATTAAAACACAGAATAAGTGATTCACAACACTTTCCAACTAAGTCTCCCATTGTTTTGGACACAACCAAAGAGGACAGCCTTGGAGAATGCCATGAACCATCACATGCTTCTTTTTTTTTTTTTTTTAAGATTTATTTATTTATTTACACAAGCACTGGATACAGTCAGAAGCGCGGGAGGGTAAGAGAATTCACCAGAGCCAGAGCGGGGAGCAGAGCAGGCAGAAGGACCGAAGTACACTGCCGAGGGGAGCAGCGGGCGGCAGGAGAGGTCTGCGCGCCATGTGGGACCCTCCTCTGGCGGCCGGGGAGCAGCCGGGGATCGAACCGGCGCTGCAGTGACTGCAGACAGCTTCGCAACCCAGCGCTCAACCGCTGCGCCACTGGGGAGACCCCCCATCACTTGCTTCTTTAACAGTGACTGTTTTGCAGCTGTCATTCCAGATTGGATCAGAGCATAGGTGTCCACATAGCTCCCTGTGTGGGGTTACTCCCCCCACCCCACCTGTGGTTCTCTGGTTGAACAGACAGTTCTCAACAGTCACTGGCAACTCCAGAGCCAGGTATGACAGAGGCCTCCACCTTGTCTCTCTTCTTGCCCCTTCTCATGCCAGATTCCCTCTGCTCCCCCACACCGTCCTTACCATTCTGCTGGCCTGACGGAGCTCTCTGGCTCCCCTCAGGGTGAGGGTGGAGTCTGGTCACAGCAGACACCAACCTTGTCCATACTGTTGTATAGTCCACTTCAGTACTACACAATACACTGTAGGAGAGGGGGAAGTTTAGAATCAACCACCCCGACCTGTGTGGATTAAGAGCTTTTGTCACAGGAAAGATCTAGCGTCAGCTCGTGGATTCTCCTGGTGGATTTCACACACCCAACGTGCAGGGAAATGGGTCAAATCACTGTTGCCTTCTGACTTGAGTTCTTCCTCCAACCTATGGTGTATCCAGGTTTTCAGGAATGGCTGAACTCCAACAGCACCTCGTCAGCCAGGGTTTTTCTGCACCCGAAATGACCACCCCCTTGGCAGTGGGAGAAAACAACTCTCTCCAGGAACCCTCTTGCTTTCTTTCTCAGCTCCACCCTTCTGTGCCCTACAATTCCTTCCCTTCCTTCACACAGGTGCCTCCCCCTGGGGCTCTGATACCAGCCCCATTTTTCAGCTCCATCTGGTTTCATTCAGGGTAAGGAGGGGGCAGGGTAGGGAGGGCGCTGTTGGTTGGTAGAATTATTGCAAGAAAGGCACCAACCATGCAATCAACACTGATCTCTTCAACCATACAACCAACACTGATCTCTTGACATCTGGCCTGTGTGTGACGACACGTAAAGAGCTGGCGTCTCTTCAGTCAAGATTCTCAAGGCCACATGCCCTGATCATCATTCTGTTCTTTGTATATCCCAAGCTCTGGAAGGTGGACACAGGCCTCAAGGGGACCTTGCACCATCAGAGCCATCACTTCCATCTCAGAGTCGTTTCCACAATTTCCTCCCTGACTTTGAGATGGATCCCAAAATCATTACATCCCAAGCCTGATCAATCTTCATTTCTTTCTGCCATGAATCTGCAGGCTTGGCAGTCATGCTGAGGTTATACTCTGGAGTTTGAAAAGAAAGATTGACTCCAAAAGGAAGTTGAGTACTACCATTAGGTAAGAAATCCCCCACAAGGCCCAGCCTTTAACCCACACAGGTTGCATTACCTTAAGCCACTACTTCAACACTTTCGAAATCCCCCCCAGAGGTGACCCCAACTGCCATTAGACCAAAAAGGTCTTGCAGAGCCACAGGATTCCCTTCTGACCCATGAGCCTTCAGCACTTCTCCCCAAGGCAGAAACCACACTCTCCCCTTTTCCCCATGTGCCCGCCGCCCTGCAGCCTCTCCCTGCCAGGCTGGCTCTGGCCCTCCTCCGCTTTATAGATCAAAATCCCGCCAGCCTGAAAATACCACTCAACGACAGAGAAGCCAGCCAAAGGGCACTTCTCACAACAAAAGCCCAGTCATTAGCTAAGCAGCTAAATGAACCAAAAGTTGTTTCTGGAGCGTGCCCTGGTGGGCCCCAATTTATTCTACCATGCCTTGTACAGGAGTTAGAAAAAACAGAAAGAGAGCTATGTTAAACCTTGTCCCATTTTTTGAAATTAAGATTCCTGTTCCTATCTTCAACGCATCTTTCTGCCTCTGTTCTCAATGTGCAAAGTTATAAAAGCAGATTGAAAAGTTCTGCCCTAACCAAGAATCATTCACGTGCCAATAATCCAAGCTCCAAAAGTTTGTTTTCAC
Source organism: Talpa europaea (assembly GCF_964194135.1). Lineage (NCBI taxonomy): Eukaryota > Metazoa > Chordata > Mammalia > Eulipotyphla > Talpidae > Talpa > Talpa europaea. The sequence continues at coordinate 26,662,205 of NC_140076.1, forward strand.
AAACGATCCTCTAGTCTAGCACTAGCCTACAGAACTTTCTGCAATGGTGGAAATTTTCTCAGTCCATGTGACTGTGGAACTCCAGGGATGTGAATACCTAGAAATTAAATTTCTAATTTTATTTAGTTTCAATTACTTTTCATTTCAATGGCCACCTGCAACTACCCCCATGGGCAGTGCAATGCTGGTGAAATTCCACCAGTGACAACAAGGGACATTATGTGAACTTGTCAAAGAAAACTCAAAATTAAATTGGCTGCAGGAGATTATTCAGGATGTTACCTAGTTCATATATTATCCTCTCACTAGGAAAATTTTTCTCAAGTCTAAAACCTGAAAAAGAAAAGCTGCTCTTAAACAGCACTTGGTTTTGAGTCTTAGACACCATGATTTGCATACTCAATCTTGTTTCCTTTTTTCCTTTGGCTAGCAGGAAGCTCAGCCAAATTTACAGGCCACTTTAACATGTGTTAAACCCTTGAATACAAATAGCATTCTCAGTTCCATTTATCTCTTTTCTACCCGGTTGTCTTCCCCCCCCCCAGGGTATTATTTAATGATTTTTAGTAAATGTACAGAGTTGTGCAACTATCACCACAAAACATTCTCATCACCCCAAAAAGAATCTAGCTCATTTCTAGTCGGTTCATATTCCCACAGGCAACCACAAATCTACTTTCTGTTTCTGTAAATTTGCTTTTTCTGGACAGCTTATCTAAACGGAATCTTACAATATGTGATTCTTCATGTTTGGTTTCTTTTACTGAGCATAATGTTTTTTTAGTTCATCTGTAGGAGCTATCAGCACTTCGTTCCTTTTTATTGCCAAATAGTCTTCTACCATACGAATATACTACATATTGTTTATTCATTCACCAGTTTGTCAGCTTTTGAGTTGTTCTCACTTTTTGGTTATTATGAATAACCAAATGCTGCTATGAACTTCCAAATATAAGTTCTTCTGTAGACATATGTTTTCATTTATCAGGGGCAGATACCTAGAAGTGAAATTGCTGGGTCACATGGTAAATTTATGTTTCAAATCTGCCAAACTGTTTTCCCAAGTGCTACACCATTTCACATTCCCACAAGCAATGTATAAAGGCTCCAGTTACTCCACATCCTCATCAACACTTGCTATTGCCTGTCTTTTTTATTACAGTCATTCCACCAGGTGTGTAGTGTTATCTCTTTGTGGTTTTAATTTGCATTCCCCTGACTATTATTGATGAGCATCTTTTCCTATGTTCCTATATATTCTTTGGCAAAATATCTATTCTTTGGTTAAATTTAGGTATACTTAATCCTTTTGCCCATTTTTTTTTTTATTAAAGATTTATTTATTTATTTATACAAGCACTGGGTACAGTCAGAAGTGCAGGAGGGTGAGAGAATTTACCAGAGCCAGAGCGGGGAGCAGAACAGGCAGAAGGACCGAAGTACACTGCTGAGGGGAGCAGCGGGTGGCAGGAGAGGTCTTTGCCCCATGTGGGACTCTCCTCTGGTGGCCGGGGAGCAGCCGGGGATAGAGCAGGCGCTGCAGAGGCTGCGGGCAGCTTCACAACCCAGCACTCAACCACTGCGCCACCGGGGAGGCCCCTTTTGCCCATTTTTAAATTGAGTGTTTGTCTTATCATTGAGTATAAGAGTTCTTCATATATTCTGGACACAAATCTTTTTATCAGACATAAGATCTACAAATATTTCCTCCTGGTGCCTGATTTGTTTTCACTTTCTAAATAGTGATTTTTGAACTGAAAGCTTTTCATTTTAGGAAGTCCAATCTATCATTTTTTTTTCTTTCTTTTTCCCTTTTATAGTAAAAGGCAAAATATTTCTCCTATCTCAATAGAAACCGGAGCATTATCGTATTTCCTTTTACCTGTGCTTTCATGTCATGTCTTACTCTTCTGAACCCAAGGTCATGAAGATGCATTCTTACATTTTCTTCTAAGAGTTTTACAGTTTTAGCTCTTTCTTTTAGGTCCATGACCCACTTTGAGTTAATTTTTCAGCATGACATGAGAAAAGAGTCAAAATTAATACTTTCACATGTGGATATACAATTGTCCTAGAACCATTTGCTTTAAAAACTTGTCCTTTGTCCCACTGAATTGCCTTGGCACCTTTGTTAAAAATCAATTGACCATAAATGTAAAGGTTTATTTCTGAACTCCCAGTTCTGTTCTATTGATTTACTTGCATGTCTATCCGGTGCCAGTACCACCCTGTCTAGGTTACTGTTTTTGTCTTTTCTCAGTTTCTTCACACATTTGATTTTATTTAACTGGAAGAACAGGTCATCCCCTTTCTCTCTTCCCAAAATGATGTTAGCTCTTAACAAGAATGTAATTGAGGCTTCCTAAAAATCAAGCCATCAAAGCCTCTCTTGTGAGAATCATTGAGGAGTCATTAAAAGGACTATGACTATATTCTTATTCGAACAAATCCCAAAGGGGATCAGGAAAGGAACAGACATTCTACCCTTGCCACAATAATCGGATTTATGAATTCCCAGGGAAAAGAAAAGGCACACTGCTAATTACAAGGCAGTTAAAGAATTATTTCCTTTCTTAACATGGCTTTAGAATGTACTAGACCTAAGTAGTAACGTCTGTCTTTGAGCTATGGGTATGAATGTATTTTGTTTAGAAACCCATATTCAAATGAATCTTGAAAAAAAAATCTTTGAAGAAAATAAAACCCATCTTGAAGCACAGACTGGAGGATGCCAACACCTTTCCCACATGAATGATCTTAGGGAAGCAATGTCAATTTGAGCATCCCTGAATAACCTGAAGCCTGCAGGCAGGACTGGTGAGTTGTAGTGACCTGGGGAACTGAATGGGGGGAGGGAAGGGATCCAGGGAGAGTCTCCATCCTGGCGGGGAAGGAAGGGACTTTCTGAAAGTGGGTTGCAAGAGAGAGTGGTGAAGATGCAATCTAGACACAAGTTGTATAATGGAGAACAGGAGAGTGAAGTTAGCATTTGATTCTTTTTTTTACTCATTTATTCCCAGCAATGAGTCTCTCATCTCCCCATTGATCTGCAGTGCTATTTCTGATACAAATTAAGCATCCATTTATACATGGATTTGTTGGGGGTTTCTGTCAGTAGTTGGTCATGCTTGCTTTATCTGCCCCAACTCTTTTCAAGTGTATATTGAAATATTTTAAACAATCCTAGATTTCATGACATTTAAATTCTCAATACTTAAGCTTGCATCTCAAAAATGGATCTTTCTGCACTCCTAGAGGTGGTAAAATTTAAGTATTTGGGTAAAGGACTCAGGGGGATAGCCAATTTTTGTACTTTGCTTACCTTCTGAATTCTCATTTTTAGTACAATGTTTTTCTTTTTTTTTTTCTTCTGGATATTCTTTCCTTAGTTGCTAACCTACGGATGCATTTTTTAAAAATAGATATATCATTGATATATAACATTGTTAGTTTCGATCAACTTAATTATTTGATATTTGTTATGAATGCATGTATATATCTATATATAGTGAAATGTTCACCATAAGTCTAGTTAATATCCATCATCATACACAGATATAAACAAACATACACAGTATTTTTTCTTGTGATGAAAACTTTTACTAGCTACTATTTTAGCAACCTGCAAATATGCAATGTTTTGTTAACTGCAATCACCATATTGTGACTTATTTCTTTGATAACTAAAAGTTTGTACCTTCTGACCCTCTTCACCCATCTCACTCACCCCCAACTGCTGCCTCTGGCAACCACCAATCTATTTTTGGTATCTATGAACTTTTTATTTGTTTGGGTTTTTTTTTTTTTGATTGTTCATATAAGTGAGATCATACAGTCTTTGTCTTTCTCTCTCTGACTTGCTTCACTTAACATAATGCCCCTCAAGGTCTATCCATGTGGTTGCAAATGATAAAATTTCATTCTTTTCTTTGGCCAAATAATATTCCATTGTGTAATGGATATACACAATATATCATATTTATATATAATGTGTATATATTTATACATTATATACATATATGCAGTGCATACATTGTACAATGCACACATATATGCATGCATTAGCAATGGGAATGAATACACTCTGGAAATGCATCCAAGTCAGCACTGTGTGGCTGGCATAAAGTTCACCGTCATGACCCTAGATGGTGGCGCCAACCACACACCTGTATGAAGGAACCACCACACCTTGTGATGTGGCACCTGAGTGTATACTACATTTTGTTTACTTATTCTCTATCCATATCTATTTACATATTTATCTCTCTATTTATCTATGGACATGGGTCTGCCACGTTTCGGCTATTAGCAGTAATGCTGCAGTGAACATGAGAATGCCTGTATCTTCTTGAATTTTCGTTTTTGTTCCCATTAAATCAATAGCCAGAAGTAGAATTGCTATATCACAGGGTAATTCCATTTTAATTTTCTGAGGAAACTCCATGATGTTTTCTGTGGTGACTGCACTAATTTATACTCCCACCAACAGTACACGGGAGTTCCCTTACTTCTATCTTTCAGATAATGTTAGGTGTGATTGTGGTTTTGATTTACACCTCCCCCACCACCATCATTAACAGTGTTGAGTGCCTTTCCTCAAACCTGTTGGCCATTTGTCTGTCTTCTTTGGGAAAATGTCTGTTTGGCTCTTCTGCCCATTTTTAACTGAATTATTTTTGTTATTGAGTCGAGTTCTTTATTTATTTTGGACATTAATCCCTCATCAGATATATGATTTGCAAATATGTTTTCCCATCTGGTAGTTTGTCTTTTTCATTTTTGTTAATGGGTTTCCTTTGCTGTGCAGAAACTTTTTTTTTTTAAAGATTTATTTATTTATTCATACAAGAACTGGGTACAGTCAGAAGCGTGGGAGGGGGAGAGAAATCACCAGAGCCAGAGCGGGGAACAGAACAGGCAGACTGACAAAATGCACTGCCGAGGGGAGCAGCAGGCGAGGAAGGAGAGGTCTGCCACACCATGTGGGACCCTTGCCGGTGGCCAGGGATCGAACTGGCGCTCTACAGGCTGCAGGCAGCTTCACAGCCCATCTCTTAACCGCTCTTAACCGCTGCGCCACCGGGGAGGCCCTGTGCAGAAACATTTGATTTGTAAGTAACTTTTCTCTTTCCCAGCTTTCTCTGGGAAAGCTGCACCTTTCTCTTTCTGCATTGCAACTCTCCCTTAAGCTGTCCATGACAGCCTGTCACATATGGCAGCCTGGGCTCATTATCATGGTCTTGGGGAGAAGAAAAAGGTGACACAGTGAAGAAGCAAGGAGCCTGCTCCGCCCCTGAACTCGTCTTTGCTCGGGCAAAGGGGAGGGAGGAAGTGTCTCTTGAGGTAGCTACAGCCAGGCTCCAGGTGGTGCCCAGGCATGATCTCCATAGAACTGAAAAGAACATGGGGGTCGGCCCAGATCAAACAACTCTGCGGAGGTCTAAGATGGAATCTTCCACTTCTCTGTTTATGTTAGATGAAACTCAACTCTGAATGGGAGCTGTGGCGAAGTGAACCTCTATGTACCATTTTAAAATGTACTCATTTAGTCACAAATAGAGAGAGTTCTGCTATATCCTACTATATACCTGGCATCTTATATTACCTGATTTTTATAAATCACCTAAATCTTCTCTGAAAGAAAGTAAGGTAGAGAAAGAGAAGCAAAAGTACTCGATAAATCTTGGTTGAATGAACGAATTGCAAGGGCCAGATGGCAGGAGCCCTAAATGAGCAGGCATCTTTCCATGAGGCTGAGGGATAATGACCTGAGAGAGCTTTGAGAGGAGGATGGCCCTGCCTCTGCTTCCTCACTCTCTAGTTGTGGAGACCCACAGTAACCCTGCTGTGTCCTCAGTTAGAAGGAACTGGAGGAGGCGCCTCAGAGGGCACTGTGGTCTCCTGGAGGGTTAAGGGAAGTTGGGGAGGGAGCGGTGGGGTTAGATCAGGAGAGAGGAAGGAAGATAGAGGGCTGGTAGTTGGTGAAGCAGGTTCTCTTCAGACAAGAGTTGAGGATTACTGGGATATGGGGCCCAGTGGAATTAGCTTTTACATGGTTCTCCAAACCAGCGCTATTGGAGACTCAATTATGCTAATTCTAATAACAGTCAGATAGCTTCTATTTTCAAGAAGCTGTGATGTGAAACTCTGGCGAAGTCCTTCATAAACACAACTTCACGTCACTCTTACAGTGCTGCAAAGTTAACTACATAGCATTCCCTTGTCACAGAAGAGGAAACTGAGGTTTGAAGAAGAGCAGTAATTGCTCTAAGATCAGATGGCTGATAATCGCCATGGGTGTGGTTCAGACCAGGCCTGCGTGTCTCCAAGTGCCAGGCGGCCCCCAGCAGCTGGGCTCTCCAGACTGAAGCAGCACAGCCTGAGGTGTCGGTGGCCCGTGGGGAACTCTTGAAAACCTGGAGGTGCCCATGATGTATGCCTATGCAGCAACAGGCCCTCAGTCCCTCTACACTTTTAATCCCATTGACCACATTGCCTGGAATCCCCGGGGGCTCCACCCACCTTCCACATAGAGCTGGCTTCCCAGAGTTCTCTGGACATATAACTCCATGAGGAAGACACAGGGCAGTAAAAATGTCTAACAAACAAGCTTGATCTAGACTGAGGGCAGAGAAAGCTTCCCCAGGGAAGTAATGCTTGAGCCAAGAGTGAAGAATGAGCTGAAAGGTGAAGCAAGTGGGACTAGAAAACCCTCTAACTAGAATGGACAAAGGTCTGGTGATTGGCTGGAGGGGAGGGGGACACGTGTGTTTGAGAAATTGAAAGGAAGCCAGTGCAGCTGAGAGAGCTGAGCTGGAGGAACATGATGCAGATGAGGCAGGGAGATGGGCAAGGAGAAGGCATTCAGACATGTTAAGGAGCCAGCTCTCCAACCCAGGGGCAGTGGGAAGCCACTGGAAGGTTTTAATAGGGGATGACAGGATAAGACTGAAGAAGGGCAGAGTAGATGCTGGGAGATCAGCTAGGAGCCATTGTAGCAGCCCAGGTAAGAGGTAACAGTGGCTTGGACCAGGCAGGTATCTGCAGAGATGAAGAAATAGGAGTAGAGGGGAGAGATGGTTTGAGGTCAAATTCACAGGTGAATGACTCTTAAGATTCTGGTGCGCTTATTAGATGCGCAATGGCACCGTTCACCGAGATAGAGAACGCTGGAAAGGTATCGGGGAGTGCGATTGTGAGTTGGGGTTTGGATGTTTTTGGGTGGAGGTGCCTTTGAGACATCGAGGTGGTGATGTTGACGAGACAGCAGGCTAGGTTCCTGGTGGTCAGAAGCTTAGACACGAGTTTCTCCAGGCTGGAGACATAAAGGTGTGAATCATGAGCAGAGGGACAGTAATTGAAGCTGTAAACATGGATGAGATCACCAGGGAGAGTCCTCAGTGAGAGGGGGAAAGGTCTAGAGGTGGGCCTGGCAGAACACGAGCATTGACTGGCTCTTGGAAGAGGGTGACCCTGCAAAGGAGAGTGAGGAGACCAGAGACTGAGGAGACAAACCAGGAGAGTATGGTGTCAAGGGAATTAAAGAAAACCAGTGTTTTAACAATGCAGTAATTTAGAGGTCTAATAAAACAAATACTGGGAAAAATGCCCATCCAATTTTGAGACATAGCTCAAATATATTTTGGGAGGCTGGTGGGGAGGGAAAGCCAGATTTGACTGAACAGTAGGGTGCAGTGGAACACGGAGAAGGTTGAGGGGGTTGATGGGGAAGAGCCGGTTGAGAGGGTAGAACCGAGTGTTCTGAGAGCGGAGGGATGATGGGCAGAGAGAGGTGTCTGGGGAACAGGAGGGGCCGGGGAATCAGGGGTGGGCAGAAACTCTGGATAGGACAGGAGGAGGATAGGGGGAGCAGAGGGCACAGATAGGGAGATGTGGGGATGCGCTAGTGAGAAACCAGGGGAGTTCCTGTCCTGTGGCTTTAACCCTTTTGATAAAGGAGGAAGGAAGGTCCCATCTGCCATCAAGGAGGAAATGGGCTGGCTGGAGGTTTAATGAAAATGGGGAAGGTTGGAAATGGCCTTTGCCAAGAGTGGGGTTCTGAGCCGACTGGGAAAACTCGCTGTCAGTGGCTCTAATTTATGTGAACACTGATCTGTCACTTGGTTGCCTGGGTACGACCCAAGGAGGCAGACAGGAGGGCTCATCTGGGGTTGGGGGCTGGCAAAAGGCAGAGGAGCTGCCATGTTGACAAGAGCGTGAGTAAAATATTGGCCCTTGGCGTCTAACTTGGACAAGAAGAAGTGAAGGAGAAGAGCACGGTACACCGGGAGAACAGAAGTCAAAAGTGGACCGTGCTCTCCAGGTCTCGTGGGGAGTCAGATGCACGGAGGTGCAGTTCCGGATGGGGATCAGGCCCAGCATGATGGGTGACCTGAGCGGCCTATAGGGCACGGCTGCTGTAAAGCGGAGCTCCAGGAGCTGGACTGTCCGCACTGCACTGAAGCAACCCAAGCGGGTGGCAGGAAGGAGCACAGTCCATGGAGAAGTACGCTGAGCTGAAAACAGGCACAGACGTTGGAACTGGCAAAATGGAGGTGAATAGTCATAATGTCAAGAGCAATTGCAGTGGAGTGTTGATCCCCAAAGCCAGGTTGTAGTGAGCTGAGTGTGAGCAGGAGACAGCGAGTGGGGGCTCCCTGTATAAACAGCTCTGGAGGAATTGCAGAGGACATGCTTGATCTCTTCCCGTCTGGAAGGGGACATGGAGTCAAGTTCTTTTGGGGGATGGGAGAAATGAGCAAGACTGTGAGCAGATGGGAACAATACAGTAAAGAGGGTGCAGAGGGTGGGGGGAGGCGTTGGGGGAAGAGAAGCACTGGGGGAGCCAAAGCATCCTGAGTACAGGTGGTGATCAGTCCCTGCTATAGTGGGGTGCACACCCCTTGGAACCAAGGAGGAGACTGGGCTAGTAGATTTGGATAAGGGAGTCTTCTGGTGGCTTCTGTTTTCTCAGATACCCTGGAGGTGAAGTCTTGGGGAGAGGGCGCTATTGAGAAATTAGCTCCTTTCTCATTTTCCCCCAAAGTGACTCACCAGGAAGGAATGAAAGACTTTCACCAGGCTTCTGTGGCCTAAGGCCTGGCCCTTTTTCTCCCACCCCACACCTGAAAAGGTCTATTCTGCAGTTCTGGTGTCTGAGCTCTTTCTGGTGGGCTAAGAGAGAGAAGACCCTGTGCGTTTGGGAATTGATTCTCTGAGATGGAAGCAGGGCAGGAGACCAGGCGGGCCCCTCCCACTCTGACCAGTCCCTTAGGAAGGTGGTCACGTTACTGAAAATGCCAAGACTAAGGGCTGCAACTTGGAGGGTCTTCGGAAGAGGTCCTCCTTGAAAGAACCTGGAATAGAGGGATTGTGGGTTCCTTCCCAAGACCCAGGTGGGACAAAAGAAGTACCTCAGATGGGGGACAGAGAGGGGCCATGACAGTGGGGCTGAAGTCTGTGTCTGAAGGTGGCCTGCAGAGCTTTCCTGCAAGCTGTGGAACCCAGACACCATCTCTGCTGTGCAGGCCTCTGGCACCTTCGTGTGATTAGTTGTGAAGAAGAGCAGTGGTTTGGAATCCTCACTATCTGGATAGGGACTCAAGCTGACTTTAATTTGACTTAGATCAGCTAAGAGATGCATTTACGTCAGGAGCTTGAGGAGTGTCCAGTGGGCCCAGGATCCAGACAAAGGGTGAATAGTGAATGGGAGCTGACATCTGGCTCCCCGTCCTCCTGCACCCTGGGGCTGGAACCCAGCAGACACAGGCTGCCATGTGGTACCACTCAGCCTTCACAGATGAGCACAAGGACATCCCTCTCCACCGGGCCCAGGAGTGGGCAGCAGGGCCCTCTCACGTGGACCCTGGGCTCAGAGTCTGGCAGCACAAACAGAGCCTTGGCTCCTCTCCTTCCAGGCCTGTGCACACTCACAGGCTTGGCCACCTGAAGTTCATGGCCCTGTGGCCTGGGCCTCTAGTTTCATGATCTTGACCTTGGCCAGAACTAGGTCTTATGACATTGCAAGTTGGGTTACCAAAGGATCAAGCTGGTAGCCCATGGGGACATGGTGGGCAGAAGGGTTGGGCTGTCAGAGCTATGGGCCTAGGAGCAAGGGGACAAACCCCACGAACCCCTTGTCAGCGCATGCCAGGCCCACAGAAGCTCCAAGAGGGGACCAGCTCCCAGCTTGGTGACCCCAGCTGCTCACTTAGTCTGATGGGTCCCTGAGCACAGAAGAGGGAACACTGTATTTTCATTCCTTTAAGAAATACGTACAGAGGACCTAGAGTGCATCAGGCCCCAGTCTGGCCACTGCAATGAGGCAGGCTCATCTCTCCTGCCCTGAAGGAACCCACAATGTGTGGCTTGGGGGCTCACACGCAGACAGTGATGACACCAGGTGCTTAGGGCAGTGGAAGGTAAGAGCCCAACAGGGCCAGGCATCATGGATGGCTTCCTAGAGGAAGAGGTGGTTCTAAATAGGTAACTATTGACAGAAAGCTACACCAAAACGCACTCAAGGCACAGCAAGTCCCAAGGGTGCTGTTTCTAAAAATGCACAAGAGGTTTTACGAACAACTTGGCTTTGTGTGGACCAAAACTGGAAGATCAGAAATTCCCTCTCTCTCTCTCAGTCTCTCCCCTTACTCTCTCTCCCACCCCCTCTCCACCTTCTTCCTCTTCCCTGCCCTCAACCCCCTTCCCTTCAAGGAGTAGTCACAGGGTCTCCAGCCTCTATTTTTCAGGTCTCTAGTTAGACTGGTGACAGACTAGGGGGGCTACAGGGAAGCAGGCATCCCGTGACTGAGTGAAGAGGGTGCTTCTGCTGAGAGGGGGCCACCAAAGGCCACAGATCGGGGCTGGGACAGAGAGGAAGTTAGTTCCTCAGAGGGAGCGTCAGGGAGTTGTATGAGGATGGCTCTTGGTTATGTGGGTCTGAGCTTAGAAGAAAGGCTCTGGAGAGGGTTTTTTTGCAGAGGGCGGGGGGGGGGGGGGGGGAGGGGGGGGGGAGATAGAGATGCGGAAGTCATCAGCATATGGTTGCCCAGGAAGATAGGGCATTCTGGGAGGTGCCCAGGAGAAGCAGGGAATTGAGAGGACTGAGAAAGTTTAGCCAGCGAGGAGAATGTAGGCCATCAGAGCCAAGGGGAGGAACTGTTTTCACAGGTCAGCAAAGAGCAGGCATAATTGGCTAGAAAGCATACTTTTTTTTAATTTGGGGGGAAAAAATCTAAACCTAAACCTCTTCCCCAATTTTGAAAAACAGGCAAAAATGTCTGAAGATGCATAAAATTTGCTTACCTCCCCCTCCAGTCCACCAAAATTACCAGTGGGTAAAAAACCACTGACTGGTAATCATGTTTGATGCATTTGTCATCCAGATCTAATTGTTTGCCCAGAATCACTGGAGCCAGTCTCGTCCCTTTTTCAAACACCAGGGGGCGCACATGCACTGTTTCTGAATCCAAGTCCAGTGCAAAAGCAGGCTATAAATTAGGTAATAACCAAAAGTTGACCCCTAGACTCCACCTCTACCTCTGCCCTAGAACATTACCTCTGTAATCCCTGAATCCAGGGGTCCCCAACAATCCCAAGACTTTATTTCTCACTGATCCCCAAGCTCATCAAGGTATCAAGGAGACTCCACAGAGATCATAGGCTCCACAGGGGTCCTCATCTAACCTTGGGCAATTGGGATATGTACCCCCTTCTTTCATGAGGGGGGCAGCCAAGAGAGGACGGGAGCTGCTGTGGTCTGACTATTAAGTGGTGGCATCATAGACTGGAGAAGGGAGGGCATGGAGTCAAGGGCTTTGGTGCCCAGGTGTAGCTCTTGCTTTGGAACTTACCAGGTCCCTATGATTAGGACTTGATAGGAATCAAGTTATTGGTCTAGCCTGGAAACTTACAGGGTCAGCATTTGAGTTTGGAATGAGGAGTCACAAACTCAACACCAAGCTTCATATTAGGCTTGGGGGACGTCATCAAATCTTGAACTTAGGGGCCAATTCAAGACTTGATTCAGGTGCACAGCTGAAATTGGTACAGATGTTGGAGTGTCCACCGGCCTAAAGTTGGGGCTAACATGGGTTCAGAGAAGTGAAAGGTTAGAATGGGGATGAAAGGGATTTGTGTGGAGTTTCTGCAAAGTCAGTCTCATCAGCCTTGGGTTCTAAGATGATTTATTAGAGTTGGGTCAAGTTATGGCCCTCAATGGCCCATTGGTGGCTGGGGTTTGACATCAATATCTATTAGAGTCCTTTTCTGGTGACTCAACCCCAATGTTGCCATTGGGAATCCCAATTCAGAAAGTGTGTTGGTGTTGACCTGGGACCAGAAGTGCAGTGTTGGAATTTTAGGTGAGACTCAGGGTTCAGAGGAGAGAATGCTGGTTCCATTGCAAGGTAGTTCTTGGAAATTAGGGTTCGTGTAGGGATCAAGCACTCAACATCAGTGTTGAGGTCTTTTTAAGGACCAGTGTTGGTTCTAGTGCGTCACTAGTAGAGGTGCTAATGTGGTTTAGTCAGAACTGGTAGTTGGGATCAACATAGAGGTTCAGATTGAAATTATTACTTTCATCAACTTGGGGTCGATTTGGGGGTTTGGGCTCAACAATGAATTTGGGGAGGTCTGGGCTCAACATCGGATCCTACGGGGAGGAAATGAGGTCCTAGAATAGCATAGGGCCCATATTATACCTGGGAACTACTAATCGGATCTGCACTTCGTGTGGGAGTTTGGGTCTGCCCTGCGTATTTATCGGGGTTCTGGCTCAACGCTCCCGGAGTTGCAGCCGCGTTGAAGCCGGCGTTGGGCTGTGGTCTCGCCAGGCCTGCGCGGCTCCGCGGCTCCGCCGGCGAGTGCACGAGGGGAGGGGCGCGGCGGGCGCGCGCACGGCAGGGGCGGGGGCGCGCGGCGGGAGCTGGCGCGGGAGCGGCGGGAGCGGCGGCGGAGAGGCGGCGGCTCCAGCTCCGGCTCCTGCTCCGGCTCGGGCTCCGGCTCCGGCTCCGGCTCGGGCGGCGGTGGCGGGAGCAGGTCCCGGTGGCGGCGGCGACGGCAGAGGAGCGGGAGCGGCGGCCCCGGCGGCTTGGGGGGGACATGCGGACCGACGGCCCCTGGATAGGCGGTGAGTGACCCCCGGGCCCCCCTGCAGCCCCCCCGCGTCCGCTCCTCTCCCACACCCCCCGCCCTCTCCCCGCGTCCACTCAGCCGGGCCGGAGGCGGTCCCGGGGGGCTGGGGGCGCCGCTTAGGCCGGGCCGCGCCCCCACCTGCCGCGCCCGCAGCCCCGGCTAAGCCCCCCCCCCCAAACCCGGCGGCGCCTCCGCGCGCTCGCCCGGCGGCTGACGCCCCCCTCCAGCGCCGCGGGCCGGCTCGCAGCTCGCAGCCCCCCGCGCCCCCCCCGCCGCACCTGAGCCGCAGCCCGCGCCCCCCCGGCGCAAAGTTTCCCTTTTGCATTTTGCTCCCCTCCTCCCGGTCCCGCCTCGCCTCTCCCCGCCGCCGGCGCGCGCGCTCCGGGGGCGGCCCGCAGCCTCCCACCGCCGCCCCGGCTCCGGGCGGGTCCAGGCCGCGCCCCCGCCCCCGCCGCGCGGGCGCCCCCTCCCCGCCGGCGGGATCCGCACCGCCGCGCCGGGGCTCGCTCGCCGCCCCGCGCACGTGTGGTCCCGGTGCGCCCCGCGGTGCCCGCCCCCGCCGCCCGGGGGGCCGAGGGCCCGGGGGGCCGTGCCCCCCCCAGCCCCGGGCCGCGGCCCGACGGCCCGGAGCGCCTGTCCCGCGAGGACGTGTCCGCTCGGACCCGCTCCGGAAAGTTCGCGCAGTCGCCGCCGCGTCCCGTCCCGCGCCGGCGTGAGCGCCCGGTCCCCGTCGCCGAGCCGCGCCTCTGCCCAGGTCGTGCCCCGCGCCCGCGCCTCGGTCCCGGTGCCCTTCAGGGTCTCTGTTTCTCGGTCTCCCTTTGTCGCGGCGTCCCAGGCCCTCCGCCCTGCCATCCCGGGGTCTCCCGCCCGCCCCGCGCCGCCTCCCGGGCGCTCTGCCTGCTCCCGGGCCTCCGGGCGCCTTCCCGGGCGCTCTGCCTGCTCCCCGGGCCCTGTGCTTTCCCCGCCTCTCGGGTCTCCCGGGTCTCTGATCCCTCCACCATCTCTGTGCCCTCCCCGCCCCCGCTCCGTGTCGCTCCCCGGGCTCCTCGAGTCTCTGTCTCCCACTGACCAGAGTCCCTGCCCCCCACCAGCCCCCCTCCCCGTTTCTCTGGAATGCTGCCCCTCTGGTCCTTCCACCCCAGGGTGGGGGAGGGGCCAGCCTTTCTCCCCCTTTTTCAAATCCCCCCTCCTTGCTGGGCCCCTCCGTTGGAGCAGGCTGCTGGGTGAGGACACTGTACCTGCCTGAGCTGGGAAATGGACGCGAGGCTGCCAGCCTGGGAGATGGGGGGGCAGCGAGGCAAGGCCTGGGAGGCTGGGCTGCTGCGTGATGGTAATGAGGGCCCCGCTTTGGCTTCTGAACAGACAAGGGCTGGGATCAGAGTGACCTGGTGTGGGATCTGGGATCTGACCAGGAGAATCCAGGGAATTGCTTTGGGGTGGGAGGCCTGGAAAAGCACCCGGGGGTTCCAGAGGGATCCTCAATGGTGAGGCATCCCCTGAAGAGGGAAGCCTGCTGCGGGGTCCTTTGGGCGGCATCAGGAATCTGATGGGATCCAGAGGAGAGTTATCTGACAGGAAACCTTAGGAAATTCTATGCTTGGCTCCTTATTAACTCTTGCTTCAGGGAGCAAGAAAATCCCTGTTTTTCACTGATGATGTGAATGAAGCCTAAGGCTTCCAGAAGGAGCAGGTGTAACTCTCCAAGCACAGCCCCCACATCTGCAGCCCCAGGCACAGGCCACACACTCTCATACTCTCAACACCCTCCCCCTTCATTCCCACACTCAGTCCCCCTCCCCCTCCCCCAGGATTCTTGCCCTCACGCTTGCACACTTGGCCTGCAGACCAGCCAGAGCTCAGAAACCTGCTGTGCTTGCACACCCATGCACCACTTCTGTGCTCTCCCTGCACCCCTGTGCACATCTGGGGAGGGGTCTTGCACAGACTTTGTTGAGCATTTTTGCTTGCAGAGTTTTTCCGTTACCATTTGAAAGGTCTGTAGTTTTGTTTTCTTTTCCATTGGATCTTCTTTTTCCCTCTCTCATTCCTTTAACAAGGAAATTGTTTCAAAATAAGTCCCTCCCCTCTGTTTTCCTGCCCCCTGTAGCTCTTGCCCTCCCCTCTGTTAAGCCTGTGAACACAGTGAGGGTGGGTGTGCTGGAGAGGAGGTTAGGTTTTCGTACTGGTGAAGTAGTTTGGGGGGTGGGGAGGGCTGGCTGCAGTAAGAGCAGACTGGCTAAAACCTTTCCTTGAGAATTGTATCAATATATACACAGCAGCCTGTGCTCCCTAGCTTTCTCCCATCAGCCCTCACTGTGGGAGTCCTTGTGGAGGGCCCTGTGAGGGGGAGGTGGGACACACACAGCTCCTCCAATTTTCAGCTTGAGAACTTGAGGTCCTTCCTCCATGAGTGTCAGTTTCACCCCCCATAAAATGGGACACCTAACCTAGTCCCAGCCTGATCTCAAGGCTTTTGTGAGCGTCCGAGAGAACTTTGTGACTGACACTGCTGTGTGCTTGGGCCAAACTTGCAGCCCCGGCCCTGCCCTTGAGAAACTCATGGTCTCTGGGGAAGCAGAGTGCATCTTGGGAATGCAGAGCAATTCAGTAACCTTATTGATTGCTGATTGTGTGCCAGACACTGGGCTAGGCTCTTTCAGGCAGGCTGCCTTGTTTCCTGTGAGACTAGCAGCTGTGTAGAAGTGGCATTTCACCCCTGAGGAGCTGCTGAGATTGAGTTCTGCATTAGCTCACCTAAAGTACCTCCACTTTGGAGCTAATGTTGGAAGATTAGAGGAGTACGCCATGGGCCAGGGGAGAGTTTAGGGGGAAATGCCTCCCAGAGGAGACCGAGGCAGGGGCTTTATGAATTGGGTTTTGAGGGATGAATAAGAGTTTGCCAGTTGAAGGATGCCCTGTGCAGCATCAGAAAAACTCGGATATTGTCATTTGTGGGATAGTCAAAGATATAGTAGATCACAAAGGGCCTTGAATGCCTTACTAAGGAGCAGAAGAGAGAAATCAAAAGTTTAAAGTTTGCCTGGGGTGTGTGGCATATGCATTGATGGGATTTATGTTTCTGGAAGAGAATTCTGTGGCTATGAGAAGTGTATGGAGACAGGAGGAGGGAGGTACAATGAAGTCACATGAGAGATGATGGTGCCTTGGATAAGGTGGTGGTTGGGAGCCTTTAGAAGGCATGTTTATCAGGACAGGATGATTTATTGGCTATAGGGACAGGGGAGAAGAAGAGAAAGTGGCCCAGATTCCTGGGAGTTATGGAGTGAGGCCTTTTCTGAAGGCCACATATTTTCACTGAGCTAGAGACTTAGGGAGGGAAGGTAGATTTGGGGAACCAATAATGAACTCCTGGTTGTACATATCATTGCCTTTGAGAATCTTGAGGCATTTGAGGTTCTCTGGGGGTGGGAATACCCCAGGAGGTGGGTAGGTGTGAGGATCTGACCTTTGAAAGAGAAATTTAGGTCTGAGACAGGACAAGAATCCATGAGTGTTGAGCCATTTCACCAAAAGAAAGCGGGCTTCGGTGATGAAAAGACCAAATTCTGGTTTCACGCTGCTTTGACTTTATTCCACTTCTTAGCAGTGTGACCTTGAGCAAGTTGCTTAACATCTCTGAATCAGTTTTCTCAGTTGTCAAATAAAATCCCATGCCTCGTGGGGTAACAACCCCATGAAGGTTAAAGTTAACATCAACAGGGCCTGGCATCCAATAAGTAGTGGTTACCCTCTTCCTCATTTTCAACAGGGAGGGTGCAAGCCCATCCCCATCAGAATAGGGGGGCAGCTTTAAAGACTACATTGTTATGGTTAGGGCACCTGTGCCGGTAAAGTAGCTGTAACTTTGAGCTGAGATTGGCAAACTCCATTTGTTAAGCTCCCCTAACAACAAACCCAACCCCCATTCCTCACCGTGGTGGATGGGCTTATGTGTGTCATTCAGGGAATTTGCCCTGTAGATGGGCTGGTGTGAGGCTAAAGGATGACACCGGGTTGGGAGCTTCGATGAGTTTACTTTCCTGCTTTCCCCTACCCTACGCAGGCCCTGGTTTCACCCTCCCAAGGCCCGATGCTCCCACTCTGCATGTATCCCCGACCTCCAGATGCATGGACCATGATTTTGGCTCCTCGGCAGTGTTGTAGCTGCTGCTTTGGGGGGCTGTTACTGGTGCAGACATAGGGCCTGCCTCTGTGCCTCTTCCTCTGGATTGCAGCTTGCTCCTGGTCCAGCAGCCAGGAGGCAGATGACCGAGAGCCCTGCTTGGTGACAGGGTGACCAGGCCTTCTTACCTGATCCTGATCATGGCTGCCAACCTTGCCCCTTCTGAGGCCTTTTTTGGAGCCACTGAATGATTCCTAATCAGGTGTTGACCCTGCCAGGCTCTCTGAGTTGTTTCCAGTTGGTCCTCTGGGTATTCCCAGCAGTCCTGAGTGCTCTGGGCAGGTCTAAGGGCCTGCAGTGGATCTGGGCACTGCTGGTGGTGGTGCATCTGAGGGTTATTCTAGTTGCCTGGAGGTTGTTTTGAAGCCAGTTTGATCCCAGACTGGTGTGTGTCCAGGTGCTGTTCTAGAACGCTGCCCTGGTGGTGTTCTATGTGCTTTTCTAGTACAAGGTCCTGTGCCTGCTTTGTCTGTTCTCTGACCATGTCAAGGCCATTTGGGGCACAACATCTTTCCAGGTGCTGCTTCTGCTCAGTAAAGGTCCAGTCTCCGGGCACCAGGCCTGGTGCTCCTGATGTGACCTGGAGTAAGGCCATAGTGCCAGCTGGCATGGGGGACCCTCCTGGATCTCCGCCGTGGACTCTGCACCTCTGCTCCAGGGTCCCTGAGCAGCGGTGGAACCAACAGCCTTCCATTTGGCACTGAAAGGTCCCAGTGGGTGTCCTCAGACAAACGGGTCTTTGAGTTTGGGACACTGGAGCTGGTTTGTCAGGCCAGACCTGCCCAGCAGCCTGTATGCTGGGAGCAGCGGCCACAGGAAACTTTGTGGAGAAAAGTGGGATGGGGGAGGGAAGCTGGCGGCCCTCCTGTTGTTGATGCTGTGGGGCCAGAGGGGCAGTGGAGCTGGAGATGGTGTGAGCTACCGGGTCGGTGCAGATGGCACTGGGTCGTCCAAACCTGTCTTCATCTTGACAGGTCCCATCACATCGAGCCTTCGGTGGGCAAGGATGTCCTTCCTGTTGGCAAAGGTGGTCAGTCTCAAGTGATGACAGTTCCCAGGAGGGGGAGGTTGGCCTTGGGCTGTTGAGGCTGCTCCCTGAGTTGGCAGGAAGCAAAGTGACAAGGCAGGGATCGATGTGCAAGTGGGGACCTGAGCTTAGGAGAAGCCTACAGTGAGCACAGGCTGGGTCGAGTGGGCACCCCTGGTGCCAAGCTGCTGAGCTGTGGCGAGGTGGTGATGACATAGATGTATGGGCGTGTCCAGCCCCTTCCCCCACCCAGGAACAGTGCCTGTGTCAGTGTGAGCTCAGTAATGATTCTAGAAGGAAGGGCCGGCCTCTGAGACTGTGTGCATGCCAGCGGAGGAGGCACCCAGGGGCACGCCTTCATTTAAAAAATTATAGAGAAGCAGAAAGTCAAAAATAAATATTGCTTCTGAAGCTGCTTTGAAGGCTGCATGTATGCCGGTGGGTTCTTCCAGGCTGGGCTGTTCCCTGTGAATTCATTCATCCATTCATCCACTCATTCAGCATATCCTGCCTGAGCGCCTACTATGTGCAGCTCTACACTGGGGTGTCAGGGGATACGAAGCTGAGCCTGACACACACTGAGCTTATGGTGGTGACTCAGCGACCAACTTGTAGTCGTGTGAATGAATAAACCTCCCGTCTTGGGTCACCGCTCCAAGACTGGGTCCAGGCACGTAGGCAGGCGTACCTGAGGAAGTACCGTTGGCACTGAGACCCAAAGGGATCATGGGCCAGAAGACTGTAGATAGTGCGTTGCATGCAGTGTGCACGGCGCAGGCAAGGCCAGGCAATGGGCGATGGGAGGAAGGTGGCCCATTGTGGATCAGAAGAGGAAGTAACTTGGGTAGGCAGGAGCTTGGCCAGGTAGGACTGCCTGGGGCGGGGCGCCACTGCTCTGCTAAGGAGTTTGGACACAAGTTTTACTGCTGAGGTCAGGCACTTGCTCTGTGTTTAAGGCTGTATGCCTGCTGCCTGGAAGAAAGCCCAGCACGTAGTAGGTGCTTAAGAGTAGTGAGTGAATAAGTGAAGTGATGGAAGTTTTTAACTAAATGGGAATCGTCCTCAACAAACATTTCTGTAACGTGCTCTTTTTTCTTGCATAAATAGCAAATTTTGAATGTCTGTGTATGTCAGTACATACAAACCAGTTTTCCATGTTGGAATTCTTGATGTTTTCTCATCCTTTTCCCCATCTCTCTTTCTCCCTAGGAAGGAGCGGAGGCCCGGGTGCCCTGCCCTCAGTGCTGGTTGTCCAGCAAGAGTGACTGGCGTGAGCAAGCAAAGACCTGGTGAGTGTGCCCTGAGGTGTGGCCAAGGCAGAGCCATGCTGAGCCACTTGGATGTGAGACGGCCCAGTAGGACCGTGGCATGGGCCCTGTGTGTCGGGTGTGGGTGTATGTGTGTGTCTGAGAGATGATGGAGGGCTGGACCAGGAAGGCGGTGATGGGGGTGGAGAGAAGGGATTTGAGTTCTATTTAGGGAGGTGGAGTAGACAGGACACGATGAAGGATTGAATGTGGGGCATGCGGGAGGGGAGGTGTCAAGGATGGTGCCTGGGTTTCTGGCCAGAATGTATGATGGCGGTGGGTGGGGAATGATATACAGCTCATCAGCTGCTGTAGGTGTGAAATAGGCTTCCGGATGACATCCTGGGATTTACACCAGGATCGGTCTGCTTTCCATTTCCCAGGTTTCTGTGGAAAAGACTGTTCCACCCACTAGCGGTAGAAGGAACAGGGTGCCCATGGGATCCGGGCCACATCCCTCCTCCTGTCCTTGAGGTCCACTTGTCTTCCTTTCCTCTGAAACACAGAGCGATGGGTTGGAGGTATAGGGACACGGTTGGAGAATTAGGTTGAAGTCAAAGCATGATGAGCTTTGTATTTCAGGCTAAAGACTAACCTTTTTCCTGAGAGTTAATATGGAAGCATTGCTCACCCGGTCACTGAACATTATCTGTATGTCTGCTGTGGAATAAAGCAGCAAAGCTCACGTGAGGGCCATGGCCAGATTAGCATTTGGTAAGGTACTTGGGGGTGTTGGTTTGTTTGTAGAATGGATCAGTAGGGGGTGACCAGAGGCAGGAAGCCCACAGAAGAAGTGAGCAGTGTTGAGCCCTCCTAATATGGTGGCAGGCATGGGCAGGATAGGTTCAGAGTTACCAATTGAATGTGTGTGAGGGAGAATCTGAGATGGACCCTCAAAGGGTGACCAGATGATGGTGCTGTCACTGAGATGGGAACCTGGGGGAGAAGCGGAACTGGGAAGGATAAGTTCTATAGGGCCTCCATAAACCGGAAGGCTGAACTCCTGAGTGTCTTGATGGTTCAGGGCCCAGTAGGGCCCACTGAACAGTTATGAACTGACAGTTGAACGACGAAGGCTGTGAAAGATGGTTCTGGCCTAGGCAGGGAAAGGAAATGGGCATGTATCAGGTATCTGCTTGGGGGGCTGCACAAGGCGAGTTGGGGGCTGGGGTTATGTAGACGGTGCTCCATGCATGAGAAGGTCAGGTGGGGAGGGTGGGTGTGGGCATGCCATGTGTCCCTTCACCTGTCATTCCTCAGATGACTGGGGACTGGGAGGCCATTCTCATCTGAATAGGTGCCTCAGTGTGGAGTCCTTTGTCCTCTGGGGAAACCACTAGTTGAAGGCATGTCTGAAGGGTTGTGGGTGGGGTATGCTTTGAAGCCTGGCTGCTAAGGCAAGACTGTTGGGGAGGGGAGAGGCAAATGCTGTGAGATCCTGAGGCCCAGGGGCAGCAATACAAGAGTTAAGCCTGAGGAGGGCCTCCTTGGGGACAGCCCAGGGTGCTCATAGGGGATGGGCATCTGGAGCAGGGGCCAGGCAGACCCTGGGTGCATCAGCAAAGGATCTCTGTCTATATAGAAGGGTCTTTTCACATTCAGTGCTATTGATATTTCAGACCAGATAGTCCTTGGGGGGAAGGGGTTGGCTTGTTATATAGGATGTCTAGCAGTATTCCTTGTTTCTTCCCACCAGCTGCCCAGAGCAAATCCCTCTTCCCCTCATTCTTGACAATCAAAAATATTTCCAGGCACTGCCTAATGTCCTACAGGAGACAGAATTACCCTAGGTTGAGAACCACTGGTCAACACTGCTTCTTGTTGCCTTCACTCTGTCTTGCACATCTGGAAAATGGGAGGGTCAGTCAGCAAAGACTGCCAGCTGTGGGCCACCAGGGCTGAGTTCTCCAGGTTGAATAGGTGACTGGGGCCAGAGAAGGGCACTGTTCCCAGTGGAGAGCACAGCAAGTGCAGAGGCCTGCAGGGAGCCTCACTACCAAGTGTTAACTCAAGGGGGGCTCCACTTCCCCAAGGAAGGAGGCTGAGGGCTGGTGAGAGGAGCTGTAGCTGTAGGTAGGTACCTCAGCTGGCCCCTGGAGCTAAGCCTCTACTGGACCTTGTGCCAACCCCAGAGATTCTGGGACCCTCTTCCTAATCTCTTCCACTCCCAGGGGAGACTGAGAAGCTGAGGGCTGCAAGAGGCTAGGGGACACCGAGGCCAGAGGCTGAGTGGGTAGGCTATACCTGGCTGGGCTCACAGATTGACCCACAAGCTGCTGCTGGCCACCTCCTGCCCAGGGGCTAGGGTCGTGGCTGAGACTGATTTATTCCAGTCATAATCGGGTGGTTGGTTTGGTGAGAGCTGGAAACATGTTGGTTTCCCCTTCCCAAGTGTAACAAGGCCTGTTTCCGCCTCCGTGGCCGCTGCTGCAGTGCCACGCGGTGAACTGTCCAGCACATGACAAAGGGCTCGGTTAGCTGCCCGCTGGTTGGAAGATGAGCACTGCACCCCCCACCCCTTCAGGCTCCTCGCAGCCCAAGTGCATGCCTCGCCCCTTAGCGGGCTGCCCCATGAGACTGCTCCTGCTGATGTCCATTTCAGGGGCCCCTGAGTGCTGGAACTGGGGTCCTGACCTGGGGAGGAGGCTGTGGGAACAGGTGGTATTTGGAGACTAATTAATATTTGTGAATAATAGCACGTGCCCAAGGGAAACGAATCATTCTGTGTTTGCATATTCATGAGAAGGACTCAGGCATGATCCCAGCTGTTCTTCAGCCAGGGAACCCCCCATCTGTGGCGTCACACTATCTTTCAGGGGCTCTCCACTGAGGGAGGCAGGGGTGGTTAGGGTGGACCACATGGGGGTGACATGGCCTCCATGCAGCACACGTTTCCATGACACTGGTCTTCAAATCCTGTGGTTTGGTGTGGTGCCTGCTCCTTGCCTCTCCCTCAGTGATTCCCAGGGTCTTCGATTTCACATACCAGAAGAGTTTCCAAAAGTAATTGGGGGCCAGACATGGGGTTGGCAATTTCTTATTTTGCCAAGTAAGGACATTATAAAATATAACTGCTATCTGCTATCTCCATCATTTCATACAAGAAAGGACATTTTAACACCAAGGACAAAATTTGAGAATAAAGGACAGTTCTTCCTAAGAAAGGGCAGTCGGCAGCTTTGCACTGACGTAGCAAAGAAAAAAGATGTATTAAAACCATTCTGAATGTAGAAAAATTGCATCCAATTATATTCCACAATATCATACAGTATAGAATTGTTTTTTTGCCCAAGTGTGTCAGTTTTTTAGGACTGATGGTCCACAGTGCAATTCAGAGCTGAGCCTGAGTGTGAACGCTTAGGCCTTGTTTTTGTCTCAGTCGTTTGAAAACCCAGCCATGCTGGCGGAATTGAATGCTTTGCTCTCAACACCAGTGCACAGGAAGGTTCTCGGCAACCCCAGCCAGGCTAGCACAGGTCCCACCTGGTGCTGTTCTCCTACGTCTCCTCACTCTAAGCACTCAGGGGTGGGGACAGGACCAAGGTCTGACTGAGGTTGGGGGACTGAGGGTGTGGATCCAAGGTTGCTCTGCACCAACAAGGAGGCCCTAGAGCCGGGAACAGCCTCCACCGCTGTTACGGGAGGCAGCTTGCTCACGCCAGGAGGGAGTCAGGGAGTCAGGTCCTGGCTTGGACAGCTGTGTTGTTGCCGGAGGGGCTCTCTAAGAATGTGATGGTGATTGTGTGTCCCTAATGTCTGCCCACTCTCTGGGTCTCTGTGTCCCTGGGTCCGTGGGCTGCTGGAGAAGCATTCAGGGAAGGAGATGCTTTGTTTTCACTTTCTCCAGCTCTGTCCTGCTTTGTGCACCAGAACAATCCTGATGTCTCCGACCAGATCCACAGGGCCCTCAGAGTCCCCAAGGAAGGGCCATTCATCTTGGCCACATTCAGGGTGGGGTTACCAGAACCCATGGTCAGAATCTCATCCCAGATTGTAGCCCATGGTGTCTGTTTGGGAACTCACACCCCTTTAATATGAGGGCCAGGGACTAACGCCCCTGTGATATCTACTACAGCGGTCACACCTCAATGATGACAAACAGGGGAGGTATACCCCTACAGTGTCTATCAGGCAGCCACACCCCCACGACGTCCATATCCTCATCTGCACACACGTGACGTCTGGGCCAGACGGCAATACCTCCACGTCTGCACCTGGGAGTCGCACCGCTGTGATTACTGTACCAGGTGGCTACAGGGGTTAAGCCTCTGTGATCCCATGATGATTGTGCTGTGCACATGTGCCTCCGTAAGGCCTGTTTCGCTTCATCCCCTCACATCCATACCACGGAGATATGCCTCCTCCCTGATGTGTGGTAGGGCTGAGGTTATGTCCCTAGGAGGGCTGCACTGGGGGGTACACACTGGAATGCTTGTACCTAGGAATTAGACCTCTGAATATTATCTTCTTGCACCCCATGGTGCCAGTAATAGGCGCCCCCTGCCCCGTCCTTTGGCATAATATGCTTCTGAGCGATAAACCCATGATCTTTGAACCAGGGCCTCTAGGATGGGGCTGTGTCAGCAGACCCTACCCCATGACAACCTGGCTGGGCAGGTCACACCTGATGTCTTCTGGGAAGTAGAAAACACCAGTGCTGCACCCCAGTGCCATGACGACCAAGTGCAGACAGGGCTGGAGAGATGTGCCGTGCAGGGCATCTTCCTGGGAGCCTCTCTCCTGGTCTCAGCTGCCTGTGTGGTCCCGGCCAGAACCCCAGGCGTGGCGTAATTGGGGCTGAATGTCCGCCGTAATTTCCGCTTGCTGGCTTGGCCGCTCAGCTCCTCTTTCAGATATTCCAGGACCAAGACTATCTCCCACCTTTTCCTTTGTGCTCAGCACCTGCTTCTTGGGCGCAGTACTACCTGCTTTGTTTCAGCACTTTACTCACCTGCCATCTTCTGACCTCAGACCTTTGACTGTCCTGGTAGAGACTGGGGTTCAAGTTCCAGGAAGGGGCAGAGCCATCTTTACCTCTTCATGTTCACCTGCCCTATCACCTTGCAAATTCTCTTATCATTATGGGTCAGCAGGCACCTGGGTCTGAGCACGACTCCCACCAGAGTCCATGGTGCCACTGCAGAACCCCAAGGTGTGTTCACTGTCGTTGATGCCCCTCTGTGCCCTGTTGTGTTTTGAGAGCATTGATGTGAGCTGAGCACTGGGCACTCATTTGGGCCCTGGGTGGGGGACATAAGAGAGACCCTTGGGAGCCCACCATCGGACTGGGGGTGATAGCAGTATGTACTGTGTGGTGTGTCCATGCTGAAGGCATCACACAGGTGTCTGGCATAGTTGGGGGGAGGGGATGGCACATCAGGCAAGGAGCCCTGTGAGCAAAGGCCTGGAGGCGTTCAGCTTATCCCAGCCTCCCCTCTCCTCCCCCCAGGTTCCTGCCTAGATGGCAGTTTCTAGCCAGTGGCTCCCTGAAGTTTGCATCCACCTCTCCCACCCTTGATTTGCACTAGGCAGCTAGGGCAAGAGCAGAGGAGGTGAAGGGGTGAATCTTAGGGTCCAACACCCCCATTCCTGGTCACTAGGGCCTCCTTGTGGTTTCCCTTTAGAGTGGGAAGATGCCATGAGAATTGGGTAGGATGAGAGTGGCCAGGCTAGGCAGCTTCAACTTGTCGAGAGCACGTCCTGGCGAGCCCAGACGGGCTGTGGCTTTGGCTTCAAGCCTCTGATACCTGGATACTGTCTGCCACAAAAAGGCTGTGCTCTGAAGCCTGTGCTTGGCATGGGGGGTCTGGCTGTGCCTCCCCTCTCTGCTGGACTCTGGAGTCCCTGGTCTCTGTGAGTCTGCTGACTTCTCGCTGCTTTCTGTCTCTGTCTTGTCTTTGTCTGGTCTCTCTGCCTCCACCTGTGTGTCTGTGTGTCTCTGTCTCTCTGACCCCATGTTACTGTCCCTGTCCCTTATGGAGGTGAGTTAGAAATTCAGAGTATGGGGTGGACCATCCCTGTACATTCTCTGATCTCAGGAACCCCTCCACTCAGGTTTAGAAAATGACCTAAAGGCCTCTTGTGCTCTATCTACAATGTGGCTTTTGGATTACTCTTGGGGTCACTGGGGAATCAGTGAGGAGTGTGGATGGTCCTGGGGGTCAGATGGTCTGAGCGGTCATTGCACAGTCCAAGGGGTGGGTGGTTGATCTAGATCCTGGATGGATGGTCATTGAGGGTGAGCGGGGGTGTGGTGGTGAGCAGGAGCCAGGAGGTGGCATGGGTGGGCAAAAGAGACATTGGCAGATACCAGCTGATTGACTCTGCCCTTCTCTCCATCACAGGTAGATTGTCCTGGGCTGTGGCTGGCCGTGGTGCTGGAGCCCTGGATGGCCCCTGAGCCAGCCCCAGGGAGGACGATGGTGCCCCTTGTGCCTGCACTTGTGATGCTTGGTTTGGTGGCGGGCGCCCATGGTGACAGTAAGTCTGACCCCTCAAGGTGTGGGATCTCCCCAGTTGAAAGGTGATTTGTCTCCTAGTAGGGCTCTTGGGGGACAGCACCAGCTACTTAGGGGAAATGGGATAGCTCCTTCTGTTCTAGAGAGACCCCCCCAACTCAGAGCTCCCCTCCAAGGTGTACCCCAGCCCCATGTGTTCCAGAAGCATCCCAGGGAATGCTGGCATGTCCCCTGAGGCACTGCAGGGTGGGGCAGGTCTAAACGTGACCTTACTTTATGGTGAGGGTGAGACATGTCATGGATTCATGTGGTCACTGTGACGTGCTCAGGCGTGTGCTGTGTGGACCATTGCAGATCTGTGTAGACAGCACCGTGTGAGCTGGGGGGGGGGGGGCCCAGTGTGGGAATAGGGGGGCACCATACAAGGAATGTGTGCACATGTGAATGGGATGCCAGCTGTGTCCTCAGGTCCAGGGCGGGCTCAGAAAGAAGCTGGAGCCATCAGAACTCCTCCCTGGACAGGAACCAGAGGCTCCAAGGGTGGAGACACTGAGCCCCTCCTCCCCCTTTCCCCAGGGACCTTCAAGGCAAAGGGGCATCCTCCTTGCCCAGCCCCTTCAACCCTGGGAAGTGGGAAAGATCACGTTTGTCTGGCAAGAAGCTGGGCGCGCGCGCGCGCGTGTGTGTGTGTGTGTGTGTGTGTGTGTGTTTTGGAGGAAGGTGGGATTGTCCCCTGCCCAGATGCAACTCCGAACTTTGGTCCCTCTCCTGTCTCCCTTCCCCCTGCCTGGCACTAAAGACTGGCCGCAGCCCGCCCTGTCGCCATGGTTACCACTGCTTGGTTACTGGTGGGAGGCGGGGCACAGGGCAGATTTAGCCAATCTGCAAACTGAGGGGGAGGGGCAAGGCTGAAGCCAAGGTCCCTGGGGGAAGGGGCCGTTCCCAGCCTGTCTGGAGCCCAGAGGTGGCCAAGGGCCAACTCAGCGGTCAGCCTGGGGTCAGCAGGCCATAGGGCTTCCCCCACTCCCCTCTCCAAGTCTCTGGGCGAAGATCTCACTCCTTGCCCCACCCAGCTCTTTCTCCTAATGGCTCACTATTCAGAACCAGATCCTGGTTCTGACTGGAATGCTGGACTGGAATGCGCTGCCCCCCTCTGTCCTCCCAAGCTGCGCCTTCACAGGGCTAGAAGGGAAAGGGGAAGGGGTGGCCATGGTTGAGGGGGTGATGGGAGCAGGGTAGGGTGAGGGGATGGGAGTTGCCTCCAAGTCTGGTTGGGGCTGCTGGGCTAGAACTTCAGCCTGTGGGGACAGGTTGGGGCAAAAGTCGAGTGTGACTCCAATGTTGGCGGGAAGGCAAAGGCTCATCAAGAGTCAGGCGTGGTCACCAGCCCTTGGACACTGAAGTACTGTCCTTGTCCCCCACCCTGTACACTCTGGAAGCTTGAGGCAGCGGGAACACTGCCTGGCTGGGCTCTCAAACAACACTTCCCAGGAGAATAACTGCCTGCCCCTTCTACTCCAGACCCAACATGCCCCAACCTGCCCCCCTCACTCTCATCCCCCCAGGCCTGCTTGTCTTCCTGTGTTCTCTCGCCTGGTGAATGGCATTACCACCCACCCAGCCGCCCAAGTCAGAAACCTGGGCTTCCTCCAGCCTCCTCCCTCTCTGCACCCCACATCTCATCCATCACCAAGTTCTGTTGTTTCTGCCTCTTAAGTGTCTTTGGGATGTATCCACTTCTCGCTCCACTGCCTTCATCCAAGCCACCCTCAGCTCTCTTTTGGGCTTTTGCATGCAACAGCCTCCTGATAGCTTCCCTGCCTCCAGTTTCTTCCTTCATAATCCATTCTCCTTTCCAAAGTAAGAGTCATGTTGCAAAATGAAAACCCAGTCGCTGCACCCCTCCATTTAAAAGTCCTCTCTCCTCCCCTGGTACCTCGGCATCAAGCCTAGGGGCCTCACCCCTCTCCAGGCTCTGCACTGTCAAGCCTCTGCCCACCTCATCCTTCATCATGCCCCCCACCATCCTGACTTCTCAGTTGTTCAAGTGCTGTCCAAGCCTCGGTTCCTTCTGTTTCCTCTGTTTGGAGCACTGCCCCATCCCTTCACCTGACCTGTTCCTACTCATGAGCCTTCACTTCCCCCTGCGCGTCTTTTCTGCTCCCCTCACATCGCCTGATTGTGACTGCCTGTTGCAGGCCTCACTCCCTTGAGTCCTGGGGGTTCAGATAACTTTGTCCAGCTCAGAGCCTGGAGTGTGGCAGGCGAGAGAGTGAAGGGGTGCAGTCAGGCCTGGACCCCCAGCAGGAATTAGTGGGGCAGGGTAGAACAGTGTTTAGAGCGTAATCCAAGGGCCTCCACATGCTGGTCCCTCAAGGACCAGAGCCAAAAGACTGGGGTCTTGAAGGCGGGAATCAGCTATAGAAGCTGAAATCAGTGAGCTGGGCTCTCATCCAGTGGCGGCCTGGCCGAGGAGGCGGGTCACAGGCTGCCCTACACCACGCGCACTTTTAGGCACTTTCAGACGTGTTCTGCCCCCTTCCCTCCAGCCCTTGCTCCCCATGGCTGGCTTGGGCTGGGCCTGGGATACTTCCAGCCTGGGGCAAGCCGGCACACACAGACCTTGGACAGAGCTTCTGTGAAAGGTAGAGCAGGTGCCCCAGAGAATTGACGACTGGAGCAGTGAGGCGCAGAGCGGACAAATGTGTTTCTATAGGCCTCTTAACGAGACAAATGAATGGGGGCCCTGGCCTCTGAGGGGAGTGGAGGGAAGGGGGGTGGAGGAGCAGCTGCCAAGAGTTAGCCCAGAGGCCCCAGGCATCAACGCCGAGTCAGCTCGATGGAGACCTGGGCATTCGGGGTTTGGGCAGCTTCCCCCAGCCCAGGGCTTTGCGGCCTCTCAGAGGTTTTGCGGAGCCAGAGGTGGTCCTGTGCGGAGGAAGACACTCCTGCGGATCCAAAGCAGACATCCACAGCTGGAGTGTGTTGGAGGCAGCACTGGTATAGAGGCAGTGACCTGAGCGAACTTCATGTAGGGGTCTGGGGCCTTCCTGGAAGAGAGGAGACCTGAAGAGTGAGTGGGCATTTTCTAATGTGGGGGTTGGGACATGTTGTATAATCAGATGAGATTGGGGGGAAGAAGCCAGAACTGGCCTGGTTTTCTCCATGGAGCTCAAGGGAGAGCCTCGGTGAGAATCTTCCTCCTTTTGCCCCAGACAGCGTGGGACAGAGTTTCGGCCTGAGTTATGGCCCACTTGGAGTCTAGGAACCCAGAGCAGGATGCCTGAGAGCTGGAGGGGTAGGTGGTGGGCAGGGGCTATAGCTCTGTGGTGGGCAGGGACTTGAGTGTCTGAGGCTCCGTCTGTATCCCAGCCCCATCCTGCCCCAACACATGCACACACACCCCACTGCGGAGCCCGTGGGCCTGGGCTGTGGCTGGTGGGGCGCTGCACACAGCGCTGCAGTGCCCTTCCCCTCATCCTTATGGGTAGGCAGGACCCAGTGGCCTGACTAGACTCTGCCCTCTGTGGAACTTCTGGGAGGTTGCTTTCTCTCTTTGGGCCTGTTTTCCTATTGCACAATGAGGGTAATCACTCCTACCTGGAAAGGTTAACTGAGGTCATGTGGACAAGGCACCTGGCACCTAACGTGAGTTCCCCACATCGGAAGCCATGACCTAGGGCTCCCTATGTTTCCCCGTGGAATCCAAGGTTGGCCCTGGGGGGCTTCCCTCTGGGGAGACCACAGGAGCAGTCACCCGAGCCAGCATTAATGAGTCCCCAGCTCATTAGGCAGTTGGGAGAGCTCCCTCCCCTGCCTTTCAGTTCCTGGCTGCGTGTCTGCTCTCTGCTTCCGCATGCTGTTTGTGTACGTGTGTGTGCGTGCTCCACAGGGGAGGCACAAAATAGCAGTCTCTCTGCGGAGTGAACTTGCAGGTGGCCCGGTTTGGAGTTTGGCTGTCCCAGGGGCTGGACCTGGGGGGTGCATCCACTGGCACCTGCTCCCCCAACTCCATTTGTTCCTTTCTTTGGCCTCTTCCCCCCACCTTGTAAGGATTCAATGGTCTGCTGACTGGCTGTGTCCCAGGACATGCCCCTAAGAGCTGCCCAAAGGGCTGTGGTGCCCAGACTTCTGTGTATATGTGGGGCCAGGCAAGGAGGGGAGGTGGAGGCACATGCAAGTGGGGCAAAAAGCCTCCTGCCACGTGGCCTCAGGAGTTCTGTCCAGACCCACTGAACACCAGCTCTGGGTCACACCTGGTAGAGCAGTCAGGTTGCCTGATTTTGCCACCTGGCTGGGGGCCTGACCAGTCACTGCAGTGGGTAACTGGTGCTGGGGGGGGGGAAACCCAGGCACTGCCCACACAGAAGAGGCTCCCACAGGCTTGGGGGGTGGGGCCCATGCGAGGGACAGGGCACCCGCAAAGCATGGGGGCAAGTAGGTGCCCATGGGCCTGGCCTGTCAGAGCAGGCCTGGGGAAGGGGCGAGTCCAGTGGCCTCAGCCATGTTCAGCGTTTGGTCCTTGGGAGGTGCTGCTTTTTGAGAGTGAAGAAAAGTGAACCCAGAGAAGTGAACTGCACAAGAGGGGGGCAGGGGAGTGGGAACACTGACAGAGCTTGTAGCTGGTGGAGTTGAAGGTCAGGTTCGTGCTCCCCAAAGCCCTGGAGGGCCTTTCTGGTAAACAAAAGGGGCAAGGGCTTGTTTGGCAGGGCTTTGGGGGCTCCGTGCTGTGTGAGGTGGGGTGGGATGGGTTTGAGGGAAGCAGAGCAGGGGCCAGATTGAGGGAAGGGCCTCACAGTCATGGCGTTTGGGCGGCACTGCCAGTTGAGTCAGGTGGGTGGGCTGGGCGGGCCCTGGCTCCTTTCCAGCCAACAAGGGGGGGGGTTCTGCCTTCTCCAGGGCCCCAGGCGTTGGCCCAGCCCAGCCTCCACACAGCACTTGGGCTTTTCCCTTCTGGCTGCTCTCAGGTGACCCATACCTGGCTCTCTTCCCTCTTTTCTAGTTCTTTGTTTGGTGTAGAGGCCCCGCCTGCCCCCGCCCCCAGGGACTCGCTGGCCATTCCGGTTCAACAGGTTCCAGCCTCTGTTTCTGTGGGGACGGGTTGAGGCAGGAGCTAGAGGGTTTCTACCCAGGTTTCTTGCGGCCCACCCACCCCTGTGGAGGGGGCTTCCCTTGGTGTGTGAGGGTTTCGGTCTCCATGCTCCGTGTTCCCTTGTCAGGGCCCTCTTTGGATGGCCAGCCCCTCCTTTGTGTCGGGGCCCGGGTCAGGCACTAGGACAGGGCAGGAAGCAAAGCAGGCATGGTGTCTGCCCAGCCCCAGGTTACTGTTCTAGGAAGCAGCTATGAATCAAATACTCCCACAAATGTGGAAAAAGTAATAATCTAACACATACGCAGCAAACATGAGCAGCACTGTGAGAGACAGGAAGCTACCAGAGTTAAGCACCAGGAACTGAGCTAATGAAGGTGGGGGTGATGACAGAGGGCCCAAGGAAGATTATCTGAGGAAATGTTTAAATTGAGCTCAGAAGGTGAATCAGAGTTAGTAGGTAAAGGCTAAGACCTGCTCCACTGAAGGGACAACTTATGCAAAGGCCCTGAGGCTGCCAGGAACATTGTTTATCCTCAGGGCAGGGAACCAGGGCTGGGGGAAGAGTGGTAGACTGTTGGCCATGATGAGTGCAAATTTTGTTTTGAGAGCAGCAGAAGGCTTTTTGTGGGTTGTGAGTAGGGGAGAGACACTACCAGTTGATTCTGGCCTGGAATTGGAATTGGGGGGGGATCCTGGGAAGGGCAGACTGGAGCTTGTTCAGTTGGTGGAGTGTCTAGTCGAGGGACAGTGGTGTCTGGACTTAAGGTGGTAGTGGTGCTGAAGGAGGGTGGGGAGCTGCTGCCTGGAGGGCCTCAAGTGTGCGGGTAGAAGACCAACCCCACCCCCACTGGGCCTGGTCCTATCTGATAAGGCCAGAGCCCTGAAGATTGGGAGAGTCCAGAGCCCCCTTCAGAGATGTGTGTGTGTGTGGGGGGGGGTAAATGAGGCAAACAGGCTCCCAGACCCTCTGCTTGTCCCCATGCCACCCTTGGTCCCCACCAGGTTGTGTATTTCCCCACTGAGGCAGCCTTCAGCTCCTCTAAGAACCCTCAGGAGCAGTCAGCTAGGTCCCAGAGTTGCCTCCATCCCAGTCACTCTGTACTTCCCCACTACTTAACCTTCTGAGCCTCTGTTTCCCCACCTCTTAAAATGGGAATGCTAATAACACCCACCTTACAGGATTGTTTCAAGACTGAGCATGTTAATGAGGGATGGCTACCCTCACGGAGTCCACCACGCGTCAAGCCTGTGCAGGCTGTTTATAGAAATCATGATTTTCGCCCGTACAGACCCTGTCTCGCTAGCACCATTTTGCAGAGGAGAAAGTGTCTGTTCAGAGATGGTCGGTGACTTGCTTAAAAATTATAAAAGAGGGCCTCCCCTGGTGGTGCAGCGGTTGAGTGCTTGGGCTGCGAGGCTGCCTGCAGCCTCTGCAGCGCCAGTTCGTTTCCCGGCCACCGGCGAGGGTCCCACAAAAAAAAAATAAAAAAAATTATAAAAGACTCGAAAGCCCGCTGAGCCCTTGTAACAGGGTGGTCCCCAGGAAAGGTAAAGTCTCATGTTTTGTGTTAATGCGGCAGATGGCAGAACCCTATATAGAATAGGCAGGTTTGCGGGGTTTGGGCTGCCCCTCTCCCTGCCCTGTAACACCCTGGGGGGTGCTCAAGAAGGTGCCCCCCCCCCAGCTCCCTGCAAGCCAAACCCACCCTACTCTCCATATCTGCTGCCGTTGCTCCTGACCTTGGGGACCCCTGGACCCTAATCTCCTTGGAAACTCTGCCCCATCTCCTGTCCCTCCTCTCACTGCTGGCTGGGCACCTGCTTCCTCTCTGCTGGCTCCTTCCCTTCAGCATTTAAACACTCACATCTCAGGAGGAAAAGGAAACATTGAAAATCTCCCTCCAGCCCTCATCCCCTCCAGCAGCATCTTCCCTGTCCCCCTCTTCACCATCCTCTCGAACTGGTCTCTGCACTTTTCCCATCCGTTCCCCGGCCTGCCCGAGGCCCCCGCCATGCCACTGATCCTGCTTTTTACAAGCCTCCCGATAATGCCCTGTGGACTGTTTTGTGCTGGGTGTATTAGAGTCAGACAGGCCCGCATTCAGGTCTCAGATGTGCCACTCAGTGGCGACGTGACCTCTGTGAGCAGTGAGGAGAAAGGAGACGAAGAAAGCACCTGGCATGGAGCGGGCGCTCAGCAGAGGCTGCCGCCATCGCACGCGCTGGCTTGTGTTAAGGGACCAGGCCAGGCCTGGCCTCATCGGCCCGACAGGTGGTCTGAAAGGTCATTTCTCACGGTACTAGCCTTCCTGGAGCTGTTCATCGGCCTGATTAATAGGAAATGGATCCGCTGTCGGGATTAACGAGGCGTCGCTATGTCTTAATGAAGTCTGGGTTTCTCTAGTCTTGTGACCCTGGGTAGTGGGATTCCTGGGGACAGGTGCTGCAGGTTGGCCCTGGAGTGTGTATGTCAAGGTGATGTGGGCATGGCAGCATCATGTCTGAGCCCCCTCCTCCCCCTGCATCCCCGTGGACACCTTGGGGAGACATCCAGGCTGTCAGAAGGCAGTCATCAAGTCTGCTGGGTGGGCTGGGGGAAGGGCAGATTTACAGTAAAGCATTCACCTGGGAAGACGTCCAGAGATACTTAGGAGGTGGAATGTCTAGGCCTTGGGGCTGCTGGTATGTGGAGGCAGGGAAGAGGAGTCCTGGTTGCTGGCTTGAGCCTTGGGTAGATGAAAGTACCACCACTTAAATGGAGAGCAGTGGGGGAGGGACACATCTGGGGGAGATGCTGGGGCTGTGCCTGGCAGCTCTCCGCATGCTTTTGTCTTAGAATTGATTGGGGGATGGGAGGCCAGGGAGTGCAGTGGTTAAAGCATGCATTCCAGACTAGGACCGCCTGCCTTCAAATCTTGCCTCTGCCACTAACCAGTCGTGTTATGTTGGGCAAATCCCTCGATCTCTCTGTGCCTGATTTTCTTTTCTACAAATGGAGGTAATTACAGCACTCACCTCATTTGTCTACAGCTCTGTGGATGGCAGCACTGGGTAAGGGTAAGGCATTGCTGTCATTTCCGCTGTAGATTGTTCTCTGCACCCCCCTCCCACGCTGCCATGTAGTGACCACACTGGGGTAACTGAGTGTCTCCATTTCTCCAGGCAAACCTGTCTTCATTAAGGTCCCTGAGGACCAAACTGGGCTGTCAGGAGGGGTGGCATCCTTCGTGTGCCAAGCCACCGGGGAGCCCAAGCCACGCATCACATGGATGAAGAAGGGGAAGAAAGTCAGCTCCCAGCGCTTCGAGGTAGGTCCTAGGGTGGGAGGGGGCAGGCTGTGCTGAGATCTGTCTACTCCAGCATCTGGTCCTGCATCCTGTCCTTTGGTCTCTCTCCCTGGGGCCCCTCTGGAGACGGGAGGCTGACTGACCCTGAGCAGGCACCTGATTCTCAGCAGGCTGTGACCTCATGTCTGTCCTCTGGCAGGTAATTGAGTTTGACGATGGGGCAGGATCTGTGCTGCGGATCCAGCCGTTGCGGGTACAGCGGGACGAAGCCATCTACGAGTGCACCGCCACCAACAGTCTGGGAGAGATCAACACCAGTGCCAAACTCTCGGTGCTTGAAGGTACGTGGCGTGGTGGGCAGCTAGACTGATGTGTGGCGAGAGCCAGCCCACTGTGTCCCTGCCATGGCTGGTGTGCTCTTGGCCATTGTGGGGTCAGTGAAGGTCAGCAGTGAATGGGGGTGTCATTGGATCTGACCTGCATCGTGTGGCTTGTCCTGAGGCCAGCTGTGTGCAATGTGGTGTCTTTGTATTCTGCTGAGCTGGGACATTGCCCAGGCAGTCAGGATCTCACTTTCTCACTTGAGGTGTGGGGTGTATGCCTTGGCTTCTGTGGTTGTGGCAGTGTATCTGGCTTTTATGTGGAGCCTGGTGGTTGGCTTCAGGGCGGTGTCTTCCCTATTTCCCTTTATGAGCTAGGGCCCTAGGCTGGAGGCTCGGGTTCCAGGCTCCATATGTGGATTTTAGTGTCTTTTTCTCTCTTGGTGGCTCTTCTGTTTCCCCACAAACACTCCCTAATGCTGCCTGAAAGGCAGAGGGTCATCTGACCCAGCCCCAACCAGGGGTTTGGGGAGTACAGACCTGAAGGAGGTGTTGCCTAAACCAAATGCTGATGACGTGGGAATTCAGGTGATGTCCAGGCAGAAGGAAGAGCATCAGCATATGCTAGGCTCACAGGCAGGAGAGAAGGTAGCTCTCGGGGACTTCTGAGTAGTTCAGTTTGATTTTGGGCAGGAGTGGAACTGGAGGAACAGAGAGAAGGGAGGGAGAACAATTAGGCATGGACCTGGAGATTGCACAGGACTCAGCTGAGAAATAAACATTTCCCCGGGACATAGGACACCGTGAACTGGTTGAGGAGTGACATGATCAGACCCCAGCCATGATGAATCCATCATTCTGAAGGTGTCTGTGTGCATTTTCAAAATCCGGCATTGATTGTTGCTTTTTTTTTTTTTTTTTAATACAGTAACAATACCTGTTCGCTGATGAAAATTTGATAAGTATAAAATAGCACATAGGGAAAAATTAAAATTACTTGTTATCTTACTTTTATTATTAACATTGGCTGTTTCCTTATTCATTTCCTCTGCATGCATTATAACAAAAATGAGACTGCATTCTGCCCATGATTTCCAGGCTGCTTTTTAAAAAATTGTCGTGAACATCTTTCTCACCATTAAATACTCTTTTGCATCATTATTTTTAATGCCTGTGGGTAAGTGTCACCTGGAAATATCCTAATTTATTTAGCCATTCCCTTATTGTCAGATGCATATGTTGCTCCCAGTTTTTTGCTTTTATAAATGAGGCTCTATATGTCCTCAGAGAGAGGGTATGCTCTCCTGCCTCGTTACTCCTTACTCTAGATCATGGATGTAGGATTGCTCTATCAAAGGTCACCTGCGCTTTTAAGCCTTTTGGTATTGCCAGAAAATTGTGTCAGTTTATACTCCCGCCAAGCAGGGCAGAAGAGGGTCTCTTTTCTGCACATCCTCACCAGCAGCGGGAATTACCATTAAAAAAATATTCTTGCCAAGTTAATAGGCAAAAAACGGCATTTCAATTTAATTTGCATTTCTTTGATTACAGGAACAGTTGAGCATCTTTCCACATTGGCCGTTTTCTACTCTGGCTTTATGTTCATACACACATCCGTTTGGTCACTACTTTTCGTCTGTGTCTGGGGTCCTCCAGCTTGCAGGGGCAGTGGAGGACAGTGGTTAAGAGTAGGGCCTCTGGACTACTTACTCTGTCGCCTGGTGGCCTTGGGCACGTAACTATGCCTCTGGGCCTCCTTTGCTCTATCACTAAACAGGGATATAATACCTACTGCCGAAGCTGGTTTGGAGGATTAAATATGATGTCGTTAGTTAAGCACTAACTGCAGGATTCCAGGGTGAATGGCAGCTGCACATCCTGAGGGCCAGATGTGTGAGCTGTCAGTAGCTGGGTTCCATGCTGCCTAGAGTTGTTGGGGTGGTACAGGGGGTTCTTATCTTTGGAGTGAGGTCCAGAGGACAGGCCCTGGGCCAGGCGCACCAGTTGCTAAGTGCTCTCAGGCTCCACCCGCCACCCCAGCTTCAGTTTCCCCACTAATGACCTGGAGACAAGTCTTTTATCACTGTCCTTCTTCCCTCCCTCCCCCCTTGGCATCTGCCCCAGCAGGGAGCCATCTGCCCTGCCTTTGCTTGGGAGGTGACTGAAGGGCCAGAATCGTGGCTCCTGCCCTAGAGGGCACCTGTGCAGGTTCTCAGATTAGGGAAAGAGGGACCCTATTAATGTTGAAGAAAACCCCTACCCCCCAACTCTGGCCCTCGTTCCCTCTTCAAATCATCTGTGGGCTCATCAGCCCCCACCAGGGACCTGGACAGCTTTATCTTTTAACGACTTGAGGAGGGGGCCTGCCTGGTTGCTCAAGGGGTTAAGTCTCAGCACCCACATGGTGCAGCAGACCTCCTGTCTCGCTCGCTGCTCCCCTCCCTCAGCATGTATTTCAGTAGATCTGCCTGTTCTGCTCCCCACTCTGTCTCTGGCGAATCCTCTCACCATCCTCACCCCCCACCCCGCACTTCTGGCCTATACCCCAGCTCTTGTGGACATAAATAAATAAATCTTTTTAAAAAATAAATAAATAAAAAATAAAGGATTGAGGAGGGTAAAGATGATCTTTTAGTGCCTGGGGTGAGGGGGACTCATATATCAGGGTGATCTCTCTATCTGGAGGGGCTTTGGGGATATGTTTATGCTCCTGGGGTTTGAGAGGTATCTGATGAGCCTGGGGAGAGTGGGGCAACTCCTTGCCTGCTGGGGGTGGGGCTGGGGGCCTGTGTGAGCCCCGCCTGCTCTCAGAACACAGCTACACAGCTCCCGGAAGATGAAGTGCTGACTTAGACTCTTGGTCTGTGTAACCTTGACCAGCACTGGGCTTGGCAGAAAGGAGTGGAGTGGGAGGCCTCAAAGGTTCCAGGAGGTGGGGCCCCAGGACAGCAGCCCAGCCTGTGACCACTCCCACCCTGCCCCCAGCTCCACCCTCCTGTGGAGGCCAGAGAAGCTGGCATGTGTGTAGGAACAGGGTGAAAGGATGTTTTGACCAGAGCCGTGGGCTGGGGCCATGGAGAGCCAGGGCCATTCCTAGGAGGCCTCTACAGGCTCTCGGGAGGGTGGGGAAAGGATAAAGCTGTTTGGGGGGCTGGGTATAAGAGTTGAGTCCCTGACCAGGTCACACAGTGCTCTTGCCCCCAAACCTGTGAGTTGCAAGCACATGCTCACCACATGCTGGGTTTAGGGTACAGCTGAGGGGTCAGTAGATCCCAAAAGGGGACCCCCAGTGTAGAGGTCCATCCCACGCCCCCTGCCCTGCCTGTCCCCAGAGCACCAGGCCGCCCTCCCTTACACTCACACTGGAACCCCTGGGAGCCGCTCCCTCCTCATGGCCTTTGCACCCAGTTCCCCAGACTGGACTGCTCCTCCCAGTGTTCCAGAGATCCCTGGCTGCCCTGGGATGCCCAGCCATCTGCCTCACCAGCTCCCAGCCCCAGGCTGGATACAGGGCTGGGTGCCCAGCACAGGCTGGCTGGGGGTGAGCCTGTCCAGGGCTGTGAGGAGTGCAGGGCCCCACCACCCTGCGTTCCTGTCTGAGTGGTAATTGAAGCCATTAGCGCACCAGCCTCTCCCTCCCTGGGTAATGGCAGGAAAAGCTCTTCTCGCTCTGCACTCTTGAGGCGGCAGCTGAATCACTCCCCCTCCAACCCGCCCTGCCGCCACTGAGACAGGGAATCTGACATTTTCCCTTTAGAGGGAGGGGGAGGAAGGGGGAGGAGAGGCAGGCAGGCCTTGCTTCTTGGCCTTTCCCTCCAGAAGGTGGGGCCAGTGAGGGTCTTGGAGCTGTCTGGAAGTCATGGTTTCACCTGGGTCAGCGGGTTCCACGCCAGGCAGGATGGTGGTCAGGAAAGCCCCTGAAAGGAGGCTAGATTGCAGAGGTGTGGGC
This sequence comes from Talpa europaea, assembly GCF_964194135.1. NCBI lineage: Eukaryota > Metazoa > Chordata > Mammalia > Eulipotyphla > Talpidae > Talpa > Talpa europaea. The sequence goes on from NC_140076.1 coordinate 26,700,962, forward strand.
AGAGCGCTGGTGCTTTGGGTAGTTTCTGGATGGGACCAGAAAGGGGGGTGGGGAAAGGAAAAGGGCCAGAGTAGGGATGAGGAATCTCTGATGTTGTCCTGGCGGCTGCAGCTCTGAGGGCTTCACACGCAGGTCGCGGCATTTGCTTGTGGTCATGGATGGAGTGAATACATGTGCTCCGTGGTGTGGGCACCCCGTGTGCCAGGGGTAAGGTGGTATGAGTGCAGTGGGAGGGGTGTATCTAGGGAGTGTGCCTTGGGGGCTCGCTGTGCAGCCAGGGGTGTGTGCATTTCAGGCAACGTGTGGTGCACATCATGCAGGCGTGTGTGCTCACAGGAGCCGTGTATGAGGGCATGGGTGTACGGCAGGCGGTGCACGTTGTGTGTGTGCAGCAGGCAATGTGGATGTGTGTGGTGTATACAGCAGGTGGTGTGCATTGTGCGGCGCGTGTATGTGTGTGCAGCAGACTGTGGGAGGGTGTGTGTGGTATATATAGCAGTTGGTGTGTAGCCTATAATGTGTGTGTGCAGCAGGCAGTGTGGACGTGTGTGCAGCAGGTGGTGTGCACCATGGAGGGTGTGTGTGTAAGCGCAGCAGGCAGTGTGGGTGTGGTCTACAGCAGGTGGTGTATCCATTTTGGACTGTGTGTCCATCAAGGGGGGTGTACAGAAGTACCCTTGAGCTGAATGTGTGGGGTCAGTCTGGCGCTGTGGGAAGTGAGAGACAACAATCTATGTTCATTGTCTGAGATTCCACAGGCTCCCTGCTCAGAGCTGTTGGCCACCAGGACAGCTGACAGGGGTGGACATGGTACATAGCGGCTGGTTGAGCTGTTCTCATTGCCTGCAGTGGCCCCTCAGCAGTTCTTCTGTGCCCGACCAGGAGGGAGGTGCACCAGAGAAGGGTCCGACCCAGACCTTGGGATCTTCTTGCCCTCCCTGCTCCCATCCCCCAAGCGCAGGTTCCCTCTCACCTGTTCCCACCTGGCTTCTGAGTCTGTACCAGGAACCTAGGTGCCTGCACGGAACGCCTGCTTCTCCTAGCACCTAGGACCCAGGCCGACTTCTCTTCCCTTATAGCTGACCCATGACCTTCCTACCTCTCTTCCAGTGACTGTGGTCTCCGTGAGCTGTCCTTGCACCCCCACCATGACCACAGTGCCATTCAGGACCACGCAGATAGGAAGTTGGGGAGCTCTGGGGAATGGGCAGGGAGGCATGTCAGGTAGGTGGGTAATGCCAAAAGGTCCATAAAGTTCACAAAAGGTCCCAAAATTAACTGGGATTCTGGGTATCTGGAATCCCCCATTTTTTCTGGTTTGGATCTGTCTCCAAGGGCCCAATGGCCCTCCTGTGGTGTGGGTAGTACACTGCCTCCTTTGCCAGCCATAGATACTGGGCACCTCCCTGGTGCCCAGCCTGGCTTCTGGCCTCTGTATACAAGTCTTGCTGTTTGTCTGATTCCTTTGCTTACTCCCCTCTCCCTGGCCTCATGACTACAGTGAAGCTCTGGGAACAATTGGTCAAGTTGGAGGTTTTAAATGCCCCCATCTGTTCACATTCTCCATCTTTGGTAAGGTGCCCCCTCCCTCTGGTTGCCAGGGGAGAGAGGATTTTAATCAGGGCAGTGACATGATCAAATTTATGCTTAAGAAAGGTCTCTAGGGGTACAGAGTGGAGTGGAGAGAGACAACTGAGGTTGGAGCAGCCTCATAGCCCAGGAGAGGTGGCAGTGGCCCAAGGCCAGGCAGTAGGCAAGGGAGGGAAGGAGAATGTGTTACAGGCGGTTTAGAAAGTGGCGGCCTATCTGACTACCTGTGGGGCTGGCGAGGGGAGACTGGGTTAGGAAGATGCTGGTGCTCATTTTCTAAAATTCAGGTGGAGGAGGCCATGTTTGAGGGAGCAAGTTGATGCGTCCAGTTAGAAATTTGTTGTATCTAGCATGGGTTGGCACCCAGGAGACGTGCCTAGGAGGCCTTGTTCAGATTCTCCTGGCTCTCCAAGGGATGCCTGGAGATGGAGTTTTGAGGGCCCAGAAAGGGCAAATGTCAGGGAGTAGGAGATAAGCGGGAAAGAAGAGGACATGGCTGGAACCTCTGTGCTCTCTGTGTTGGGGGGTGGTGCACAGGATTCTGGTGAGGCCATTCCTGAGTGCAATCCCTTAGGGAAATTGAGTGTGAAGCAATGGAAGTCAAGAGAAATGACGTGTGAAGGAGAGGGGAATGGTCAGCAGGATGGGGTGCTAAGAGGTCAGGCAAGATGAGTGCTGAGAAGTGTCCTTTGGATTTGGCTCCACAGAGTCACACTTGACCTTGGTGAGCATGCTGGCAGGAAGCCGAGGGGGTGGCACTAGGCTGCAGGGGCCTGAGGAGTGAGTGGGAGGCTGTCAGTGGTCCGGAGTGATTAGCCCTGAACCTGGGGGGATAAATGGATCAAAAGAATCTTCCTGGAACAGGACTGAGATGGGGGAACCCCAGGAGGAGAGTTGAACATGGGCCAGGGCCTGGACACCAGAGTATGGGTGTTTGCCCAGAGAATGGCCCTCGGTTCATTTGTGTGTGTGGTTGTGTGTAGCAGGGAGGCCTCACCATCCAGGTTGAGTTGGCCAGTGTGTGAGGTGCCAGGGAAGCCCTGGGGTTGGGGGGGGTGAGGGGACTGGGAGGGGGACTGCCACTGCTTCGGCTCTCCCTGCCGACAGGCCCCAAACAGCTCAGATTCAAAAACAAAACAGGCTTTTAAGATGCCAAGTTTGATGAAATCTGAGTGCTGGAAGAGGTGGGAGTTTTCTCAGAAAAAACTGAAAATCGAGACTGAAAGCTGCAAAGGGAGATGGGCTCAAGTCTCCCCAGGCCCCACTTACTGCCTGGAAGCCTGGGGGCTGGGGGGAGGGCTGGGCTCTCTGAAGAGTGTGGGGGGTGGGGGTGTCTTAGACCTGACCCTGCTAAGGATGAAGCTGCCTGTGACAGGCCCTGGTTGTGTGCAGTGGTGGGGCTGGGGGCCGGCAGCCTCATCACCCCAAGGAGCCTTCATGGGTCCCTACATGTTTCCTGCGTGTGCCCCCAGGTGCATGTTTCTCAGCATACGTGCGTGTCTGAATGCAGGTCTCTACCTGTGTTTCCACGTCCATGTGCATTGCCTCTGGATCTGCGTGTGTTTCCACAGGTGCCTGTCACTGCAGGTGCCCCTCACACGCACATGTAGGTTTCTATTTCTGCACCTGTCTTTCTCCATGTTTATCTCTGTGCTCCCTGGCTGTGCATGTTTCTAGGTATCTGTTCAGAGACAGGCCAGCACTCACACAGGTTAGGGGGGAGGGGGTGTCGGCTACAGACGGCGCCACCCCAGGGAGTCTGTGTATGTGTGTGCCAGTGTATGCCTGCGTGCACACAGCAACACCATGAAGCTGGGTAAACATGGGTGAGAAGGTCGCACTGACAGCCGGTGCTGCCCGCCCCAGGACCCTGCAAGGCGTCTCCATCTGTCAACTTCCCTGGTGCAGCCCCCTCCCTGTGGACCAGGCTCCGCCTCAGGCATCCCAGGCTGAGTTGGACAAAGAGACCTGTGTGTGCTTTTTTAGTGGACCTCAGCAGCCTCCCTCCCCCGTCATTGCAGCCAGCCTAAGTCAGTCCTCCCAGACCCCGTCTGCCCTGACCCTAGCCTCATCTATTAGAACCCCACCATTTGCCTTATTAGCTCCAGGCAGACATTCCTTCCTACTGTCGCCCCCTCTCCTCCCACAACCTTTACTCAGACAGTCCTCCCCTTCTCTGGCGAGCTTTCCCTGCCCCCCATGCTCAAGTGTATCCTACTCTTGCATCTCCCTCCTCCAGGAAGCCACCAAAATAGCCAGTGAGCTGTGGGGTTGAGCTGATACCGCTCCTCCACTGCTGTGGGACCTCAGCCAAGCTCCTACCCTCTCTGAGCCTTCAGCTTCTAAGCTGTTGCCCCCGCCCCACACACACACCTGTCATCTTCCTCTGCTCAGCAGGGAGGTAGGGAAGGGGTCAGGAATCTCCACTGAGGTATGCAAATGCAGTTCACTGCAGGAGCCATTCGTATGCGGGCAGTGCTGGTGGGCACCCCACAGGCCAGCACACTTCCCGCAGGCAGACCCTGGGATATGTGTGCATCCTAGGTGTATGTGCTGATCAGATCCACAAACAGCTGTAAAATCTTGGGCTCCCCAAGTCCTTTAAGCCCCCATACATCCCAGAGAACCTCTTAGCAGAGGATGGAGAGACCTATCCCCAGGAGACAGACACTGCAGATGCCTGCTAGGCAGGTGTAGGATCTGCCCAGACGGTGCTGGAGACACGGGGGAGGTGGGGGTGGCAGTGGGGCAGGGAATGCCAGATGCTTGTCAGTTGAGAGAAAAGGAAACCTAGGACAAAGGGTTCCCAGGAGTTGGGGACTGGGGTCCTGGGAGGGAGTGCGGCGGCTCCACCCAGGCCAGGGTGGGAGGGGCGGCTGCGCTTCACCGGCAGCTGCGCGCAGCGAGGACTCGGCCACGCGCAGCCTTCGGCCGGGCGCCCGCCTCAGCGCGTTGCCACGGTTACCGCCCCCCGCCGGGGGAGGGGCCGCTCCCCTCCCGCTCTGCGGCCCCTCCACCCACAGAATAGGTTTTGAGGGGAAATACGGCGTGACCGGTACCTTCGGATGCTGGGACGATGCTGGGACGTGGGTGCGTGCCTGCGGGTGTGCACGTGTGGGGGGCAATCGGGCTCATTTTGCTGCAAATAAAAACGCCGCGGTTTGTGTGCCGTGGTCTGCGGTGGAGCGGCTGAGCCCCCTCGAACCGACAGAGGGCGTGGTGTTGGGGTGCACCCTTCTGGGATGGTGGGGGGGGCTTTCCCAGGACCAGCCCTTCCGCACCTCCACTAACCCCACCTGGCATGGGTTCCCATCACCACCTGATGATCCCAGCCCCGCCTCTCATTTAGCTGTGTGACCTTGGGCAGATTTCTAGTTTTCTAAGCCCCCCTACCTCCTTGCTCATAGACTCATTGGGTTTGGGTGAAAATTAAATCATTTTGTAAAGTATTCTATGCAGTATCTGGACAGTATTCTATGCAGTGCTATGTGAACATGACCTTTTATCCTCACTTCCATGCCTCACTTTCTCCCATTGTTGAGAAGTTTGGCATGATCATGTGACGTCAGCCTAAGGAGTTTGCCTTGGCCTTGTTTAGCCTGAGTGGTCAGACCCCGTCTGACCCAGCTCCTCTGTGTATCGGTCGGTGAAGGGGATGCTTGTGCCATTTCAGTGGGCACCTTAGGTCACTGCACCAGCATGCCCAGTGCTCGGCCTGGCCAGACTCGCGGCGGGCTTCCGAGAAGTCTGCTGTCCTTGGCTAATTTTGAATGTGCTGAAGGCCCTGGAGTGAGTGTAGAAGGAAGAGACAGCAGCAGGTCACTCTTGAGGGTCTGGAGCCCTCCTGTGAGACACACTTCCCCTCCGAGAGGAGCAGAAATACAGCCTTCCCCACTCTGCCTAGAAGCCTACTTGGCACGAGGGACTGGCTTTTGGGTCCCGCTGTTTTATGGACAGCTCTTCACACATGCCAGTTTGAGGCTCTGGCAGCAGTGCCTGAGGGATGATCTGAGCCAAGGACGGAGCCACTGAGGGCCTGATAATTGAGGGAGGAAAATTAATTGTCCTTAATTTGGCATAAATCCCAAAGACCTTCCCCGTGTTAGGAATTCAGAATAGATTCTCGGGACATGGGGCTGCAAATGTTTGTACTCCTCCCCTTCTCCTTGATCAGTACCTTGCTGCTGGAGATGGGGGCCAGTTGACTCCTGTACCCTTATCTGCCAGGTTCTTCTCTTCCTCCCCCCGCCCTTGGTCAGGGGAGCTGAGCAGGTAGGACTGAGGTATAGGAAGAACTAGACTGGTGCTGTGGTGGACTGGGATAACTCCAGCAGCCCTGAGTGCCACCCGCCAGCTGCTGGGGAGGCCAGAGGGGAACCTGGGTGTCAGGCCCTACCTGGCCATCCTGTGAAGGCAAGAGGCAGCAAGGCCAAAGGAAGTTTCCCCCTGCGCGGTGCATCCCAAGTCATGCTTCATTTCCATCCTCCCTTTTCTTTCTGGTGATTACACATTTTCCCTTTTAAAAATCAGAGCTGAAAGTCAGGGTACTGTGGAATCATATTTACAGCCAAGGAGATGCTGTGTTCATGTCCAGAATTTATAGGGATGAAGGTAGAGGGGTGTACTGCCAGCTACCAGGAAAGCCTGGGCAGGTGAGACTGAGCTGGCAATCTTGCCGCTCCCTAGTCCGAGACCCCCTGTCCTGATGGAGCCACTGTCCCTTTGGGGTGTCCCTGGCAGCTGGAGCCTTGTCAGAGCCTTCCCCGCGATCAGGCAACAGAGGGATGTCTGGTCCTTCCTTTTAGGGCTCCGTTCAACTTCCTCTCTTGTCTACCCCCGCCCCCAGTCAGTCCCCCTGCATTTCTGGGTGTTTCGAGAGAAGACCAGTCCTGCCAGCTTATATGTTCTTCCCTTCTGAGGAGCTATTTGTCTTTCCCTGGCACAGGAGCCTGATTTCAGCAAATGGTCCCACATGCCTGTTTGTGCTGGGCTTTCAGGAGGGAGACTCCCGGTCTCCCCCACCATGGAGGTCCACTCTCCTTCCAGAGGACTGTTCCCGTCACCAGGGGTCGGGTCTGGCATCCACACTGGTGGAGAGGCTCTGCCAGGTGCTCGTACACATTGTCAGTATGGTACCTGTCTGCCCCAGTGGTACAGCCCTTGCTAGTCTTAATAACCTCAGCTCATTTTCACTGGGTGTTGATTCTTTGTCAGGTGCTGTCCTGCACCTACGTGCATTATCAGATGTGGTTCTCATAATGGCTTTACAGGGTGGACACTTGAACCCTGTTTACAGATAACAAGGGAGACATGGAGAGGATTAGTACCGCACCCACAGAGCTAGTTAGTGCTGAAGGTAGGGGCCCTGCTTGGCCTATGCTAGTCCAGCCCCCCGTGCTTCCAAGGGTGAGGAGTAGGCCTTGCCCCAGACCCCAGCCCCGCGGGGCTGACTCAGGAGTCCATGTACAGTGGGAGTGGGGGTGTGCTGCTGATGTCTGTTTCGCTTGCTCCTGTGGAAGTGACTCCTCCGTGAGCTGCCAACTGCTGGCAAGCTGGAAGAAGACTGCCAGGGAGGAGTTTTACCTCCTCTCATCAACTTAGGTGTCCTCATGAGCTTTTTTTATCTTCTTAGCCTCCACATTCTCAGACATGGTCCCCAGGCCTGAGTGTTCTCATAGGGCCAGGACTGAGGGAAGAAGGAGAGTCAGGGTCAAGGCTGCAGTAGAGAATGGGTCAGGGTCAGGACAGGGGGCAAGGTGGGTCAACGGTAGAAGAGGGGTAACCCAAGACATGGGGTGTGCCATGCAGTGGAGCGGAAGGCTGATGCACTCAGTGGATGGATGCCGCAGCCCAGACAAGGAAAAGGGGCCAGATAGCATGGAAGCCTCCCGGCCGAGTCGTGGCTGTTGATGCTGCCATGTGAGCTGTGGGACCCCGCAGCCCAGTGTCCATTTAGCATTTTCTGCTGCAGCCAGCAGAGCATCCATCCTCTTTTTTTCTCAGGACCCAGAGATAATGCTGACATCTTCAAGTCTGAGGCATTGCTTCACAGACCTGGAAATGCCTAACAGGGCAGGGTGGGTCCCCTGCAGACCCCTAGCCCTGCCAAAAGGTAAACCCAGGCAGTGGTACTCAGTTCCTCAGATGGGGACAGGCGTCATGCTTAGGTAGATGTCAGGGATCGGGAAGAAGAGTCTTGATGGTCCCACCCAACCTGGGGGTCTGGGGAAGCTCCCATGAGGGGGTCCTAGTGGGCTGACAGTGCCATCCCTAAAGTGTCCATCTGCTCTTTATCTACAGAGGAACAGTTGCCCCCCGGGTTCCCCTCCATCGACATGGGGCCTCAGCTGAAAGTGGTGGAGAAGGCACGCACAGCCACTATGCTGTGTGCCGCAGGTGGGAATCCAGACCCCGAGATCTCTTGGTTCAAGGATTTCCTCCCAGTGGATCCTGCCACAAGCAACGGCCGCATCAAGCAGCTGCGTTCAGGTGAGCAGAGGGCAAGGGTGAAGGGACTGCTCGGACTTCAGGAAAGGTGTCTACCAGAACCCGGCACGGCCTGCCCTCTTGGGCCCGGGTGCTTGGGAACCACATGAGGCCTCAGCCTGGGGCCCACCTGCCAGGGCTGAACAGAGGGCACCCAGTGGCGCCACCAGCCCACATGATCCAGAAGGAGAGCTTGGCAGCAAGGGCTAGTCATCCGCGAGTCTTTCACCTTCCTGAATCGTCACAATCCAGCCCTGCTTCTTGTATGAGTGTGGTGCCCAGCGTGGTATTGGGCTGGCCACAGTGCTCTGTGGGCATTCACCCTCCACCTTCCCTGTAGCCTGGCCCAAGAGGAGGCCTGGGTACCACTTCTCTTTGCTCCTCCAGACAGCAGGGCTTGGCTAGTGAAAACAGGCCAAAGATGCCTGATTCATCAGACTTCAAAAGACTGGGCCTCTGGGGCTTAGAACTGGGGGACGTGCTGCTGTCCCTCGGCCGTCAGAGCCACCTGTCTCCTTTGGATATCTCAGTCAAGCCAGCTCGGAGCCCCAGGAGCAAGGATGCTGTCGTGACCAGGCGGGATGTGTCGCCCTGTTGATCGATCTGCCTGCGAGACTCCCGCCAAGATAATTGATTCCGTTTTGTGGAAATGGTGCAGGCAGGAAAGGAGGCTTGGAGTCCGTTTGACTGCATTCTGCATCTGCCACCAGCACAGGTTGGACCTACAGACTGGTCCAAAAGCCCTCCTGCTAACTGTGGGATGGTGGGCTGGGGCAGACCACACCGGCCGGACCCCTGCTGACCCAGCTGCCCACCAGCTGTGTTGTCAACCCCAAAGGAGGACTGGACTCCGCCTCGTTTAGGTCCCTGCAGGCTTCAGAGGAACCCCTGCCCCTCCCTGGGGCGCCAGCCTCTCCCCACAACACCCTCCAGGTAGTTGCCCCTGTGGTGCCCAGGGGAGGAGGGAGAGATGAGCCGCTCAGCAGGGGCAGGATTCTGGCCCCAGCCACTGCCGCCTGAGACAGCCTACGAAGTGTTAGCTCATTTAATTTAATTAAAACTCAACAAGATGGAGGCAGCTGTAGCGCAGTTAATTAAAACAGCCATAATCAAGGCAGGAAACGGTCCGGCAGCATTGGTGGCCGCTGCCCAGTGCGGCACACCAGTCAGCACAGCTCGGCTCCTCTGAATTTCCCCACAATCCCCCAGGCAGACTCCCCAAGCAGCCAGATGGCCTTCCCCGCAGGCCTGACCTCCGCCCTGGGATGGCATTACTGTTCGTGGCAGCAGTTCTGGGAAGGCACGCTGTCTCGCGCACTCGCTCATCAAGTATTCATGTGGGACTTGCCGTGTGCCGGGCCCCGTGCCACCCATTCAATGCCCTGTATGTCTGCCCCTGCCCGTCACTCCACTAAAGGCTGTTCAGCCTCTTTGGACTCCGAGCAGCAGTCAACACCCTCCCACCTTCTCGATCACGCACTCCTTCCCACTGCTCCCTGACTTCCCTGCAGGAAACTGTGAGCCCTGCCCTCATCCATACGTGGAGCCTTTCCTTGGCCAGCTCACCCTCTCTTAGTTTCAGGTATCCACTCCACACCTGCAACTCCCAGTTCCATCTCTCCAACCCACACACCTTACCTAGTTCTAGACTAAAAAATTTGCTTGTATCCTGACCATCATAGGCAGCCGTGCCCATCTGCTTTGATCCTCTCTCTGTGAGTGACAGTCCCCCTTCCTGAAACCTGGGACATACCCAACTCCTTCTGCAATAGGGAACCACCAGATCCTCCTGATTTGTCACCTGCTGAGGCTGTAATCCCAGGTCACCAAGCACAGCCCTCCCTCACTACAGGTTCTCCTTTGAATCCATCCTCCAGCCCTGGCAGAGTTTCTTCCTCATATTCCTCAGGCTCTGCAAACCTCAGTGGCATCTCATTGCCTCCATGATCAAGTGCATGCTCCTGAACAGGGCACACAGGTCCCTGCTCCACCTTTATCTCATCAGGTTCAGCTACAACACTCAATGGCTCTGTGGCCTTTGTTAAGTTATTTAACTTTTGCGCTTCGGTTTTCTTGTCTTTGAAAAGGAGTTACTGTGAGGTGTCAGAGCTTTAGTTTCCTGTCTGGCATTGGGAAGGGTGCCTTGAACAAGGTCCTTCTTACCTCCTGCCTCTCCCCCACTTGCACTGAGCCACCCTAATGCTATCCTGGTCCTCTGCTTATGGTCACCAGGCCTGAGGCTTACTCGTTGGACAGCTTTATGTTGTCATTGTCAGCTCCACTTGTGCTCAGTTAAGCTGGGCACTCTTTGTAGGTCGGGCCTGCCTCCAGCTCCCCATTGCAGCACTCCTACCAGTGCCCAGCACAAGCCCAGCTATAGGGCAGGTATCTTGAGCCCTCATCGTGACTGTGATCTTTGACTTGTCCTGTACAGTTCCTGCTTCCCGGGTCCAAGGAAAACTTCCTTGTTTGACCTCTGCTGCCGCTTGGAAGTGTGATCCAGGTGGCACCTTAGGGTCCTCAATAGCTCACCTCTGCAATAACAGACGGACTTTCTCCCCCATCTTGCGTGACCCTGGCCCCTGGGCTTGACCACAGTAACTGCTGCCTCTCCCCTGCTACCCTTTAGAAGGATGCTGGGCTATTCATTCACATTTTAAGGGCCATGCCTTCATAGAGTGGAGTAGACCCCAAGCACTTGGCTGTTTACAGGATCTTCAGTTTACACATCACTGACATTTTACAAAGTGCTTTCCTGCCTTTTATTGCAGTTGATTCTGCTACAACCCAATGAAGTAGGACAGGCTGTGATTATCGTGCCCACTTTACATCTGAGTTAAGGGGGTCACACCTGGAGATCCAGGACCTGGGAGTTCCCCTGTGAGGTCACCCTGGGGCCTTCTGGTATTATATATGCGAAACTGGGGGCTGGGGAATGGCTGGACCCTGCTGGGGCCCACAGTTCCATCCTTTCCAGACCTCAGCCCCTCCCTGACAAATATACAGCCTCCTCAAGCATCTGCAGGCCAAGCCATGGCACATGCAACCAGGGCCCAGGAGCCCTGCTCAACAGGCACTTCCTCACCAAAATGACAAGGCTGGCTGCCACAACTTCAAGAGTCTGTTGGGGAACTTGAACTTGAGACCTAGAATGGGGAAGCTCAGGGAGAGTGGAAATCAAGTCAGAGGCAACCACTGTTGCTGGAGCAAGTGGGAACCGACTCCAAGTGGGGCTTAGAGCCCCCTGCAAGATCCTGAGAAGAGCTGCTGAGCTGTAAGCTTTGCCAAGCCTGGACAGGTGCCTGCGGAGACCTCCTGTGCTTGGCTCATCCAGTGCCCAAGCATTCGCACCGCCATCGCCTTCAACACAGAGGACAACCTAATTCGCCATGTCCATGCCCCCTCCACCCCAGAACATGGTCTCCTTCCACAACCCAAGACACCTGAACTGAGACTGCGGGGCCTCAAGAAGAGATGCAGCATCTGGCTGCTGGAGGGATGCACTGAACCCTGTGAACAGGACCAGAGGGGAATGCAGCAAGCTGTCTCCAGGGCAAGCCGAAGGATGTAGTCTCCCACACTGCGGGCGGCCCTAGCCCAGAGTGGAAAAGTCAGTCTGTCCCCTGCTCTCTGCCCCACCATCGGCTGGGCGGGCCCAGAGGGCATCCTGGCAGGGTGTGGTCATGATGTCCCTTTGGCTTGAGCTCACTGGCACCTCTCAGATGCATGAAAATGCCAACTCCTAGAACCCCCTTCAGCCTCCCACACTTGTGAAATGAAAAAGGCAAATGCTTCTTTTAGTTTGGTGGGTATTACTCCCCTGAGAGGTCCAGGTCAGGTTTTGGAAGAACTGAGGCCAGAAGCTCGACATCCTAGTCCCGGACCATCTACACTGCCTCCCCTCCCAGGCCACGTCCAGACGTGGAATAGACCAGCTGTGTTGACTTTGGTCTCAAGACCTTTCGTAGTAAGCAGAGGGCCTTAGAGCTTTTGTTTGTGTGGGGTCTGTCTATCGATATTTGCCATATTAGCTATTAAGATGGAATAATTTAAATATTTTATTAATCCACTTTAAAATTATTTTTAAAGCCCATTACAAGTAAACATAAATAATATTTTTAATGAAAAATGATTTTATTTTCTAAAACAGTGAGAAGAGCAGCATTGTTTCATACTTTTACAAATCTCTTTAATTTGGGGCTTAATAGAAGACAGCTGGATTCTCATAGCTGCTTCTGTGTTGCGTTTATTGCAATGTCACATATCATGGAGCCTCTGGAAAACTCCACTGAATGTTCATGAGGGAGTGAGAGTGAGAAAGGCAAGTTATTTCTTAGTTTTATGAACATGATTTTGACCTCATGATGAAAGGGTCTCAGGGACCTTGCCTGGACGGTGATGATTCTTCCCAGCAGCCTGCGCCTCACACACAGCCCATGTCCTGACAGCTGCCTTTGGCATTCCAGTCCCATGGAAAGGCTGTGATACAGACAGACCTGGTTAGTGCCTGCCACCTCCCAAGTTACGTGTCCTTGGACTTTGGACAACTCACTCAATGTTCCTCAGCTCCTGTGTGCTCATCCACATGTGGAGATGGGTATTTCCTCCCAGCAGGCGTCTTCACTTTCAGTCAGATAGCAATTGATGTTTGTCTCTTGACATACTCCTCCACTCCCCAGAAGTGGGCGAGAGAGGGACAGGGTGTCTAGCTCCGGACTGGGACCTGTCCACAGGCCCTTACTCCTCTGGATAAGGCTGTGGTAGGAGAGGGGACATGGGCACAAGTTCAGAGGAGGCACCTGTTGGGAAGGGAGCCTCTTTAAACCCTCCCTCTGGGCTGCAGAGACCCAAGGTTACAAAGCACTGAATGGGCAAGGGGTGGGCACTGGCCTCTGACTCTCCCATTCAGGTTGGGGGGCAGCTCAGCAGTCAACTTGGTTTTAGCAGGAATGAGGGGGGTTCCTCCACCATCTGCCATTGGGTTTTGAGTTCACCCCAACTCCACAGTGGCACTGGGCTGGGGTATTTGTCAGGAGACCTGATCTGGCGGCAGCCTGTGACTAGCACTTCTCCCTCTAGTCTTTCTTCTGTCTGCTTACATGCCCTGGTTTGTTTTGGTAAGTGCTTTGCTTTGAAATCCTAAGCACCTGTGGAATTTGGGTGGCCCTCCAAGGTGGGGCTACTCTCTTTCTTCACATTCCCCTCCATTGGCTTCAGCCGGCAGGGTCTGCAGGAGCTTTGACTCACCTTCCTGGTCCCTCTAGCCCTGCTGACCCCTGCCTCCCCTCCCCCTCCTTGGAGCAGTGCCGGTGACCTGGGAGTCACAGCCTCACTCAGCCGGGCTCAGTCTGGTGCTTGCTCACACATAGCCTGTGTCGGCCTAACCCAGGCCTCAGTTTCTCCATGTATTTAAGACCCTTTCTCCATGTTTTAATTTATCTGATTTGGCTTTTTGTGGCTTTCTTTCCTTTTGTACTAATGCTTCTCTCTGATCTTATTTGCATTCAAATTACCTCGCCAGGTGGTTCACCAATCAGAGGTAAGAATGCTGTCCGTGCATCTCGCCACGCCACGCCACACCACACCTCGCCACCGCCGTCACCACCACTCCATCCCGTCCAGTCCGTCACCTCCCCCATCCCCATCCTGACCTGTCCAGCCTCCTCATCTCCAGCTCCAGCTCCTTCAACACCACCGACCACCACACACATCCACTTTCGGTCATTCCCTCCTGTGGACTCATCCATTGCCAGTCTGGATTTTGGAGATCTCAGCAGAGCCCCACCTGGGGGACAATCAGCTCCCCCTTCCCTCTTTCCAGGCCAGCCCCACAATGTGGGGACCCCACTGTGAAGCCAAGCCCTAGTCTCCAAGACTGGCCACTTCACGTGAAGTGGGGGAGCAAGCCCAAGCTTTACCTTTCTTCCTGAGAAACTCCTCTGGGGGCCCTCAATTACTATTTGACTTCCCCTTAACATCCTGACCCTAGAATAGAATGAGGACCATCCCATAAATCCCTCAGCCCATCAAACACTAGGAGGAACATTCAGTTAAGACCTTAGTATAGATCCCAGATGACAACAGAAATAAACAGGATCCTGTGTAACTGGCTCCCTGGCTCATCAGCCTCTTGCTGCTTTCATGCAGCAAAGCCCAGTAGCTGGGACTTCAAAGCCAGACTCTGGACTCAAAAGATCCAGGTTCAAGAGTGACTCACAATCTGTGTTACCTTCAAAAAATTGATTGATTTTTCAGAAGTCTGTTTTCTCCTCTTTCAGTTGTGGGCACAGCCCCACTTCATAGGTGCTGAGAATGAGGGTTTGAGCAGTCTGGCACAGCAGATACCCTGTAAAAATGGTTGCTCCTGTAATGTTTTATTGACATCATTTTCTCCCCTCCTGTCAGTGTTTTTGGGCATGTTAGACCTCAGAGTTGAGGGCCAGGGTGGTCTCAGGGTAAAAGTTGGGGTTAGTAGGAACAGCTCTTCCTCTGGGGCACCTTGTCCATCTCTGAGGATAGAACCAGCCCTCTAGATGGCCCACCTGTGCTCTCAGCCTGTTCTAACTCTTCATGCCCCTGCTGCTGGGTTTTGGTAATTGGGGGGTTTGTATACAGGTAGGTCTCTACACAGCGTCTGTTGGGTGCCCTGACCATTTCTGACTTTCAGCACAGGAGCGCCTCTGCTCTGGACAGGAATCCTACCCACCACTTCCTGCTCCCGCTCATGGCACCTGCCATCAGGTTTCCTTACACCCCTGATCTGAGCTGACTAAATGCCGCCACCACCACCCCCCAGCAAGGGGCTGACCCCCACCTATTTGAACAAACATTATCTGTAACAGTCTCCATCCATCCCATGAACATGTCCTGTTGGGTGCCCATCAGGGCTGCTCTCACAGGAGATGGGTATTTGGCATGTGCCTTGATGCCCCATGGGGAGGGCTGAGGCCAGGACTACAGAGCAGCTCAGTCCTTTGTTCTCTCCTTGGGATGGAGCCTGTGTATCCCCTTAACCCACCTCCAGCTCCCCGATGTTCATGGTCCTTCCCACCTGGGTCTGGATGCTGGAAGAGGGACATGAGGCAGCTTGGACCTGTAGTGTCCCTCCCCTGGGGCCCAGGTCGTGAGCGCATGGCTTGGAACTCTTCTGTGGCGCCTGTCCTGTCCAGTCAGGGGGGTGTGGCAGGTTCTGTCTGTCCTGTGTGGGTGTGACCAGCAGGCAGTCTGGGCCCTGGGAATGGTGGGGGATGAGGGTCTCTGGCTGTTCCATTCTGAGGTGGTTTCCAGGCTGTGTCCTGTGGGCTAACTAACTGTCGATTGGACTGTCTTGTGTGGGTGTGATTGTCTTTTAGCTTGTGGCAGGGGTGGGGAGTGTTGCTTGTGCCTCAGGGTGTTACTGTCACAGACAGCTCGCCCGGTATGCTCTCGTAAGCAGTTTTTTCAAGGGTTTATTGTCGGGGCTGGCAGTTGAATGGTTTCACCTCCCACTTCGCCCCCACCTTGGGTTTCCCCGGCTGGACCTGTCAGGACTGGTTGTGAGCCCAAGTTTCCTCCACTCTCTGTGAGGGTCCTTTTCAGCTGCCCTCCCAGTCCTGGCTCCTGTCTGTCCATCTGCGGCCAGAGCAGCCCTTCAGGGCGCTGGCCCGAGTGGGCGCTCCAGCCTCCATTAGCCTCCTGAATTATGCAGAAGCTGTGGTGGGTCGAAGCACTTTAGCGGGACCAGCCTAGGAAGGGGAAACAGAATGGGTGGGGCCAGCGGGGTGGGGGAGTGGGGTGGGATTGGGGCTGTGAGCAGAGGCTGCTGGCCACCAGGGCAAGCCCCTTGCTTCCTGTGAGGTTCTCGTGGGGCACAGACTTCCAGGCTCTTGTGCCTGAGGACATTGCATGCTTTGTAAATGCCAGACTGGGCCAGTAGGGCCTGGAGCATCAATGGGAATGTTCACTGGTTCTTCCCACTCCCCTCAGCTCTGCTTGGAGGGGTGGACACTCCGTGGAGCAGGTGGAGCAGGGGGCAGTGGGTAGAGCCCCTGACAGAGCCCACAGACCCAACTGGACTGTTGGGCTGCAAGTGCGCCAGAGTGCAGCCCTTGGCTCCAGCCGGTAAGCCACTGGGCTCCTTGGGAGAGATCCAGGAAACAGCAGCAGCACTGGGGTGTGGCCCCCATGTCTGCAACATCTGGTCATCACAAGCCACAAGTGCCCATGCCCCAGGCCTGACCTCTGTCTTTGTGTCCCTACAGGGGCCTTGCAGATTGAGAGCAGTGAGGAGTCGGACCAAGGCAAGTACGAATGTGTGGCGACCAACTCCGCAGGCACGCGCTACTCGGCCCCCGCCAATCTGTATGTTCGAGGTAAGGATTCCAGCAGTGCCCGTCCTGTGTCCACCGAACTGAGCTGCCGCTGCCGGGTGTTGTGCCAAAATCCCTGGTATGACACACGGGGCTGCCGTGGCCCAGTCTGTCCTCTTTCTGCAGCAGCAACCAGTTCCCACTAGGCTGGCTCCTAATGTCCGCCGCTCCTTTGCCTTTCTCCCCTGCAGGTCCTTTGGAAAGCAGCCACTCTTGAGAGCATTTGTATCTCTTGTAGGTCCTGCCACGTGGGCCCAGAGGCCCACAGGAATCTAGTCTTCCAAGCAGTTGTGTGTGTGTGTGTGTGTGTGTGTATACACATGAGTGAGCAGGCACAGATTTATGTGTGAACATGTACACACCAGGCTGACCTTCCTGGAGTCTGTCTGGCCCTCCCCAGAAGGATGGGCTCCAGGTCCACTATGACTCCAGACCTTGGAGCAGTCAGGCCTCAGAAACAGGCCAGACCAGATCTTCCTGGAGAGGTGCCAGCTGGACTCTGTCAGCAGCCAGGACCCTTGTGTGGAGGGTTGGACTGAGGCAGCTGTGAACCCTGGCGTGTGAGCACCCGCTGTGTTCCAGGTGCTCCTTGCTGTATTGAGCAGGCTGTGCATTTCCTCCAATCCAGATACCAAGCACAAAGGGCCTGGAGACTGTTTAGGGGTGTCTAGTCTCTGATACGTGCTCACAGCCCTACAGCAGTGAAAGCTGGCCACCTGTCATCCTTCCCAGGCATGCTGGGTCTGGTGTGCCCTGGGAGCTCCTCTACCCCCCAGCATCCCCTCACTTAGTCCTCATGCACAGATGGGTGTCATTAAAAGCGAAACCGTGTCCTCTCTGGGGATTCGTAAAGGACAGTCGATGCGACTTGCAACGATGATTCATCACACTGAGTGCTTGATGCAGCTTCGAGAGGCGTGGTGTCCACCTGCACACCCAGCCCCACGCTCAGGGCTGGGCGACGGCTGCAGCCTGTCCCACTCTTCTGGGCCACGTGGTCAGACTCACTCACTTAGACAAGGCAGAGAATTAGCCGTCAGCCATGTACCTACTGAGGGGTGTATCAGAGCGCGGGTGGCTGGGAGGCCCCAGGCTGCCAGCCCATTTAGTGATGGGCAAATGTGCTTCGTTGGATTTAGGAGTGTGAGATGGTGGTGCCTCACATGAGCTGGCTGACCTATCTTAAGGAACCAGTGTCGGGCAAGGAGGCCAGGAGTCTGAGAGCCACCCCCATATGACCACGATGTTGCCAGCTACACAGCTTTCACCCTACATGCTCCATGCAGAACTTCTGATAAGCACAGTTCTGACAAGTCCCCTCTGCAGAAGTAGCTGGAAGGACCTTTCTCACAGAACAGCCCCCTCCCTGGACCATTCCACTGCTCTGCGGTTCTGATGGACCACAGAGGCAAGAGGGTACAGGTCTCGGGCTTCAGCAGGAAAGCCCTTTGCTGTGTGGGGCTGCTCTGGGAAAGGCAAGCCCAGGTAGTGCCACTACAAATCCCAAGCGAACTGCATGGGTGATTCCCGGGCAGGCCACTCTGAGGCACGTGGTGGCCAGGCCCCAGGCCGGTGGACCCCGTATCAGCATCTCGGGCGAGCGGTGTTCTCCAAAGTCACCACGAAACTGCCTCAGTCCTGAGGTGGGGTTGTGAGTCTCTTTGGAGACGATTGAGCTCAGCTATTGTAGCTGGTGGCTCTGGCCCTGACTGGGGAGCTGGAATCTGCAGCTCCTTGGAGCATTCCTATCTGCGGGGCCCCCCTGTCCTCACAGGGCAGTCACATTCCCGGCTCCTTTTCTTTAGGCCCTTTGGGAGCGAATGTGGGGCTTCTATTCTAAGTTGTAGATCCACTTGCCAGATCCTAAGACAGGTTTGGGTTGTCTCTCCCGCTCTTTATCAGGCACACACATTTCCTATGGATCCTGTGTCTGAGGACTGGGCCTGAGTGTGTTTTCAGGCCTGCTCTGCTGAGAGTGACACCCTAGCGCCCCACTGACCCAGCTTATAGACACTTGGGAAGCCCTGCCTCAGGACCCCTGCCTCTGGTGTCCCCACCTCCCCCATCTCGGGCCTTCAGAGCCCCTGCTTCCTGCCACCAGCAGTGCTGGGGTCCCATCAGCCTTCATTCTTCTGAGATAGCCTGCTCTGCTGGTCCCCAACTCTGTGTCCTGAACCTGCTTGTGGGTGGACCACCCATAGAGCCCTGCCTGCTGGCCTGCCACCTGCCAGCTGAGCGTATGTGAGGCTTGCTTCCACAGCGGGCTGCTGCTGCGCTCCAGACCAGTGGGAGCCCCCGGGCCCTGAGGAGCTGAGGACCTGACCTCTGCATCCTGCTTTGTGTGGATTCTAGCCCAGGGTTTCTCTGCCTTGGCTCTGTTGGCATTTCAGGCTGGGTAATTCTTGTTGTGTGGGGCTGTCCTGTACGATGTTTAGCAGCATCCCTGGCCCATTAAATGCCACCAGTACCCCTGGTCATGACAACCCAGCGTGTCTCCAGACCTTGCCCAGTGTTACTTGGAGGAATCCTCCCAGAGAACCACTGCTCTGGATGGATAGTCGTCTCTCACTCTCTATAACCATGTCCACTGTCCCAGAGGCCACACTCCCTCCTTGAAGGCACAAGCCTCACGTGCCTTATCGTCCCCCAGACTCGGCTCCACTGCCTCTTTGAGGCCCTGCAGTCACTGCCCTTAATGGGACAGTGCATGTAAAACTCCTGGCCTGCCCTTGGCACACAGGAAGTGTCGGGCAGTTAGTCCTGCTGCTGCTGCTGCTGCTGGAGGGTTAACACTGTTGGGGATGCATCATCCAGTTACGTCTGACTTTGCTCACAGTTGCCTGCAACTCCACCCACAGTCTAGCAGGCCCAGGCATGCTGGGTGGACCAGCCTCCCTCCCTGTGTGACTCACTCTCTCCTTCCATCCACAGCCTCTCTCTCCTCCTGCTGCCAGGGGCCAGGGCGGAGCCACACCCTCCACTGAACCCAGGCTACCTGCCCCCCAGTCTCCCCCTCCTCTGGAGGGCCAGGCCCGGCCCACAGCTGTCTCTCAGCAGGGTGATGATGTCTCCTCAGCATTTTTCCCCACAGGGACCCAGACCAGCTCCTCACACTGCGGTGCCAGGCAGCATGGGGCTTCCTCGAGGTGGCAGGGTTCTAGAGGCCCCTGTGCCTTGGTGGGTTTGTGGGCTGGATGGGCCCTGACCCCAGAGCACAGCTCACTGGGTCTGTCCAAGCTGTGGGGTTATGTGAGGCATGAGGACCTGCCTGTGCCCCACTTCCACCCCTCCCTGTCCTGCCCTTGGCGCCTTGGCACCTGCGGCAGGACCCAGCCCCGTCCACTGTGTCCTCCATGAGTCCTGAGTCTTTCGTGAGCGGCGTGGTCCGCGCGCACTTGCGTGCACGTGTGTGTGCGTGGGGCACAAGAGTCTTGTCTTGTTTCCGTGCTGTGTGGGCAGATGAAGGTTGGCCTGTTTTACTCTCTCTGTGTTTCTCCTTGTCTTTTTTTTATTCCCTCCTCATCCTCATCGCACTCTGCCATCAACCCAAACTCTCATCTCTCAGATCAGCGAGAAGGTTGGTCCTTTTCACTTCTTATCCATCTACAGTTCGCCCGTTGATGGGATGCTCCCATCAGTAGGGACCAGCGGGCTCGGGCAGCTCCCTCAGGCTCTCTCCAGCCAGGCCTGCCCGCCAGTTGCCAGTCGGATCCGCTCTCTGTTGTTTGGGCCAGCAGGCGGGCAGGACCAGGGGAGGATGGGCAGGCCCCCCTGCCCCGCATGCTGCTTGGGTTCCTGATGCACCATGTGTCTGCATGTCCCCTTAGCTGGGCTTCTTTGCTGGGTGGTCGGTTGGTCAGGCATGGTGCATGGCACGAAACCACACCCCACCTTTGTGCCTGGGTCAGACAAGCTAGCTGTTCCAGGTGGTACTCGGAGTTGTAAAAACTGTAGTGCTTTATGCATACCTTGGGGGCCTGCCACGTCCCCCACTCACTTAAATTTCCAAGTTTTCTTGGGCTCTGAAACCTCTGAGAAGAGGGAGAGAAAAGGCTAATCAACAATGGGCTCATCTCAAGATCCTGAAGCACAGGCAGAAGTCCTGCAGGGTCTGCCCTGTCCTTGAGGCCCTCATAGGCTCCACAGGACAGCTTAGTGTTCATGGAGCTTGGTGTGGATGGCACAAGGTGGGAGACATCATCTTGGCTCTTCGAGGAAGTCTCTCACACTCTTATCTCCCGTCTCCCACCAGATCCAGGTGACCTTTCAGTATGCTCAGGCCACACACTGTTTATTCTCCTCACCAGCTCCCATGTCACTCTGAGGGTGGGATTAATTTGGCATCCCAGCCAGCTAACTTTTCCTCAGCCCCATGCTGGGCTGTCACTTAGACCTACGTGTGAGCCCAGAAGAGGCTGCAGCGCCCCACATGGGTTGGAAAAAGCTCCCTTCAAGCCCCTCCAGAGCAATCTCACCTGGGGCTCTGTTCTCAGCCCCATCCTCAGGACAGACCCCTCGCTCCAAGCCAGGGCTAGCAAGCAAGACCCCACAGACATTCTTGTCACACAGACTGGGTGGTCAGAGGAAGCTCACCTGTCCACAGGACTTTGAACGAGGCCCCAGAAAGCAGACCAGGGCCACCTAGTCTCTTTTGCATCCTCCATGACTTGAGTTTCCTCCAGGAGGGAGTGGGAGCCAGTCGGGAGCAGGGCTATGACCTCGGCTCAGGTATCAGCCTTGAGCATCCATCCACTGCACTCCTGAGCTCTGGGGCATCTCCTTACACCATTTCGCTGACCAGGCAGATCTGTGGGCATTCAGAAAAGAGTCATCAGCAGAGACAGCCTAGGCTGGAACCACCTCCCCTCACCCTATTCTGGTCCCTTGACCTTTCTGCTCCCTTTCTGTGGTCCCACGAAAAAAAAGCTTGTACACAAATATTTAACGGGAAGGCAGCAATGAGTTTCTAAATATTCCAGGGGGATTTGCCGGGCTGGTAATTTGTTTGGCGCTGATAATTACATCTTACATTTTTCCAGCTTTACTTAAAACTGTGTGCCGAGTATGCCGGCATTTAATTACTGCTCTGCGGCAGCCACAAGGTTATTTATTAAAGAGTTATTTTATCTTGATACAGTGGATCCTGCCCCTTATCCCCTCCTTAATGTTGTGTTATTTTCATCAGAGAAATTTCCGCGAGTGAATGCAGATTGCGGGGCTACCGCCCCCTGCGATTAGGCTGTCACTCCACTGAATGCTGATGCCTCCGGGCGCCGCGCCGCCCTATTATAGGGGGTTGTCAGCGCAAATAATTAGACTTAAAAGTTACAGCTGAAATATAATCCAGAAATGGCAGGGCCCTGTTTTGGAAATTGTCTATAAAATGTCAGTACTAAGGATGCACAGGGAACGGTAATAGACCGGCATTGTTGGAGCCCAAGATTAGACCCTAAGTGCATTTTTCCCGGCACTGGTTTTTCCTTCCCTGCTGTTGCTTCTGTCAATAGACTGAGTCCAAGGAGAGTCCTGCCCCTTTTGAGGGCTTGCGCCTGTGACAGCAGGAGGAGTGACGGCGGGGCTGCTGCAGCAAGGTGCCAGCCCCTCCTTGCCATTGGGGTGGGGGTGGCTGTCTGGGCAGGTCCAGGGGACTGGGCCCCACTGACACTGGGTCACTGGAGGTTCTCTGCCCCTGAGCCCCCTCGCACTGCCCGGAAGGTGTGTCTGAGCTGCAGGAAACTGTCCTCCAGGACTCCCCATGGGCAGCCAAAGCCCATGTCTTCGAGAAGGCCCTTGCCTGGTGTTAGGGATGACCCTAAGGGCCACATCTGCCCTCTCAGCTCATCCTTAGCCCCTAGACTTCTCCCCTTCCCCTGCACCTAGAGGGGGAAATACAATAACAATAAAACTGCTCTCAATGTTAGGTCTTGACAGTGGAACAGATGAACCTATTTTCCAGGAACTATTTGGGTAAAAGTCCAGTCGAGTTTCTGGGCTGACAGGCTAGGACCCAAGGTTAATTGGCCAAGGAACTACTTCCTCTTCCTGGGAGTCTGCTCTGCGGTCCAGGCCCAAGGTTCCACCAGGCTTGGCCCAAGGGTCAAACTTACAACTGTGGCCTCTTCCCTGCCACTGCCTTTCCAAGTCCCATCCTTCTGACCCTGGAGCAGCCTTTTCTGCCAGCCTTGAGTAATCCAGAAGCCAAGAAGCTCTAGAAGTTTCTCCCTGTGGTTCTCGAGATTCTTTTTCAACCCTGTCAGCCAGGGCTCAAAAGCTTTTCATCACACAGATCTACTGCCAGTATGTATGCTTGGTCAGGTCACTTAAAACATCTTTTTTTTTTAAGATTTATTTATTTATGCATACAAGAACTGGGGTACAGGCCAGAGGTGCAGGGGGGTGAGAGGATTCATCAGAGACAGAGTAGGGAACAGAACAGGCAGACTGACTGAAGTACACGCTGCTGAGGGGAGCAGCGGGCGAGTCAGGAGAGGTCTGCTGTGCCATGTGGGTTGCTCCCTGGCCAGGGATAGAACTCATGCTGCGGTGGCTGCGGAGAACTTAATAGGTTGCATCTTAACCCCTTGCGCCACCAGGGAGGCCCTAAAGCATCATTCTTGAGTCACTTCCCTTGTCTGTAATCAGGATCCAATAGCATCTCTAGCACAGAAACTCATATAGCAGATGCTCAAGCATGGTTTTTCTTCCCTGAACCCATTTGGATGCCCATGAAGGAGGAGACTTTGGGGCAACCATTGACTGAGCATACAGGAGAGACTTGGTCAGTTAAGGCTGTTCCCCTGTGTCTTTCTATCCAAGCCAACCCTTCCCTCCATCAGCAGACCTGGGGCTAGGCTGTACTCGCCTCCCAGGCTCACCCCTCACCTCCCAGGCTCACCACCAACAGAAAGTGCCCACACCACCAGACAGCGCTTCTCTCCATGCCTCCAGACCTGGACTGGCCCTTTCATCATTTGGGAGCAGTGCTCTAAAGGGGCTCTTTGTTATGGCTTCCTCCTGCCAGCTGTGCCCCTGCACCCGCCCTGTCCTCTGCCACACAGAGGTGTCCTACGAACTGCTTCTTCACAGGATGGAGACACCCAGCCTTAGGACAGATGATGGGAACCCTCTTCTGTCAGTGTGCGCAAGGCAGGGAAACTCTTGTCTTGTCAAACTAAAAAACGTTGATATAGATTTTGGCCACTGATGTGGCAGGCTTGTGTTTTGGTCTCTGAGTGCTGCCCCCGTCTGACTTGACTCTCAGGCAGTTTCTCTCCTGTGTTGTGAAAGTTGGGCCCCAGCCCCTCTAAGGTTAGCCATCATCCTAGAGAGAAAAAATTCCTTTCCTAATAGTTTTTGCAAAAGTCCAGAGTGGTAGCTCATTGGCCAGATCTGGGCCACAGCCCCCATGTACCAAGAATAGAGGGAGAGCTGGTTCCCCTACAGAAAGTGAGGAGGCCAATTCTGGAAGGCAGAACAGTAAATGTCCATGAGACACCCTGAGACCCAGCCCCTTATACAGGTCATTTCTGGCTCAATCAAGATGCCGGTGTTTTGTTCTGTCCGGAGGCCTTAGAGTGAGATGTGGCCAGAGTGGAGGCAGGGGATCAGTCAGCAGGGTCCTATAGTCTGGTCTCTGTAGTCCTCAGGGAACCACGCAGGAGTTTTTCACAGGGGAGCGATGTGAGCTGGTCAGTGCTGGCTGTTTGTGGAGGGCCAGTTATGGAAGCAGGGCTATAGGACACCGAGGTAGGGAATGGTGGTGCTGGCTCGAACTTTGGCCTTGCCAGCTGCCTGTGGACTTGGAGAAAATTAGTGGATTTGAAAGATAACTTAGGCAGTGCATTAGCAGGACTCAGTAATTTGCTGACTCGCTGTTCCCTGGGCCATAGCTTTGACCTCTGCAGTGAGGTCAGAGGTTGGACCCAGTGATCTCTGCAGTGACTTCCAGCTGAATTTGTGGTTTTGTGCTCTGCGAGCGGCGGAGTCTAGAGCCCACATTGGAGTTGTCCCTGTTGTAGCACCATGGGTCTTGCATGCCCAGGCTCCCTAGCAAGGGCCCTGAAGACCCACACTGTCATCGGTGGTGCCCTCTGGTCACTTAGCCTTGCTGCCTGCCTCCTCCCGCCCTGGCTGTGGTGGTGCCCATGAAGGACACACCCCAGCCTCTACCCACCAGCTGCATGGCCTGTCTGCATGCCAAGCATGCCTGCCCATGGCTTGATCTTGCCACCTTCCTTCCCTGCATGTTCTGAATGTGCCAAACTTGCATCTTTGGGGAGGTGGACAGGGGGGTTGCGAGGCTGCACCTTGGACTAAGAAGCTCAGAACAGCTTCTGACCCAGGGAACCCAAGGCTGGAGGTTGTGGCCAGGCACAGCCACCTTCCCCTTGAGACCCTTGTTCATTGGCGTGGAAAGCCGTCTGTTCGGCGCCCTCATCATGTTACTGCCATCGTCATGCCCATCCTGCCCGCGGACCACGTCCCTGGCCCGCCCTAACCTCTCACCCCTGCCCAGCCCCTCCTTTTGGGATCCCAGGCTGTGCCTTGGGCACAACTGAGGTCCCGACTGGTGGTCAGCGTCTTCCCTCAGCCACTACCTGGAAGTGGAGGTGTGACTCCAGAGAAGGTGACCATGTCCCTCCTGGACTCACCCTCTGCCCTGCCCCAGCCATGCCCTGAGGTCCCTTCACCCAAGAGTACCTGAACTTTTCTCACTGGTGCCCTAGCTAGTGCCTTGGAAGGCCCTGTGGGAAGGAGGTTCAGGAGCAGGGAGGGGTAGGCACTGGAAGGCGACCTGGGATGAGGGCCTGGGTAAGCCTGCAGTGTACACCTGAAGTCTGGACCTTGCACTGAGTCCTATGTGACCTTGGGCAGACAGGACCTTTCTGAGGCTGAGTTCCCAGTTACAAAACCGGAGCTTGGTTGCAGTCATGTTCCAGACTGTCCCTGAGTGTGGGGCTACCTCTAGCCCAGACGTGGGTGGGAGATGATGAGCCGGGCCCAGGGACTCCACCCCTCCTGTGTCTGAGATGGGTGTGGCTCTGACGAGAGGGCTTCCTGGATGAGGGGCCCCTGCCCTTCCATCCTCCTGCGTGTCCTGCCCGGCCTATGAGCGCCTCTCTCCCTCCTCCCACAGTGCGCCGTGTGGCTCCTCGTTTCTCCATCCCTCCCAGCAGCCAGGAGGTGATGCCAGGCGGCAGCGTGAACCTGACATGTGTGGCCGTGGGCGCGCCCATGCCCTACGTGAAGTGGATGATGGGAGCTGAGGAGCTCACCAAGGAAGATGAGATGCCAGTCGGCCGCAATGTGCTAGAGCTCAGCAACGTGGTGCGCTCTGCCAACTATACCTGCGTGGCCATCTCCTCGCTGGGCATGATAGAGGCCACAGCCCAGGTCACGGTCAAAGGTGCGTGCCAGGGCGTGGTGTGGCCCTGCTCCGTCACAGAGGGCAAGAGGAGGTCCCAGCATCCCTGGAAGGCGAGCCAGGGAACCCTTGTTCTCTCTTCCGTGCCCTTGCTCAGGGTCCAGGCCTTTAGGAGTGTGGGGAGGGGTTTCGGTCGGTGACTGTTAGACATGTACTAGCTGGCATGTGCGGAGTTCAGGGGCACGTATCATACCAGTAAGCACAGATTGTTTTCTTCAGTCTTCTTGTCACCCTGGGAGACAGATGAACTCGTTAGGCCCATTTTACAAGCAAGAGAACTGAGGCCCAGGGTCACACAGAAGTAAACAATGAGCAGAGGCGAAAGCCCTGGGTGGTCTGATTGCGCAGCATGCCCTGTCCCCACTGGAGTACAGACCAATAGATTTGCCAGACTCCTGGTAAGAAGGGCGTGGCGAAATAGCCTAGGGTGGGGTGGGGGGATAGACATGCATATGTAGCAGATGCCTCTAGGCTCCCTGATTCCTCTGCTCCCTCTTCCTGCCTCCACTCCGCACTCACATGGGCTTTTTAAGATGGATCATGTCACTGCCTTTTAACAAAGTGGTTTCCCACCACTGTAGGGGAAAGACCAGGGTCCCAACTACTGCCTCCCTCTCTCCCTCCCTCCCACACCAGGCTGCAGCCCCATGCTCCTCATGCAGCCCTTTGCCACCACTGGCTGTATCTCAGCTCTGTGAGATCTCCTGGTCACTCTGCCCACGGGGATTCCCTAGACTTTTCTCATCTCGGCACCCTCCTTTCTGCTGTCTTCGCACATAGCACAGTCATGACCCTCACTCACTGATCCATCTCTCTCTGGAATATAAACTCCAGGAGAGCAGGAACGTGGTTGTGACAGTTGGATCTAGCACAGTGCCTGGCCCTCAGTGGACACTTGACACTTGAGTCATGCCACAGGGTTTGTGTGGCCAGCAGCCCGTCTTCCTGAAGCCTAGGGCTATTTCTTCACAAGACACCTCCTCCCTCCCTACCCTGTTATGTCACCGACAGGTGAGGTAGTGAACTGCAGGGCCAGGTCTCTCCTCCCGTCTGCTTTCCATCTGCAGGGAACCCAGGCAGGGTCGCCACCTCTGGGTCTGCTTGTGGACAAGTCACAGGCTGATGTCAGTAGGTTCTGACGAGTCCCACAGTGATGTGTACAGACACTAGATGAGCCAGGGCCCTGTGGGCCCAGTCACCATCCCCCACCAGGTGCCCTCTGAGGTCACCATGTGCTTTCTAGCCTATTCTTCAAGGTGGACTGTGGAGTCAGCCACACTCAGGCTGGCCACAAGGGCATGGCTGGTTCCTGGGCTCACGACCTTGGGCCACCCCCAAGCATTCCTCTTTGTTTCCAGCTCTACCAAAGCCTCCAATTGACCTTGTGGTGACAGAGACGACTGCCACCAGCGTCACCCTGACCTGGGACTCGGGGAACTCGGAACCTGTGTCCTACTACGGCATTCAATACCGTGCTGCGGGCACGGACGGTGCCTTCCAGGAGGTGGATGGTGTGGCCACCACCCGCTACAGCATTGGCGGCCTCAGCCCTTTTTCGGAGTATGCCTTCCGTGTGTTGGCGGTCAACAGCATTGGGCGAGGACCCCCCAGCGAGGCAGTGCGGGCACGCACAGGAGAACAGGCACCCTCCAGCCCACCCCGCCGTGTCCAGGCACGCATGCTGAGTGCCAGCACCATGCTGGTGCAGTGGGAGCCACCTGAGGAGCCCAATGGCCTGGTGCGGGGCTACCGCGTCTACTACACACCTGATGCCCGCCGCCCCCTGAGTGCCTGGCACAAGCACAACACGGACGCAGGGCTCCTCACCACCGTGGGTAGCCTGCTGCCCGGCATCACCTACAGCCTGCGCGTCTTGGCTTTCACCGCTGTGGGTGATGGTCCACCCAGCCCCACCATCCAGGTCAAGACACAACAGGGAGGTAGGTGCGGGCAGCATCCTTGCACCGCAGCTGAGCAGAGCCAGGGTGGGCAAGGCAGTGGGGACACCACCTCCCTGAGGCCATGGGGAGGAGGGGCTCTGGGAGCATGAGGGCCAATATTCCAGATTCAGGTCAGTTGGGATGCAGGATGGGTGTGGGGGTGAGTGTCTGCCTCCCCCGCCTCCTTTCCTGGATGCCTCTGCCCTCGGGATGCTGATGCAGCTGACAGTACCTGGCGGGGCTGTTGCAGTTCCCGCCCAGCCCGCGGACTTTCAGGCCGAGGCAGAGTCGGACACCAGAATCCAGCTCTCGTGGCTGCTACCCCCTCAGGAGCGGATCGTCAAGTATGAGCTGGTGTACTGGGCAGCAGAGGACGAAGACCAGCAGGTGGGTGCCTGGCAGGGGCAGGAAAAGGGAGGAGGCCCCCTCCTGGTCCCTAATGGTCTGTGACTGGCTTACTAGGCAGCCGTTCTGGATTCTCTGCGGGTACAGCTCCAGGGGTTCTCACTGGGGCTTTGGCGCTCTTGTGGCCAGTACGATCCTATAGTCTTGTCACCCTTGTGCCAGATACAGAGTCCCCAGGTCTGTTCTTGGTTCTCGTAGGCTCTGGTGCATGAGGCACCAGCAGAGCACCAATGATCCCCTTCAGGCCACAGGTCCCAGGTGTTCTGTGGCATGTGACCTATGGGGTGCCTCTGGCCATGAGTCCCTGTGTGGTCGAGATGGCCTGGCCATGTGGCATAGAGCCACCCTGGGCCTGGAGGGTCCGCCACAGCCCACGGTGGGGAACGACGTTGAGTGACCTTTGAGGTCAGCATAGTCAGTCAGTGCTCCCTGCTCTTCCAGCACAAGGTGACCTTCGACCCCACCTCCTCCTACACCCTAGAGGACCTGAAGCCTGATACGCTGTACCACTTCCAGCTGGCTGCCCGCTCCGACATGGGGGTGGGCGTCTTCACCCCCACCATTGAGGCCCGCACAGCACAGTCCAGTAAGTGTCTCCTGAGGCCACCTGCTACAGCTGGGCTGAGACAGACACACATGACCCCTTCCCAGAGCAGGTGGGAGGTCAGGTCTGCTGGGCACTCTGGTCTGGGCTCCAGGTCTGGACCCCAAGAGAGGGACAGGTAAGTGCCCTCTAAACTGTGTCCAGGTGGCTGCTGCCCTCGCTGCTTCCTGCCTGACTCCTGCCCCTCCCCCATGCCCCTCCCCTCTCCCCCAGGTAAGTTGTGTTGTGGCTCATCTCCTTCCTCCGCTCCCCCCTGCTCTGGTCGCACTAGCCGACTGGGCCATCCTCAGTGGTGGGACTGTCACGTCCCAGACCTGCTTTGGCAGCTGTCTTCCCTCCCCATACCTCCACATCTCATGTCACCTGTCACCCATGTCCCCTGCCTCATGCCCCCATCATGAGATGTATAAGTGGGCTGTGTAATCACCCTGAGCTGGCCATGCACAGGGACACATCCATGAAAATTCAAACTTGTGAGCAAACGTGGCCACATACCCATGTGGGACTACATGTCCATGCATGGAACCGTCTGTGAGGTCCTGCATATGACAGCCTAGTGGTGTATGTGTTACTGTGTGTGAGAGACTAATGCCATGAGCTTGTGTGTGACCACGTCTCACCCCCTGGCGTGTGGCACCTGTGTATGGCAGCGAGTCCCTGGTTGGATCTGTTAAGACTTCTCTTTTTTTTTTTTTTTTTTTAAGATTTATTTATCATACAAGAGCTGGGGTACATGTCAGAGGTGCCGGGGGTGAGAGGATTCACCAGAGACAGAGTGGGGAACAGAAAGGCAGACTGACTGAAATACACTGCTGAGGGGAGCAGTGGACGAGTAAGGAGAGGTCTGCTGCGCCATGTGGATTGCTCCCTGGGTGGCCAGGGATCGAACTTGTGCTACAGAGGCTGTGGACAGCTTCACAGGCTGCATCTTAACTCCTTGCTACCCCAGGGAGGCCCTGTAAGACTGTTCTTGGTATGGACACCAGCAAGTGTTTCTCACCTGTGACCCATTCTATAGCCTCTGCAGCTTGCCATAAGCCCACAGGCTGTGTCACAGCCACATCAGCCACTGTCTGTGTCTGTGGGATATCAGGGCCTTGGGTATGTGAGTACTGTGTCTTAGCTTCAAGGTAGTGACCACGTGTGGGTGACCTTAGACACCGTAGTAACTGAGGTTGTCCATGTGACATGGGAGTGTGTGCACATGTTCCAGTGACTTCAGGAGGCCATGTGTGATCTGACATTCATGGGTCCTTCCATCAGCACCTAGTATACTCCTGCCCAGTGCCAGGCCCATGCATAGGGCAACACGGGCAGCACAACCCTGACATGGGCATCCTACACAACCTCTGCCCTTGGGCATTCTATGCCCCAGGGGGCGCAAACACCATTAAACTTGCAATAATACAAATGACCTTTTTATTTACATTTGTGTAAAGTGCTGTGAGGATACACATTTTGTCAAGGTGATCGGGCAAGAGCCTCATCTAGTTTGAGAAGCCAGGGAGGATGGCACGGAGGCCTCAGGCAGAGGTGCAAAGACCCTGAAGTGGGAGATGCTCAGTCTGGGTAATAGTAGGCCAGTGTGGCTGGAGTAGCCACCAGAACACAGCAGTCAGGA
The DNA here is from genome assembly GCF_964194135.1 of Talpa europaea. Lineage (NCBI taxonomy): Eukaryota > Metazoa > Chordata > Mammalia > Eulipotyphla > Talpidae > Talpa > Talpa europaea. The sequence continues at coordinate 26,731,380 of NC_140076.1, forward strand.
CCTCAGGGACCGGGGACAGGGAGCTGCCATGTAAGACTGAATAGAGCAGCCCGAGAGGATGCTGGAAACCAGCAATCCTTTTGCAGCAATTTCAGCAAAAGGTGGCTCAGATGAGACGGAGCTAGTGGATTTGAGGGCTTCTGAGGTGCCGACTGGCAGGGACATGGTGAAGGTTGGGGGTGGGGGCGGTGGTGGTGGCGGTGGCGAGGAAGAAGGTGAACACTGTTTCTGGTGTGTAAACTCGGGAGAAGAGTGGTGGCTCCCATCCTTGGACAGGAAACCAGTATGAAGGACCTAGCAGGCACCCAGGTTCAAGACACCATGTGCTGTGATGATGCTTGGCACGCTGCCATACTGGAGGTGGAGGACTCTGAGATGAATGAGTGGGGTGGTAGAAAGTCCAGGAAAGGGGGTGTCTTGGCAGTGTCTAAAGAAGAGAGTTTCATAGGCCAGAGGCTGTTGCTGAGTGGCCGGGCAGAGAGCACAGAAGCGCACCCAGGTGGGAGTTCAGGCGCTGCAAGGGACTGAAGCCAAGTGGAGGCTTGTATGGAGGTGAGGAGGAGAGACAGAAATCCCTATGGTCAGAAGTTTAGCTGCGAGGGAAAGGGTACTGAGGACAAGATGTGTCTTTTGTCAAATTCCCATTTGCCAATGGGAAAATCTTGAGCATATTTAAATGCTACTGGGAATGAGTCAATAGGGAGAAGCAGAAAATACGGAAAAGAGAGGATAATTGGAGGCTCAGGTATTGGGGGACAGGGTGGAACACTAGCCATGGGGAGAGAGCCTTGGACAAGAGGACACACCTCTCCCTGCCCGCTGGAGGCAGAAAAGCATCGGTGCACATGCAGGTGGGTTGGTAGCAAGAAATGGAGGCATTTGCTACTGGGGACTTCGGTTGTCTCAGCAAAGTGGGAGGCAGGGGCATGTGCTACGGGGAGGGTCCTGGAGGGAAGCTGGAAGTCTGAGGAGCATGGAGGAGGAGGCTAGCATTGTGGCAAGTGGCCGATGAGCTGGGCAGGGCCCAGAGCCCAGCAGGCAGCACAAGGCCCAGGTGAGGCACGGGGCATGTGCTCACAGCCTGTCAGCCTGCCCTGGTGCCACCTTGTGAGGGTAGGGACTTGGATTGTTTGAGAGCTGATGGGGGCTGGCCAGAAGAATGGAACGAGGTGGTTGAGGGTGTTTGGGGTTTTGAGAAGAGTGCTGAGATATGACCCTCGGTATCTCAGTTGAATATGGAGGGTGGGAAGGATGGTAGGGCGACAGACAGACAGATGTCCAGGGAGGCAGGTGCAGTGCCAGGGGCTTGAGGCAGCTGAGCTGGGACTGGAGGGAAAGCTCTGTGAGGGGGTGTTGGGGGCCATGGTTTGGGAGGTAGGACCATTCCTGTAGTGGTGACATCCAGGCCATGGTCTCAGCATTGTGTCAGAGGAGAAAGACTTGGAGGTGAGGGGCTCTGAGTCCAGTGGGTTGAGCAGTGTCTGAAGTCACTCAAGCAAGGTTGGTGGCGGAACCAGAGACAGCAACACAGCCCTAAGTGGGAATGGGATCCAGAAATGTCACCTGGAAAAGGAGGGCGCAAGCCCTAAGCTAACCCCGAGGGGCCTGTTGAATGAGAACACCTCTGTTGGGCACCTTTAACTGCCCCGGGGGCCACCTGCCCTGTCCCGTCTGGCCTCCCACCTCCGTGGGTCCCTGTGGCTCAGGCACAGACGCCTTCGGTCAGGCACAGGTCGCAGCAGACTTGCCCTGGGAGTGCCACTGGGACCGTTTGTCCTGAGAAGAGAGGTCGGCAATGCCACCGGAGAGCTTGTGTGTGCTTGTGTGTGTGCGGCCGGGTGGAGGGCGGGAGTGGTGCAGCCCTTGGCCTATGTGATCTGATGGCACGTGTGTTTTGTGCGAGACAGCATGTGTGTGTGAAACGTTGTTGGAGTCCCCTAAGTGTGAGAGACACCATATGTGTGTGGGAGACTGTGTGTGTATGTGAGACGAGCCTGTAGTCCAGAGGAAGCCGGGCTGTCTGGCGCCAGTGGCAGCAGCCTGTCTTGGGGGGACCCTGGGGGAGCCCTTCACTCTCAGGGAGCAGCCTACCTGGGTGAGTGTCCATCCTCTGTGACTGTTCACCATACCTGTGGCCCCCACCCTCCATCTGCTTGCTTCCCCTCATTTGTCTTCCCCAGCCCCCTCCGCCCCTCCCCAGAAGGTGACCTGTGTGAGTGCGGGCTCCACCATCATCCGGGTAAGTTGGGTCCCGCCACCGGCCGACAGCCGCAACGGCATTATCACCCAGTACTCGGTGGCCTACGAGGCAGTGGACGGCGAGGACCGAGCACGTCATGTGGTGGACGGCATCAGTCGCGAGTACTCCAGCTGGGACCTGGTGGGCCTGGAGAAGTGGACGGAGTACCGGGTGTGGGTGCGGGCGCACACGGACGTTGGCCCCGGCCCAGAGAGCAGCCCGGTGCTGGTGCGCACAGATGAAGACGGTAGGCAGCTGGGAGGCCGGGGAGGGGAGGCGCCCTGCCGGACACCACCCACCTCCTGCCCCAGGGCTTTTGCCTCCCATAAGCCCAGAAGGACGCATCTTCCTACTGCAGGCTAATGACCCCAACTAGAGAGATGTAGTTTTGGGGACAGCCTAGGCCCACGTCCTAGCCTGGTGCAACAAGAAATTTAAAAACCCCAAGTGAAGCAAGTGACTCCAACTAGAATTAGAAAGGTCAAGACTGGAAGGTGCAAGAGATGCACAAAATAGATTCAAGAAGATCCCACCCTGGCTACACATTGGTGTGGCCTTGGGGCTCAGGAGGAGAGAGGCCTGGTCATGTTGACTGGGCTGGTTGGCCGCTTGTTCCCCCGCTGAGTGAGGTAGCCCTGGATCTGAGGGGTTGGTTGGCAGGCCAGTCCTGGGCTCTTCCCATGACAGACAGGGAGTCCGCCCAGCTCATCTTCAGGGACAGTCTTAAGAAACCATGTCAGGACCTTTCCCGGGAGAGTGGGCTAGAGAGGCAAGACCCTGGGGTGTGCTGTGTCCACCTGAGCCCCGACCCGTGCCCCAGGCCTGACTTCCTTCTCTACCTGGTCCCCAGTGCCCAGCGGGCCACCGCGGAAGGTGGAAGTGGAGCCGGTGAACTCCACTGCCGTGCGTGTTTCCTGGAAGCTGCCCGTTCCCAGCAAGCAGCATGGCCAGATCCGTGGCTACCAGGTCACCTATGTGCGGCTAGAGAATGGCGAGCCCCGTGGCCCACCCGTCATCCAGGACGTCATGCTGGCTGAGGCCCAGGTGTGCCACCTGGAGGGGGTGGGGTGGGAGGGGTGGGGGGCCCCAGCACATTCTGTTCTCTTTGGAGTCCTCTTCTGTCCTCAGAGGGGACACCGAGATAACCTGCTGCATTGTGGGGAGGCACAGAGACCAGGAGTTTGGGGTCAGGTGTTTCGGGAACCCTCCCTCTGTCTTGGGTCTGCGTGAGTGGTCCCCCAACCCTGCCAGCCTCATCTGCCCTGGTGGCAATCCCATCTGGCACTTACCTGTGTGCCTCAGCCACCAGCATTAGCAGTGAGTGCTGTCTAAATCAATCCGGCTTCCACTATCACCTCCTTCCCAGGTACCAGCCCTCCTGTGTCCTCCTGTAACTTCCTGGTACAGGAAGTGCATTCACCTTCACAGTTAGGCTGGGCCTGCGAGACGTGACTTCTTTGGGCTGGGTAGCCAGTTCTCCATGGCCAAAGACGGGACTCCTGGACTGTTATCTCTCCCTGCGTGGCCCTTGGCCATTGCACAGTTCTATAAATGACCGTGCTGGCGTGTTCCTCTGTGCCTGGTCCCCAGGAGATGGCCCATCCCCTAGTGTTTATTCTAGGGTAGACGTGCCTGCCAGCCTCATGTCTCCCTTTGTGCACTTCTGTCCTTGGGCTGAGGTCCCTGGGGGATTCTGAGCACTGGTTTGCTCTTCAGATGATGAACTTGGTGTACCAAGATGTTATATGAGTGGTCCACAATTTTCCAGGAAGTGGGGGACTGACCTAGGATAAGAAGCCAAGTCTCTGGGTGCCTGGGAAAGGCTGTAATTGTAAGTTCTCTCTCAAAATAGTCAGCTGAAGAGTCAGCTAGTATGTGGTCTGCTCTGAAGTTCTCCCCATCCAATCAGAGCCTTGGGGGGACCCACAGGGAACAGCTAAGCCAGCCCTGGGGGACAGAGCTCAGATCCCCTCCAGAACCCATCTACCTTCCAGCTTTTCACACCAGCCTGGACTGGGGTCAGAAGTACAAGCACATTCCCATGTTCTCTGTGCTGTTCAGTAGTGGACTCACCCACACAGACGGGGCCTTCCTGCCTCCAGCTGGGCTCGGCCCTCTGAAGCCAAATTCCTTTCTAGCCAGAGGGTGCTCTTCTCGTCCTCTCAGCCTACCCAGTGCTGAGAGATCAAGGGGTGGAGGAGGCCGACATGTCTACCCACTGCATTCCTCGGGCAGGTTGAGGGCTCCTCAGTAGACACACCCACCCAGAACATGCCCGGAATGGACTCCCTCTGGCCCCTCCCGTCCACGGGGGCCAGCAGCACAGCTGCAGCCAGTGGCATTACAAAGAAATCACTTTGGATGCCCCCTTCTGGTCCCAGGTGGTTTGAGGGGAGCTGGGCTGGGGTGACGGGCGTTGCCCTCTTAGCCCCAGACATCCCATGATGCTGGGGTAAGCATGAGCCTGGGCTCTAGGAAAGTCAGTTGAAGTGGGAGGGCCTGCCCTTGTGGCCCCTTGGGACTGAGTCATTCTGCTCTAAGCCATAGGGGAGCAGATGGGGCCTGATCCTCAACCTGGCGGTGGCGCTCAGCTGTCCACTGAGCCCCATGTCAAGGACACCACAGCCTGTTCTTTACCCAGCAGTACCATCTGCTTAGCTCAGGGCTCCCTCAGTTCGGAGAACCATGGGGTGCGTGCCCCTTGCAAGTGTACAGCCAGACCTGGCCCGTTCAGCATATGCCTCCATCTCCCTGCCCTCCATCTCTTTTCACATCCTTCTGTCTTTTCCTCTCACTGGCTCCCTCCCTCTTTTGTCTCATTCTCCTCTCTCCTGTCCTCTGATCCCTTCAGTCCTCTTTCCCTCCATGCTGCTTCACCCTCTTTGTCTTTCTCTTCTTCCTCACTCTGCCTGACAAAGGAGAGGTGCCCACAAGGGCCTCCATACTCAGGCCTGGCTTGGACAGTGCCAGTCTTCTGACAGTCAAGATACTCAGGGCAGAGGTGGGCCAGGCCACACCCTAGAAAGTGGCGGTGGTTGCTCGGCATCGCCGATGGCCTCCCGCATCTTGTTTCACACTCCTTGCAAGGACTTTCCCACAGAGCTTACTAGAACAGGAACAGGGGCCGATGGAGCAGACCAGCTCTGAGAGGGTGGTTAGACTGGAGGACTCTGTGGTAGAGCTAGCCTGGGGACGTCAAAACCGTCTCCCAGTGCTATACTGGACATTGGCCAACACCCCTCCAGTGCCCAGGACCGTGGGAGACCTCGCTCTCCTCACCTTCCAGCTGGTGCACCTCCGTGCACCAGGGTCTAAGGAAATAACATTGTCAGCCCTGAAACATGCCTTCCTGCCTTAATTCTCAGCAACTCCAAGAAGACACAGGTATCTGAGTGATTCCTTGTGCCTGTGGGGCAGGGCCCAGGCTCAGCTGGGCATTCCCAGCCTTCATCATCTTACTGACCAGCCTGTCCTGCCTCCCACCCCTGCCCCATCCGCCATCCGGCTGTATAATCTTTAGTTCCAACCAGAGCAGAGACGCTGAGCGAATACACCATGATAAGCTTAGGCCAGGACAGCCCCAGCAAACCGGGGTGTACAATCACCTCATGTCACCACCTCTGCCAGAGCTGCAGCCCCCCTCCCATGTCTGGTTGTCTCTCCCTTAAAGCCTCTCTAGGCGGTGCTGTCTGCTCCCTCAGTGTCAGGGCGCACCCCCCTCCCCCCCACCAGCTGTCTGCCCTCCAGGTCTCCCCTGCTCGGCAGGGCGCACACACTTCAGACAGTGAGTGGTTCAGGGGTGCTACCCCTGGCATCTCTGGAGGCCCATGCCCTCCATCTGCCCTTCCCAGGCCAGGCCCCCGCCAGACCAGAGTTCTTCACCTCCTGTCTCCCTTTCTCTCCCTCCCCCGCGCTCAGTGGCGGCCAGAGGAGTCCGAGGACTATGTAAGTAACAGGTGTGCGAACGCGGACAGGTGTGCGAATGCGGACAGGGCCTGGGTCAGGCTGGGCTCCTGGGACACTCCCCCTTCCCGCCTTTCCTCCCAGCCTGAGCCACCAAGATCCACGGGGCACCAGCCACATCCCGAGAAAATTGGCGTTCAGACTCGAGCACTGAGCTGAGCAGCGATTGGCATTTCCTTTAATCCTTACTTCTCGCCTGTCGAGCAGCAATTTGAGTCCAATGTTCATGATCGACCAGGGCCTGGCCCCTGCTCTGGCCAGACGGGCTTGGAGTTAAATCCAATCCTGATCGTTAGGCCTTATTGATCCCTGGAGTGAAAAATCATCTACTTCTGGGCCCAGGCTGAGAGGGGCGTCTGGGGAGACGGGTTCCGGCATTGGTGATTCTGGAGCCCTGGCCCTGGGAGACCCTCCAGCTAGAAGAGGAGGGGGCCTGCAAGGGGCTGGTGATGGCAGCGGCCCCTACCCAAGACTCAGAGCTGGAGGGACTCCAGGGTTGGTGGTGACAGTTCTGTTCCCACTGCACGGTGGTCCCCTTTCTCCTTCCCACTCTCCCTCTGTGTGGTGTGGCTTGGCCTCCATGGTGTTTCTCCGCATGTCCAGAAATGATACTTTGGCTACAGATGGGCATATGGGCGCAGTCTGCCAAGGCAGGGGGGATTGCTGCCCTGGCTGACTTCTTAGCCATTGCCGCGGACATTGCAAAGATGCATTCCTGGGGTTGGGGTTCCCTGTGCTCCTTGCTTCTCTTCCCCGTGTCAGGAGGTATCACAGGGCAGAAAGCATTTATGGAGCCAGTGCCTAGGTGGGAGTCAGATGGGATCTTGACTTGCTCCTGTGGTGGTACCTTGGTCTCCCTCCACCTTTATGTGTGTGTGACTCGTGTCTACAGGTGGCCTTCCACCTGTATGGAGACGGATCTGCAGGCTGTGTGCATGTGCGTGCTGAGAGCCATGCAAGGCGCTGTGTGCGTGCGAGGCTCTGCGCCGTGTGTGTGCCTCCGAGGTGTCACTCACAGTACGCTGGAGCAGGGAACAGTGTGCCCTTTGTTCTTGTCTGAAAGGAAGCTGTCTGCCCCAGGCAGGCAGCTCCTGGGACAGGCTTGGTCCTCCTGGGCTCACACCCCACCTGCCAGCCCTGCCTCCAGCAGAGTCCAGATTGCCCAGCCCCCCCTTATAGAAACTCAGGCCCTGAGATGGCTGCCACATCGCCCTGTCCCTTGCCCTCCTGTGATGGGAATGGACCTCCTGCTTCTCCCTTAGGAAACCACCATCAGTGGCCTGACACCAGAGACCACCTACTCCATTACCGTCGCCGCCTACACCACCAAAGGGGATGGTGCACGAAGCAAGCCCAAAATTGTCACGACAACCGGGGCAGGTGAGTGAAGGGTCAGGGCAGAGCCGAGGGCGGGCAGCAAGGAGGGCAGCGCCAGAGCCCCGTGCGTGGTTGTTCAGTCCCAGGCCGGCCTACCATGATGGTCAGCACCACAGCCATGAACACCGCGCTGCTCCAGTGGCACCCACCCAAGGAGCTGCCCGGCGAGCTGGTGGGCTACCGGCTGCAGTACCGCCGGGCGGATGAGGCGCGGCCCAACACCATAGATTTTGGCAAGGACGACCAGCACTTCACAGTCACCGGCCTGCACAAGGGGGCCACCTACATCTTCCGGCTTGCTGCCAAGAACCGGGCTGGCCCAGGGGAAGAGTTTGAGAAAGAGATCACAACTCCTGAGGATGCACCCAGCGGCTTCCCCCAAAACCTGCAAGTGGTAGGGCTGACCACGTCCACCACAGAACTGACCTGGGACCCCCCGGTGCTGGCGGAGAGGAACGGACGCATCACCACCTACACCGTGGTGTACCGTGACATCAATAGCCAGCAGGAGCTGCAGAATGTCACTGCCGACACCCACTTTACACTCTCCGGCCTCAAGCCGGATACCACTTATGATGTCAAGGTCCGTGCACACACCAGCAAAGGCGCTGGCCCGCTCAGCCCCAGCATCCAGTCCCGGACCGTGCCCGTGGAGCAAGGTGTGTGCTGTGGGCACGTGGCGGCGCCTGGGGATCTCTGCTCTCCTTGACCCACTCACCTCTGGCGACTGCTCTGCCAGCCTCTGGTGTGTGACCCTCCAATCTCTCATGACTGTGACCTCTAACCTCTAGTGAATGGGTGCCATGTTCTTGGTGTGTGACCCCTGACCTCTGCTGTCCTTGACCTACTGACCTCTGCTGTGCGAGTTTCCACTCTCTCGTGACCTTAACCCACTGATCTCTCTTGACTACTCCGTTCTGGGTGTGCGACACTAATTTCTTGGGACCGCGACCCACTGACCTCAGCTCCACTGTGCCCTGGTGTGCAGCCATATGCTTCCCATAGCCAAATCCCACTGCCTTCCTGGTCGTTCTGACCTGGTGTCAAGAACTCCAGCCTTTACCCAAGCCCTGCAGGGGACTTTGAACGTGGGTCCTGTGGCATCTGCCCCTGCCTGGTGTCATGGTTGAACAGGGCTGAGAACTGAAGCGTGTGAGCTGAAGCTGGCTGGGAGAGGGGTACAGATCCTCTGTAGCCATCCCCAACCCCCGAGCCCTGACCCGCGTCTCTGAAGGGCAAAGAACCCTTTAGGCCCATTCACCCCAGTTACATGGCCAGAGCTGACCGACCCTTCCTGTGTTCCATAGTGTTTGCCAAGAACTTCCGTGTGGCTGCCGCAATGAAAACATCTGTGCTGCTCAGCTGGGAGGTCCCTGACTCCTACAAGTCGGCTGTACCATTCAAGGTGGGTGAGGGTCGTGGCCAGCGGAGCCCAGCACATGTCGGGAGGCCACATGCCCTCAGTCCAGTGCACGTGTTTGTGCAGTGGGGTCCTGGCTGGGTGTGCATGAACACCTGCCCTTGAAGGCGAACCTCACCCAGCTGCACTGCTGTGCCCCCTCCCCCACAGATCCTGTACAACGGGCAGAGCGTGGAGGTAGATGGGCACTCGATGCGGAAGCTGATCGCAGACCTGCAGCCAAACACAGAGTACTCGTTCGTGCTCATGAACCGTGGCAACAGCGCAGGGGGCCTGCAGCACCTGGTGTCCATCCGCACAGCCCCCGATCTCCTGCCAAACAAGCCATTGCCAGCCTCTGCCTACATAGAGGATGGCCGCTTCACACTCTCCATGCCCCACGTGCAAGATCTCTCACTCATCCGGTGTGCAGATGAGGCCCCAGGGAGGTGGGCAGGGGTGCTGAGTGGGCACAAGCAGTGACATCTTGGTTCTTGCCCTGCCCATCCAGGTGGTTCTACATCGTGGTGGTACCCATTGACCGTGTGGCTGGGAGCATGCTGGCACCCCGATGGAGCACACCCGAGGAGCTGGAGCTGGACGAGGTGACCGTGATGGGACAGCTCTCCCCAAGCTGGAATCACCCTGGCTGGCAGCCTGCCACTTCTCTAGAGACAAACTCTGACTGGCCTCTGGAGAGTTTTTAGAAAACTCCTGCAGGGCTTACAGGGAATCCCCTGGAGACGGTGTGCTGAGGGTTCCCTGGGGTGTGAAGAAGCAGAGACAGCTCTGGGCATCTAGAGAATTAAGAATCCATAAATTTAGAGTCATAAGGGGCTAGCGTGGAGCCCCTAGGATATTGACCCCATTCCCTTCTCACAGAGGTGTAGGACTAGCCCTCTCTGGTTCAAGTGAGGGGCAGGTTGCCCAGAGGGCCTTGACTGAACAGGTTGGTAGAGAAGAGTGGGGTGTCACGTCTTGGGTCACTTGACAGAATAATGTCAAGTCCAGCATTATTCTGAGACTTGGGCCTCTTACTGGACTTGAGTCGGCCTCAGCCCAGCTAGCCAGTGTTCTAGGCTATGGGCCTGGAGACCTCTGTGCCAGGGCTCCATGTGACTCCCTTGTCTGCCCCATCAGCTTTTGGAGGCCATCGAGCAGGGTGGCGGGGAGCATCAGCGGCAGCGGCGACAGACAGAGCAGCTGAAGCCATACGTGGCTGCTCAGGTGGACGTGCTCCCCGAGACCTTCACCCTTGGGGACAAGAAGAATTACCAGGGTTTCTACAACCGGCCCCTCTCTCCGGACCTGAGCTATCAGTGCTTCGTGCTCGCCTCCCTCAAGGAACCTGTGGATCAGGTCTGCCTGAGCTGCCTGGGCTCTTAGCACCCTGAGACCCTAGGCCTGGCCTGAGACTAGCCAGTCTCAAACGCTGTGCTATCCTAGTCCTGGAGCAGGCCTCAGAACCACCCTAGGGATCTCTAGACTCCATTCACCAGTCCCCACAGGACCAGGCCTAATCCAGCCCTAGTGACCCAGTAAGCTAACTTGGCTCAGGTCAGCCTCTTGGAGTCTGGAGACCAGGCCTGGCCACCCCTGTATAACCCAGCCCCAGAGCCCTTTCTGCAAGTGTGGTGGGCAGTAGGTGGGGGAATCTCAACTGAGCTCACTGCCCATGCTGTGTTCCTCCACCGGGCCGCAGAAGCGCTATGCCTCAAGCCCCTACTCTGATGAGATCGTGGTCCAGGTGACAACAGCCCAGCAGCAGGAAGAGCCCGAGATGCTGTGGGTGACCGGCCCCGTCCTGGCGGTCATCCTCATCATCCTCATCGTAATCGCCATCCTCCTGTTCAAGAGGTGAGCACTGCCCGCAGGCCTCCAGGGATGGCCAGCTACCCCTTGCCTTAGGCCCACAGTGCATGAGGCATGGACAGCCATGTAGGGCTGAGTGTGGTCTCAGTGGGAAGCCAGGAAGGGCAGCAGCATTGTATGTGCATATGCGTATTGAGCCTGGGTGTGATAAGGAGCCACAGCGTCACTGAGGGCTGCTTCATGCATCCTGGGGCGCCTCTGTCTGTCCGTCTCTATTTCAATGAGTGTGTCTGTCTCTCAGCTTTAACACATCGCCCTCTCCTGGTTTCCCGTCAACACTTTCTCTCCCAGTTCTAGATCCCAGCGTGGCTCTCCTGCTTAGGCCTAGAGAGTCCAGACCCAGCTGCAGGTCCACGTGCCCATGGACACACCTGGCAGATGCTTACTGAGTGCTGCTAGGACCACAGCATCCATAGCTATTCCAGACTCAGTGTGTCTGGAACCTTCCTGCACCCCTCTGCCCCAAAGTCCTTATCACAGCGGCCCATCTACCCAGTTATCAACCAGAAACCCACGTGTCCCCTCACCCTCTGCCTCCCTCTTGCTCCACCCAGTCTCCTGCAAGTCCTGTCCTACCTATTGCCAGACCTGCTCCCCCTCCCTGTCCCAAGCGGGCTCCCCACAAGATAACACATGTAGGTGTAGCTGGGAACCTGGCACACAGCAGACCTTAGTCCCCTCCCTCAGGCGGTTTAGCCACCTGCTCTTGGAGTCTCTCTTCTTCTTTGTTCACCTCTCTGCCTAAAAAGTGTTTCCAAAAATTTAACTTTGTCGTCTTCCATTTGAAATTCTTCATGGCTCTCAAGATCAAGCCCCAACTCCTTAGCCTGATAATCAGAAGCCCAGGTAGTTGGCCCCTTCCACCACCCTGGTGTTGTCATGCTGAACTAATGCAGTTCCTCAGCTGGCTTGGGCTGTGCCCCCCTCTGCCCTGTAGCTCTCCCTCTTCCTGCCCACCTGGCAATTGACATCTCATCCCGTAAGACTCTTCCAGGCTCACCCATGAAGCTCTCCCTGCTCCCACACTTCCTCACACTGTCCTCCATCTTCCCCAGAGACATAGGAAAACAGCTGGGCCTGCGTTCCCAGCACCCAGCTCCAGGCTGAAGCCACCGACTTGTCAGTGAACACGTGCGGGTCCGTGTGCTTGAACACATCTCCTCATAATGGGTTCCTGTGCCCCTTCCCTGCCCCTGCCCCAGACCCAGAGCCTCCTGCCTGCAGGTAGCTCCTTCCCTCCAGGTACAGGAGCATCTTCCTCCTAGAGTGGGGGCCCGCTCACCTGGCCCAGAGTATGGAGACCTGAGGGTGGGGAGACTGAGGGTGCCCCACACAACCGCTCTCCTCCTTCCACTCCCACCTGGGTCCGGGTGTCTGTCAGGAGAGGCATATCCTCTCTGAATCGTTGGTGGGTCCCACAGTATCCACCGTGCCCAAGAGGGCCTGAGTGCTCGGCGGAAACAGTGACCGATCCTTTCTTCTGTCCTTGCCTATCTTTCGGGACCTAGTAAACAAGAAAGGTAGGAGTCCTTCTTCTCTCTTCACACGCCTCCCCCTTCACTTATTCCTGCGTGCATTTTGGGCCAGCAGGGAGGGGCGGTGCTTTGACCCAGAGGCTCTTGGCCTGTGGTGTCCAGTCAGCTCAGCTGGCTCCAGGGCAGGCTCTGACACTCGACCTCAGCCACAGTGCAGACTTGCACTGCCTCCCTGCGTGCACAGATCGAGCTCACCGGAGCCTTCCACCAGGCTCCCAGTCCGCTGAGATTACTGAGGGCTGCAAGAGACGGAATCTTGCTTATGTGCAAAAAACATTGACTCTAGAGCAGTGAAGTGTGTGCTGCTACACACATGCACACTCACACAGCTTCCTCCCCAAACACACATGTTCTCCAAGCTGATGCAGCCCCCAGACACTTGCCAGCAGCTGGACCCCATACAGCTGACCCTGTCCTTACAGACAGGGGGACTGAGCCAGTAAGGGAGGAGGACTATCCAGCTAGGGTGATGCCTTCCCTGTCCCTTCCCTGCTGTCTGGACATTTGCCCTGATACCCCGAGAGCCAGACAGCTGGGGCTCAGCTCCCTGTAATGTTTGCATATCTTTGTGTCATTTGCATGTTTATTCTTGGTGGCTCCTGCTGCCCCTGGGAACAGCAGCCATTGCCCAGCAGTGACTTGCCCTCTATCCAAAGGAGCCATCAGCCTCTGCCACTCCTGCCCTTGCTGTCCCTGCCCTCTGTCCACTCCCCACTCCTGCTGCCTCCCCACTCCCCGTCCTGTGTTACCTCATGATGAAGCTGCTCTGCTTCTAGCTCCCTCATGTGCAAAGACCCGTAGGTGGGTTGGGGGGACAGGGCTCTGTGGCAATTCTCCATACCAGGCTTCTCTGTCTGCTGCTCCAACCTCTCAAGTCCTCACTAACCTCCCTTGTGCCTCTTTAGGAAAAGGACCCACTCCCCATCATCCAAGGATGAGCAGTCAATCGGACTGAAGGACTCTCTACTGGCCCACTCCTCCGACCCTGTAGAGATGCGGAGGCTCAACTACCAGACGCCAGGTAGGGCGGCTTGCACTACCTGCTTGCCCCCATCCAAGGCCAAGAGGGTCCCTAGGGTCTCCACCAAGGGGCCCTAGCCCCATGCCCCCATTTCCTGTTCTGCCTATTTGCCCTTCTTCGTGTCTCTATTCACTCTGTTGATGTAAGGAACATCTACCTGGACAGCTGGATGGTCTCCCCTGGGCCTCTTGGGGAAGGCCCGGCTGCTTAGTTCTTTCCACATCTGGGGCAGGGCCTCTGAATATGGGCTAAGGACCCTCACGGAGCCTACATCCCAGCCACAGGGTGGCCAGCATCTGTGCTCACACTCTGGCCCCTCCTCACAAAAGAGGGGCATGTTTCTGGGAATGCCTCAGCAGGCGTTGGTGGGGGCTGGGATCCCCACATCTCACCCTTCCTCAGGGATGCCCCCATGTGAGCACAGGCAGCAGCATAGGACTTGATGCCTCTCCTGCCTTCCCAGCCCCTCTCGTGGCTCTCTGTTCCTTCTACTTGAAGTGTCACTCACCTACCATGCTCGAAACAGATGCAACACAGACCTCTCCCCTGGGTGAAGCGCCCAGGCCCTCTAGACACCCCACTGGCCTGGGCGTCTCCCCTCATCTCCCAGGATCTCTGTTTCTTCCATCATGATGCCTCTTGCCCTGGGCTGGAGTTGCCTCCATGACAGATTGCACTCTGAAGCTCCAGGAGCTGCATCTTGTTCCCCTCACCCCCGAGTTGTGCACGGGGCAGGTTCATGCTGAATACCCATGGAACATCACAGACTGCTGAATGAATGAGTGATATCACAGACACACAGAGTTGTGAGCTAGTTATTACTGCATATTAAATTACCCCAAAACTTAATGACTTAAAGCAACAATAATTATGTATTATCTCTCACGGTTTTTGTGAGTTAGAAATTCAGACAGGAGCACAGCAGGAACAGCTTGTCTCTATTTCTGAATGTCTGAGCCCTCAGCCAGAAGATTTGAAGCAGGCTGTGAATTAAAATCATTTAAATTAGGGGTGAACAAACTATGGCCCATGGCCAAATACGGCCCACCACTTGATTTTGCAAATAAAGTTTTATTGGAACACAGCCATGCCCCCTCATTTATGTATAATGTATGGCTACTTGCATGCTACAGAGTTGATGTGACAGATACTGTATGTCCATGTAGCCTAAAAAATTTGCTATCTGACCTTTTATAAAAACAGTGTGCTGACCCCTGAATTCTGAACACTCATTCATTCACATATCTGATGGCCAATGCTGCAGTCAGCTAGGGCTGTCAGCTGTGACAACTACATGAGGCTATGCTTCCTCATACATGGTGACTGAGTTCAGGGGCACATATCTTAGGGGAGACAGTGAGCCAGGCAAATCTGACAGGCTGGTACAACCTGGCATTTTCAGATCTGTGAGGAATCAGCTCCAGGATGCGGGGGGTCTGAGGGCATTGCAGCCTCCTCCAAGAAGGAATGCCAAGCCATGCGGGCATTAGTCAGATGAATCGGGGTGGGAGGATGCTTCCGTGCTTGGAAATGGCGTTCCAGAAGTGGCTGTGTTCTGCAGCACTGGAGTTGGGGTACTGGCATGCTGAGAGGACACTGGAGAGTTAGGCAGAGGTCCAGTCAGAGGACCCCGAATACCAGGCTCAGGGGCTTGGACTCACCATGAAAGGGCCAGGGAATCATTAAAGGTTTTCAGCAGCGTGACTGTTTGGTCAGAATTGGACCTAAGAAATAGCTCTGACCACCTTGTGGAGATGGAGAAATGGGGGTGGGGGGGGCTATTCAGAAGGCCCTGGGGTAAGTGAGCTGTGCTGAGGACCTGGGCTGGGGGGACCAGTGTGGGACATGTGAAGCACGGCTTGGTCTTCATTGGCCTGGAAGCCCTGGGGTTAGGGTGTGGGGCTCCTCACTGTGAGTTCCAGGTCACCGAGAGGTTGGGAGACAGTCAAGGCAGTGGGAAGGGAACAGTTGCTGGAGCTCTCGCCTGATGGCCTGTTATCTCTGGAAGAACAGGAGCAGGTTTGTAGAGCAAGGTCCTGAGAGCCTGGCTGGTGGTGTGCACTGAGCAGGTGTGCTTGGGGGGCTACTGAACAAGGTGAGGGCCCAGTGGCATCTGAACCCCTGTGGCTGCTAGGACTTACTGCAAATAGTAAGCATCTGAGGGGAAAGGCAGGATGAAGAATAGGCAGTCTTCAGTGGTGTCAAGGCCATAACTGGGGTCAGGCTGGTGTGCACGCGGGCCCAGGTGACAGCAGTGCTGTGAGAGTTGAGTGAAGCCTGAGAAGGACACAGGAGCAGCCTTGGAGCTGGTGGCTCTCTCCACAGCTGAGGGTTTCTTCGGGGTTCTTTTTTTCATTTTTCAGTTCAGTAAACATTTTTCCTCTTATAATTTAATTTTTATTCTGAAAATTTTTCAAACCCACGGAAAAGCTGAAAGAACAGTCATCATCTGCACAGCCTCGTGCATGCTGGGCCCTTCGTTTCTTGCCATACATGCATCATGTCTCTATAAAAGCATTCTTGTCTTTAGCCAAGTGCTCTGAAAATATCCAAGGTCAAATTTTGACACCAGAGGGAATGAAGGTTGGTTTGGACCTAGAACTTAGTCATAAAAAAAGATTCCTCCAAGGCTGCCCAGGCCCAAAGGTTGGGAACACTCGACTCTGGGGTGCAAGTTCCGTCTATTTCTGGGAGGCAGGGGCAGCTGTGCGGGACCTCCCCACAGCCCAGGGCCCCCGCCGCCCCCTGGCTCCTGCCAGCCCCTTTGCCACCCTCCACTGTGTCTGATAGCAACATAAGCAAAAAAAAGCTAACAGGCTTCTTCTCTTGCCCCACTTCTGTTTTCTTTTCTCTGCAGGTTCCAGTGTCCCCAGTTGCCCGAATATCTCAAGTTAGTTTTCCAAGTTCCCATTTTTGGGGGCTCCTTTGGCTTCTGTGTCTGTTCCTTCTACTTTTTCTCACTTCATCCATCACCTCCCTCCTTCCCTGAATTCTTGTGCCCCATTTACTTTCTCTTTTCTCCCTTCTTGCTCTCTCCTTGTCGTCTTCCTTTTCCACCCTCCACTCTCCCCAACTTGCTTCTCCAGTCCTTTCCCTCCTGCTGGTCTGTCTGTCTCGCTGTCCTCCACCTCCAGTCTTTGGCTGACACCTGTCTGGGTGCCTTTCCTCTCTCATCTCTGTCTCCGCTTCTCCTTCTTCATCTCTGCTTCTCTCTGAGTTCTTCCATGTCACTGCACATCCTTGTACGTTGTGACCACTCCATCCACGCACTCGGTGCTGGGACGATGCTGTCACTGAGTCTCCCCTGGTGACTGGCGCCAGTGAGGGGAATAGGGCTGCGTACAGGGGTAGCCCGTGCCCACTCTGCCAGCTAAAGAAGCTCTGAGCCCCGTCCTTATCACCCTGCCCTGGCCTGGGTAAAGGAAACCACTCCTTCTTTTAAGGACCCACTCCCAGCTCAGCACTGTGTCCCAGATATGCTTATTCGGGCTCACGGCACACACTCCCGCCCTGTCCCGTCCCGCCTCCAGCCACCGTGTGCTCCGCCATCTCTGTCGCCGCATGTGCTGCCTTCTCCATGCCACTGGTGCCAAGTGCTCCATGGTCACACATGTCCACATGTGCATATACATGCGCTGGGGCTGTCTCCACCTCCCTGGCCAGGCCTCACCTGACTCTGTGTCTCCCGCCTCCCCCAGGTATGCGAGACCACCCACCCATCCCCATCACTGACCTGGCAGACAACATCGAGCGCCTCAAAGCCAATGATGGCCTCAAGTTCTCCCAGGAATATGAGGTAAGCTCCCTCCACTCCCTGCCTGGTCTGACAGAGCCCCTGCCAGCCTTGCCCTACCTCAGGATGGGGAGTGCTCCAGTCTGCCCCAGAACACGAATGGAGGAGTCAGTGCCGGCTAAAGAAGGGAGAACTTGACTTCTCAGGTACTGAGCCCCTTCCACACACCCCAGGTCTAGACATTCAGACTCAGGCCCAGATGTGAACTGAAGTAGACAGAAGGTCACATGTACACACAGATCTATAATCCTGGCATTTATGGAGCATTTATTGCTGACCAGTACCAGGCGAGGGGCTATATATATGTGTTATCTTTTTCCGGTCTCCCCACAGCTGTATAAAATGGGTACTATCATTATCCCATCTTACAGATGAAGATGCTAAGGCTCAAGGGTAGGAAGTGACTTGCCCAAGGTCAAACAGCTGAAAAGTTGTATTGCCAAGACTCAAACCCAGGCCTGCTTGACAGCCTGTGCCTTGCACATGCACACATGTCTTCTCAGAGCAACACACATCACAGAGACTAGGCGTCAGGACACCAGCTTGCTGCTGGGCTACACAAAGTTTCTTGCTCGGTGTCCTCCACATGCTCACTTCACTCTGGCCTTGACTCCTACCTGTTTTCTGGGGGCTCTGACTTCAGAGGGCTATTCTCCTGGCCTGGGGTCTGAGGGCTTCCAAGCCACCCAGCTCCAGAGGGATTTTATTCAAGAGGGTGATAAAGAAGATCCTGCCTCCTCTAAGGATCACATACAGAGATGTTGCTATGTCTTGACCCCTGTTGTTTCCCCAGGGTGCAGGCCTGGCCTCAGGATTCACCCCTTAATCAATGACAGATGGATAGGTGACTGATGGGCTGGCTTATCATAACCTATGAGTTTGCCCCCCTTCTAGTCTGATGCCCAGTATCCTGGGGTACCAAAATCTCCCAAAGGCTGTGGACCAGGTTTCTGCAGAGGAAATTGAGCTTGGCAGGCAAATTGATGAGCTTGTCCATTGTGGAGAAAGCGTGCTGCCTCGACCTATGGAGTACCCACAGGGCTCTGCTTTGCATATGGCTGTGCAGAGAGTTGGGCTCTCAGCCTTCAGCTATTTGGCCAGGAAGAAGGCCTCCATGCCCTTCTGCCCATACCCATCCAGACCCAGGTCCCATACCTACTTTCCCTCTAGCGAGGCTCCATGCCTCCTGTGTAGCTCAGAGAGCTTCCCCTTACGTTTCACCTACTTCTATCCTTCAGTCTGAGTTCTCCTTGGGAGCCCCAAACCTGGGTGCTCTGGTCACCCAGGACTGACATGGCTTTCTCTCAGCCAGGAGCCCACAACTCTGCCCACTTTATGGTCAGTCAGTCATCACATGTTTGTTGAGCACTTACTAGGTGCCGGTCCCTTGCTGGGTGTTGGGGGTATAGAGAGAAATGCCCTCAGGGAGCTCAGTCAGTGGGGAGACAAGTGAATGTGACAGTATGCCCTAGTATTAAAGATGACAGACATAGGGAGAAGGAGAGCAGACTGATAGCACTGAAGCAGGCTGGGGAGTGGGTGAGCTTGGGTCTCCCGGAAGCTGTGTGTGGTCTTCCTGACCTGCAGAGTGGCGAGCTGGCCCCAAAACCTGGAGGGTGCTGTGTGCTGTGCTGAGAACTCTGGATTGTATCCATCTGTACAAGGAGGATAATAATAGAACCTGTTTCATGGGAGGATTAGATGAGGGAATACACATAGTGCTTAGAAGAGTGCCAGGCACACAGTAAGTAAGTTCTCACAAAGAATCAGTTATTAGCATTATCAGCTGAGGTGGTGAGGAACCATGGGAGGCATTTAGGCAGGAAATTTATCATCGGATCTGTGTTTTGTAAGGATTGTTCTGGCTGCAGGATAGAATAGGGCAGAAACGGAGAAGCAGGGAGATGCCAAGTCTGCATTGGGGTGGCCTGGACGAGGCCCCTGAAGGCAGGTTGGAGAGAACCTCGGGGGGGGGGGGGCAGCCCCAAGACATTGTGACTGACAGGATTGGGGCACAGAAGGGTTTCATGGGTCTGTAGGTCCTGACCAGGGCTTTTGGGTAAACAGGTGGTGATACCTTTCAGAGATGGCATCATGGCAGCAGAGCCTGGTTTGGAGGGGAAGCTGAGGAACTCAGCTTGACAAGAGTTGAGATGGAGGGACATGAGGGGCCTCCAGGTGGGCATGTCCAGGAGGTGGCTGTTCCCATCAGGAGCTCCGGGAAACTCGGAGGTGTAGTTATAAAGAAGGCCCTGGAATGACCCCTGGAGGGCTCTGCATCCTGCCTGCAGGAAGGACAAGTGGAAGAGGAGGAAACAAGGAACAGCCAGAGAGGTGGGAGGAGAATTGGACAAAGAGATTTCCCAGAGTGGGTGCTGCAGAGCTGACTACAATAGTTTCCAGCTTGCTCTGCACTAGCTCATTTCTTCAGTTGGGTGCCCCCCCTATCCTGAGCCACTCTATCTACCAGGCAAGGGGGGTTGGTACCATGGTCAGGAGTCTGGTCCATGGCCTTCCTGACAAGTGATAAGGGAGCTTCTGAGCTCCATGGCTGGGCAAGCTGGTGCCCCCTTTCACCGGTACCAGCCAGTAATAGCAATGGTATGGAAGGCCTGGCTGCGGCTCCGTGCAGAGGCAGAATGTGGCACCATCCAGAAGGCGGGGCCCCCCTTGGATGCAACAGACCTTACCCCTCTTCATCTGCCACCTCCTTTCCCTGCAGTCCATTGACCCTGGACAACAGTTCACATGGGAGAATTCCAACCTGGAGGTGAACAAGCCCAAGAACCGATACGCCAATGTCATCGCCTACGACCACTCTCGAGTCATCCTCACTTCCATTGATGGTGAGTCAGGGTGGGCCCCTCCCGCTCCTGCTCTCTTCCCTCTCGCTGGTTCGGACTCGGGTAACATTTCTTCCAGCAGGGAAGCCCATGAGTCCCAGGGATGCAGAAGAGTACAGTTTGCTGTTATGCTCCCCCATGTCCCCTCCTTCCACAGGTGTCCCGGGGAGTGATTACATCAATGCCAACTACATCGATGGCTACCGCAAGCAGAATGCCTACATTGCCACGCAGGGCCCACTGCCTGAGACCATGGGCGATTTCTGGCGGATGGTGTGGGAGCAGCGCACGGCCACTGTGGTCATGATGACGCGGCTGGAGGAAAAGTCCCGGGTAGGACTGTGGGGGACCCTGCGGAGGTGGGTGGGGGAATGCTCGACCACCAGGTGACTTAGGGCACCTATTCTATCCCTGTGAGAGAAGTTCCTTGGGGGATTTCCCAAATGCTATTTTCCTGGGGTGTGGCGGGATCCCCAGATACTAGTGGGTTTATTAATGTATTGTACCAGGTGCTGTCATTTTCCAGGAATGTTAATATGTTCCCCGGTTGCTGGCATGTTCCCGGGATATTCACATGTTCCCCAGCTGCTGGAGTCTTCCTGGGGCATTAACACATCTCCTAAGTTAATTAGTGGAAAGAGCTGCTGTTATCTGCTTTTGCACTGCAAAGCATTGACTGGAACGTAAAATTTACAGAGCTTGAAAATGGTGCATAAACATAATGGGTAAATTTGGCAGAAAATGTGCCTGGTGCGATCTGGTCATGAATAAATAATTTTCAATTAAGGCCCTCGTCCTCCCAGCCAGGGCAAAGGTGGCGAAGTGGCATGAAAACCTGATGCGGTGAGGGCAGTGGCATTATGGGTCCAAGAGTTTGGGACAAGGGGAGCCTTGCAGCCAGGCAAGCTAGACCTTCCCCCCATCTTTGCCCTGGAGGCCCTGCCCATCTGAGACTTTAGACAAGCCTCCAAACACCCTCATGCAGGTAAAGTGCGACCAGTACTGGCCAGCCCGTGGCACAGAGACCTACGGCCTCATTCAGGTGACCCTGCTGGACACAGTGGAGCTGGCCACATACACCGTGCGCACCTTCGCACTCCACAAGGTATGGATCTGCCCATTGCTTGCCCCCGACCAGCCCTATAAGGACCGTGGCCTGAGTGTAGTGTGCTGTGGTGGGCAAGTGGACCTCGGGTGGGAGGTCGGGGACATGGAGGTGTGGGAGGACACCATGGCAGCCAGTGGCGTGGGTGGAATGAATGGGAAGCTCCCTCGGGCTGCCCCAGGTGGCTTCTGAGTCTGATCATGGGGTGGTGGGTCTCCCCTCCGTGGCAGGTCATCCTGCCCTGCATGTAGTGCCTGGCCATACCTTCTCTCCCCACGTCTCCCCCCAGAGTGGCTCCAGTGAGAAACGGGAGCTGCGTCAGTTCCAGTTCATGGCCTGGCCAGACCACGGGGTCCCTGAGTACCCAACCCCCATCTTGGCCTTCCTACGGCGAGTCAAGGCCTGCAACCCCCTAGATGCAGGGCCCATGGTGGTGCACTGCAGGTGAGGGGCTGCAGCACCATACAAGGGGTGGGGGGCTTTAGGGGATGGACTTCTGCCCAAGCTGAACCCGTGTCCTGCAGCGCGGGTGTGGGCCGCACAGGCTGCTTCATCGTTATTGACGCCATGCTGGAGCGGATGAAGCACGAGAAGACAGTGGACATCTATGGCCACGTGACATGCATGAGATCACAGCGGAACTACATGGTGCAGACAGAGGACCAGTACGTATTCATCCACGAGGCGCTGCTGGAGGCCGCCACCTGTGGACACACGGAGGTGCCCGCCCGCAACCTCTACGCCCACATCCAGAAGCTGGGCCAAGTGCCTCCTGGGGAGAGTGTGACTGCCATGGAACTCGAGTTCAAGGTGGGGTGCACCTGCTTGGCTCCAGGGGCCTGGGCTGGGTCATGAGGATGAACCCCCAGGAAGCAGGCCTGACCAAACCCTCCCTCTCACCAGTTGCTGGCCAGCTCCAAGGCCCATACATCCCGCTTCATCAGCGCCAACCTGCCCTGCAACAAGTTCAAGAACCGCCTGGTGAACATCATGCCCTACGAATTGACCCGGGTGTGTCTGCAGCCCATCCGTGGTGTGGAGGGTTCCGACTACATCAATGCCAGCTTCCTGGATGGTTACAGGTCAGCGCAATTGTGACTGCCGCCACACCTATACTGGCCTAGGCCAGCGCCTGACTGGCTAGGGGCGGAACAGAGCACAGAAGACCAGAGTGGGCTTCCTGGAGGAGGAGGGGTGACGAGCCAGGTCCCCAAGGGACTAGGCAGTCTTGGGGAGACTGAGGTCAGCAGCACCTCCAGTATCTCCAATCTTCTGTCCACCCCAGGCAGCAGAAAGCTTACATAGCCACACAGGGGCCTCTGTCGGAGAGCACCGAGGACTTCTGGCGCATGCTCTGGGAGCACAACTCCACCATCATCGTCATGCTGACCAGGCTTCGGGAGATGGGCCGGGTGAGCCCCCTCCAGTCACCCCTCATTCCTCTCTCCTAGCCTCCCATCAGCAGAGCCTCAGACCCCTGTCACCACCACCTGAGGCATCCTTCCCAGAATCCTCTGAAACCTGGGGAACCCCT
The DNA here is from genome assembly GCF_964194135.1 of Talpa europaea. NCBI lineage: Eukaryota > Metazoa > Chordata > Mammalia > Eulipotyphla > Talpidae > Talpa > Talpa europaea. Next base: position 26,754,061 of record NC_140076.1, read on the forward strand.
TCCTCAGTCCTCCCCGCCTAACCGTGGGGTCCTTTGTCCACAGGAGAAATGCCACCAGTACTGGCCAGCAGAGCGCTCTGCTCGCTACCAGTACTTTGTTGTTGACCCAATGGCTGAGTACAACATGCCCCAGTATATCCTGCGTGAGTTCAAGGTCACAGACGCCCGGGTGAGTGTGGACCAGGGGTATGTGTATTGCACGATGGCGTGTCTGACACTGCCTGAACACACTGGGGGGGGCTCTACCTGCATCGTGTCATCTCAAGCTGCAGGGATCTGGGATGGAGGTGCAGATGTGGGCACATGAGCACATTTCCCAGGGTGGCCTTGGGTGTAATGACTCCGTGGGTGCTTCCTTTTGTCATTGTACCTCTCAGCCTAGTCCATTGGGGCCACAGCCCGAGGTACAAGCCTTAACCTGTCCCCCACCTGCCTTTCCCAGGATGGGCAGTCACGGACAATCCGGCAGTTCCAGTTCACGGACTGGCCGGAGCAGGGTGTCCCCAAGACAGGAGAGGGCTTCATTGACTTCATCGGCCAGGTGCACAAGACCAAGGAGCAGTTTGGACAAGATGGACCCATCACAGTGCACTGCAGGTGGGACTGACCCCGGGAGGAGGGTAGGGGGCGGGGCACAGCACACCTGGGGGGCAGGCCCCTGACTCAACGCTGTCCCTGAGCAGTGCTGGCGTGGGGCGCACCGGGGTGTTCATCACCTTAAGCATCGTCCTGGAGCGGATGCGCTACGAGGGCGTGGTGGACATGTTCCAGACCGTGAAGACCCTGCGCACACAGCGCCCCGCCATGGTGCAGACGGAGGTATGCAGGCCCAGTTGCTGCAGAGGCTCAGTTCCTCAGTTGGCAGCTGGACACTGGACACCCACAGTGTGCCAGGCTCCCTGCTAGGGTTAGACACAGCAGTCCTTACAGGGTACTCACTGGGGTGGCAAAAGGAAAATTAGTAGCTGTGGGGCAGTGGGAAAAGGAGAGGTGAGCCTTCAGGGGTTCTCTGAGGCTCTCTGGACATTGCGGGGAACAGATGCCTGGGCCCAGCACCTGCCCTGGCCACCAGAGGCTAATACCATGGCTTACCGGCTACAGTGCATGCCCTTGGCAGCGTTGGGGGATCCGCTGTTCTGCCCATGCTGACCCACCACTGTCCCCACAGGACCAGTACCAGCTGTGCTACCGTGCGGCCCTGGAGTACCTCGGCAGCTTTGACCACTATGCAACGTAACTACCGCTCCCCTCTCCTCCGGTGCCCCCACTTGGGGGCTCCGGAGGGGACCCAGCTCCTCTGAGCCATACCGACCATCGTCCAGCCCTCCTGCACGGACGCTGTTGCTGGCAGAGCACAGCCCACTGGGATCACAGTGTTTCAGGAACATCGCCACACCACACGGAGAGCCCAGAAGGTCCCTGGGCAAGCGGGTGGGCCGGCAGGCAGGCGCCGTGGCCTGTCTCTATCCACAGGCCGCCCCAGCCCACTTCGGCTCTCTGTCCCGCTGCCGCGTTTCTCATGCTTCTTCTCATGGGGTGGGAATGGGGCAAAGCCTCCTTTTTTATACAGTAGGTGGGGTAGACTGAGGGTTCTCGCCTCTTCCCTCTGATCTTTCCTTTTGCAAATCTGTCACTGCAGAGTGGGCCTCTGGGGCCAGGGGTTTAGTTTGTTTTCTCTTTTTGAGTTGACTTTGGATCCTTTTTTGTACGACTTTAACTGCTGAAGGACACAGAACATGCCTCCTCGCATGTGTGGAACTGGGGTCACCAGCCCAAGCGGAGGCCTCACTGATCGGCTGTTCAGACAAGATCCTATTTCAGCCAAATGCAGGGAAACACATTTTTTTTTTTAAGTTTGTTTTGTTTTTCCTTACGAGCCTTTTTTTAGGCCCCACAGACAGTGGTGGGCGGGGAGGAGATAGGAAACACTCATCCCCAGTTGTCTATTCCAGTGTGTGTTTAACATTCACAGCCCAGAACCACAGGCGTGTCTGGGGGAGCCTGGCAAGGCGTTCCTCATCACCATAGTGTTTGCAAAGGTTAAAAAAAGCAAAGACAAAAAACAAACAAAAAAATCCACAAAAAGAAAAAGAAAAAAAAGTCGTCCCCCAGCCTCTGCCCCGGGCCCCAAGAGGGGCCGCGGCTCCAAGTGCCTGGGGTTCCCAAGGGAGATGCCAGCTGACCTCTCGTCCCCAGCATTGCAGTATGGCGTGGCGTTGGTAGGTTGTGGGTCTGATCGCGTGGCCAAAGTGATTGGCACAGGTCGGGGCGCCATGCCCTGCACACCTCAGGACCAAGCAGGGGCAAGGCTGGCCCTTCAGGTCCAGGCCAGTGGGCCTGGAAGCACATGTCTGTCCTCAGAAGAAAGGACAGGTGATTTCCCTCCCTGGTTTGCAGCTGTTTCAAAGCCCCTAAGAATCGCTCTTTTCCACTCCTTCAAGATGCCCTCATAAACCAATGTGGCAAGACTACTGGATTTCTCTCAATGGTACTATAATCAATCCTTATTATCTCGGCTTGCTGAGGGGCAGGGAGAGGGCCTCTTCCTCTGGGCAGCACTATCTAGGTAGGTAAGTGGGGGCGGGGAAGGGTGCATAGCTGTTTTAGCCAAGGGACGTGACGCAGACGTCCCCAGAACTAGCTAGGCTCAGTCAAGATCAACAATCCAGGGTTGGTAATGTTGGATGAGACATTCATTTTTACCTTGTGGATGCTAGTGCTGTAGAGTTCACTGTTGTACACAGTCTGTTTTCTATTTGTTAAGAAAACTACAGCATCATTGCATAATTCTTGATGGTAATAAATTTGAATAATCAGATTTCTTACAAACCAGGCCTCTGTCTCAGCTCTTTCTGCAACTAAAGAGTCTGGGCTCCATTCAGTCAGTACCTAGGGGTAGGTTCTGGAGATTTCCTGCTCCTGAGTGTTTCTGACAAGATGGGCTCCCAGCATGCTGCCCACATGCAGAGAAACACTGAAGACAACCACCAGTGTGCATGAAGCGCACCCCACTTGGACCCCGGCTTCATGGGCTGGAACCTGCCTGTGCCTCGCCTCACCCTCAGGATGTGCTGGGTCTCACTTTTATGAGACTCTTAGCTCCAGGCTACCCACCCCATCACCTCCTCTCCACCCTCCCCTGCTGTCAGGTGAGGAATGGCACTGTGACGGCATGGGGTTTGGGCAGCAAGGACTCGTAGTTCTTGCAGTGTGGGTACTGGACACCTGAAACAAAGGTGGACACTTGGCACCTGGACATAGCAGCATTGCTCTTTGAACCCTATGGCCCCCCCCACTGGTGTCAGAGGGTGGTCAAGCCATGAAGATACAGATGAATGTGCCCAGGTCAGGTCGAGAGAAAAGCACTAAGTCAGCAGTGGTCAGACTGGCAACAGGTAGTGCTGAACCTAGCACGGGTGTGGTGGGCACATTGGGGCAGCTCCTGACTCCAAGGCAGGAGATGACTTGGATGGGGGTACAGAAGCTTAATTCTATTTCCTAGGGTGAGTCGTGGCCAAAGCGGGGAAAAGCAACTTGTCCAAAAGCTTGAAGGCATGCAACAGACCAACAAATAATGGCAAACTACAAGGATCGCAGCTTGGCTAAGCAGTGAGATACTGGGCTAGGAGGCAGACGAAGCAGCTAAGGGATTGGAGTAGGTTGTAAATCAAATGCAGGTGTCCTTGGCACGTGAAGGACCTCTTACCATGTGCAGCTGTCCCTGAACTTCAAGGCTGGCACCTCAGGGGCTGTGAGCCTGGGCTCAGGCTCTTGATGGTTTCCCCAGCATCTAGTTCAGTGTCTGACAGTATTTATTTTTTTAGAAAAATGATGCCATCAGTGCATCCTTGAGAGTATTAAATTTGAGTAGTTGTTTGCTAACAAAAAGTTAAACATTTTCAAGCAAGGGATAAATATTAGATTGTCACTTGAGTGAGAGCATGAGAACCACACCAGGCAGGTGCTTTGTGGACAAGGACATAATCACTACTCAGGAGAACCCAGCTGAGCATCCCCTTCCCTCCGCGAAGATCGGGAGGCCGAGGCTTAGGGGTTCCTTTGTCAGAGACCACAGGACAGGTAAGTGCCAGACCTAGGACCCATACCTACTTAATCTGCTGAGTCCCTGCCCTTTCCATCAGCTAATACCAGCCCCCCTTCCCTCCCCTCCCTGCAAACCCACTCCTCCCAGGGCCCCGTCACAGTGCATGACACCTCATTCACCTGGTTTTCAACCGGGCATCACTTCCTCACCCATTCAGCCACCAAGCTCTGCCCATTTGACTTCCTCTCTCATACCTGCTTGGTTCTCTTCACCTCTGTCTGTCCCAAACCACCCTCCTGCTGTCACATCCCCTGTCTGGTGTGCTTGTCCCCAGCCCTGCCCAACTGACCCACTCAGCAGCCAGAGTGACTTCCTGTGGGTAGACTTGGCACCAGCCTCATAGCCACCCCGGCTCCATGGCTTCCCAAGGTGCTGCAGCCTCAGCCTTCCTCCACTCCCCTCTCCCCAGCCATGGTGAAGTTCACTAGGTTTTGTGTCTGTCTTACCATTTTCTTAGCTCCAGACCTTCCCACAGCCATTCTGGGATATTCTCCCACCCAGCCACCCTTTCACTGGCTAATCCTGCTCAGTGGGTCTCCGCAGAAATATTTCCTTCCTTAGCCATCCTTAATCATCCTAATGAGGTTAGGTGACCCTGCTATGCAAGTAATTGAAATACACTTTTTGCATATAAACCTCACAATAGTATCAGCTCTATCCTATTATGCCCATTTGTAGGTGAGAAAATTAGGTCTCATTCATTTATTCAGCAATTTTTTTCAAATTTATTTATGCAAGCATACAAGGGTTGGGGTGTAGGCCAGAGGTGTGGGGAGGGAGTGAGAAGATTCTCCAGAGACAGAGTGGGGAGCAGAGCAGGCAGATCAACTGAAATACACTGCTGAAGGGAGCAGTGGGCGAGACAGGAGAGGTCTGCTGTGCCATGTGGGTCACGTCCCTGGCCAGCCTGGAAACTGAGCTCCTGCTGCAGTGGTTGGCAATAGCTTGATAGTGCTGTCTTTAACCCCTGCGCCACCAGGGAGTCCCCTTATTCAGCAAATTCTGAATGAGCATTGGCTGTGCTAGTCATCAATGAATAGAATGAAGGCTTAGATCCTTGTGTATTTACACTCTAATAGGATGAAACATGATACATATGCAAATGTAAATGTATATATAGTTGGTTAGGAAGTGATTCATGCCTGAGGGCAAGGGGGAATTAGAATAGGAGGGGCCAGGCACTGGGCAAAGCTTGATAAGGTGACCAGAAGTGTAGTTGAAAAGATGGGGGTTGAGTCCTGAAGCTGGTGAGGTTGTACTTGAACCTCTGAGATGGATGCGCATCCAGGCAACAGGAACAGCTGGAATAAGGGCAGGAATTTGCCCGATGCTTTCCAGCTGGTGTGTGACACTAAGCAAGGGGCAAGAGTAGTGTGGAATGAGGTCACACAGAAATAAGGGGCAGCTCCTAGGTCATTGGGGGGGGGGGCTCTGGCATAAATCCAGGTGTGGGGAAAAGTGGCCAGATACTGGTTATATCTTGAGGGTGAAGCTAAAAGGACTTGCTTATGGACTGAATGAGAGAAGTGTCATGGTTGACCACATGGTTTTGACCTGGGCAACTGGAAGGATGACCTTGCCTGTTCATTGAGATGGGGAAGGCTGTAACCAAGAGTTAGGTAACTTCTCAAGGCTCCAAACTGGAATTTGGTGGATACAGTATGACTGCCAGGTCCTCCTCTGTGGCTCTTTCTACACTACCTTTAGCCAGAAACGAATTTTCTGAGAAATAAACTTAAAAAAGATTTGTGAAGTTGGGTGATTTTTATTTTTTTTATTTTTGGTAATTTTCCAATTCTTCTGTAAAGAATATTGCTTTAAATTTTAAAAAGACAAACTTTTGAAATTCTGCAATTAATAATTCCTTACTTAAGAAAGAACAAAAACCTTCCAAATAGAAGTATAAAATGGGAAAGTCCTCAATCTCTCCCCGCCCCTCAACTCCCTGGAGGGAGTCACAGTTGAAGCATTTTCTATGAATATACAAAAATGTATATAGACTTTATTTTTTTATACAATTAGAATCATTCACATCTGTCTGCAAATTGCTCTTCATTTTGTTTTATTTTATTTTATTTTTTATATTTAAAGGGCAGGTTTATTAGGAAAAGGGACAGAAAAGTAAAGTACACTTGCATAGACACAAGCAGGCAGGAAAAGCTGCCTGCTCTTTGCATTTTATTATTTTTTTAACGATTTATTTATTTATTTTTACAAGAACTGGGGCACAGGTCAGAAGCACTGGAGGGTGAGAGAATTCACCGGAGACAGTGGGGAGCAGAACAGGCAGATGGACCGAAGACACTGCTGAGGGGAGCAGTGGGCGAGGCAGGAGAGGTCTGTCTCACTATGTGAGTTTCTCCCTGGTTGACCGGGATTCGAGCCCGCGCTGCAGAGGCTGCAGACAGCTTCACAGCACAGTGCTCAACCCTCTGCACCACTGGGGAGGCCCCTGCTCTTTTCATTTTAAATGGACGTCTTTCCATCTCAATACCTCACTTTTTTTTTAATTATAATACTAATGTTATAGATGCACCATAATATTTAAATGGTTATCCATATAAATTTTATATTAAAGATAAAGCAGATTAAAATAATTCAGTCTTGAGGATACAGAATCAAAGGTAAGCTTTCCTCCTTCTTGTCCCCAAATCCAGACTCAGTCCCGGGAGATTTAGTTCTGAGTAGCTAACATCTGTTGACTTCCCAGTGTGAAATGTGTGGGACTTAGTCCATTTATGCAGCCTCCCACCTCCTCTCTCTGGTTTTGTTAGATATGTTATTACTGTTAATTCTTTTGGAGCTCCTCTATCCCTTTAACAATATATTTAAACATCAATTTCTTAATTTATCACCTTTAGCAACATCTATTGATTATCCTCTGTGAAGAATGAGGAAATCAGTTCACTTTCCTTGACTATCCCTCCCCTTTTCATTATTTCATGTTGTCAAGGTTTATAATACCTTCTGGTCTATTAACATAATTAAGTCTTCCACTCTAAAAACTGAAAACCAATAAATAGCATTTTAATTGTAAAGTTTATGAAAAATCTTTCAAGCATCAATTTCAAGTAAGTTTTGGTTTTTCCTTATTGTATTCACTTGTGGGTCACATTCACCTGCCTCTTATGCAGCATGTTAATCTCTACTTTGCTGGGGTGCTTCCTGATGAAATTTTTTCACATAGAATTATAAACTTACAATTCTTGCATATCTGAAAATATATTTATTTCATATGAATTCTCAATTTTAACTTTGCCTGGTATGAACTTTTTTTTAAGACTTATTTATTTATGCATACAAGAGTTGGAGTACAGGCCAGAGATGGGGGGGGGCGGTGAGAGACAGAGTGGGGAACAGGACAGGCAGATCTACTGAAATACACTGCTGAGGGGAGCAGAGGGCAAGACAGGAGAGGTCTGCCTCGCCATGTGAGTTTCTCCCTGGCTGGCAGGGGATCAAACTCGTGCTGCAGAAGCTGTGGATTGCTTCATAATGCGGTGCTTAAGCCCTTGCGCCACCAGGGAGGCCCTGTATGAACTTATTTATACATAAAATTCCCAAGAAATTTTCAAGATACTCCATCTAGTTCTGTATTAACCAATTGTTGAAGGTGGAGGCTTGCTCGTGAATTTCTCTATCAAATTACCTGAGTGCTTGCCCCTTTGCCCTGTTTTGTCTGTTTGTGTGTGTGTACTCTGAGCTTTAAAACCTATCTGTGGGGCCTCCCCAGTGGCTCAACAGTTGAGCGCTGGGTTGCGAAGCTGCCCGCGGCCTCCGCAGCGCCAGTTCGATCCCCAGCTGCTCCCCGGCCACCGGAGGAGGGTCCCACATGGCGCGCAGACCTCTCCTGCCGCCCGCTGCTCCCCTCAGCAGTGTACTTCGGTCCTTCTGCCTGCTCTGCTCCCCGCTCTGGCTCTGGTGAATTCTCTCACCCTCCCGTGCTTCTGACTGTACCCAGTGCATGTATAAACAAAACAAACAAACAAATAAATAAATAAAATGCCTCTTTAAAAAAAAAAAAAAGAATTTAATAAAACCTATCTGTGCTCTTCTTAGGAAGACTAACCCTAGACTGGAGGATCTTGAAGAGCTGTGGATTTCTCAGCTCTGATTTTTCCATTAATCTGATCCCACCTCTTTTTTTTTTTTTTAAGATTTTTTTTTTTTTAATAGAGGCATGTTTTTTTTATTTGTTTGTTTGTTTGTTTGTTTTGTTTATACATGCACTGGGTACAGTCAGAAGCGCGGGAGGGTGAAAGAATTCACCAGAGCCAGAGTAGGGAGCAGACCAGGCAGAAGGACTGAAGTACACTGCTGAGGGGAGCAGCGGGCGGCAGGAGAGGTCTGTGCGCCATGTGGGACCCTCCTCCGGTGGCCGGGGAGCAGCCGGGGATGGAACCGGCGCCACAGAGGCTGCGGGCAGCTTCGCAACCCAGCGCTCTACTGCTGCGCCACCTGGGAGGCCCCCCCCACCTCTTTTTTTTTAATTAAAAAAATTAAAATAAAATTTTAGTTGGAAAAATATTTTCTTTGAAAATATGGCTCCTGTTTTTTTTAATTAATTAAGTAATTTAATTTTTTGGAGATTTATTTATTTATTTATACAAGCACTGGGCACAGTCAGAAGCGCGGGAGGGTGAGAGAATTCACCAGAGCCAGAGCGGGGAGCAGAGCAGGCAGAAGGACCGAAGTACACTCCTGAGGGGAGCAGCGGGCATGGCAGGAGAGGTCTGCGCGCCATGCAGGACCCTCCCGGCAGCCAGGGATTGAACTGGTGCTGCAGAGGCTGCGGGCAGCTTCATAGCCCAGCGCTCAACCACTGTGCCACCGGGGAGGCCCAGTTGGAAAAATATTTTGACGTATAGTTATGTAAGTATCTAACTAGTTTTCCCAAAAATGTGTTATGTCACCTTTCCCCCTGCACTGATTTGTAATGCCTCTTTTTTGTTGTTATCTCACCTATGAAGTTGCTGCAAATACAGATTCTACTTCTGGGCCATCGAGTCTGTTTCTTTGTCTAATCTAAGCTAAAACCACACTCATTTAATTTTTGTGCCACAGCAAGTCCCCCGTGATTGCTTTATTTTTTTCAAAATTAATTAGTGCTCTTCCTATTTTTATATCCACCTGGATATTAGATATTTTTGGAAAACTCCCCTCAGCTTTAGTTGCATACTTTAATGTACCTCAATAAAACTGACAATCTGTATCTGAAGAGTCTGTGTTAACATAAAAGAAAGAAAAACTGGGTTGGAGTCTAAAATGAAGCCTAAAATTTGGAGTCAAAAGTAAACTGTGCTCTTACCGGGCCATTGAAAGGAAGGAAGGAAGCCTCCGTGTGTGCAGCCACCCCAGGCTGGAGCCTGAGTGATGACAGACTCTGTGACACTGGGCCAGGCCTCCCCATGGCCCTGGTGAGCACAGCCTGGCCATGAGACCTGTCCTGCTCTCCTTCAATACTTAGCCTATATCTCCCAGAACCCACTACGCCAGCTCTATCTAAATTATGTGTGTGTTTTGTTTTTTTTTAAGGTTTATTTATGCACAGAAGAGCTGGGTTGTAAGACAGAGGCGCAGGGTGTTAGAGGATCCACCAGAGACAGAGTGGGGAGCAGAACAGGCAGAGCTACTGATATCTACTGTTGAGGGGAGCAGCAGGTGAGACAGGAGAGGTCTACTGTGCCAAATGAGTCAGTTCCCTGGCCAGCATCCAACCCATGCTGCAGTGGCTGTTGATAGCTTCATAGTGCTTAGACTTAACCCCTTGCACCACCAGGGAGGCCCCTATTTGGTTTCTTAAGCCTCACTAAACTTGGTAACAATGAAAGGATTAAATCCCTAATAAATAAAACTGCTTCCAAACGTGAACAGAGTAAAGAGCCTAGTAGAAAAATGGTATTGACACAAATACGCAATTTACAAAACAAGATACACAAAATCCAATAAAAATAGAGAAGATACTCAACCTCACCATTAGTCAAAGAAATGTAAATTAAACAAGGAGGTACTATTGTTTGACTATTCAAATTGGCAAAAGTATGCTAGTGGGGGATTAAGCTTGTTCTTTTGGGAGGAAAATTTGCAACATCTATCAAAAGCCTTAAAATATGCTTTACCTTTGACCCAGCAATACATCTTTAGGAATTTCTGAAAAGGAAACTATCAGAAATACTTTTTAAATCTCCATGCAAAGGGCCTCCCTGGTGGCGCAGCGGTTGAGCGCTGGGTTGCGAAGCTGCCTGCAGCCTCTGCAGCGCTGGTTCGATCCCTGGCTGCTCCCCCGCCACAGGAGGAGGGTCCCACGTGGTGCGCAGACCTCTCCTGCCGCCCGCTGCTCCCCTCAGCAGCGTCCTTCGGTCCTTCTGCCTGCTCTGCTCCCCGCTCTAGCTCTGGTGAATTCTCTCACCCTCCTGCGCTTCTGACTGTACCCAGTGCTTGTATAAATAAAATAAATAAATCTTTAAAAAAAAAAAAAATCTCCATGCAAAGATTGACTTCAGCATTGTTCACAATACTGAAAAACTGAAAACACTCCAAATATATAAGTGTGTCTATTTGTCCACAATTTTGCTCAAGTGAATCTGGAGACCAACCGCATCTTCTTAGAAATGCAGACCCTTGGGCCCCACCCCAGACCTACTGAACAGTTTTGTATTTTGGCAATTCCTTAGGGCATTTGTATGAGCATTAAATTAGAGGAGCACTGGTAAGGATGTATATCTGAAGCGTTAGTGGTGATTTTCCCAGTGGTGGTGCGCTCTAATTTATTTATTTTTTTAAAGATTTATTTTATTCATGCATACAAGAACCAGGGTGTAGGCCAGAGGTGCAGGAGGGTAAGAGGATTCACCAGAGAGTGGGGAGCAGAACAGGCAGATGGACTGAAATACACTGCTGAGGGGAGCAGCAGGCAAGGCAGGAGAGGTCTGCTAACCCCTGTGGGTCAGCTCCCTAGCCTGGGGTCAAACTCATGCACTATATTATAGTGCTGAGACTTTAACCCCTGCACCACCAGGGAAGCCCGGTGCTCTCTATTTTAAATGCATTTCAGTTTTTCTTACCTCTGATGTGCACTTTTGTCGTGAGGACACACCCATAGTGAGAGACACCCAGTTGTGTGGCACATGCCCTCGTGCCCCTCATGACCCCTCAGCCAAGACCAGTCCTCTGGGAGCTCCATCTCAGCGCCTTCCTCCCAACCCTCCACCAAACAGCCTCACATCAGCTGGGTTGTTGGTCCAGTAACCATAGCACTGCTTTTTCAGCTGCTCACATACTAAAAGAGGGGAGAGGAACTGTAAAAATTATCCAGGCTGCAGTGCAGAAATGAAATGCAAATTGACATTATAATTACAGGTTTTTTTTATTTTTTTGTCTCCTCCACTGGACTGTGAACTACTTGAAGGCAAGAAACATCCCTCCCAGCTTAGTCTGGCCCAAAGTAGGGACACAACAAATGTTTGCTAAATGGAAGAAAGGACAGGTGTTTCACCTGGACCTGAGATAAGAAGTAAATCTGATTGGAGGAATTATGGCTGGGACTCCCTTCCCAGCACATGCCCAAGTTAAGTAGGAGAGGGATTTCTCATCTCCCAGCCACCTCAACTAACCCGCCTGCACCTCCTTTCCTAATGAGCGACTTTTCTCCTCATACCCCACACCAGCAGTAGGAATGGCTCAGATAGAGGTTTATCAGGCAACAATATTTTTATTTATTTTTAAAGATTTAGCTTTATTTATGCATACAAGAACTGGGGTGTAGGCCAGAGGTACAGGGGGTGAGAGGATTCACAAGAGACAGAATGGGGAGCAGAACAGATGGATCTACTGAAATACACTGCTGAGGGGAGCAGCGGGAGAGACAGGAGAGGTCTGCTGCACCATGTGGGTTGCTCCCTGTCCTGCCTGGGATCGAACTCATGCTGTAGAGGCCGCAGACAACTTCACAGTGCTGTGCTTAACCCCTTGCGCCACTAGGGAGGCCTGATAAAGTTGTTTTTAATCTCTGTATCACCAAAGAAAGCAGAAAGTAACTGCTTATTTAAAAAAAATCTTTAGGGGCCTCTCTGGTGGTGCAAGGGGTTAAGTACCGCACTGTGGAGCAATCTGCAGCCTCTGCAGCAAGAGTTCGATCCCCAGCCAGCCAGGGAGCTACCCACATGGCGCAGCAGATCTCTCCTGACTCACCCGCTGCTCCCCTCAGCAGTGTACTTCTGTCAATCTGCCTGTTCTGTTCCCCACTCTGTCTCTGGTGAATCCTCTCACCCCCTGCATCTCTGGCCTGTACCCCAGCTCTTGTATAAATAAATAAATAAATAAATAAATCTTTAGTCAGATCTTTCTGCCCACTTGAGTCCATTCAAGTGTCCTTTATTCTTCTCTCCCTATTTATAACAAATTTGCCCCTTTGGATTAAAATAAAATAAATATTAAAATTTAAAAAAATCTTTAAATAGAACCTCCCTGATGGCACAAGGGATTAAGTCACAACACTGTGAAGCTATCCACAGCCACTGCAGCATGAATTCAATCCCCAGCAGGAAGCTGGCCCACAAGGCGTAGCAGACCTCTTCTGCCTTACCCTCTGCTCCCCTCAGCAGTGTGTTTCAGTGGATCCACCTCTTCTGTTCCCCACTCTGTCTCTGATGAATCCTCTCACCCCCTGCACCACTGATATGCACCCAGCTCTTGTATGCAAAAATAAATAAATCCTTAAAAAAGTGAAGGAGAAATTCTGATGGAGAGAGTTAAGCAATAGAAAAACAAATAGAGCATATAGTGGTAGTCAGGAAAGACTTCATGGAGGAGGTGACATGTCAGCCAGATTTTGAAGGAGGTGAAGGAGTGAAGCTTTCAGGCAGTTGGGGGAGGGGACAGGCCACTGATGGAGTGAGCTGGGAAAGAAGTTATAGAGGAAGAGAAAGAGGGAAGATTGTAGGCCATAATAGGACTTGGTTTCTCTCCAGAATGAGATGGGAAGTCATTTGGTGGTTTTAAGAGAAAGAGTAATATGATATGGCTTCTAGAATTAAAGGATCATTGTCTGCAGCGTTGAGACTGCAGAGAGCAAAGGCAGAAGCAAGGAGAGTTATTCTTTTTTTTTTCTTTTTTTAGCAAGGAGAATTATTCTGATTGGGCTACAGCTACAGTTGACTTGAATCAGTGTGCTGGCAGTTGAGGTAGAGGGAAGTACTGTGTTCTGGATATATTTTGGAGGCAGAGTAGAGCTATGTAAATGTCAATGTTCAGAAAAGGCAGATCTAGACAGAAAGTAGATTAGTGATTGCCTGTCAATGTTGATGCATCAAAAAAAGCACAATTCATAAATGAAAACATCGATAAATTAGACTTCACCAAAAATTAAAACTCTTGCACCTCAAAAGACATTATTAAAATGAAAAGACAAGTCATGGAATGAGAGAATATATTTACAAGGTCTGTGTCTGATAAAGGAATTGGCAAATCCGTAATATATGAAGAACTCTTACAACTTAATATTTAAAAACCTAAGTAAAAAGTGAACAAAAAATTTTCAAAAAGATTTATTTATTATGGGGCCTCCCCGGTGGCGCAGCGGTTGAGCGTTGGGTTGTGAAGCTGCCCGCGGCCTCTGCGGCGCCGGTTCGATCCCCGGCTGCTCCCCGGCCACCAGAGGAGGGTCCCACATGGCGTGCAGACCTCTCCTGCCGCCCGCTGCTCCCCTCAGCAGTGTACTTCGGTCCTTCTGCCTGCTCTGCTCCCCGCTCTGGCTCTGGTGAATTCTCTCACCCTCCCGCGCTTCTGACTGTACCCAGTGCATGTATAATAAAACAAACAAATGAACCAGCAAAACAAAATAAATAAAGCATGCCTCTATAAAAAAAAAAAAAAGATTTATTTATTATGCATACAAGAGCTGGGGTACAGGCCAGAGATGTGGGGCGTGAGAGGATTCACCAGAGACAGAGCAGGGAACAGGCAGATGGACTGAAGTACACTGCTGAGGGGAGTAGCGGGTGAGTCAGGAGTGGTCTGCTGCACCATGTGGGTATCTCCCTGGCCGGGTATCGAACTAGTGCTGCAGTGGCTGTGGGCAGTTTCACAGGCTGCGCCTTAACCCTTGGGCCACCAGGAGGCCCCAAAAGTGAACAAAATTTTGAATAGACATTTCATCAAAGAAAATACATGAGTGGCCAATAGGCACATAAAAAGATGCACATTAAAGCCCAATGGGAGACCACTTTATACCGATTAGAATGGCTATCACCACAAGATAGACAATAACAAATGATGGCAAAGTTGTGGAGTAATAGGAACACGCATATATTGTTGATGGGAATGTAGAATGGGGAAGCCACTTTGGAAAACAGTTTGGCAGTTTCTTAAAAAGAAACAAATTGACTATAGGATCCAGAAATTCCACGCCTAATTATCTGCCTAAGAGAAATGACAGCATATGTTCACACAAAGACTTGCACATAAATGTTGACAGAAGCCCTATTCATAAGAGCCCCAAAGTGAAAACAACCCAAATGTCACTCAATATGACAATGGGATACTATTCAATATCAAAAAGGAACAAAATACTGATGCAGACTACAATATGGCTGCATCTCAAAAAAATTATGCTACATGAAAAGAGTCAGACACAAAATATCACATATCCACATATCGTATGGTTCTATTTATATGGAATGTTCAGAAAAGGCAGATCTAGACAGAAAGTAGATTAGTGGTTGCCTGGGGCTGGAAGTGGAAACAGAGAGTGGTTGTAACCTGGCATGAGGAATCTTGTCAAAATAGTATATTTTGTTAAGGTAAAGGGCATGTTCTAAAACAATTGGGGGCCTCCCTGGTGGCGCAAGGGGTTAAGCACCGCACAATGAAGCAATCTGTAGCTTCTGTAGCACGAGTTCGATCCCCGGGGTTACCAGGGAGAAATCCACATGGTGAGGCAGACTTCTCCTGTCTCACCCGCTGCTCCCCTCAGCAGTGTATTTCAGTCAGTCTGTCTGCACCCCACTGTCTCTGGCAAATCCTCTCACCCCCCGCACCTCTGGCCTATACCCCACCTCAGGCCTATACTTTATACTCCTGCATAATAAATAAATCTTTAAAAAAAACAAACTAGATTGGGTGACGGCTGCATAACTTGATACTTGTTTTTTTTTTTTAAATCATTAAAATGATGTCTTTAAATTGGGAAAATTTTATGGTTTGTAAATTACACCTCAATGACATTGTTCTTACAAGATAATGTTAAAATGGCCCTCCCTGGTGGTGCAGGGGTTAAAATCTTGGCTCTCTCAAGCTATGACAGCCACTGAGGCATGAGTTTGATCCCTGCCTGCTGCTGTCCTCAGCAATGTATTTCATAGATCCGCCTGTTCTTTTTTAAGATTTACTTGTTTATGCATACAAGAACTGGTTTATGCATATAAGAACTGCACCTGTACAGAGGTGCAGGGGGGAGAGAATTCACCAGACAGAATGGGGAACAGAACAGGCAGATCAACTGAAATACACTGCTTAGGGGAGCAGCAGGTGAGACAGCAGAGGTCTGCTGCACCATGTGGGTAGCTCCCTGGCCAGCTGTGCCAGCCTGGGATAGGGTTCAGGGATCTAATTCATGCTGTAGAGGCTGCAGATAGCTTCACAGTGCTGTGCTTAACCCCTTGCGCCCCCAGGGAGGCCCAGATCCTCCTGTTCTGCTCCTCACTCTGTCACTGGTGAATCCTGTCACCCTCTGCACTTCTGACCTACACCCCAGTTCTTACATGCATAAATAAATAAAAATAAATCTTTAAAAAAAAAAGAGAATATGTGATTTAAAAAAATTGAAAAGGTGTCTGACAGATACTGGTTGTATAAATGGGAGGATGAGCAGCAGCAATCTTAGAAAAGCCCCTCTGCCACCGTTGGAAAATGTATGTAGCAAGACCAAATTCACAGAGAGGCTGGTAGTGACAGCAAGTGCTTGCAAAGAATCCATGTCTAGGCCAGTGGAGTCTGTGAGGCAAGCTCACAGTACAATGAGCTTGGTGACAGCAGCAAGGAAAGTGGAGGATGAATTCTGTGGCATGATTTGATTGGTTTTCCTTGTGATCTTCCAAGTTTGGTTCTTCAGATGCTTAGCCAATTTGTGAGTTACCCAATATCTATTTTTTTTTTAAAGATTTATTTATTTATACAAGAACTGGGGTACAGGCCTGAGGCGTGGGGGGGTGAGAGATTTTACCAGAGACAGAGCCAGGAGCAGAACAGACAGAAAACACTGCTGAAGGGAGCAGCGGGAGAGACAGGAGAGGTCTGCCTCCCCATGTGGCTTTCTCCCTGGCCGCTGGGGAATCGAACCCGTGCTGCAGAGGCTGCGGACAGCTTCACAGCGCTGCCCTCAACCCGCTGTGCCACCGGGGAGGTCCCTAACCAATATCTATTATCTAATATATTACCTTACTAGATCAAGAGAAGAAAATCTTTTAACTATTTGTTGTCTACCCAAGGGCCCCTAATCCTCCCCTTTTTAAAAAAAAATATTTTTTAAATATTTATTTTTTTAAAGATTTATTTATTTATACATACAAGAACTGGGTTACAGGCCAAAGGTGTGAAGGGTGAGAGGATTCACCAGAGACAGAGTGGGATGGGGAACAGAACAGGCAGACTGACTGAAATACACTCCTGAGGGGAGCAGCGGGCGAGACGGGCGAGACAGGAAAGGTCTGCTGCGCCATGTGGGTTTCTCTCCTGGCTGGCCGGGGATCGAACTTGTGCTGCAGAAGCTTCATAGTGAGGAGCTTAACCACTGTGCTGCAGTGGCTGGCAGTAGCTTGATAGCTCTGTCTTTAACCCCTGCGCCACCAGGGAGGCCCAGTTATGTACATTTTATATTACTTTGGCTTTGGAATTTTAGCTTTGCATTTGACTTATAAAAGCGTCCTGTGTACATCCTTTCTCATCACCCTTGACAATAGGAAGTGCCTTCAGGGGACCCACATCCCTCAGGAGCCGCCCCTAATAACTCCAAGGAACCCCCTAGCCCTCCAGACTTGAGTCTAATGACTTCCAGGATTTCTTCTCAGCGCCCCAAGAGCTGCCCCTAATGACCCCAAATCCCCGCTCACTGAGGAACTGCTTTTTAATGACCCTAAGGACACCCTCCCCTCCAGGACCTGTCCTAATGACCCTCAGAGCTCGCTCCCCTTCAGGAGCTGCTCCCTTCAAGACAAGTCCCGCCAGACAGCCAGCGAAGGGGGTGTGTGTGTGTGGGGGGGTTCCCGGGACACGTGAGTTTTAGTTTTAAAAACAGACAGTGCGCGCAAAGCGGGACAAGCTGGCCGCCTCATCAGGAGCTCCTGCCGCTGCGGAGCTGCCCGAAGAGCCCCTCAGCCCTTCTCCCTTAGGCGAGGGCCCTACTCACCCCCGAAAGTCTTTGCCCCACTAGCTCAGTGGAAACATCCTACAATAATCTCCTCACCCTCGCTCTCCCCGAACAGCCCATGGCTGGGTGCGCCCCTCTTTCAATACTAATTAGCCAAGGGCGGCCAGAAGCTCGCCTGTGATTGGCCAGGCCGGCGGACTGCGGAGCTGCTCAGTGGCCCCGGCCGAGAGCGCTACCGCGTTTCCTCCTGGCAACAGCCCGGGCCGACGCTCATTGGCTAAGCACATGGGTCTCTCGGACTTTGGGCGGCTGCGGCGCCTGCTCATTGGTTGTTGGAGGGCCCAGGGCGACCCTCAGATTGGTTAATTCTGTGGCACTCTGCGGCTGCGCAGAGGCAGAGTTAGAGGAGGCGGAGTTTCGTCCTTCGCCGGCCTGAAAAGCAGTAGGAGCGGCTGGTGGCGACAGCCGAAGTCGGGCCTCAGCCCTGCCGGGGCGGTGGACTTTACGTAAGGACCACGGGATTTTGGAATCCTTTAGATTTATTACTGCTGTGGCCGTGACCGTGAGCTCCGGTGGGGGAGGGGCGGGGGGTGCCTTCAGGTGAGTGATAGGCATGCTTCTGGGCCAATGGGAGCGGGGCTTCTAAAATGGTTCCCGAGATAGGGCCGTTCCAATCCCTTCCTGCCAATGGACGTCGGGAAGGGGGGCAGGTCCACTGGGCCTTATTTTCTTCTTCCTGCGGTCGGGCCTCACTCGCCTGGGCGGCGGGGCCGGGAGGGGCTGGTCTCCCAACGGTGAGTTTCGGGGACCTGGCGGGCGGCGGGGGGCGGGGCGGGGGAGAGGAGCCACCTTTGGAGCGGTACCCGCGGGAGCGGCTGGGGAGGGGCGGGGGCGGGAGTTTGAGGTGGTTGTTAGCGACACCTGCCTTTCTGGAGTGGGTTAGTACCCGGCCTGGTGCTTAGTGTTTCGCTTGCATCATCTGAGTTAATTACAGCAACCCTGGGAGGCAAGGAGGTTGCATCCCCACTTCACAAGTGGGGAAACTGAGGCTCGGGCTGCTCACATAGCCAAGGTCACACAGTCAATAAATGGCAGAGAGCGGGTCCGTGTTCAGAGTTGTTTTGACTCCGGAGCCGGTGCTCTTCAGCCACTTGGCTTTGTTGCTGGATGGGGGAAGGAAGGTGTCAGGGAACCGGAGCTGTCCCCAGGGAATGGATTGGGGGAAGGGAATCAACAGACTTGCAGAAAGGGAATGAACAATTTTAAGTGAGGGCGAGGAAATCAGTCAACAGTTACTGAGTGCGTATTCTGTCGTGCATTGTTCTAGGTTTTAGGCATGCAAAGATGAATAAGGCCAGAGGCGATGAAGCCTCATCGGGTGTATCAAGGCCATGGTATGGCCCAAACTTTATATTCACATGGTTAAATGCTTTTGTAAAATTTGCAAAAGTAAGATATTTTGTATTATTTTAAAAGAGGGTCCTTAAAATTGCACAAGCTTCAGGTTTCTTCATTTGGATCTGCTCTTGCAAAGAACTTTTCTAGGTGTAGATTATTATACAAGACAGCATAGAGATGGAGGGAGTATGTTACAGGGCTGTAGGCAAATTTACTGGTATGTAAAACAGTCATAACAGTATATCTGTCATGCAAAGTTTTGGCAACGTGCATGAAAACCCCTGACCAGAAACATACTTTATTTTTGCTTGTCTTTGCTTTTACACCTTAGAAAGCTCTGCTCCATGCTGTCTTCCCAAACTGTTAGTAATTGATTGCTGGGAGGTTGGAAGCAATTTCCTCCCTTCTGAACTCTCCAGCTCTTAAGGGAACTCTTGGAGTTGAACTGCTATGGCTTTGGGGCCCAGAGTGGGGAGAATTGTTTGGCCTCATGATGAAGTTTAGTAGAGAAAAGCCCTTTATTGTTTCTAAAGTGGCCCGTTTAGGTGGTATGTTTGGTCTTCATTCAGCTTAGCTGATCTATTGTGTTGTGGGGCATTGGGTATGCATGCATTTAGTTGAGGACCTCAGCTAAAAGCCAGCAATTTTATTTTACCTGCTACAATCAGTTATAAAGTTTGCCCTATCTTGCCAGTTTGCTTGTTTCAATTTTGTCCTTTGAGTTCTAGGTACAGTGTAACTGAACTACTCTGTAGGTTGACTGCTGAAACTACATATTACCTTTTTTTTTTTTTTTTTAAAGATTTATTTATTTATGCATACAAGAGCTGGGGTACAGGCCAGAGATGGGGTGTGTGTGAGAGGATTCACCAGAGACAGAGTGGGGAACAGAATAGGCAGACTGACTGAAATACACTGCTGAGAGGGGAGCAGCGGGCTCTTCAGGAGAGGTCTGCCATGTAGGTTGCTCCCTGGCTGGTCGGGGATGGAACTCATGCTGCAAAGGCTGCGGACTGCTTCATAGTGCAGTGCTCAACCCCTTGCGCCACCAGGGAGGCCCTGAAACTACGTACTAGTTTAGATAGGAGAATAATTTCACTTGGGGGTTTTAAAAAAAACCTTAATTCTACTACTATCAGTACTTTTTACTTAAGCTTTGTAATCTTGTGGTCAGGTAACTCTTAGGAATCTAAAATCCTGTTTTAAAGTTGTGCCCTGTGGGGGATCTCTGGGTAGCTTTTTAAATCTGGCTGTAGCATATTTTGTTTAATACTGGGAGAAGCAATTGGTCAGGTGTGAATAAAGAGCAACTTGAAAAGATAAGGGTAAAATATGGGCGGGGCAACTGTATTGTTAGGGAGGACCTAGGACCTGATAATTACAGTTTCCTTTCTTAGCTGAAACAATGTCTCCATTAAATGAGGTTTGAATACACACTGTTGAATACACACCTTTCTATCTGCATTTCTAGTTCATTTAAATAGCTCACCTAGAGGTATATTCCAGGTGTGAGGTCTTAATGCTTCCGTCAGAATTTCTATACCATCCTTTTACTATTTTTAGCACTGACATTTCCAGCATTTTTTAGTTAAGCTATAGCTTATGTAATCTTGTGTTTTTGTTTTTTTAAGATTTATTTATGTATACAAGAACTGGGTACAGGCCAGAGGTATGGGGGGATTGGTGAGAGGATTCACCGGAGACAGAGTGGGGAGCAGGACAGGCAGATCTGTTGAAATCCACTGCTGAAGGGAGCAACAGGCAAGACAGGAGAGGTCTGCTGGGCCATGTGGGTAGCTCCCTGGCAAGGCATTGATCTCATGCTTCAGTGGCTGCTAATTGCTTGATAGTGCTTAGACTTAACCCCTTGCACCACCACGGAGGCCCTGTAATCTTGTGTTCTTAATGTATTTCTTCAGATTCCACTCTGACCAAAGGGTCCCCAAAAAGGAGGGAAAATGGCTTCTGAATCTGAAACCTTGAATCCCAGTGCTCGCATAATGACATTTTATCCTACCATGGAGGAGTTCCGGAACTTCAGTCGCTACATTGCCTACATTGAATCCCAAGGAGCTCATAGGGCTGGACTGGCAAAGGTGAGGAGCAAGGGGCGGGGACAAGGCTTTTGTGACTAAAGGCAGCAGTGAGAGTTTTCCTAATGAAGGCTGATAACTTACATGAGTTTTACTGAACGCCAGACAGAGTGATGAGTATAGAGTGTATTGCAAGTTAATGCCTTTCATTATCCTCTGAAGCATTTTTTTAAAAGATTTATTTATTTATTTATGCATACAAGAACTGGGGTACAGGCCAGAGGAGTGGGCGAGCCAGAAGTCTGCTGTACCATGTGGGCTAGCCCCCTGGCTGGGGATCTTATGCTGCAGTGACTGGGGATAGCCCATAGTGCTGCATCTTAACCCCTTGCACTACCAGGGAGGCTCCCTCTGAAGCATCTTTTAGGTAGGAAGGAGAGCTGCTTGGAGTCCATAAAAGGGAAGTAAAAAGTCAGTGTCCCAGGGGGGCTTCCATCTTCATGATCGAGAAAAGGTGGTGCCTTAGTGTTTTCCTCTGTCACTAAGTGCTTATGCCATCCTACTTTGCATTTTAGTCTTTCCCAGCACTGAATAATTTGGCTTCTCAGGTGGAGTCTCTGTAACACTGAAAGAGAATCAGTGCTTAAGCCACCTTCCTTCCTTGGCACCCGGATGAGATACTGAGGCTGAGGATAAATAATCCTTACCAGAGGTCATTGCAGCTGGGCATTTAGTTAGTGGCAGAACTAGGTCAAGGTTGGGGTGACAGGGGATTTGTGGTGTTTAGGGGGCTCATGGTTCTTTCTTTTCTTTTTTTTTTTTTAAAGATTTATTTATTTGTGCATACAAGAACTGGGGTACAGGCCAGAGATGCGGGGAGTGAGAGGATCCACCAGAGACAGAGTGGGGGACAGAAACAGTCAGACTGACAGAAATACACTGCTGAGGGGAGCAGTGGGCGAGGCAGGAGAGGTATGCCTCGCCATGTGGGTTTCTCCCTGGCGTGTTGGTGATCGAACTCATGCTGCAGAGGCTGTGGATTGCTTCATAGTGTGGTGCTTAACCCCTTGCGCCACCTGGGAGGCCCAGGCTCATGGTTATTTCAAAGTCACTTTTTTTTTTTTTTTAATTTTTTTTTTTTTATTTTATTTTTTTTATAGAGGCATGTTTTATTTATTTGTTTGTTTTGTTTATACATGCACTGGGTACAGTCAGAAGCGCGGGAGGGTGAGAGAATTCACCAGAGCCAGAGCGGGGAGCAGAGCAGGCAGAAGGACCGAAGTACACTGCTGAGGGGAGCAGCGGGCGCCAGGAGAGGTCTGCGCGCCATGTGGGACCCTCCTCTGATGGCCGGGGAGCAGCCAGGGATCGAACCGGCGCCGCAGAGGCCGCGGGCAGCTTCACAACCCAGCGCTCAACCGCTGCGCCACCGGGGAGGCCCCAAAGTCACTTTTTAATGCAATTGACTGATAGGTTGTATATCAGTCTCCACACCTCATGGACTGACCAGCTGGCCAGATTTCTGATCTCTGTGTTTCCTGTGATATTTACAGGTTGTTCCTCCGAGGGAATGGAAGCCCCGAGCATCCTATGATGATATTGATGATTTGGTCATTCCTGCCCCCATCCAGCAACTCGTGACTGGACAGTCTGGCCTCTTCACTCAGTACAACATACAGAAGAAAGCCATGACAGTTCGAGAGTTCCGCAAGATAGCCAATAGTGACAAGTGAGTGCAAACACTCTCCTTCCTTTATCTGTCATAGCATCGTGGACCCAACATCTCATCCTCACAGACACCTCCAGTGCTGCTGCTATCTCCCTCTCTGCCCTTTTAATAGAAGCATTTCTCCTGTCAGTACTGTCACAGTCTGAACTTGTCCACACTCTTGCTTAAAGTAATCCTGTTGTTTTTCCAACAAAAATAGAATCATTTTCTGATTTGGATAAGTTGGCAAGTTGTGAAGGATAAAGTTGGAGATGGTCCAAAAGGAGCTTTACTAGATATATCAATACCACCTGCTTATCAAAAAGTGACTGCGGGGCTTCCCCAGTGGTGCAGTGAGTTGAGCGCAGTGCTATGAGGCTGTCCGCAGCCTCTCTAGTGCCAGTTTGATTCCCAGCTGGCCAGGGAGAGACCCACATGGCGCAGCAGACCTCTTCTGTCTCGCCCGCTGCTCCCCTCAGCAGTGTTTTCAGTTCTTCTGCCTGTTTTGCTCCCTGCTCTGTTTCTGGTGAATCCTTTCACCCTCCCGCCCCTCTGGCCTGTACCCCAGATCTTGTAAAAATAAATCTTTTTTTTAATTATTAAAAAAAAGTGACTATGGTAGTTTAATCTCTTCCTTCTGGGTCATTTGGTCTTTTTTTTTTTTTTAAACTTTTTTTTTTTTATATAGAGGCATGTTTTTATTTATTTATTATATTTGTTTGTTTGTTTTGTTTATACATGCACTGGGTACAGTCAGAAGCGCGGGAGGGTGAGAGAATTCACCAGAGCCAGAGTGGGGAGCAGAGCAGGCAGAGGGACTGAAGTACACTGCTGAGGGGAGCAGCGGGCGGCAGGAGAGGTCTGCGCACCATGTGGGATCCTCCTCCGGTGGCCGGGGAGCAGCCAGGGATCGAACCGGCGCCGCAGAGGCCGCAGGCAGCTTCGCAACCCAGCGCTCAACCGCTGCGCCACCGGGGAGGCCCTGGGTCATTTGGTCTTGACTCATGTTCATACTCCTCGCTGCCCACCAAGCTGCTCTCTCCGGTGTCTGTTTTAGCATGAGCAAAATGTGAATAAGGGACCAGGCTGGTTGCTGTTTTCTGTCAACATGGAAACATCTGTATATATATGATCTTGTCTTTTAGAAACTTCTTTGTTCAGGCCTACTGTTTTCAGTGTTGAACTGTCATATTAGCTCAGATTTGGAGAGTGAATTTTGTGTTTCCTTCATTAGAGTCTGATTGCTCCTTTTTAATCCTCTTTCTTGGGTCTTCTGCCTTGCCACATTCCGCCTTCGTTTTACATTTCCACAAGGGGTTCCTTATTTTTCCTCCCCACCCCTCTTTTAAAAAAGATTTATCCATTTATGCATATAAGATCTGGGATGGGGCCTCCCTGGTGGTGCAAGGATTAAGCCACAACCTGTGAAGCTATCCGCAGCTACTGCAGGGAGCAACCCACATGGTGCAGCAGACCTCTCCTGGCTCTCCCGCTGCTCCCCTCAGCATTGTACTTTGGTCAGTCTGCCTGCTCTGTTCTTCACTCTGTCTCTGGTGGATCCTCTCACCCCCTGTACCTCTGGCCTGTACCCAGCTCTTGTATGCATAAATAAATAAATCTTTAGTTTTTTTTTTTAAGATTGATTTCTTTATGCATATAAGAGCTGGGGTACAGGCCAGAGGTGTGGGGGGTAAGAGGATTCACCAGAGACAGTGGGGAACAGAACAGGCAGACTGACCAAAGTACACTGCTGAGGGGAGCAGTGGGGTGAGTTAGAAGAGGTCTGCTGCGCCATGAGGGTTGCTCCTTGGCTGGCTGGGAATCGAACTCATGCTGCAGTGGCTGCAGATTGCTTCATAGGTTGCATCTTAACCCTTGCGCCACCAGAGAGGCCCTAAATAAATAAATACTAAAAAAAAAAGAACTGGGGTGTAGGCCAGAAGTGTGGGGGCGGGGTGAGAGGATTTACCAGAGACAGAGTGGGGAGCAGCAGGCGAGACAGGAGAGGTCTGCTGTGCCATGTGGGGGATAGAACTCTTGCGCAGTGGCTGGGGACAGCTTGATAGCGCTGTCTTTAATCCTGCACCATCAGGGAAGCCCTCCTTCTCTTTTATTCCTGAGTCTTTTTGATCTGTACATGTCTTGACTTCAGCCAGTCAGGTACATTGCAAAAGCCCAGAGCTCCAACTTAATCGTTTGCGAGTCTTCATACTTCTGGTGGCATCACCTCATGCTCTGTCACTTCTCATTTTCAGGCTATGCGCTTTCTTTTTATATACTTTTGCCTTCTTTTCCTTTGACTTATCAGTATTAACTGGTCATCTAATTTTATTAACCACTTTTTACTCTTTAAAAGCATCTTATATTGCTGGCCAATCTGCTCTCTAGGCTCCGTGGAAGGCATGTTGAAGTGTGATATGCTCTGTGGGTGAAAGGCTGTGTCATCTTTCAGGTCTGATTTCTCACTATGCACTGGGGCTTAGCACCCGCTTTCTGTTTCATCCTGGGTTCCTGTGTGTCTGCATTTCTTGTCAGCAAGTGCTAGGCCTTCTCTTCTTTCAGGAGACCTCTTTTCCTTTCAAATAATCAGTCCTGTGTTTTTGTCCTTCATCCAAAATACAATGGTCTTACCTTTGATTTCTGTTTGCTGGGTCAGTCAGCTTTAAGAAAACCCAGAAAATAAAAATCTAAGTTTATAAAGCAGATCAGTTAGTGGTTGAAGAGTTGTTTATAGTTCAAAGGGATCTAAATTTTATTATTTATTAGGTTGACATTAAAATGTAAGGCAGTGCATTTTTTATCCCATTCTTTGCAGTACATTGTTTTATCCCATTCTCTGCACACACTTTCATTTTGGTCTTCCACCCTTCATGTATTCATAATATTTTTTTTGGCATTTGAGTTACAGTGTGTATTAGTTTTTCTAGTTATAGTGTATGTTTTCCTATATCTTAGTTTTATACAGTATTCTTTAATTGTTGTGTAATAATTTTTTTTTAAAGATTTATTTATGTATTTATACAAGCACTGGGTACAGTCAGAAGCGCGGGAGGGTGAGAGAATTTACCAGAGCCAGGTGGGGAGCAGAACAGACAGAATGACTGAAGTACACTGCTGAGGGGAGCAGCGGGCAGCAGGAGAGGTCTGCGCGCCATGTGGGACCCTCGCCTGATAGCGGGGATCGAACCGGCGCTGCAGAGGCTGTGGGCAGCTTCGCAACCCAGCGTTCAACCGCTGCGCCACTGGGCAGGCCCGAAATTTTTAGTTTTTTTTTTTTAATAAACTCTTAGTATGTGATTATTAAACTAAAGAGCATAGCTTTTTTTTTTTTTTTAAAGAAGATTTTATTTGTTTATGCATACAAGAGCCAGGGTACAGGGCAGAGAGGCAGTGTGGGGGGCAGTGAGAGCATTCACCAGAGACGGAGTGGGGAGCAGAACAGGCAGATCCCCTGAAATATGCTGCTGAGGGGAGCAGTGGGCAAGACCAGAGAGGTCTGCTTCGCCATGTGGGTCAGCTCCCTGCCTGGGGATGGAACTCATGCTGCAGTGGCTGTGGATAGTGCTGATGCTTAACCCTTGTGCCAGCAGGGAGGCCCCTAGGCATGATTATTGTTGAGTGTAGGCCACTTCTGGAAGTGTGGCAGTGACACCCATGAGCTCTCTTGGACCCTCTTCCCTTCCATTGGAGCCAGAAAAGGAGTGCTCCCAAGGGCCTTAACCTGCCTTCAGTTGTCTGTGGATTTAGATGAAATTGTAGTTTTTGGTTCTCACTAGTTTGTAAGCCTATTTTTTCCCTGGATGTCCAGGGCCCTTCTGTCAGTAGTGGGATTTAATTTTAGTAGAGTCTCTTGAAAGATTTCAGGGCTATTAAGGAAGATGTGTTCATATTTGCCTGTGTATGTTGGGTGAGTTGCAGTGTTTCTAGCCTTGAGAGTCAAGGTTATGTCTTAACGCATTCCAAATGTCTTGCTGTCCCTGGGAACAGAATTTTGACTTCTGCTGTTCATAATTCCCAGTTAATTTAGTCTCTTCTAAGTTGCTTAACACTTGTTTTACTTTTAAAAGGTACTGTACCCCACGCTACAGTGAGTTTGAAGAACTTGAGCGGAAATACTGGAAAAATCTCACATTCAATCCTCCAATTTATGGTGCAGATGTGAATGGCACACTCTATGAAAAGGTGAGACTCACTGCAAACTCTGGGCAGCATTTTTGTGGTTTTGTAATGTAATACAATTTTCATCTGCCCAGCATGTAGTAGTCACCTAAAAGCTGATTGCTGAATGGGTGGATGAAGAAAGGACTGCTCCACCACCAGCTGATGTGCTGTGCTCACTTAATTGTGGGGTTTTTTTGCATGTGACTGAATTTTATTTCTCCCACTCTACATGTAAATTGGATGATATGGTGTTCTTTGCAAGGGCTGTTAGAATAGTCTGTGGGTGGTAGGTGATGAGTTCTTGAAAGGGTGGGATCACAGTAAATGAAATGTTGGGGGAGAGGCAGTGTGGTTTCTGCAGAAAAAAGATCACTGACTAATCTAATGAAAGGGGTATGTATATTTAAGAAGATAAACGTATTTAGATTTTCAGAGCCCTCAAACTAGATTCTGTAATGAAAGCTGTTTGAACAGATTGCATCGGCTTGGGATATAGCTCTTTTTGGCATGAAGAACTGCTTTAGGTATGGTAGAAAAAAAGAATATTTGGGACCGTTTTGGATGATTAAAAAATCTGTAGGGCATTTTAGGACTTAACACTTATATTAATTATAATGTTTTTGTATGTTATTATTGAAAGGAGGGACTTTAAAAAGTGGATTCCAGGTTTGTTGATGACAGTTTTTCTGCATAGTAGGAAGTGAAGCTTATAGACATTAATGGCTGGAAGGTAATTATGATGGTCTGGGATGGGGAAATACGAAAAAGCAGGGCATAAAAATACAGAACATACTTACAAGAGGTGGGCTCCCGGCTGATAATTTTTTTTTTTTTAACTTACACAATAGCTGGGGTACAGGCCAGAGGCGCGGGAGGGTGAGAGAATTCACCAGAGACAGAGTGGGGAGCAGAACAGGCAGACCAAAATACACTGCTGAGGGGAGCAGTGGGCGAGTCAGGAGAGGTCTGCTGTGCCATGTGGGTCTCTCCCTGGCCGGCCTGGAATCGAACCCGCGCTGCAGAGGCTTGTGTCAGCGTCACAGCACTGTGCTCAAGCTGCTGCGCCACCTGGGAGGCCCTCCTGGCTGATCTTTGTAACTCAGAAGAAGGGCTTGGGTAACACTGTAGACTTTCTACTGAAGACACAGTGGTAATAGGGGCCAGAAGTCATAATTTAGTGTAGTTAACACCATGTATTTTTCTTTAATCCCCACCATCCACTATACCCATTTGTCTCTTGCCTCCCTCCTTAGCCTCAGAAACTTCACTCTATTTATTAGTGTCTGCTACTTTGTATATGTATTTTTCACATCAGATTGTCTACTATATAAGTGTTCTATATTTGTCTTTGTCATTCTGACTTGCTTTACTACACATAATTCTTTCAGAGTCCTTCCATTTTGCTGTAAATGACATTTCTCTTACCTTATGGCTGAGTAGTCTTTCATTGTGTGACTACTTATGTTTGTATTTTTTTATGGCTTAAGAGCTCTTTCTGTTTGGACCTAAGTTTCTTTAGTTTCAGTTCAAACCCTTCCTTCTGGGGTCTAGAGCAGGTGGTGGTCCTCTCCTTCCTTAGTGGTCATTCACATACCGGTGCCCACTAAGTAGTTTTGCCCTCCACCCGTCCACCCACGTCTAATGGCGTCTGTTCTAAGGGTGGCTGTGAAAGGTGATGCACGCTGTAGTCTTCATGTCTGTGAAGTTTTGATGTTATTCTACCTCCTTGTTATGAGGTGACAGTTCACTTATGACCTACTCTGATTTGTAGGTTGAGCCCCAGTTTATAGTCAGTATAATTTGCCTCAACTTTCTAATTTTCTTTGTAGCATGTTGATGAGTGGAATATTGGCCGACTGAAAACAATTCTAGACTTGGTGGAAAAGGAGAGTGGGATCACCATTGAGGGTGTGAACACCCCCTACCTGTAC
The DNA here is from genome assembly GCF_964194135.1 of Talpa europaea. Lineage (NCBI taxonomy): Eukaryota > Metazoa > Chordata > Mammalia > Eulipotyphla > Talpidae > Talpa > Talpa europaea. The sequence continues at coordinate 26,782,760 of NC_140076.1, forward strand.
TTTGGCATGTGGAAGACGTCCTTTGCCTGGCACACTGAAGACATGGACTTGTACAGCATTAATTATCTGCACTTCGGGGAGCCAAAGTCCTGGTAAAGTCAGCCTGTAGTTGGCACTGGGGCTTCTAAACTTCAGTGTGCTTGGGAACTATCTTGGGGTCTTGTTTATATGTGGATTCTGGTTCAGTAGGCTTGGGGTGGGACTGACATTTTAGATTTTAAGTGGAATTCTGAATAATCAGAGGTGTTGGAGCTCTTGTGTTCAGACCATCCTGAGTAGCAAGACTTTGAAGAGCAGGGCACTGAACACCATTGGGCATAAAGCAGAAGTTGGCTGAGTTACTGAGGATCACGGAGGCTGTTCCAGGCTACCCCACTGCTTTCTAATTTCTTTTTCTGAACAGGCCTGAGGCATTTCTTAGAGGCAGACTTCCAAGACTGGAGTCACTTCTTCAGATGATAGAAAGCTTTCTTTTCCTCATGGAAAAAATACTTGGTGAGCAGCAGTGTGTGCTTAACCCAAAAGGGGATTCGAGGCTACTCGGCATAAGCTTCCTGCTCTCCAGGGTGTTAACCATCAGTCATTTGGGGAGAAACAAAGATTTGTTGTCTCTTCTCTCCATGCGCCGATCTGTGTCTAGGTCTCAGCATTTCAGTGAAGGTGCTTCGAGCAACAGCACTGAGCAAGACGTGAGGCACCTATTCTCACCCAGAAAGGACACTGGGCAGATGAGAGGGTGAGAACATAATTAGACAGTGTGAGAACAGCTCTGATGGGGAATAGTGAGTTCAGTCAGGCCATGTGAGGAGGGCACTTGAGGGATGGGGCTGGGATTAGAGAAAGCTTCCCTGGAAGAGGTGACAACTAAACTGAGACCTAACAAATGGGAAGATGGAGCTGGAGGGGTGCTGGGTAGTAGATTGAGGGGAGGGGAGATGAGGGCATGTGTGTAGGTGGTTGGGACAGCACACACAGAGGTCCTGAGTTGAGACAGAGCACTGTGTCTTTAATAACTGGAAGTCCATTGCGGTTTGGGTGCCACACACAGCTGCACAGGTGGGTGGAGGGTCATCGAGGGCTGGATCACGACAAGAGGTGGATACTGGATCCATCTTCATTTCCTTTTCCAGCATCTTCAACCATGTCTTTTCCCCAGGGATTTTCCTTTCTTCTTTCAAATGTTTTCTGGTTTCTAATCTTGGGGGGGTGGGTAAAAAAACATTTTAAGCCTGTAATGACCCCCTAACTACTGTCCTATTTCCTTCCTTAGATGGCTAGACTTCTAGAATCTGTAAATATAGCTATTTTGTCTTCACCATGTTTAAAAGTTCTCTGAAATGGGATTTCCATTCTCATGTCAAGAGAAGGTTCTCTAGTTATTACATACACTCTTTAGGTCATCTGAAGTGGGACCTCCAGAGACTTCTGTGCAAGGTTGCCTGATGGATCCCAAAGTCCTTTAGGTGACAAACATTTTCCTCAACTCCTCCTCTGTTTTGTTTCATAATGACTATTTGGGATGGGAAGTTTTTGTTACTGTGGAAAAATATTTAGAATCAATTATAAGGGCTAAAATCGAAACTGTCACTTTGGGATTATAAAGTTTTAGCAGTTTAAAATAGCCTTACTCCCCCCCCCTTTTTTTTTTAAATGAAAAGCAGTTTCTGTGGCATTAAGGTACCCTATTGGGTAGAGGAGTAATTAATTACTGGGTAATTATTATAGCTGTTGCAGAGATGAAGGGAAAATGGGCTCAGAAGCTAGGGGCAGGTCACTAAGTATTTCATGCTCTCTCACCGTATTTTCCATTCTTCTTCATCCTATCCCAGTTAGTCCTTTCAGGCTCCACCAGGAGCATGTTAGTGCCATCTCTTTTTTTAATTATTATTTTATTGCATGAGCAACAGTGTAACAGCGTACAACATTGAGTACCTATCATAAATCCTGGCTCTTGGTAAATATTAGAAAAGGCCTAGTTTAAATGAATGAGGTAAAAGAAATTCATCCCATTTCTCTGTGGGCTCCCCACTCTTCTGTCCAAACAGTTCACTATTTCGTTTCTCCAGATTTCTTTCTACATTTTGTGGTTGGGAAGTTGAAAAATCTCATACTTGGAGCTGTGTCTCAGCTCCTGTTGCTGCCCTCTTCTCAGCTTCCAATACTCTTATGTGATTGCAGGTACTCTGTCCCCCCCGAGCACGGGAAGCGGTTGGAGCGCCTTGCCAAAGGTACTGTGTCTCCTGGTGCTCAACCAGGCCCACCTGTGATGCGCTGCTTTGAAATACCCATTCTCACGTGTGCTTTCTCAGGCCTGCAAAGGGGGGTGGTGAGCCAGATTGCCAGGTTAGTTACCCTTACAGAGCCACTAAAGTCAGAGCCTCTTCCCCACATTAGAGATTTAGTAATTCCTTCTCAGATTGTCTTTGCCTCTGTTTTATCAAGCATAGATATTATTTCACCAGGGCTAGTATATCAGTCATATTGGGTCTGGTTCTAAAAACCCAAGTGTTAAAGCCAAAATTGAATTTTTTACTACTTCGGATTTTTTTTTTTTTAATTTTTGTGTAGAACTATGATACAGGCCAGAGGTTGGGGGGTGAGAGGATACACCAGAGACAGAGTGGGGAGCAGAACAGGCAGATCTACTGAAATACACTGCTGAAGGGTGCAGTGGGTGAGACAGGAGAGGTCTGCTGCACCATATGTGGGTTAGCTCCTTGGCTGGGGATCGAACTAAGGCCTGAGCTGTGATAGTGCTGAAACTTAACCCCTATGCCACCAGGGAGTCCCCCTAATGCTTTGAATTTTTTTTTTAAAGATTATTTATGCATGCAAAAGCTGGGGTATAGACCAGAGGTGTGGGGGGTGAGAGGATTCACCAGAGACCGTGGGGGAACAGAACAGGCAGATCAACTGAAATACACTGCTGAAGAGACAGGAAAGGGCTGCTGCGCCATGTGGGTAGCTCCCTGATGGGCCGGGGGATTGAACTCATGCTGCAGAGACTAGGGATAGCTTCATAGGTTGTGTCTTAATTCATTGAGCCACCAAGAAGGCCCCTAGTTCCAGAATTCTTTATAAGAACAGAGACAGCTTGGGTGATCTTAGTTCCTCAAACAGTATCTGATTACCCTTGGGACACCCAACTGGGAGCGAGCCCAGACGCTCATTGTAGGGTCTTATAATTGGCTTCAAGCTGGTGGGATCTATGGAGGTCAGGTTGGGGAATCATCCCTCTATTGCCCTGATGACATGCACGGGTGTGAAGCCCCTTCAGGACGCACAGTGTGCTAATCCCTGCCCATTTTCAATTAAACAGGTTTTTTCCCAGGAAGTGCTCAAAGCTGTGAGGCTTTTCTCCGCCATAAAATGACCTTAATTTCTCCTTTAATGCTGAAGAAATATGGAATTCCCTTTGACAAGGTAAGCTGATGTTGTTTATGTGGAAACCATCCTCTGTGGTCACAGAAGAGTGTCCTAGTTTGTCACCCTGTACAGTGTGGACCTAAGCTAAGCTATGCCATTTGTGACACTTTGCTCCAAGGGGATTAAAGGGGCTGCTCTGTCTTCCTGATGCCAGAAGAGAGTCAAATCCCACCAACAGTGTTAAATTGCAGGAATGGTGACTTACAGTCTTGGTGTCTGATGTATTCAGGCTTTGTGTTTTGTAGAAAACACTAAGACACACCTGTGGTTTTGTGACTTGCCCTGGTTACTCTAGTCACTTGTGCGGCATTGGCTCTCAGCCCGGTTCTGTAGCGTCCTGCCACATGGTGCAGCCGCTCCAGGTCTGCTCTTGTTCAGGTGACCCAAGAGGCTGGAGAATTCATGATTACGTTCCCTTATGGTTACCATGCCGGCTTTAACCATGGCTTCAACTGTGCGGAGTCGACCAATTTTGCTACTCGGCGGTGGATTGAGTATGGCAAACAAGCTGTGCTGGTAAGTCTGCTTGATTTCTTTTTGTAGCACTGTGACTAGAAATGTCTGATCAGGCAAATTCTCTTTAGATGCAACAGCTGGTGGTTAGAAGAGTTCTTTGCACTGCTCGAGTTCAGAACCAAAGTGTCTGGGAAAGTGCATAAGGAACTTTTAAAAACTTGTTTAGTATGGGAAAAGTCAGTTCCTTTGGGCATTGAAACCACACTCACACATATTGAAATATCTGTTCGGCTGCTCTGGGATTTTTCTGTTGAGTAATTCTTAGCAGATAGCAATAGGGCTGGACCTTTGATCCAGAGTGGCCTCACTGTATGGTCCAGCTTGGCTTGATGTCAGAGGAAAGGAGCCATTGGCCATTGCGGGATCTAATGCAGAGCTTCTTCTCTCCGGATTCTCCAGGTACCCGAGACAGTGCTTGCTGCACTCGCCCCAATGCCATGTATTCTTGGCTCCTTTCCCCTCCTTTCCTTTGTATTTGAGGGCTCTGCAGTGTGTGCTCAGCCTGTGAACCTAGGCAGTCTGGCATTATGCCACCTTGTGTCATTCCACCTAGAAGGAGGAGGAGGGACTGTGGGGGTAAGAGGGATGCCACCCATTAGCACGTGCACACCCAGAGCGCCTCTGGTTTCTTTGATAGTGCTCCTGTAGGAAGGACATGGTGAAGATCTCCATGGATGTGTTTGTGAGGAAGTTCCAGCCAGAAAGATACAAACTCTGGAAAGCTGGGAAGGACATCACAGTTATTGACCATACTCTCCCCACACCAGAAGCAGCAGAATTTCTTAAGGAAAGTGAAAGACTCCTGAGAGCCACAAATGAGGAGTGTGCAGAGGAGCACATGGAAGGGGCTGAGGAGGGCGAGGAGGGCGACCTGAAGAGGAGGTAACCCGGCAGCCTGCTGGATCCAACTCTGTGAGGGAGGGAAGTCTGGGCAGCTCCCACAACCTCCCGACAGGCTGTTTCTGAGTGAGTGAGGTGCTTGAGCCCCAGCTGAGAATTTCCTTCTCCGTGAAGGCTCCAGAGTCCTCTGAGTGAGGGTGTGCAGGCCCTTCCTCATGGCTGTTGTCCAGAAATGACAGCGCTAATGGCAGGCCTCTAGTTAACTGGAGTGAGGGCCGCATAAATGCAAGGATGGTGAGGCCCGCCGGGACAGGGGTGGTGTCATTGAAGCCAGCCAGTGTCATCGGTGCCTAAACCTGAGGGTCTCTCCTGAGGAGAGTAGTTTGTCCTGGGCCACGTTGGGAAGAAAGGAGAAACAATGGGGTGGTACTCTGTGGTACCCCTGCATACTCTAATTAAGCTTCACATCCAGTCTGTGAAGTGGGATGATGTCCATAATTTCTATTTGATGGGATGGGGTCCAAGACAAGTCCACAGTCTTAGGTCCCACAGATAAGAGGCAGCACTGAAGTGTGAGGCAGCCTGATAGGCTCTGGCCATTCCTTTTGGGTTGTTGTGGATGTGAATGTGTTTGTGTAAGTGGGGTGTATACACGGGCTCTTAAAAAGTTTGCCCTCCTCCTTGCAGCCTAGCCAAGCACCGTATAGGGACAAAGAGGCACCGAGTTTGTCTTGAAATACCGCAGGAGGTGAGTCAGAGCGAGCTCTTCCCCAAGGAGGAGCTGAGTTCTGGACAGTACGACATGACCGAGTGCCAGGCTGCCCTCGCGCCCGTGAGGCCCACCCATAGCTCTGTGCGGCAGGTCGAGGATGGTCTCACCTTCCCAGGTTAGTGGATCGTGCTGTTTGTTCCTACAATTCTGACTAATGCTGTCTGTTTCCTTAGATGCCACATTAAGTACAGGGTCCCAGATAACTGGAAAAGGGAAGAGACAAACCTAAGCCAGTAGTGTAGTTGCTTTTGGGGCAGAGCTTTGATTGGGGACACACACGGCGGGTAAGGAGTGTGGAGGAAAAGCCCCTTCCCTCTGCCTGGTGAGGGGTCAGGGAAACTATCAGTGAAGGTTCCGGTGATGAGAGAGGTGAACTAACTAGACAGACAGTGGAAGGACATAGAAAGGGCATCCCTGAGAGGAGCAGGGGCAGAGGCGTGGCAATGGGCCACAGCATGAGCTTTGTGGGGGCCCTGGTAGTAATTTCCTGTAATGCAGATATTGGGGTGGGAAGGATGGGAGACGCTGTGGAGGCTAGTGAAACAGGAGTGAGAGGGCATAGGGACTGCGTTGGCTTACGAGTTTGCTCTCTCAGGGCTCTGAGGAGCTGCTGTGTTTCCAGGAGGGAGTGTGTAGCAGACCTTGCAGAGCAGTCATTAGGATGGTGGTCGAGGGTACATTTGTTGGGGAGGGCCTTGCGTTGGTCCCAGATCTGGCCTTGGTGTGTCTTCTGACAACACTGTGGATCTGGTAGAGCCAGCATTCACAGCCGGGCCCCACTCACTGCCTGTGTTAGTGAGTCACCACCTTCCCTTCCCCATGATCAGCTGTGCAGGAGCAAGCTGGCTCTGTCTGATGTGCACGTGTGTTTCAGATTATTCTGACTCCACTGAAGTCAAATTTGAAGAGCTTAAAAACGTCAAGCTGGAAGAGGAGGATGAAGAGGAGGAGGAACAAGAAGCAGCTGCTTTGGATCTTTCTGTGAATCCTGCTTCTGTAGGGGGACGCCTTGTCTTTCCAGGCTCCAAAAAGAAATCGTCTTCTAGCTTGGGCTCTGGTTCTTCACGGGATTCTGTTTCTTCTGATTCAGAAACCAGTGATCCTCTGTCATGCCGAGCCCAAGGGCAGACGGGAGTTCTCACTGTGCACAGCTATGCCAAAGGGGACGGCAAGGTCACCGTTGGAGAGCCGTGCATGAGGAAGAAGGGCAGTGCCCCTAGGAGCATTAGTGAACGGGTACTGGCTGAGGTATGGGCCCTGGGCAGTGGCTGGGGCGGGAGTGCCTTGGAAGGGCATCTGTGGAGGGAGAGTGGATTTGTGGGGATACCCTGTGGGTGTGTTGGCAGGAGAGACCTTCAGAGTTCAGAGGCTGAGACCTTCAGTCTGTAGTCACTGTGTCAAGCAGAAAACTAGGTGGCCTTGGCTCTCTTCCAGCTTGTTTTTTGCTGGGAGTTCCTTTCTCTCTGGGTGACTTTTTATCCCAAGAACTGTATTCCTGCCGCAGTGACAGAGTTGGGTGTATCCTCTGAGCCTCCTTGCCCCAAAGCCACAGGGTTAACGTGGTGGTGGCAGCCCTTGTGTGAGGGCCGGGGGTGAGCCGGTCTCTCTTAACTTAAGTTCTGGGGCTTTCTTCTAAGTCTTGGCTGTCTGGTCTGTCTCGTAGAGACCCATAAGCATCCACCCCTCCCCCTTTCCCCAGGCATTCTCTCCCAGAGAGCGCACCCTTTTGGAGAGCAGGGTGAATTCCCAAAGCTGTAAATGTGAACCTGTTTGTTCGCACTTCCTCCTGGAGCACACACTGTCACCAAAAGCTGTGTTTGCTTTGCTTTGTGTAAAAAGGCTCGGTGGGCCTGAGTGGGATGCAGCAGAGCTGATTGGGATGCAGCTAGACTCCTGCTCACCAACATGATCTGCTCTGACTTCCCAGCTTACGGGCTTTTGTGGGTCAAGTTGTAGTCTTGAGGGAGAGGGTGGGGAGTTGGGTTGGGGGGAAAAGTAGAAGGCTGGCTGAAGGTCTTCTTGATTTACCATTCTCCTGCCTTCATCTTTAAAATTTATGGGCTGAAAGTATCATGAAAGATTTCTACAGTATATATGGATAGAATATCATGAGCCTCTGTGTGTGTTGTCATATCTATATTAGTAACACATGGCACTTGCTTTATTTTCTCTTTGACCACAGTGCTAACACCTAGTCTATGTTCAGGTCCGTCCACTTTTGCAGTAGTGCCTTTTTCTGTTTGGGTTGTTTTCTTGTCTTTTTATGTCTGTTTTCTCTGAATGTCAGGACTGTTTCAATAGATTCCTTTTACGGGTGACTGTCCTGTTCACTGCAGGAGCAGGCCAGTGTGTTGATTCCACTGTTTTTCCTCCTTGCTCCCTCTGGTTGCTGCTGTCTTGCCTCCCATGACAGCTCCCATTTGAGGGCTTTGCAGCTTGGAAACCGTGTTCCCTTCTACTCCTAGTTGCTGCATCTGAGCCCTTCTGTTTTCACAAAGCCTCATGCCTCTCCTTTACCCTGCCGGCTCACACTGACCTGCACCACCCTTACTTGCAGGTACAGAGGCAGCCAGCAATTACAAGGAGTTACTAAATACTGAATATATTATGTGCAATTGGGTAGACTGTATACTACCACTGAGTTAATCTTGCAGAGTCAAGTTTTTTGAAGATACCCATCTTTCTTTCTCCCAAATGAGAGCATATTAAGAAAAGATACAGGAGTTAGGCCTGTGGAGCTCAAAATGTTGCTTTGTTACCAGTTAAAAGTGACTGGAGGAAAATGACTTTTTTTTTTTAAAAGATTTTTTTATTTATGTATATATAAGAGCTGGGGTACAGGCTAGAGATGTGGGGAGGGGATTAGTGAGAGGACTCACCAGAGACAGAGTGGAGAACAGAACAGGCAGATTGACTGAAATACACTGCTGAGGGGAGCAGCGGGCAAGACAGGAGTGGACTGCTGTGCCATGTGGGTTGCTCCCTAGCCTGCTGGGGAGGCTGTAGATTGCTTCATAGTGTGGTGCTTAACCCCTTGCGCCATCAGGGAGACCTGGAAAATGACTTTTAAAGTGCCCTCTGTGTTCCTGGGAATAGGCTGAGACCATGTGGGCCCCTGTGAGGGGCAGAGTTTTCCCCAATTAGCCTTCCATGTGGTGTGGACGCAGAGCACAATGTTCCCTCTGTGAAAGGCAGAAACTGGCTGAGTGCACCTCACTAACATCCAGGAGATGAGGCATTGGGGGAAGGTCCAGGAATCATGTCAGGTGGAAATATGCAGAGAATGAGGCAATTCTTTAACATTGTTTTCTGCTGGAAACCATTGAGTATCTTTCTGGCTCTTCCTATCCCTCACCCCCATAGGGCTGTCACCTGTAATGTGGGAGTACCTTCTGCACGTCATCACCAGCCATCCCTCCCCACCACCTGCAATGCTGATGTCTATTGGCTTATTTATTTAACTTTTTAAAATTGTATTTTTATTGATGTAACAGTGTTCTACAACATCTATATAATTTGGTGGTATGCGTTCAAGCTCTTGAGGTATGTGTTGCACCAGCACGTCTACCATCAAAGCACCCATAATCCTCCATCACAGTCCATTGAACCCCCTGCCCCCATGCTTCCTTCTTCCCACCTTCCACCCTCCCCTCTGGTAGCTTCAGTTCTAGAGTCAGATTTTTAGGGTTGGTTTGGGTTTAGTTTTTCTGTTCCTTTGTTTTGTTTCTCTCTATTACACATATAGGGGAACATCTGGTGTTTGTTTTTCTCCTTTTGACTTGTTTTGTGCAGCATAAGCCCCTCTAGTTCCATCCATGTTGTTGCAAATGGCAGGATTTCATGTTGGGTTTTTTTTAAATAGCTCAGTAATTCTACATTGTATATACATACCATATCTTAATAATCTACTCATCTGTTGTTGGGCACTTAGGTCATTTCCATAGCTTGGCTATTGTAAGTAGTCTGCAATGACCATATATCCCTTCAAATTAGTGTTTTGCACCCTTTTTTGTTAAGTAGTTCTTTTTTTTTTTACTTAAGATTTATTTATTTATTTATGCATACAAGAGCTGGGGTACAGGCCAGAGATGCAGGGTGGGGTGAGAGGATTCACCAGAGACAAAGTGGGGAACAGAACAGGCAGACGGACTGAAATACACTGCTGAGGGGAGGAGTGGGCGATACAGGAGAGGTCTGCTTTGCCATGTGGGTTTCTCTCTGGCTGGCCAGGGATCGAGCTTGTGCTGCAGAGGCTATGGATTGCTTCTATAAGAGCTGGGGTGTAAACCAGAGGTGAGGGGGCTAAGAGGATTCTCCAAAGACAGTAGGGAGCAGAACAGGTGGATTGACTGAAATACACTGCTGAGGGGAGCAGCGGAGAGACAGGAGAGAGGTCTGCTGGGCCATGTGGTTCAACTCCCTGGCCAGGGATACAACTCATGGTGCAGTGGCTGCTGATAGCTTCATAGTGCTGAGACTTAACCCCCTGTGCCATCAGGGAGGGCCTGTTTTGCCTCTTTTGGATGACTACCTAGGAGTGGAATTGCTGGGTCATAAGGTAGATCTGTTTATTTAAAATTTTGGGAAACCTCCATACTGTTTTTGATACGGACTGGACCACACACTGGCATCTTGGAACACTTCAGATTGACTAAATATATCTTGACTGTTTTTCCTCCTTGCTTTGTTTATGGCATTGCTGCTCTGGGCTGGGTCTATGTCTTCAAAGAGCTTTTAGCCAAGACGGGTAGACAGATGTGAGCAAATAATTTTAGTGCTTAGTGGTAAGTGTTGTAGCACAAGTGGTATAGAGTTAGCAGCTCAGCCTGGGGCTGGGGTGAGGCATTAGGGAAGATCGCAGAGAAGGAAGCATTTTCTTCATCTGGCCTGAGGTTAACAGGAGTGTGCCAGGTAGACAGAATGAAATTAGAGTGGGAATCTTGGAATGTGTTCTCAGGGGTGCTGGTGCTTGTGCCAAGGTAGAAACTCCTGGGGGGTCTGCATGGACTTGAATGTCTCAGCATATGGATCTGGGGAGGTGTTAGAAGAGCGTTTATGGAGTTGGATCAAGGAGGCCTGCCTGCTCGGAGCAGTCTGATTTTAAAGGTGCAGGGAGCCTTGGAAGCTTGCCCATGTGTATTTGGAGATAGACGATTTCCATAATCCGTTTTTAAAAATGCAAACAGAGATGCAGATGGGATGATTCAGTGAGCCTGCAACTGCTCATCACCTAGATCTAAGTTGGAGACATCTTGTCACACTTGCTTCCTCTGTCCTTTTTTATTTGCTGAAATATTTTAAGGCAAATCCCAGGCATCAAGCTGTTTCTGATGTGCTTCAGTGTGTATCTCAAAAATGGGTCTTTTCTTAGATAATTGCTAAGCATTATTTATCTAACAAAATTTCGGAAATGCTGTAGTGTCTTCTAATACCCAGCTCATAATCAAATTTACAGTTGTCTAAACAAGATTTATTTTATGTAGGTTTGTTTGAATCAGGACTTAATCTAGTTTCACACTTTATAGTTGTTTATTAAATGTATCTTTTTTTTTTTTTAATAGAGGCATGTTCTATTTATTTATTCGTCTGTTTGTTTTTTTTTGTTTATACATGCACTGGGTACAGTCAGAAGCGCGGGAGGGTGAGAGAATTCACCAGAGCCAGAGCTGGGAGCAGAGCAGGCAGAAAGACCGAAGTACACTGCTGAGGGGAGCAGCGGGGCGGCAGGAGAGGTCTTCGCGCCATGTGGGACCCTCCTCCGGTGGCCGGGGAGCAGCCAGGGATCGAACCGGCGCTGCAGAGGCTGCGGGCAGCTTTGCAACCCAGCGCTCAACCACTGCGCCCCTGGGAGGCCCTCTGTTTTATCCTCACCATAAATTTACGCAAGAAATTTTTTTTTTAAGATTTATTTTTATTTATGCATACAAGGCTGTATCTTAACCCCTTGCACCACCAGGGAGGCCCTATTTTTAAAAAATCTTAAAAAAAAAATAGAAACAGCAGATATTTACCTTGAAGGTGGAATTAAGATTTTCATTTCCTACACTTATTTTTAAGTGGTTTTAATATTTTTTATAATTTATTATTTTTTTTAAAGATCTATTTATTGATGCATACAAGTACTGGGGTACAGACCAGAGGTGCAGGAGGTGAGAGGATTCACCAGAGACAGAGTGGAGAGCAGAACAGGCAGATTGACTGAAATACACTGCTAAGGGGAGCAGTGGGTGAGTCAGGAGAGGTCCGGGCATTGAACTTGTGCTGCAGTGACTGGTGTCAGCTTCAAAGTGCTGTGCTTAATCCCTTGTGCTAACAGGGAGTCCCCCTATAATTTGTTATTTTTGTAATCAAATACCTTCACTTAAGGACAGAAAGAAAAGAAAGTTTGTAACAAATCAATTAGGATCCTGTTCCTTTATTTTATTTTATTTTTTTAAAAGATTGATTTATTTATTTATACAAGCACTGGGTACAGTCAGAAGCGCGGGAGGGTGAGAGAATTCACCAGAGCCAGAGCGGGGAGCAGAGCAGGCAGAAGGACCGAAGTACACTGCTGAGAGGCAGCAGCGGGCGGCAGGAGAGGTCTCACACCATGTGGGACCCTCCTCCGGTGGCCAGGGAGCAGCCAGGGATCGAACTGGCGTTACAGAGGCTGCGGGCAGCTTTGCAACCCAGCGCTCAACCGCTGCACCACTGGGGAGGTCTTGTTCCTTTATTTTTTTAAAGATTTATTTATTTGTGCATACAAGAACTGGGGTATAGGCCAGAGGTGTGGGGGTTGAGAGGATTCACCACAGGCGGAGTAGGGAATAGAACAGGCAGATTGACTGAAATACACTGCTGAGGGGAGCAGTGGGAGAGTCAGGAGAGGTCTGCTGGGATTGAACTTGTGCTGCAGAGGCTGCGAATAGCTTCATAGGTTTCCTTAACCCCTTGTGCCACCAGGGAGGCCCAGGAAGCTTGTTCCTTTAGTCTGAAAGAGTGAGCTGTGTGTATGCTCTGTCGAAGGTTGAAGCATAAGACTGTGGTACTGGCTATGGGGTGAGAGAGGGCAGAGGGGGGTTGGCTCAGGATTCTGGCTTGAGTTACCAGACAGATGGGGGCACTTGGTGGAGGACAGGGACAAGAATAGTGAAGGGTATATGAGTGATTCGGGAGATGAGTTCAGTCGGGTTGTGGTCATGGGATCTGCTTGTGAGGTAGGCTGTGGAGATGTGTGTACACTTACCTGTGAGATCTGGAGGAATCTCCGGTTTGGGAGTCACCAGAAGGTCCTGGTGGGCATGGGACAGCCACACTTGTGGAGCATGAAGAATAATTTCATGGTGTGGATGGAGGTAGAGGGCCTAGGGAGGAGGAGGTTGAGACGGGCAGCCAGAGGTTTTGGGGAGCTAGGAGAGAGCAGTGTATCCAGAGCCAGAGGAGAAGGATGGAGGACGGAGAGAGATAGGCCGAACATGCCCATATTGAAGGGCACTGAGTGCGGGGACCCTGACTCTGACACAGGTGGGGGAGTGACCAGATCCTGGAGGGGAGAGTGTCTCCAGCACAGGTGCAGACAGAGGAGTAGATGACTGCAGAACATTCTCCACATAAAGCCTACCACTTGGCCCACATCATCTTACACTGACCAGTGTTTGTGTGTCGTCCAGCCATGGCAGGCTGCAGATGGTGTTAAGGTGGGAGGAGACAAGGCTTTATCTTTGTGGGTCTGTCCTGGAATTTGGTACCTGCATCTGCTACCTGGAGCCCAGCCCTTTCTAGAAATTACTGCTGCCAGAGCCTTTCATTGCTTCCTGTTTGCTTCCTTGTATAGTCTTTGTTTGTACCTTTTTTATGACACTTTTTATTGGTTCTCAGTTGTCATAGGCTGGTGAGGAACATCAACTTCTAGGAGCCATCCCCATGCAGGTCACTTTTTTTTTTTTTTTTTAATATTTTGTAGAAGAGCTGGGGTACAGGCCAGAGGTGTGGGGGATGAGAGTATTTACCAGAGACAGTGGGGAGCAGAACTGGGTCTACTGAAATATACTGCTGAGGAGAGTAGTTTGAATTGGAGTTTGAATCCAGCCCTTTGAAGAAATGGAAAGGTTGGAGCACAGCACAGGGAGAAGCAGCTCTATGGGGAAGGGTGTGGCTCCCCTGGAGCAGGAGAGCTCTTTAGCTAGATGGTGAAACAATGTGGAAAGATAGTCAAATACTTGAATAGCACTGAAGGTTTTGGTCAGAGGCAGCCTGGTGGTAGTGGGAATACTATAGACTTGAGATTTGGACACCAAGTCTCCCTTGTCTGGGTCCTGAGCTCTTCGAGGTTGGAGACGCTAGCTCATGGAGGGGAGCCTCTGCACACCAGATTCCCACAGCTGCGTTCTGGGTCTTGACATCTGCTTCTCAGGTACCTGGGACCTGTCCCTACCTCCTGTATTAACTTTGTCGCTGCTTTAGCAAGTCATCACTGACTGGAACTCTTAAAATGACACACATTTATTATCTTTTAGTTCTTCAATTTGAAAGCCTGACATGGGTCTCTCAGTGCCAGAGTCAGAGTGTCTGCAGGGCCTTGGGTCTGCAAGGTGACCTTCTCATGGGCTCCAGGGGACTCTTCCCTTACCCTTCCCAGTTTCTCCGGCCACCACGTTCCTGAGTCTCCTCTTCTTTGGTCTTGAAAGTCGGACCATCCAGCCAAGTCTTTTGATACTCACTCTGCTGCTTCCTGCTTCCACTAAGTACTGTTGGGTTACGTTGTGACTGACTGGATAACCCAGGATAATTGTGCTTTTTTCTTTTTCTTTTTTTTTTTTTTAATGTACATGCTTTTTTTTTTTTTAAGATTGATTTATTTATACAAGCACTGGGTACAGTCAGAATCACAGGAGAGTGAGAGAATTCACCAGAGCCAGAGCGGGGAGCAGAGCAGGCAGAAGGACCGAAGTACACTGCTGAGGGGAGCAGCGGGCGGCAGGAGAGGTCTGCACACCATGTGGGACCCTCCTCCGATGGCCGGGGAGCAGCCGGGGAATGAACCGGCGCCGCAGAGGCTGCGGGCAGCTTCCCAACCCAGCGCTCAACCGCTGCACCACCGGGGAGGCCCCTTTTTTCTTTTTTTAAGATGTATTTATTTATTCATACAAGAGCTGAGGTACAGGCCAGAGATGCAGTGGGTGAGAGGATTCACCAGAGACAGAGTGGGGAACAGAACAGGCGGATTGACTGAAATACACTGTTGAGGGGAGCAGTGGGCAAGCCAAGAGAGGTCTGCTGTGCCATGTGGGCAGCTCCCTGGCTTGGGGATTGAACTCGTGTTGCAGTGACTGCAGATAGCTTTATAGGTTGCACCTTAACCCCTTGCGCCACCAGGGAGGCCCCAAAAGACCCTTTCTATAGGCGCATTCTTACTTGTTAAAGAAGTATAAAGCTGAAGTAGGCTGTTCTGGTTGGAATGGAGCTGAGGCCTGGGGTTCTGTCTGTTCACTGTAATGGGAGGTTTTGAGAGGGCCTTCTTCTGATGTACTTTTCATAAAAACTGATTTAGACTGTCATTGTAGTTCAGCTCTGTTAAAAGTTTGATCATTTATTTTTTTTTTTTCTCTTTTTTTTTTCCCCCATAGAGGCATTTTTTTTTTTTTATTTGTTTATTTGTTTGTACATGCACTGGGTACAGTCAGAAGCGCGGGAGGGTGAGAGAATTCACCAGAGCCAGAGCGGGGAGCAGAGCAGGCAGAAGGACCGAAGTACACTGCTGAGGGGAGCAGCGGGCGGCAGGAGAGGTCTGCGCACCATGTGGGACCCTCCTCCGGTGGCCGGGGAGCAGCCGGGGATTGAACCGGTGCCGCAGAGGCCGAGGGCAGCTTCGCAACCCAGCGCTCAACTGCTGCGCCACCGGGGAGGCCCAAAAGTTTGATCATTTAAGTCTCTGGACATCAGTAGTAAAGGAACGCTCAACTTCCCCCTCCACCTGTTCCTCTACACAGCTGTCAGCATCACTCACTCGGGGAAGCAAGGCCCACGTTCTCTAAGTCCTTTCCTTTCTGCCTTCTTCCTTTCCTAGGCAGGCCCTGGCACTTGGGAGTTTCCGCACATACTTGTTGAATGAATGGACAAATGAACACTGGAACTTAAGTTTGCAGACTGAGCTGTATTCTTGTCTGTGTGGGCTGCTCAGAATGTGCTGTTCCTTGACATTCTAAGTGTGGTCCTTAAGTCCTGGGCTTCTGTGCTCTTGCAGACTGAGCCTGTGGGCCTCCTGGTGTTAGGTCTCAAGATGCACTGCAGTGCTACACTTCTGCAGCTCTGGGGCCCTGGCTTTTGTCAGAGTTGCAAAGTGGCTCTCTTCCAGGCCTCATTTCCTTGCTTAATGGATTTTGCTAGCCCCATATCTCCTAATGACAGTGTAACTAAGTTTTGACTGTGTTGATTAGAAAGAAACTTTATGTGGTATTACTGATTCAATCCTGTACATCTTAAACCTAATTACATTTGCACTGATGTTATGTAAATGCAGCATTAAATCAACCTTTCCTTTTGCATCTAGGCCAGTTTTAGATATGCTCTCTTGTCTGGCTGGTGTTCTTTTTTTCCTGGCAGGAAGGAAACTTACTGATGAATGCATAGTATCAACTAAAGCTGAGGCCTTGACAGTATGTCAGGGAAAGTTGGCCTATTTTACTTTAATGGGTAGTTATTCCTCACCCCTTCAAGTGTCCTAGCCTTTGATACTTGGATGCTTCTGGCCTCTGGTCCAAGGAAAGGTCACCTGGGCTTCTCTAGTCTTTGAGACTCAGCCTCAGGACAGTGAGCATAGGGAAGGTGCCTGGCTCTCTTTTAGAGCTGGAGCAGGTTTACTTTTGGTACCTTTAGTTTGGCTGCTTCTGAGAAGACCAGGACCCACACTTACTAGACACAGGTTTTGTCCTAAAATTTTTTACATAATCTAGTTTAAACTAGTGGGCATTGTATTGCCATTTTGACTTTATATAAGACAGGTGTTTTCTGGGTATTTCCATGTTGTGTTTCATATGTTTTATTTAATTAAAAAGGCTGCATTTGCTCACTAAAAAAAAAAAAAGACAGGTGTTTTCTCTGTTTTTATATTTCTTTGTGTCTCTCTGTCCATTCTATCCCTTGGTATTCATTGTAAGACAGACTTCTCCTGTGTCCCCAAGTTGGGGCAGACCAACTTGATTTCTTTCCTTATGGCTTTCCCAGGTTGCAGATGAATACATGTTTTCCCTGGAGGAAAATAAGAAGTCCAAGGGCCGTCGCCAGCCCCTCAGCAAGCTCCCCCGCCACCATCCTCTTGTGTTGCAGGATTGCGTCAGCGATGATGGTAAGTGCCGTCTTCTCTCTGCATGGAAGAAAGCAGCTTGCACATCAGGACTTGCTCTGATAGCATGTAGCCCAGCCCAGGGATGGGGAGGCCTGTGGCTTAGCTGTTTGCCCAGATACTCCATAAATAGGGCAAGGTTTCCCTTGGTATCTAATTTATACTCAGATTTCATTATATGTTTGAATGTCTTAGCATATAGGATAATTGCTTGCAGGTTCTTTGTTCACTCAGGGAGCTATAAGACCGATTTTTTTCAAGATAGCAAAGTATGCCTCTCCCCACCTCAAATGTGTTTTCAGTTCAGTTTCATTTAGTGAAGTGTGCACATCTCACCATACAGCTCAGTGGAGTTTCATGTATGGAGACTAAATTTTGATTTTTGCAGTTTTCACTAAACATAGTGAATATTTTTCCTCCTCGTTCACCCAGTATTTGTGAGTGGAATGATTTCTGGCCACTTTTAGGTTTGTGAATGGAACAGATGTCAGTGTGTTAATTTTTCAGTTGTGACTGGGAGGCGGTCTGTTTCTTTCTTGGCTCCTATTTTGGCTGCTCATGTTTTGACCAGGAGACATAAAAAGCTCGGCTGGGTTTTGGCACCCTGGCTCCCAATTGGGCCTGATGGATAGATTTATAGGGCTTGATTGCAATGGTCTACACTGGCCTCACTGTGCTACACTTCCCTTCACGATTTCACGCACAGTGACAGTGGCTTTGTCCCTTTGTATTAAACATGGCTGGGGAGGCAGAGTAGAAAACTGTTGCCACTGAGTTTGAGCTGTCAGAAATAAACAAAAAATGGCCACCTACTATGCATGTGTTCCATAGCTATCCTGTAACTGCTTCTGTGTAGATTTCAGAGCCTTTTGAAAAGCACTTCTGTCTGGGAGGAAGCATGCAGATTGTTGGAGGCACGTACTTGGGAGAATGCTGCTGACCACACACAGCTGGTTGCAGTGATCCCTGGAGATGCCTGGTGTGGCAGCTTGGCACAGGGCTGGTCACCTTCAGGTACTCCGTGGTGAGGCCTTTCTTTGAGTACACTTGCCAAAGGACATCACAGATGTAACTTCTCATACTGCCTTTACTTGGGCAGGTGGGGAGGGCACATCTGGTTAGAGTGGGCATCCATTTATTTTGATGTTTGCTTTTACTTCTACCAAAGATCACCCTCATTAACCCATAAAAGCCTTAGAATTACGGGGCTTATCTCCTCGATCTTGATTCTCTGGAGCTTGTTCTCTGCCCTTCTCTCATGCAGGGGATTGGAAAGTATACCTTTATCATGTCCATTTTTTTTTTAAAGATTTTTTTTTTTTAAGATTTATTTATTCATTTATACATGAACCGGGGTACAGGCCAGATATACGGGAAGGTGAGAGGATTCACCAGAGACAGAGTGGGGAAGGTAACAGGCAGACTGACGAAATACACTCCTGAGGGGAGCAGTGGGCGCGACAGGAGAGGTCTGCCACGCCATGTGGGACCCTCGCCGGCCTGCCGGGATCGAACTGGTGCTGCAGAGGCTGCGGACAGCCTCACAGCGCTGTGCTCAACCGCCTACGCCACCAGGGAAGGACCAGATTTTTTAATTTATTTTTATACAAGAGCTGGGGTACAGGCCAGAGGAGCGGGAGGGTTGAGAGGATTCACCAGAGACAGAGCCAAGAGCAGAACAGGCAAATGAGCAAAATACACTGCTAAGGGGAGCAGCAGAGGGACAGGAGAGGTCTGCCACACCATGTGGGAATTGTCCTGGCCGGCCAGGAATCGAACCCATGTTGCAGAGGTTGTGCTCAACCTGCTGGCCACCGGGGAGGCCCTTTTTTAAAAAAAGATTTGTTTATTCATGCATACAATTACCAGGGTACAGGCTAGATGCGCTAAAGGGTGAAAGGATTCACCAGAGACAGAGAGGGGAACAGAACAGCAGACTGACTGAAATACACTGCTGAGGGGAGCAGCGGGTGAGACTGGAGAGGTCTGCTGCCATGTGGGATTCTCGCGGGCCGGCCGGGATTGAACCTGCACTGCAGAGGTTTGGGACAGCTTCACAGTGCTGCGCTCAAACACCTGCGCCACCAGGGAGGCCCACTTCCATATTGTTTTGTGAGCCAAGTTGTTTCCCATTTAGCAGTTTGTCCTCCTGAGAAGACGCTCCCCCAGGGGATTTTTGTCCCCTTGAATTACATGCTCTGTTGTCTAGAATAACTTAAGCTATAAATGCCATCTAGGCCTCCCTGGTGGCACAAGGGGTTAAACACAGCACTGTGAAGCAATCCGCAGCCTCTGCAGCATGAGTTCGATCCCTGCCTGGCCAGGGAGAAACCACATGGCGCAGCAGACCTCTCTTGTGTATTTCAGTCAGTCTGCCTGTTCTGTTCCCCACTATGTCTCTGGTGGATCCTCTCACCCCCTGTACCTCTGGCCTATACTCCAGCTCTTGTATGCATAAATAAATAAGTCTTGGGCCTCCCCTGGTGGTGCAGTGGTTGAGCGCTGGGTTGCGAGGCTGCCCGCAGCCTCTGCAGTGCCAGTTCGATCCCCAGCCACCAGTGAGGGTCCCATCAAAAAAAAAAAATTCAATCAATCTTTTTTTTTTTTAAAAAAAAATGCCATCTAGATCAGGGGTCTGTAAAGGACCAAGTAGTAAATATTGAGACTTTATAGGCCTCATGTTTCTGTCACATACTCTTCTTTCTACTTCTCCCCTCTCTTGCCCCCCAACCCTTTAAAATACATAAGAGCAATTCTTAGCTGAATGGCTGGATTTGGACTTGGCCATTGTGTGCCAGCCCCTGGTCTAGACCTGGCATTACATCCTGTTCCTGGGAAGAGGGTTCATCACAGACACACACGGCTCTGTCTTCCTCTGAGTGTTGGTGACCCCTGTCTGAAAGGGCAGATACCCGCCAACCTTCCGGAGGGAAGTTTTAGAACTATGAACCAAGGACTGTGCCATTTCCTTGTTGTGTTTCTTTTTGCTTCCCTTCAGTACAACCAAAAAGAAAACTCTTAAAAGTCTAGGACTTAGTAACCTTTGGAGGGGGCAAACAGCATGGTTCTGTTTCACTGTACTGCCTCTGGGTGGCAGGGAGTTGAGTGCTGGGAGCTGTGAAGGAGGGGAGCGCAGGCTGAACTCCAGGGGCAAGGAGGAGGAACAGAGGGAGTGTCGGTATGGTCAGAGCAAGGTTGTAGTTAGGACCCCCCACAATATCATCCAGGTGTTAAAGGAATCTCTCTGCTCTCATCACTCCTGACTAGCCCCCAAAATCCTGGCTGAGCTCGTTTGCTCTCCAGACGGGGCCATTGATGTGCAGGGCTGGTGCTGACTCATATTCTGTATCTTCTTCTAGAGACACCTGAACAGCTGACCCCTGAGGAGGAGGCTGAGGAGACAGAGGCCTGGGCCAAACCCCTGAGCCAGTTGTGGCAGAACCGACCCCCAAACTTTGAGGCCGAAAAGGAATTCAATGAGACTATGGCCCAGCAGGCTCCTCACTGTGCTGTGTGTATGATCTTTCAGACTTACCATCAGGTAAGCACCCCCTCCCCAATACACCCCCTGGTTGAATTATGGGTGTATAGCCTGTCAGTAGTTGTCTTGAGAAAGGTATGTTTCTCTACTGTCCCCTAAGAGTACTGGCCAAGTTTCTCCAGGCAGATAACCCAGCAACTCAGCTTTGTACTGAGGAAGGCTTTGAGAAGAACTGAGTGCCCAGCTTAGGCTCTCGGGGGTTCCTTGCTGTCCTTGGTAAACACACTGTTGACAGAAGAATCTGCTCATTTTTCTTTTTTTAAATTTTACTTCTTTTTTTTTTTTTTTAAAAGATTTATTTTTTGTTTATACAATAGCTGGGGTACACGCCAGAGGCGTGGGAGGGTGAGGATTCACCAGAGACAGAACAGGGAGCAGAACAGGCAGATCCACTGAAATACACTGCTGAGGGGAGTAGCGGGCGTGACAGGAGAGGTCTGCTGTGCCATATGTGGGTTAGCTCTGGCCAGGGATCAAACTCAGGCCAAAGCAGTGATAGCACTGAGACTTGACCCCTAGGCTACCAGGGAGGTCCAGAATCTGCTTATCTGTTACCATTCTAGTCAGTGATTATTTCTTCCAGGTGACTTGTAGTCCTGGCCAATTTGGAGGACTGTGAATTTCTTTGCTACCATCTGAACTTCAGATGAAGCTCCCGCCTGCTTATGTTGCATCTTCTATCCTTTCCTGTTGCCTCTGTGGGTATTGGCAGTTGAGAGTGACTCAGGAGGCGGAGGAACAGAGGGCCTGAGCTCAACTGTGCCCTCCCAATCCTGGGCATTTGATGGTTTCAACATCCAGCCTCTCTTTGAGTTGAACTCTAGGAGGCCAGCTCACTCCCAGTGGGGAACTGCACAGGGTGGCATATAGATAGCCAGTCCGTCCTCACCTCCCTGCACCACCCCCCACTCCCCATCCCCCGGTGCTGAGCCTGGAAGGGCCCATGTTCATATTTGCGAAAGTATGGAACTTCACACCAGCACACTGAATTAGTAATTCACTACTTGTTTCCCTTGACAAAGAGCAAAACCAGAGATCTCTTTGTGCCTGTGTGGGCAGTAATGGCTTGTTTGCACTGTTAGCAGATCTGTTCGGGGACTCAGAGTTTCATCACTGGCATAGGCTTTGGGTTGCTGTGTTTCTGGGTCTGTCTTGGAATGGGGGGTGATGGTGCCATTCAGCGGCAGAGCCGGTGGAGTTCGTTGTCAGGATATTTGCCAAGGGAAGTTGGTAAACAAGTGTTCTTCCTTCAGGGGCCCAGGTGGGGCTCCTGCCGTGTGACAGCACTGCACCTCAGGTGACCTGCTGCTTGGTGCCCAGAGGAAGTTGGTGCCGGCCCTTGGGGAGTATCTGCTCTGGGTGCTCTCCCCAGGTGGGGCCACCCTGCAGCACAGCACATTGCGCAGCCCACAACAGCAGCCTTTCAGCTAACATCTCAGTGCATTTTATTACCACTTGGTTTGGGAAGATGGAAATCCCAGTTGCCTCTTACCTCGCTCCCTTTTCTTGGTTGTCCCCCAGGGGCCATTGTTTGATGCTGCTGTGAGAAATTGAATTTGAGTCATTAGAGGTAACTTCAATTAGCAGCTCTGGGATAATGGCTGTGCACCCGGGAGCCAGGAGCAGTACAAGCCAGCTTTGTGCTGCTGGAGCAGGTGGGAAGCTGAAAACACAGGCGCGTGCTCACTGAGGTGTGCCCTGTCTCTTGCCTTAGGTGGAGTTTGGAGGCCTTAGTCAGAACTGTGGAAAGGCTCCAGATTTAGCCCCTCAGAAGCAGAGGACCAAACCATTGATTCCAGAAATGTGCTTCACTTCGACTGGCTGCAGCACTGACATCAACCTTTCTACCCCATACCTTGAGGAGGATGGCACCAGCATTCTTGTTTCCTGCAAGAAGTGCAGTGTCCGTGTCCACGCTAGTGAGTGCCTCCCACTTTGGTCCTGTGTCCTGTCCTGGGGGTGTGAGCCTTCTCGCTGCATGTCCTCACTCCCATAGGCCCCCCACCCCCACCCCCAACAGCCTCCCAGTAGCTGCCCCAGTCCCCTGGGGCAGACTGTGTATGAGTCCTAGTTGTGAACTGAGTCTGAGCTCCACATGACCCCAGGGTGCAGGCTTCCACATGGAGCTCTGTGCTGTCCTCTTGCTGCAAAATACCAGGAGGGCATTAGTACCCGCTGCTCACTGGGTATCAGTCTACAGTTTATAACTTTTTGGGACTTTGGGCTTTGCTGTATGGCTTAGCCCTAGGGACCCTAACACTGGAATTCAGGGGTTCCTGTAGGATTTGGTTATAGGTGTGGGAGGGAGTATATGGGAAAGCCTTACAAGTCTCCATTCTGACTCTGGCCTGTGAGTTTCATTTGCTTATCTTGGTGTTTCTGTTAGGTTGCTATGGGGTCCCCCCTGCAAAGGCTTCTGAAAACTGGTTGTGTTCTCGGTGTTCAGCCAATGCCCTGGAGGAGGTGAGTGCGTCCCACTGTTACCGTCTGCCCATGAGATGTGGAGTTTGCTCAGGGTCAGACTGTTGCTCGTGGATTCTATATTCCTGGCAGTTTCATAGGGCCTGGTGCACAGTGAGATCAGCATGAGTGTTGTAGAGTAACTCCCGTGACAACGAGAGGGCTCGCTGCCTGGCCTGTGGCAGGGCTTGCACTGGATGCTGTGTTAGTGCCATTGTGTCAGGAGCTAGTAGAGGGCCTCCCATGGATGAGCCACAACCCCCCTTAAATAGCTTAACCATTGGGGTTGGAGTAACAGAATGGGGCTCAGGGTGGTTCATTTCTCAGCTTTCTCTTCAGTTGCACTCCCTCCCCTGAACCTGGCATACCTTGCAAGGAGGCAGTCTGAATTCTGTGATGCCTTCAGGTTGTGCAGAGTGTTTGTGTTGTGGTTATTAACAGCAGCAGTGAAGAGGATTAAGTCAAGTAGCCTCTCGTGCACCTTAACCCTGAGAACCTTCCTTTGACGGCAGTGCTCATTACAGGGGCTGCACAGGCTAAGCCCACGTACCCTTAGGCTGCTGTCTTTTATTTAGGCTAGAGTTGCCCAGAGAAAGTCAAGGAGAGCACACTGGTGGTAACCCCTTATCCCCCTCTCTTCTTGGCAGGACTGCTGTTTGTGCTCGTTACGAGGAGGAGCCCTGCAGAGAGCAAATGATGACAGGTGAGTATTTGAGCTTTCTGTTTTGAGCAGGCAGCTGCAGAAGCACTAAGAGGGCCATGGTTTGCTCATGACTGATGAGGAATTGGGAAGCATGATTTTTGGAGTTGGAGTAGCATCTCCAAGACTGATTTTTTAAAATGAGATTCAAGGGAACCAAGCAGTTTCAGACCTCTCCAACTTCAGCTTCCCATCCCAGGACGAGCTGTAAGATACAAGTCCTCCTTTGAGGGTGCCACATTGGAATCTCATGATTGTGAAGATGCCATGAAGATGATGCAGGGACTGGGCTGCAAGTGAGGAGTTACCTTCTTACAGCTGGGGCTGGTGCAAAGCTGGCCACAGCCACAGTCCAGTGAGCACTCACACAGGCTGTCGCTCCTTGGTTCAGACCTGCTCTTTGGTGTGCAGGCGAGTGTCCTCCAATAAGACAGTGGGATCTCAAGAGCTCAGCCGAGCCTGCCCAGTGATCAAATCTGCGGAAGGTTTGGGCATCTTAGTCCACAGCAGGGCTTCTCAGCTGGAAGGTGCCTCGTTTTCACTGAGCTGAGTGTTGTGTGGTCTTGGACTTAGTTGTTCTGTGTTAAAAACGAAAGGTGGACAATTTTTGTCCTGCAAGAGCTGGCTTTTGAGGGGATAGTACACAGCTTGGTGGGCACCCCGTGGCGGCAATCATGCTTCCCCTAGAATCCTGTAGGGACTTGAAGCACATGTACCATCCAGCCTCATGACTCAGAGAACACCTTTATGTTGTTCCATGTCTGTGACCCTTCTGCTTGCTCTTTCCACTCCTTTAAAGGCATTGCTGCCATTGCTTGAGGTCATTGTGTTCCTCACAATTGCTAGTGAGCACTGTTGAAGTTAGTTCTCTCTTATTTGGAGTGGAAATGGCTCTGAGCCTCCCACCTTTATCTAGTCATCCTCATTCTGCCATCTAGGGCCACACAAAACAAACCTGTTCCCATCTTCACATAACAGCCCTGGCAATATCGGAGACAGCAGCTGTGCTGTCCTAGCAATGGCTATTGCAGGTTTCACTGGCCTGGTTTTAAGAGCTTTCAGCATCGCAACTTATGTTTTGGGGTATGTCAATTTCCAAAAATGTCCAGAATTTACTTTATTCTCTAAGAATGTCTATTGACTAGACCTGTCAGGGTAAGTGGAGCTTGGGCCAGACCGTACAGTGTGAATCTTGTGTGGACCAAGAGAGTAGTCATTTCAGCCTGGGGGAAGGCTTGGCCAAGCATCTGGAGGGAGAGCTGTGATTACCAGCAGGTCGGGGCACAGTTAGAGATATTTTGAGGAGGTGCCCAGGCCCTCTTGCAAAAGAGGTGTGTATAGAGCTTTCTACTTGATTCTCACTCTCTGAAACCTGCCACACTCCATTTGATGTGGTTCTGCTCCTCTGAAACATTGCGAGTTAGTGGTATAAGCAGCATGGCCCTGTGCTCGCTGAGGCATTGTGCCAGGCACTGGTTTCCATATAATCAGTGTGGAGTTACCTCTGGCTCTTGCCTCACTGGGTCCCAAGAATTTGCTGGTTGAGTCGGTGCCATGTGGGGTAAGGGAGGAGCGCTCCTGCCAGGCCCATGCTAGGTGAGAGGACCATGGGTCCTCGGAGCCAGAGGTGACTGAAGTAGCCTTTGCCTTTTGGCAGGTGGGTCCATGTCGCCTGTGCTGTGGCAATTCTGGAAGCAAGGTTTGTCAACATTGCAGAAAGAAGTCCAGTGGATGTGAGCAAAATTCCCCTGCCTCGCTTCAAATTGGTAAGAAAGAAGAGATAGATTTGTCTCTGTAGTTACCCTGCTGCTAAGTCTCTCGGTGGAGAACATAGCTCTTCTGAGGGCATCTTCTGCTGAACTGGTGGCCATCCTTTTAGCCTTTGGTTTTGGTCAGGGTTGGTAATTCTCACCCTGTGGTTAAAACTACTTAATAAGGACACTTACAAGCACTTGGGATTAAAAGAGGGTGTTTGTGCCTTTGTGTTTTGAGAAGGGAGTTGCTGCTTGCTTTTTTGGCTTGAGGATTTGGGTGAGGGGATGACAGCGGAGCCTGTGCTGTTATTTCCAGCCTCATCGGCTTTCTCCCCTGTGTTGTAGAAATGTGTCTTCTGTAAGAAGCGGAGGAAAAGAGCTGCTGGCTGCTGCGTGCAGTGCTCCCATGGCCGCTGCCCAACCGCCTTCCATGTGAGCTGTGCCCAGGCTGCTGGCGTGATGATGCAGCCGGATGACTGGCCTTTTGTTGTCTTCATTACCTGCTTTCGGCACAAGATTCCAAATTTGGAGGTGAGGCGGGAGGAATGTTTTAGAATCCTCTTGACAGTTTCCAGGGCTGTTTTTTTCTGCAGGCTTTCCATTTACCATGCTAACAGGTGTTTCCTGAAGCATGCTTTGTGGACAGAGCCAGTGAGGGGGAGGGCTGAGCGATCGCCGCCCTGTCCATCTCTGCCTCCCACCTTGTCATTCCTAATCCAGTGGGGCCAAACTGCTGGTGGTCGGGTCCTTTTGAGTACTGTACTTGTTTGCTTCTGGCTGTGCCTATTACTTTTCACAGTGTTAGGGAAGCTGTATGTATATTGGGAACTCATGGGAAGAACTCCCAACAGTTAACTTTTAACCATCATACAGTAGGAAATTTTGCACTCCTCTATAAACAGCTCAGAGAAAGATACCTGTAACTTTATTTTTTTTTTTCTTAAGATTTATTTATTTATGCATACAAGAGCTGGGGCACAGGCCAGAGGTGGGGAGGGGGGGTGAGAGGATCCACCAGAGACAGAGTGGGGAACAGAACAGGCAGACTGACTGAAATATACTGCTGAGGGTAGCAGTGGATGAGTCAGGAGGTCTGGTGTGCCATGTGGGTTGCTCCCTAGCCGGCCGGGAATGGAATCGAACTTGTGCTGCAGAGGCTCCGGATTGCTTCATAGGTTGTGTCTTAACCCTTGCGCCACCAGGGAGGCCCGATACCTGTAACTTTAGCTAGGGGAGTTATGAAAGGGTTTGGGTGGAGGTGGCATTTGAATGAGCACTAGACAAAAAGTGTAAGTTGTGAAAGGAGAACATTCAAGCCTTCAGACGCAGAAAGAGCAAGTCTCAAGATTGAATGTGTGAGGCTGGTTCTGGAAATGTGGCAGGGGTGATACAAGAGAGCAAGTGGCACAGAGGATGAAGGCCTGTCCCAGGTAGCGGTTGGGCTCTCTTCCACTAGAGGAGAACTTTTTGAATATTATGATTATGAACCATAATTTTTTTTTAAGATTTATTTATGCCTGCAAGAGCTGGGGTGTAGGCCATTGGTGTGGAGAGGTGAGAGGATTCACCAGAGACAGAATGGGGAGCAGAACAGGCAGATCTATTGAAATCCACTGCTGAGGGGAATAGCGGGCAAAACAGGAGAGTCTGCTCCCTCATCGAACTTGTGCCACAGTGGTTGGGGATAGCTTGATTGCACTGAGATTTTAACCCCTGCGCCACCAGGGAGGCCCTGTGATCCCACATTTATCAAGGGCAAATTCAAAATGAGAAGGGCACTGGAGATGTAGGGCCCTTGTAATGAGTACTCAGCTGAGGACAGCTAGGAAACCTCAGTTTGTGCCCTGAGGGCAGAGCCAGTGCTGCGATCTTTGTGGTGATCTTTGTGGTGTGTTGTCTGGGGCCCCTGGGCTCAAATTATCTGTTGAGTATCTGTGTTGATTTGTGTTTGAGTTGTGTGTTCTAGGGGGTGCTGTTTTGCTCATTTCCTGACAACTACAGTGAAGTCACAGTCTGTTCTGGTAGTTCAGGGCAAGGGCAAGTGATACAAGGGCCTATTGTGGTCTGGGAACCTGGGGAGGAACCACCTTTATGGAGGAAAGTGTGACGCTCATTTATTTCAGTGTGCTGGCTGGCGTGTATATCTAGAAAGTCTTGTTTCTAGTTCCCATGTCTTACCTACCTTCTACTTTTCCATTTCTGTGCTCATCTTTCCCTGGTAAAGAGGAACCAATTTTTCTTGGTCCCCATTTATTTGCCAGACCTGTCAGTGTGGGAGTAACCAAGGCTTTTTTTTTCCCCAGCGTGCCAAGGGGGCTTTGCAGAGCATCACTGCAGGCCAGAAGGTCATTAGCAAGCACAAGAATGGGCGCTTCTACCAGTGTGAGGTTGTCACGCTCACCACTGAGACCTTCTATGAAGTCAACTTTGATGATGGCTCCTTCAGCGACAATCTCTATCCTGAGGACATAGTGGTAATGTCTGCAAATGGCTTCACGGGCACCTTGGGGCAGGGTATTGCTTTGTCTGGCTGGTATACTGGCTGTGGATCTGCCTGCTTTTTCTAGCCAGACCTACAGCCCCATCAGTCAGGTCCTAAATAGAAAGAAGCATTTGTACCTGTCTTTCTCACAGCAAAGAAAACTGTGCTGTTAGGATACCCAGCTTCCTCTAGAGGCTTGTGGGAGTCAGCGTTTTCTGCAGTTATTTGAAACAGGCTTATATTTCAGTCAAAACTCTCCTTGAGTGCAGTGGCCTGAGCTCTGGAATCTAGCCAGTATGCCAGTACTAGCCTCATTGCTCAGTAGCTTGTGTGAGAGGAGAATTCTCTAACTCTCCACCGTGCCCTTTCTAGTACATGCATAGAAATTGATTTTGTTTCATTATAGTCAAAGACTTTGGGGTTCAGTAGAAACTGCTTGGAGATACCCTGCTGGTCTGATTATGTTATCAGCACCTAAGACCCTGGAGGCCCTTCCTGGACCCAATCCCAGGTTTCCTGGCTCAGCTCTCAGAACTTAGTTCAGGTTTCCCCTTTCCCCACCCTGCCTTTTCAAGTGGCAGAGTAAAGCCCCAGGTTGGTGGGATGAAGCTTTTTCTTCCTCTAAAAAGAGAAGGTATTTCCCAGTTTACACCATATTAGCAACTCAGTTGCTAAAATCACAGTGATTAGTTACATATGTACATCATAGTAAAGATGCTGTTAATATTTGTGGCAGTGGAATAGTTATGATTTATTTAATTCTTGTCAGCACTGTGCTAAGTGACTTACATTAAGTATATCTTTCATTTCTCTTTAGAAGTAGGTGTCTTATCTCTGTCATTTTAGGACTCTTCTGAAAGTTACTGAGAACCCGAAGAACTTATGTGTTTGGGTTCTTTCTATCGATATTTATTCTAATATTTACTCTTGGAAACTAAAGCTGAGCTGAATTGATTTGAAATAATGTTTTATGAAAAGTAACTTCATTGAAAAAGATTAGTGAGGGCCTCCCTGGTGGCGCAGCGGTTGAGCGCTGGCTTGCGAAGCTGCCCGCGGCCTCTGCGGCGCTGGTTCGATCCCCGGCTGCTCCCCGGCCACCAGAGGAGGGTCCCACATGGCGCGCAGACCTCTCCTGCCGCCCGCTGCTCCCCTCAGCAGTGTACTTCGGTCCTTCTGCCTGCTCTGCTCCCCGCTCTGGCTCTGGTGAATTCTCTCGCCCTCCCGCGCTTCTGACTGTATCCAGTGCTTGTATAAACAAATAAATAAATAAATAAATCTTTAAAAAAAAAAAAAAAAAGAAAAAGATTAGTGAGAAGAATGCCATTTTTCTACAATTTTTCAAGTGTCTTTAATGTCATGTTTCCAGTTAGTCTGTTGTGATACATTGTTTTGGGGAAAGTATATGAACAAGGGCCTCCCCGGTGGCGCAGCGGTTGAGTGCTGGGTTGCGAAGCTGCCCGGGGCCTCTGCGGCGCCGGTTCGATACCCGGCTGCAACCCGGCCACTGGAGGAGGGTCCCACATGGCGCGCAGACCTCTCCTGCCGCCCGCTGCTCCCCTCAGCAGTGTACTTCGGTCCTTCTGCCTGCTCTGCTCCCCGCTCTGGCTCTGGTGAATTCTTTCACCCTCCTGCGCTTCTGACTGTGCCCAGTGCATGTATAAACAAACAGACAAACAAACAAACAAATAAATGAATAAATTAAAAAAAAAAAGAAAGTATATGAACAAAATACAGCCTCACACAGATCTGTAATTGGAAAGGCAAGGAATTTTTTTTTTAATGGCGTTTAGACAATCATGGCTATTATTTGATACCACACCAAAACTCAGTGAGTGTTAGTTTCTTAAAACGTAGTTGCAATGTGGAATCTGAAGGCAGGTCACTGAACTTCACTTGCTTTGTTTACTTCCGCTTTGTTTACTTACAACATTGCAACTTGGGAGGGCTGTTTCACCTGTGTGTGACTTTATAACGTCATATACATGTGTCATTTAGAAAAGGTTGGTGCTTTGGGTCATGCAGATCTTCCAGATGTTGTTGAATGCAGTATCAAAATATCACATTGATTTGTATCATTAATCTCAGAAAAATCTTTAAATTTTGTATGCTTCGAAACTCATAGTGATGTTAGTGAAAGCTTAGATTTCGCAACTTAATTAAAAATTATGTTGCAAAACCAGGTTTAAACCTGGTTTAAACACTGTATGTTTAGGAGGGTCACACCTCTACAAATGTTTATCATGCATGAATCCTGCCAAAGCCCCAACAGATCTTCAGGAAAGTCTATTGTGCCCCTTCCCTTTTGATTCTACCATCCCTGCCTTCCCCTTCTGGTAGCCTCAGTTCTGCAGTTTGAAGCATTTGTTTTGTTTTGTTTTCTTTTCCTTGAAAGGTTATAAAGTTTATTATTGGCAATACAATCAGTTGTTTTTCTTGAAGTAACAGACTCACTTCATTTTTCTTTTTTTAAGATTTATTTATGCCTACAAGAGCTGGGGTACAGGCCAGAGGTGTGTGTGTATGTGGGGATGAAAGGATTCACCAGAGACAGAGTAGGGAGCAGAACAGGCAGATTGACCGAAGTACACTGCTGAGGGGAGCAGTGGGCGGGTGAGTCAGGAGACTTCTGCGCCATGTGGGTTGCTCCCTGGCCAGCTGGGAATCAAACTCATGCTGCAGTGGCTGCAGATTGCTTCATAGGTCGCGTCTTAACCCTCGCGCCATCAGGGAGGACCCCCTATTTTCAAGAAGATGTTTACCAGTACCTAAGTCTGAGTGACCATGGTTTCTCTGTGGGTGATTTTTTTCTGCTTAATCAGTGAATTTATATCTAATACATTTATTAATTGAACATTCTAACAATGAGTTGGCAATGCTGTGTAGAACCATTTTTGCTGAGTAAATGAGTAGGTCATCCCTGCAGACCATGCATTCAGCCAACATGCTCATACACTGACCTCCACTGTATGCCAAGCTCTGCCAGGAATCCTTTGAGACTCTGGAGGGGGTAGAAGTTCTAACATACTTTACTAAGCCCCATGGTAGGTGATCTTTTCTTAACTTTCCTGTTAAGAACACATTTCGTAAAATAGTTAAATACAGTTTTAGTCTTTGTGGCAGAGGCCTGTCCCTTGTCCCTTAGAGGGATAGTTGAAGGAACATGAGAAGAACTCTTAGTCTGGGAACTGTGTTCTATGTTAAGTTTACGAAGTTTAAATTTAGCTCAAGTAAGTAAACTGTAAATTCAGCTATAAGTTTCTTATAGATGTTCTTTTCTGTCACTCAAAGCAGCAGGGGCAGAACTAGAGAGCAGACATGGCAAGCAGGTCTTAAGTTATTGTCTTTCAGCCCAAAGACAGCGCGCCTTACTTGGGTGTTGAACAGGACTCTGTCCTGGTCCATTCTTCCCTGAGGTAGAAGTCCATTCTTCCCTCAGTGTGCTCAGGGAAACTTCTCTCTTTCTGTTTCCTCAGAGTCAGGACTGTCTCCAGTTGGGTCCTCCTGCTGAAGGGGAAGTGGTCCAAGTGAGATGGACAGATGGTCAAGTCTACGGAGCCAAGTTTGTGACCTCTCACCCCATCCAGATGTACCAGGTAGCCAAGGGTTTTTGCTGGGGATGTATTTCCTCTTGGGCCGAGGTGAGTCTTTGCTCTTGGGAGAGCTAGGGTTTCAGTAACACCCTTCTCAGAACTAGGGACTACCTGGGTTCTGCCTGCCAGGTAAGGCTTCTGACCTTCCTGTGACTTCAGAAAACACTGCATGTGGTAGACCAGGGAGACAGTCAGGGATATCTCAGCCAAAGGCCTTTGTTTCCTGGGTAGGTGGAGTTTGAAGATGGCTCACAGCTTGTGGTTAAGAGAGATGATGTGTACACGCTGGATGAAGAGCTTCCCAAGAGAGTCAAGTCGAGACTGGTGAGTGCATTTTCTGGGTGTCCTTAATTCCTTAATCTGGGTGGGAGGGCACAAGGCAAGGATGTGTCCCTTTGTTGTTACTTTTTTTGGGGGGTGGGAAGTGGGGTGTTGACCACAAAGTGCTCATTTGGTTTGCTTCTTCTTCTTTAGTCAGTAGCCTCAGACATGCGCTTCAATGAAATTTTCACAGAAAAAGAGGTTAAGCAGGAAAAGAAACGACAGCGAGTTATCAACTCAAGATACCGGGAAGATTACATCGAGCCTGCACTGTACCGGGCCATCATGGAGTAGGCGCTTCCAGAGGCCGAGAGATTTCCAGCCATCGAGGCAAGAGCACTCCGGGGATTCCACAGCACAGCAGACACTTGGAACTCTGAAGTCTCTACAGGCGAAGCTGTAAAAAGAAAAAGAATGAAATAACCGACCCCATCATCTTCTCATCCCACCCTCATTGCATTCCACTGTAGTGAAAGGACAAGCTGTTCTTGGACACGTGGCAGCAGCCGAACTCCCAGCTGAGGGGCTGAGCACTGGAATGCTGTGGCTGCACTGGCCCCAGTCTCTAGCGGGGTCGACTGCCAGCTGGGCTGGATGCCCTGTTCTGGCCTAGGACTTGGCTTCCAAACGATCACCTGCACTGACTAGGCAGAGGTGCTGGTGCTTGTCCCCTCCCCTTTTGTATTTATGTGTGTGTTTGCGTGCGTGAGTGCGTGTGTGCGTGTGTGTTTGGTCTGGACCAGCTTCTGCCTGCCCCTGGCCTCTACTTCCTTGCCTATCCGGGCCAAACAAAATGTGAAATTCTGCCCTCAGCTGAGCTGAGTAAGGGCCCCTACAGGTAGGCTGGAGGTGGGTGTAGCATCTATCTCTCCCTGGAACTATCTTGAGGGAGTGCTGGCAAAGCTGCAGTATTGAGATTGTAAGGAGTCAATGCTACTTCTATCCTCTCATAAAGTAGAAGGTAGGGGTAACATGGATATGTGCCCACATCACTCTAGGCACAGAGCCCCCGTGGCACAGTATTATAGGGTGTGGGTGGGAACACCCTGACGGGATGGATCTTAATGATGGAAGCAGGCAGAGCCTGGTGGGTGATTCTTTTAACAGAAAATTGCAATCATGCAGGGGCTGGGAGGGTTAGGATGAATTTGGGGCCACTGGAGGCCAGGGGCAGGTTTAGCTAGAACCCTGGTCTTGAGGGAGGGGCTGTTATGGGGAGGGGGGGGTGGGGCTGGAGGGCAATACTGAAGGGGTTAAACAGGTTTTTGCTCCTCATAAATTTGTTTGCCTGGGCCCAGGATTGAAGGGCTTCACACCTATATCCTGTGTATACAAGAATCAGATTTATAATACTCCCTGTTTTTTGTTACGTATGAACGCTATAAACCAAATTATTTTGAAAACCGGTGCATTACCTTGTCTTTAGCAATAAAGTGTGTTGAGCAGAGGATTGGCTGTGTCTGCCCCAAGGAGCCCTAGAGGCCCAGGGTCAGGCTGAGGATATATTGAGGGTCTCAGGCTAGGGAGCAGAGCCACATATTTTAAGACTCCAGTAGATGGTGGAAATCACCCTAATGAGATGGGCTCCATGTCAAGTTCTGGTCCTGTGATTCTATATCAGGCCAAGTATGGAGGAACAGGGGCCTGGGCAGGTGGGGCACCACTGACGATGAGCACATAATTTTGCTTCCCTTGTCTTGGAGACAGGAAGGGGGAGATAATATAAAGGGCCAGACTGTTTTCAGTCTGTAGAATTGAGTTTGGGCTCACTTTGTCCCATTCAGTTGTCATCACTGAGCTAGTGCTCATGTGGAGCCAGTTTGAAAGTGGGGAGTGTGTTGTAAGTTCTTGAAGAGAGGTTTCTGAAGTTGCTCTGAAGCTTCACTGGAGAAAGACCCATTATTTCCTTTGCCTGGTGGGTTCCTGAGCTCCAGAAGGACAAGGATAGAACAGGGAACAGCCCATGAATAGGTGCAGGATTGGGCAGAATGCTCCAGCTGGCCTTTGGGCAGCCAGGGCACTTCCTATTTTATGGGTGTGGAGTTGTGGGAGAGACTCGAAAAAGCTTTCAATACTGTTTTGTGTCTGGAGCTTGGGAGCTGGCTGCTACCTGGTATTGGATTTGGGGGAAGGGAGAAACAGGTTTCAAAGAGACTTCTATGCCAGTTTCCTCTGGGGACCAAGAAAGGGAAGTGAACTTTTGTTCAGCACCCAAGGATTCCCATAGGATACAGTTGGGGAGCTGGGGCAGAGCCCAGGCCTTAATGGATTGGGAGCACACATGTTTGGAGGGTAGGGACACTTCCCCAGACTCTGCAAGTTCCCAGACCTCCCTACTGTCAGTGAGGTCATCATCCCAGTCCTAATGAAGGACCTGCAGTCCTAGGGTACCAGGTCAATTCCAAGTAGTTAATTTTTTTTTCTTTCGGAAAGTTGCATTCTCAGTTATAGTTGATGTGATAACTTTGGGGAACTGACGTTTAAAGAGTAGATGAGACTTAACACCCAACAGTTCCACTTGTTCCTCGCTGCTGGAGCAGTCAAACCTGCTCCGGAGCAGAGCACTGACTTCAGAGAAGTAATGTTAGCTTGTTTGTGTTTCCTTTTAGAAGATTTTTTGCAGGGCAACCTGCTCTCCTTGAAATTAGGTGGGATTTGAGGGTTGGCATCCTGAGGGTTACTATGCCCTCCTATTTAATTTTGTACCCCAGGCAGTTAATGTTGGTACTCACCTGGGGGAGTGAGGAAGTAAGGTGAGAGCTGGGACCTCAGAGATGCGGAGACTAGACAGAATGATTCTTTCTGTACCCTAAGAAATTTACACATGGTTATGAAGAACCCTGGTAAAGGGGTAGCCATACTTCCACCAGATAAAACAGACTTGGAGCTTGGGGGGTAGGGAAGGCCCTGGTGCCCTATTAATACAGAATAGCAGCCTGGAACCTTTGCCCCTTATCCCACAGATCTGAGCATTGTTACCTGGCATCCTGTGGCACAAAGCCAAAAGTGGCAAGTAACGGAACTCAGCGGGCTGTGGGCAGATGCTTGCATCCTTTTGTGCGAATTGGCCTTGATCACCCTGCACTGTGCTTAAAGAGGTTCCGCATCCCCAGGTGAGAAAACCAGCTCTCCAGGGCTGGGGTCATCGCAGCGGACCCGGAGGCCTCGCTGCGATGTCATCGTCTGGAACATCTGTGGGGCGTGAAGTCGGGAGAGGGATTCCTCATGGAAGCGGACACGCTGGGCAGAGCGGGGAGCCGAGGTGAAGGAGTCCCCTCTGAAACTGCAAGCTCGACCCCGCACGGTGGGCGCCCAGCTCTCCGACCGGGCGCTCGCGAAACCCGAGGAAAACGGGCCGCCGAGCGCACTGGGCCCCGGGGCTCGCCCCGCCCCCTTCTGCAACGCGGCTCCGCATTGGCCGCGCCGGGGCCCCGCCCCGCTCCCTCGCGCCGATTGGCCGCGGGCCGCCTCCCGGCCGAAGGCGCCGCGGCGCAGAGCCGGATTGGTGGTCCCGCGGCCCGGGTCGCGGCAGCGAGCCCCGCCCGCCGCTGCGTCCCCACTATGGCGGCGCCCATGCAGCCCACCGCGTCGTGGGCGCCCGCCGGGGTCCCCCGCGGCTGCCGCCGCCGCCTGCGCCGCCGCCTCCGCCTTCCCGCCCGCGTCGGGCCGGGCGCCGCCGCCCCCCTGCCTCCCTCTCCGCTGCGGTAAGGACCGGCCTGGCGCGCTCCGGGCGCGGCAGCCGCTGCGGCTAACGGTCGCGGCCGCGTCCGTCCCCTCCCCCGCGCCCGCGGCCCCCGGGTCCTCGCGGGGCGCAGCCGGCGCGGGCTCCCTCTGGGGATGGAGAGGTCGGGGCACGGCCCGGCCGCCCCCGAGTGATGAAGTCAGGCCCGGGCCGGGTCGGGCCGGCGCGTCGGCCCCTGCGTGGTCCGACGGGGTGGGGGCCGCCGGGCCGCGGGGAGACCGCTGCTCCCCGGAACACAGCTGAGGTCACTGGAGTGCCAGACCCCGCGGGCCGCGCGTGCCGGCGCAGAGAAAGGACACGGCCAGGCGGGCGTCCTCTGTGGGAAGAGGAGAAAGAAAGTCCAGGGAAAATCTGAGCGGGAATCTGCAACGTGCGGATCGCGGTTGGCATCGCGCACTGCCCCAGGCGATGTCCAGATGTCCCTTCAGGGAGCCCGGTCAGCTTCACTGGCCAAGCACGTCGCTTTTGCTTCCTTTTGTTCTGGCACCTCTTCCCTTTGTTTACTGGGTGATCTTTCTTGCAAAAGAACATAAATATCTTAGTGCTGAGGTAAGATTTGGTTAGGTTAGTGTCCCGTGAATATTTTGGATTCATTTTTACAAAAGTGCCCATTTTTTATGATTCCTTATTTCTGTGTTTTCCTCACACGTGAGCGAGGAGTGAAACGTGTGAACTGAAACACGGTCATTAATTGAGAGGCACCAAATGAAGGCAGCTAATTAAAAAAATACATCTAAACGTTTCTGTGGATATCCTTGGGATGATCAATTCAAGAGCTAATTGAACATGAAGGTAGAACAAAGCACTTTTATTAGGTGTCTGAAAGTAGAATGTCATGTACAGTTAGGTTATTTCTGTGTCAGAATCACCTTGGACCATGGTCATTGAACTGTTTGCTGCATTTTCAAGTTAAAAGGATTAAAAGAAAGCTGGCATAAAAGTTTAAGACTAACTGGTATTTTCAAGTAATTTCTTAAGACCGTAGGAGCTTTGACAATCAAAGCTTCTTAGCTTAAGAGTATTTTGAAGGGATGACTCCACATTTAGTGATGACTCTCCCATTGCATGTGTCTAAATGTCTAACCCTAGTTCAATGAAAGTAAGTTATTAAAGAGGGAAAAAGTTGTTCATAGTCTTTTTTTTTTTTTTAAGATTTATTTATTTATTTATTTATTTATGCAAGAACTGGGTACAGTCAGAAGCGCGGGAGGGTGAGAGAATTCACCAGAGCCAGAGCGGGGAACAGAACAGGCAGACTGATGAAGTACACTGCTGAGGGGAGCAGCGGGCGTGGCAGGAGAGGTCTGCGCGCCATGTGGGACCCACACCAGTGGCCGGGGATCGAACCGGCGCTGCAGAGGCTGCGGGCAGCTTCACAGCCCAGTGCTCAACCGCTGCGCCACCGGGGAGGCCCTGTTCATAGTCTTAGAGTCTAACTTTGGATCTATCAGCAAGTGTCTGTTGAATAAATACTATGTGCAAGGCAATATGACTGTAGGGAATTCAGTGTGCAAAGTATGAGGCTTGTTCTAATGGGCTTATAAAATTGTGGTGGGATTGAAGGGCACACAGGAAAATGATAACTAAGGATACAGTCTTTAGAATTCTAAGACGGTACTGTGAGCATTTGGGAAAAGAAGCC
The DNA here is from genome assembly GCF_964194135.1 of Talpa europaea. NCBI lineage: Eukaryota > Metazoa > Chordata > Mammalia > Eulipotyphla > Talpidae > Talpa > Talpa europaea. The sequence continues at coordinate 26,819,869 of NC_140076.1, forward strand.
ATGTGTTTGGGGAATGTTTCATAGGGGAGCTGAGGCTTGGGTTGAGCTATAAAGGGATAGATAAAGGGAAAGGAAAAGGGAAGAAATGAGAAAGTGAGGATGGTAAGTTGGCAGGGAAAAACGTGAAATGCTCATGGGTTTTTACAAGAAAAAGCAGAAAATAATGTTGTATGTAATAGGTAGGTTTTATGGCATCTGATCAAGAAGTAATTTGTCCCTGTTGTGAGCAAAGTGTAAACAAGTAGTAGTATTTACTCCAGATGAAACTGGAACTATTATAAAAGATATACAAAATAAAACTTTTTTGGTTAATGTTTTCCTTGTAAATTTTTCTGATTAACCTCAGCTATTTGGAGTAACAGTTTTCTCAGCTGCCCAGGATCTGCACTTGCTTTTCTTTACCCCTCTGTGTTTAGTTAGTTGCCAGCTCTTGTAGATATGACCCCCATGCTATTTCTGGCGTCTACTTCTTTCCATTCCTACAGTTATCACACTAACTTGAGGCCATTGATATCATTCTCTTTATTTAGTGCAACCCCCCCCCCCCAACAGTTTCCTTTCCTCCCATCTGTCCTGCATACTACCATCCAAATCTTCCCCCAGCCAAAACTTAGTGGTTCTCCACAGTTGATTGAACTTAAGTACAGGCCAACCTGTCATCAGCAGTATGGGTAAACTCATTTCTTGCCATCCCCTTGCATTTTATTATATTGTGCTCTGTTGTTTGTGTGCCATATCTTTGCTCATGTTGCTTTTTTTTTCATTTGTAATAACACCTTTGAGTCTCTAATAGTTGGTTCTTACCTGTGCTTTATGGCCGTTTGATATGAAACTTCCTTTGTGAATTTTTCTGTTTTTTCCTCCCCATCTAGATGGAACTTGTCTCTGTAAACCGTTGCGGCACTTAAGTCTGCTTTTTAGTCATAACTACCCACATAAGAATGAAACTTTTTTAATACATGGACTATCTTCATCTATACAGGGTTTTGTACATAGTAGGTCCTTGGTAAATGTATTTTATGTTGAACATAGCTTTGAACCAGATGGATGCAAAGAAAATTCTTTTTGCAAACAAAATGTTCATCATATTATTCTGTAAAAATAAACTTATGTGAGAGAATTCCTTACTGAGAAATCTGGTGTTTTGGTCTGAATAGCTTAGATAAGGATGAATTAACAAAAACCTTAATGACTTCAGTGGCTTAATAGAATAAAAGTTGACTTCTCATCCATGCCACATGTACAGTATGAATGCACAAGGAATGCTCCTTCTCCCAGCCACTCAATGACCAGGCTGATTGAAACTCCATCCTAACATCATATTTCCATGATAATTTCTTTTTAAAGATTTATTTATGCATACAAGAGCTGGGGTATAGGACAGAGGTGTGGGGGCTGAGAGGATTTACCAGAGACAGAGTGGGGAACAGAATAGGCAGATTGACTGAAGTACAATGGAAGCAGCGGGTGGGACAGGAGAGGTCTGCTGCACTGTCAGCTCCAGCCTGGGGGTTGAACTCTGTCAGCTCCAGCCTGGGGGTTGAACTCGTTGCAGTGGCTGCTTGATAGTGCTGAGACTTAACCCTTTGCACCACCAGGGAAGCCCTTCATGATAGTTTTGATTGGGTGAAAGATGGTGGTCAGGGGACATTGGCTCTGAAAGTTTTTGTCCCTGGACCTCCCTGGTGGCGCTGGGGGTTAAGCACTGCACTATGAAGCAATCTGCAGCCTCTGCAGCACAAGTTGGATCCCTGGCCAGCCAGGGAGAAACCCATATGGCGAGGCAGACCTCTCCTGTCTCGCCCACTGCTCCCCTCAGCAGTGTATTTCAGTCAATCTGCCTGTTCTGTTCCCCACTCTGTCTCTGGTGAATCCTCTCACCCCTGCACCTCTGGCCTGTACCCCAGCTCTTGTATGCATAAATAAATAAATATTAAAAAAAAAAAAAGTTTTTGTCCCAAAGCAGCACACGTCACTTTCATTCACATTTCATTGGCTAAAGCAAGTCAGTTGGACATGCCTAACTTCAAAGGACAGGGACTTGCAGATAGCATGTTCAAGGAAAGCAAAGAGCCATAAATTTGTGACTGCACTAATGAGTATTACATCTTCTGTGAGTGTCATGCCCTGTAGAAGATCAGAGGCAGCAATGTCAGAGGGGCTACTAGAGACAAGCATGTTGAGAGTAGCAAGAAATAACCGCTTTAGGCTTGCAGTGAGGGTGAATTGGGAAGTCAGCACTCTATTGCAAGCCCTGTAAATACTCATGTGCCATCGACTGTGCCTAGTCATAGCACAGTCATTCCTAGAGATATATCTCGTTGTACAGCATCCTCTGGAACCGCAGGAGTTATCTAAAAAAAAGTTATGTTCAAGATATTCCATTTAAGAAAGCCAGGAAGTGTGTAATAGCTGGGGGTATAACTTCATATAAATAGTTAAAATGAAAAGGAATCAGTTTAGCCTTATTGGCTGATTGGCTGAGTTGGGCTTATTTGAGGTTTTCAAGCTTTGGTATTTGGTGGGGATGGAGGGACGGCAGATTTCACTTTAACTCGTCTGGATGGAGCACTTGTCTTCTTTCTTTCTTTTTTTTTAAACAATCTATTTATTTAAAGATTTATTTATGCATACAAAAACTGAGGTACAGGCCAGAGGTGTGGAGGGTGAGAGGATTTACCAGAGACAGAGTGGGGGGGGAGAACAGGCAAAGTGATGGAAATACACTGCTGAGGGGAGCAGCCGGCGAGACAGGAGAGGTCTGCCACACCATGTGGGTATCTCCCTGCTGCCTGGAATTGAACTCATGCTACAGAGGCTACGGACAGCTTCACAGCACTGTGCTCAACCCCCTGCACCACCAGGGAGGCCCCAACTGTCATATTCTTGAGCCCAGGTTTCCTTACCAGTGAAATGCATGTTTGTGGGGATTAGCGAGTGAGTTTGTATAAAGTGCTTTCATGGTAGCTGGTTGAAAGTAAGCCTTCATAAATAGCAGCAGCAGCAGCAGCAGTAAGATTTGAGGAAACTGAGAAATCAGGTAAGGAAAACTCAGGGATATAGGTAGAGGGTTCCTCCAGATTTTGTTACCTCTTCTCCCTCTTCCTCAGTTCCTGCCACGCCTTTCCTGTTTGTGCATATGTCCTGTTTTATTTTGCTTAGTTGTGTACGTGTCTGTATCTCCCACTGGCCTAAGCACTCATTTCACAAATAGCTACTGAACATGAGCTCTTGCCAGGCTCTGTGCTTAGCCATGGCCTTAAGATTTGAGATGTAGCCCTGGCCTCAAAGAGTCTATAGTTTGTTAGGACCAGAAGCCAGTAAACCAGCATGTAGAATACACAGTAACACATGGTAACAAGAGCTGTGTTTGAAGGCCCCATGGGAATCTCCTGAAAGAGGTTCCCCATGTGTTTGGTATAAAAGCAGTGTTTTTCCAGAGAAGTTCACACCTAAGTCTTAAAGGATCAGTGATTATTAGCTGAGTGAAGGTGGGTTGAAAAAAAGTTTCAGGCAGGAAACATTGTGTGCAGTGCCTCGAAACACAAGAGAGTGGCTAGATCCTCAATACCCTCATATGGCAGAACAAGGTATGTTGGTGAGGAGGGTGGAAAGTGCAAAGTCAGGCTGCGAAGGCTTTGTGAGTTCAGGAGTTGAAACTTCATCCTGAAGATGAGTAGGAGCCACTGAGGGATTGAAAGAGAGGAAATGGCTGTATTAGCTTTGCCTTAGAGAAAATTCACAAGCAGCATAGTAGAAGCAGCAGAGTAGAGAATATCCTGTTTCCCTGAAATAGAAGTTCTGAGGTTTGCAACCATAGTGCTGTGCCCGCTATACAAGCATCATAAAATATTTATGTATGAGGAGAGATTGGAATGCGGTGAAACTGGAGGGAAGGATACCTGTTAGGCTGTTGCAGTAAAGTGAGGGGGCCTGTCCCCGCCCTCATGGTTGTAGAGGAGGGTGCCATACACAAGGGTCCGCAGACCAGGCTTTCACGCATGGCTTCCCCAGCTCCTGGTCCCTGGGCAGGCTCAGGGCCTTTGTGTCTTCTTGATTTTCAAGTTTGTACCTGGCAATGTTGCTGTGAGGACGAGAGCAAAGAGATGTGAAAAGTCTGGTTCAGTGCAATTAGACACAGAGGGGTCTCATATAACAAATACACTAGTTGTAGGATGCCTAATGTTTAGTGCACTACCTAGTACATGGGATGTGATCATGAGTCTCAAGTCCCAACAGCTAGAGATAACTGCTGGCAGCACGGGTTTTTTTTTTTTTTTTTAATAATAAATTTTATTTTTATATTCCCCATACAATTGCAACCCCCCCATTCTGACCCCAATCCCTCCGCTCCCGCCCCCCACCCCCCAAAAAGTGTCTCTGGTTCATAGTTTTTTGTTGATTTTGATTTTCACTTTCTTATATTCATTTTCCTGGTCCCTTATTTAAGTTTTCTAGATTCCTGCTATGAGTGAGACCATCCGGTATTTTTCTTTTTCTTTCTGGCTTATTTCGCTGAGCATGATCCCTTCCAGCACCATCCATGTTGCTGCAAATTGCATGTGTTTATCTTTTTTGAATGCTGAGTAATATTCCATGGTGTATATGTACCGCATCTTCTTGATCCAGTCATCTATTTTTGGGCATTTGGGTTGTTTCCAAAGCTTAGCTATTGTAAATAGTGGGCAGCACGGGTTTTATTTGCACATCTTAAGAGGTTGGCGATGCTGGGTTGGGAGTGTGAGGCATAAAGGAATTACTCTGCAGTCGAGAAGGAATTGATATCAATATACCAACTTCAGCATTCTCTAAATGCCTTCAAATCACGTATGGCTCTTCAGCTGCTCACAGGCCTCTCCTGAAAGTGTGACATGTGTGCGTGTGTGACCTGCCACTGATGTTACTGTCACATGCACTCATGTGGGTTGCTAAAGTGTACACATGTCTCCTTGACCTTTTGTTGTTGACTGCTTCACCTAGAAATTTTGCTCCTCTTCAGTCTGCTAAGCTTGCTTTCAAAGATGATAATGGGAGTTCAATTCAGATTTGTTCTGAAGGTTCCTTCCATCCTTGAGGGGAATTCCTTCCCTCTGAAGGCCTCTACAACTTCATTTATGTTATTCTGATTAACTGTCATCTACTTCTACTTCCTCACCTGATTATTACTTATCTATATGTTAGTAAATTTCCCTTTTCCTTGATGTCAGTTTTTCTTTTTTTTAAAGATTTATTTATTTATGCATATAAGAGCTGGGGTACAGGCCAGAGATGCGGGGTGTGAGAGGATCCACCTGAGACAGAGCGGGGAACAGAACAGGCAGATTGACTGAAGTACACTGCTGAGGGAAGCAGCGGGCGAGTCAGGAGAGGTCTGCTGCGCCATGTGGGTTGCTCCCTGGCTGGCCGGGGATTGAACTCGTGCTGTAGAGGCTGCGGATTGCTTCATAGTGCTGTGCTTAATCCCTTGCGCCACCAGGGAGGCCCAGTTTTTCTTACAAAATAATTGAAAGATAACATGTTTATGTATCACTAACATGACTTAAAAACCCACTGAAACATTTTGCTTGAAATGTGTTAAGCAGGTTAGGATATTCTATTACTGAGTTTCAAAGTAGATAGCAGTGATTCTCAGACCTTCTGGACTCAGGACTCTTTATAAGTTCTCTCAAAAGAACTTTCTTTGTGGGTCTTGTCTATTGATACTTATAATTACTGTGAAAAGTCTAAATCACAAGGATACACAAGCACATGTTCCACTAACTGCAGCACCGTGGAGTCACATCTCAGCATGTGTTATACAGCCTCTGGAGACTTGACTGGACCCTTCTGAGACCTGAGTGTGAATGAGGTGAATGGTCTGAAAGGTTCAGTGAAGGAAGCCTGAAGCTCCTGGATCTGCTGGAAGGGCCTTGGGAAACCTCAAGGGTCTTTGGGCCACAGTTTGAGAATTGCTGACATATTGATATGTGACACTTTCTATAAGTGACACTTTTCACATCTTTTTGGCAACAAAATAACCTAAGGACATGTTGCGACAGGAACTTGGTTGCCTCTTTGCTGAGGGAAGGCAATGAGGGACACAGGGACACAGCAGTCATGGAGCAGGTTTGCAAGGCAAGACTCTGCTACTTGAGCGGATGTCCTTGTGCCATTTATTGAAAGCACACAGGCTAGTAAAAGGTGATCATGCAACAGTGGTATGAGGAGTAAGGTCCGGAGGGTGGGATAGGAATGGGGGACAAAGTTTTACGAGGGACAGGGAAGGGGACATCGGGACTGTACTTGTCAAGAGACATTTGTGTCAGCAAAGTATTTGATGTTATCACAGGCAGCATTATCCCGAGACCACCCTGGAGATAGTCACGTAATAGATCAACAGTGTCCTCGGCATCCGGGGCCTGCCTCATAGTACCGGCTATACTCCGTAGGTAGTCAAGGAGTGCTCTGCTGTGATTTGTAGAGAGCAAATAGGGCACAGTTGCCCATGAGTGGCCAGCTAGTAGCCAGCTCATAGGAACCCACAACTCTGCTGAACATTTATTTTCAAAATGCACCCAGTGGTTTCTTTTCAAAAACAAAACAGGACCTCCCAGTGGCACAAGGGGTTAAGACACAACCTATGAGGCAGCCACTGCAGCACAAGTTCTATCCCTGGCCAGGGAGCAGCCCACGTGGCGCAGCAGACCTCTCCTGCCTCACCCGCTGTTCCCTTCATTAGTGTATTTCCGTCGATCTGCCTGTTCTGTTACCCACTCTTTCTCTGGCAAATCCTTTCACTCCCCGCACCTCTGGCCTGTACCTCAGTTCTTATATGCATAAATAAATAAATCTTAAAAAAAAAAAAACAAAACAAAGCAGTTTGCTTCTAGCAGAAGCAGTTTGCTTCTAAGATATCTTCTTTACTTTGAGCAGACACATGTGTGCAGTTTTGAAATATCTGGTGGTACCACATTGCTGACAGATGTTCGCCACCAGAGAAGGTCAGCAAACTTTTGAAACACTGGTATTTTTTTTTTTTAAATCGTTTTTTGTTTTTTTTTTTATAGAGGCATGTTTTTATTTATTTATTTATTTATTTGTTTGCTTGTTTTGTTTATACATGCACTGGGTACAGTCAGAAGCGCGGGAGGGTGAGAGAATTCACCAGAGCCAGAGCAGGGAGCAGAACAGGCAGAAGGACCGAAGCACACTGCTGAGGGGAGCATCGGGTGGCAGGAGAAGTCTGCGCACCATGTGGGACCCTCCTCCGGTGGCCGGGGAGCAGCCGGGGATCGAACCGGCGCCGCCGAGGCCGCGGGCAGCTTCGCAACCCAGCGCTCAACCGCTGCGCCACCGGGGAGGCCCGAAACACTGGTATTTTTTAAAAGGATTTATTTATTTATGCATATAAGAGCTGGGGTACAGGCCAGAGGTGTGGGGATGAGAGGATTCACTAGAGACAGAGTGGGGAACAGAACAGGCAGACTGACTGAAATACACTGCTGAGGGGAACAGCAGGTGAGCCAGGAGAGGTCTGCTGTGCCATGTGGGTTGCTCCCTGGCCCGGGATTGAACTCATGCTGCAGTGGCTGCGGAGAGCTTCATAGGTTGCATCTTAACCTCTTGTGCCACCAGGGAGGCCCCAACACTGGTATTTTTGTAAAAGAAAAATATGCAATTGCTCTTCAGATTCTAGAAATCATATATGTAGTTGGCCAGATAATAACCAGAAAACTTGCTTGAAGTACAGGAGATGCTTACTCACCTCTTATTGTCGTGTTTGGTCATCTTATATAAAAGATCCAATTTTTATGAAATTAACCCTGTAGATGTTGTTCTGCAACACATAGGCTGCTCTGACACGAATGAGTAAGTGATGACACTGCTGACCTCTCTACTGTGGAACTTTATTGCCTTTGAGGATTCTTCCTGAACCTCATGTCCAACAAGACATCTGACAAAGGGATTGTGTGAGGAGGCCAGTGTCAGCTGAAATCATAAGTTTATATATAGGAGTTCGGGTGTTGTCTTTCCACACCCTGGTGAATCATTTTGAGTTCCCTTTAACATGTACGTCCTCTCTTTGAAGGTGAATGACCTGGGTTATCATAGCAGAAACCTCTTGCTATGACTGGTCCTCCTCCAACCTGTTCTCCATTTTGCTACTCAAGTGATCTTTCTAGTATGTCCTTTCTCTGCTTACTCCCTTACATGCTTGACCAGCATGATGCACTCAGGCATCTAAGGCCTCTCCTGCCTTTTCCCTGCTTCAGCTTCCTCCTGGGGCTGTTAGGTCAGGCATCACCTTGCTGAGACTTTCCCTAAAGCACACAGACATTTATTTCCACCATCTTACATCTGTGCGGTGTTTACGCTTTACTGCCTGCATCAGGCTGCCCTCGAGGGCAGGTACCACTCTGGGCTGCTTTCCACAGGGGCGTCACAATGACTTCTGCCTGGCCTGAGAGGAAATGTAGCTTCTACCACAGATGTTCCACAATGTAGTACTTCTTTCCTTGCTTTAAAATAAATATGGGCCGATAACCAATATGGAATTTCTACATGGGCCTACGACATCTAAAGTCTCAAAAATTAAGAGCAATAAAAGGGATGATTTATCTCATATTTTTTAAAGATTTATTTATTTATGCATACAAGATCTGGGGTAGAGGCCAGAGATGTGGGGGGTGAGAGGATTCACCAGAGACAGAGTGGGGAACAGAACAGGCAGACTGACTGAAATACACTGCTGAGGGGAGCAGCGGGTGAGACAGGAGAGGTCCCCTTTGCCATGTGGGGTGCTCTCTGGCTGGCCAGGGATCGAACTCATGCTGCAGAGGCTGTGCATTGCTTCATAGTGCAGTGCTTAACCCCTTGCGCCGCCAGGGAGGCCCAATTTATCTCATATTTTCTAATGATGGTGTTTTACATGTACCAGAACAGAACAAATAGTGATACCCATTACTAAATCTTAATTTGCCATGTTGCTTCACTCTTTGTTTTCGTAAAGAAAGAGAACATTACATTTTCCGGGTAGATGCCTCCTCTGTATTTCCCCCTCATCTCCCACTTTCATCAGAGAGAACACTATCTTGAATGTAAAGTTTTTAAATTTCCATACATGTCTCTGGCCTGCTACGTGTTGTGTGTTCTCATACAATACACAGAGGCTGGCAGGCTGAACTGCAGGCTCTATTGGAACATAGTCCTGCCATTTGTTTAGGTATTGTTCTTGACTGTCTGCTGGCTACTGTTTTCTGTTTTCACTTTTCTGGGCATCTTGCCATCTTCTAGCCCCTTTCAATACCGGTCCCATGCTTTTACCTTGATTGGGCCAGGCAAAGGAAGGCTATCTTTTCAAACATTGCTGTTAATTTTTCTGAAGATTGATTGCATTCAGCATTTTCAAACTTCCATAGGGGAGTCACCTTTTTCAAATAAAAAATTATGTCTGAACACCATTAAAACAAATGAGCAAAGGGCCTCCCCGGTGGCGCAGCGGTTGAGCGCTGGGTTGCGAAGCTGCCCGCGGCCTCTGCAGCGCCGGTTCGATTCCCGGCTGCTCCCCGGCCACCAGAGGAGGGTCCCACATGGCGCACAGACCTCTCCTGCCGCCCGCTGCTCCCCTCAGCAGTGTACTTCAGTCCTTCTGCCTGTTCTGCTCCCACTCTGGCTCTGGTGAATTCTCTCACTCTCCCGCGCTTCTGACTGTACCCAGTGTATGTATAAACAAAAAACAAACAAACAAATAAATGGGAAAAACATGCCTCTATTAAAATAAACAAACAAATAAATAAATAAACAAATAAATAAATAAAATTAAAAAAAAAAAACAAAAAACAAAAATGAGCAAAACCTCAACCAGATCAAACCTTAACAACTCCTATCCAGATTTTTTTTTTTTTTTGGATAAAAACAGATGAACTCAAACATACCAAACTGAAAGCGTTGTTCTGGATTTTTTTGTCCCCCTCCCGAAGCTCTCCCCAGCTCCTTCAAAAGGGACCATTGGGGACTCCCCTGGTGGCACAGGCAGTTGAGCGCAGGGCTGTGAAGCTGTCCACAGCCTCTGCAGTGTCGGTTCGATCCTGGCCGGGCGGCGAGGGTCCCACATGGCCTCTCCTGTCTCACCTGCTGCTCCCCTCAGCAGTGTATTTTGTCAGTCTGCCTGTTCTGTTCCCTGCTCTGTCTCTGGTGAATCCTCTCACTTTCCCGTGCATCTGGCCTATACCCCAGTTCTTGTATAAATTAAAAAAAAAGGGGGGGAACCATTGGATGAGGTTGTGTCTTTAAAACCCTGGTAGATGTCTGTTTTCTACTCAGGAAGTCACTGACTACCCATGTTACAGAAGTCTGGGTCTAGTCAGGAGAGAAAAACTACATTGTACTTTGAACAGGTAAGAATTATTGACTATAACAGGAAATTGCACTAACTGAAAATAGCTAGTGAGAAGTAAAGAAAAAAGCACATGGATAGTTGCTTGATATTATTAGCCATCAAGGGAAGGCAAATCAAAACCACTATAAGGTACCACTTCATACCCAATAGATGGCCATCAAAAAGATAATAAGTGTTGGCACAGATTGGGAAATCAAAACTCTCATGCACTGCTCTCAGGAATGTCAGATGGTACAGCTGCTTAAAGGCAGTCTGGCGTTTCCTCAAATAGTTAAACATAGAGTTACCATGTGATCCAGTTAGGTTTCACTTCTGGGTATATACCCAGTTGCCCTCCTAGGCATATGCCCAACAGAAATGAAAACTTATCTTCAAATGAAATTTACACATGAATGTTCATAGCAGTGCTATTCAGTCCCCAAAGTGGAAACAATCCAAATGTCCATTAGCTAACTAGTGGACAAATAAAATGTGTTGTGTTCATCTAATGGGATGTTGTCAATAAAAAGAAATGAAGTACTGATATATCGTACTGAAACAGTACAGAAACAGTACAGAAGACTCTTAAAAGAGTGCTCAGTGTTTGAACAGTGCTAAGGGACAGTGACCAAGGTAGGGGGCAGGTTGCTGTTACAGGGTTATCACCTGCATGCACAATTGCAAAACCACTTAGGTTCAGGGTCCACACAATGGAGTTTATTTAAGAAGGAGATTGGGAAAAGGAGAGTTTCTAAGTCCACATATTGCTGGCTTTCTCACCCCAGATAGTGTCTGCAGTGTCCAGGCCATAAAGACCACTCATGGAAGATGAGGTGACACTGCAGCAGTCCATGGCAGCAGTGTGGGCTGGGCTGGATGTCAGCCCAAACAGCAATGGACTCAACAGCACCAGGAGGTGGTGCTGGAGAACCAGAGACTGTGGTCAGCTCTTTGTGATGCTGGGCCAAGTCCGATGGTGCTTCTTGCAAGCAGGACCAGAGACCAGGTGCAGTGGCTGAGTCTCTGCGAACGTCTGTGGAGTGTGGAGGTCTATGAAGTCTATGAAGTTTATGAAGTTCTGGTGATCCCACCGGAGGTTGACTGCTTGATGTGTCTCTCCCTTCACAGCTTGTAGTAGAATCCTTCTTAGAAGGTGGTCTGATGAATGCTTCCTTCTCGAAGGCAGGCTGCTGATTACTTCTTCAAAGGTGGTACACTGAATCCTTCTCTTTGGAGGCTGGCTGCACACTACTTCAAACTCGCTCTGCCTTATATCCACTTTAGGGCCCCTGACCTTATGAACCTGATTAGGTCATTTTCAATTCGAATAAATAACTAAGAAAGTGAACTTGAACCTGATTGGTCCATGTAGCTTGTACTTGATTGGTCTATTTAGTTTGCATCTATTGGTCCATTTTATTTATTTATTTAAATTTTATTTATTTTTGTGTAGAGGAACTGGAGTATAGGCCAGAGGTACAGGGGGTGAGAGGATTCACCAGAGACAGAGTGGAGAGCAGAACAGGTGGATCTATTGAAATACACTGCTGAGGGGAGCAGCAGGTGAGAGGTCTGCTGCGCCATATGTGGGTTAGCTGCCTGGCCAGTGATCGAACTCAGGCTGTAGTGGTGATAGCACTGAGACCTAACCCCTGGGCTACCAGGGAGACCCCCTTGGTCCATTTTAGAATCCTAGAGCCAGATATAAAAGGGGGAAAAGCCCAGCCCTGCCTGCACTCAGGTCAAGGTAGGCTCATAGGCCTGTTGACTCCAAGGAGCCATGGCTGGAGCTGGCCTCACTGGGGCTGGGGGAGGGGGACACATTACAAGAGGGGGAATGTCCATCATAGGCAGGCTGGCTGAGGCCTATATGCCTCGGCCCCCAAAAAACCATCTTGCTCTGTAGCCTCATGGGGCTGCAGGAATCCAGTTATACTATAATACAATGATCCTTGAAAATATGCTAAGAAGCTCATCACAAAGGGTCACATATTGTTTGATTCCACTTATATGAAATGTCTGTGGGCATTTGCCTAACTCTGTAAACACAGAAAGTAGATTAGTGGGAGGTTTGGGTAATGACGTTTAAAGGGTGCCAGGGAATGTTCTAAAACTGACAAGTGATGTTTACACAACTGACTGTTGAAATGTATACTTTGAATGGGTGAATGGTATGGTATGTGGATGATATTTCAGTAAAGCCACTAAAAAAGAAGTAAAGAGAACTCTAGAGAATAGCAGCCATAGGAGAGCCACCAACCCAGGCTGAGACACAGTGCTCAACAAAGAGCCCCTTCCACTTGCTTCTGCCACAGGGTGTTACCCAGACTTTGGTAGGGGACATAAGCATGACCCTTTGGGTGGCCAGGAGTCACTGTGATGCAGCATGATGGACCTGGCTGGAGGTCTGCCCTTTAGGACACTCCTTACAGGAAGCATTGCACTAGAGGCCCTCTGCTACCCCGAGAGAGGTATTTAGTCAGGGAAGCTATTGGCTGCTGCTCGCTCCTGACCACCGGGCACTGGAAAAGCCTGTGTGCCTCAGCAAGGAACCTACAAAGGGGAACACACTGGGACTCAGAAGAAAAACCCCTTTCCTCCTGCAGTGTCTCTACTGACAAAATTTGACATATTATCTGGCAGAAGGAAAATATTTATTTATTTATTTATTTATTTTAAATTTTTTTAATAGGCATGTTTTTCTTTATTTGTTTGCTTGTTTGTTTGTTTTGTTTATACATGCACTGGGTACAGTCAGAAGCGCGGGAGGGTGAGAGAATTCACCAGAGCCAGAGCGGGGAGCAGAGCAGGCAGAAAGGCCAAAGTACACTGCTGAGGGGAGCAGCGGGCGGCAGGAGAGGTCTGCGCGCCATGTGGGACCCTCCTCCGGTGGCCGGGGAGCAGCCGGGGATTGAACCGGCGCCGCAGAGGCCGCGGGCAGCCTCGCAACCCAGCGCTCTACCGCTGCGCCACCGGGGAGGCCCAGAAGGAAAATATTTAAAGGACTTGGATCGTTTTTCACAGAGCAAGCAAATAGGATGGACTTGGAGTTGAGAGGAGTCAATCTGGTAACCCACGCAGTGGGTTAGTACGTGCTTAGCTTTTTAAGGCCCTTTAGCGAGCTTCAGATCACAGTGATTTGGAGAAGCCAGGGAATTGTAACTTTGGCTAACGTGCCCTCCATCCAGCTTTCTCTAAACTGTCCAGATTTGCATATCTTTTTTGCTCTATTACTTCTATTGATATGTGTTTTGTTTTGTTTGTGTTTGTTTTAGTGATCTTTTTTTTTTTTTTTAATAGAGGCATGCTTTTATTTATTTGTTTGCTGGTTTGTTTGTTTGTTTTGTTTATACATGCACTGGGTACAGTCAGAAGCGCGGGAGGGTGAGAGAATTCACCAGAGCCAGAGCGGGGAGCAGAGCAGGCAGAAGGACCGAAGTACACTGCTGAGGGGAGCAGCGGGCGGCAGGAGAGGTCTGCGCACCATGTGGGACCCTCCTCTGGTGGCCGGGGAGCAGCCGGGGATCGAACCGGCGCCGCAGAGGCCGCGGGCAGCTTCGCAACCCAGCGCTCAACCGCTGCGCCACCGGGGAGGCCCTGTTTTAGTGATCTTTTAAGCTCTTTATTCTTTTTACTCTATCTTGCCTATTTATTACCCACCATGGTCTCTGATTTACCTTTTATCTTTGGTAGTGTTGACTTAAGTCTCTTCTGTTGAGACTTTCATTTTTGTGATGTCTTATATATTTTTTTTATATGTCTCTTGAGTGCTAATTTTATTTAATTTTGAAAGCATTATTGATTTACTACTTTTTTTACCCGAGCTCTTTAATCTCTGTTCTTAGTTACCTCTTGTTTTATTTGCGAGTGGGCAGGACTGGGAGAATCTTTGTTAATCTTTCTCTGTTCTGGGACAAAATTTTTTCTGTTGTATGATCTTCACCTTCCATACTTTTCCATCTGACTCTTTATATTCCTTCCACTTTTGTTTCAGTATTTTTTCATACATCTATACTGGCTCCTTTTTATTACTGTTCTGATGTAACTTTTCTCATTCGAAGAGGCAATATATGTATATGATTAAAGACAGGTCATTTGGATTTAAATCCTAACAGTTACCACCTTTTTGATTTTATTTATTTATTTGTTTGTTCGTTTATTTATTTATTTATTTATTTATTTATACAAGCACTGGGTACAGTCAGAAGCGCGGGAGGGTGAGAGAATTCACCAGAGCCAGAGAGGGGAGCAGAGCAGGCAGAAGGACCAAAGCACACTGCTGAGGGGAGCAGCGGGTGGCAGGAGAGGTCTGCGCGCCATGTGGGACCCTCCTCCTGTGGCTGGGGAGCAGCCGGGGATCGAACCGGCGTCGCAGAGGCCGCGGGCAGCTTCGCAACCCAGCGCTCAACCTCTGCGCCACCGGGGAGGCCCCGATAATGTAGATTTTTTAAATAAGATTTATTTATTTATTCATACAAGAGTTGGGGTATAGGCCAGAGGTGTAGGGGGTGAGAGGATCCACCAGAGACAGAGTGGGGAACAGAACAGGCAGATTGACTGAAACACATGACTGAGAGGAGCAGCGGGCGAGGCAGGAGAGGTCTGCTTGGATCAAACTCGGGCTGCAGATTGCTTCATAGTGTGTTGCTTAACCCCTTGCACCACCAGGGAGGTCTGGATAAAGTAGATTTTTGTGCTGCTGGAATTGCATGTTCCTGATTTCTGTTTCACTTTAAACACTTTGTGCATTCATTGCTTGCATAAATATAAAAATTAAATTAAAAATAAATATTTAAATAAATAGATTATGAAAAACACCTCCAAACCCACTTTTCAGAGATAATTACTGTCAATAGTTTGGTGCATATTCTTTTCCGTATGAATTGGACAGTTACCCTTGTTGTCCTTGTTCGTTACCAACAGTGTGGATCACACAGGCTTTCATGTACGCTCTATTCTACAGTTAGGTGTTTTCCACTTGGTGGTTTATTGTAGACATTTTTCCATGGCAGGCCATGCAGATGTGCTCATTCTTTCTAACTGGTATGGATTCTCTATTCCTCATCCTCCCCAGTCAGTCCACTTCCTCTTGCATGGTGGCTGACCTCTACAGACTGCACCATCTGGGCCACTTTGTCCTCTGGCTTCCAGTTGGAATCAGCTTATTAAAGGGATGGACAGGGAGCAGAGGCGAGTGTTGGATGAAGAGATGGGCTACAGAGTAAGTAGGGGCATGACCAGAAGCTGCAAAACTTTGAAGAATCAGTTAGTTTATTCTTTTTTTTTTTTTTTAAATAGAGGCATGTTTTATTTATTTATTTGTTTTGTTTGTTTGTTTGTTTTGTTTATACATGCACTGGGTATAGTCAGAAGCGTGGGAGGGTGAGAGAATTCACCAGAGTCAGAGCAGGAAGCAGAGCAGGCAGAAGGACTGAAGTACACTGCTGAGGGGAGCAGCGGGCGGCAGGAGAGGTCTGCGCGCCATGTGGGACCCTCCTCCGGTGGCCAGGGAGCAGCACCATGTGGGACCCTCCTCCAGTGACCAGGGAGCAGCCGGGGATCGAACCGGCGCCGCAGAGGCCACGGGCAGCTTCGCAACCCAGCGCTCAACCGCTGCACCACCGGGGAGGCCCTCAGTTAGTTTATTCTAAAGGAATTTAGAATTTAGTGATAGGTGTGTGAAGCAAAATGACTTCCCAAACATTCCATGCCCAAATCCCTAGAATCTATAAATATGTTATTTTGCGTTAGGACTTTGCAGATGAAATTAGGTTTGTGGATATGGCCCAGAAGCCCCTTTAGTTTCCACCTTATGGAATTCTATGCGGAATTCCAGCTGAGTACTGTACCTGTACTCTTGGCCTTCAGAATTCTGAGATAATAAATCGGTGTTTTAAGTTACTAAGTTTGTGGTTCTTTGCTATAGCAGCAATAAAAAACTCAATACAGAGGGGTTTAAGCAGGGAAGTAATTTCAGATTTTGTGTTATTAATAGCCCACTTGCTATGCTGTGTAGAAAGTGGATTTGGGAGAGTGCAAATTTGGAGGCAGGGAATGTTGATGTGGAAATACAGTGGTGGACTGGACTAGGAAAGGGGATACGATTTGAGATTGATTTGGGATGTTGGAATTGCCAGGGTTTGGTGACTGGATGTCGGGACTGAGGCAGTGGGAGGACGCAGGATGGCTGTTGATTTCGGACATGGTTGCTGAGGGACTGGTGAAGTGGCTCTTTGAGAAAAAGGCGAGCAGCTTGGAGGGTGCTATGCCATGAACTCAGTGTAATTCTTGGTTGTTCTTCATTTGGGAATTCTCTCTATAAAGACTTACTTCAAAGTAGAGCCTGTCAGTGAGATGAATGCTTTATCTTTGAAAACCTAAATTGTTTATTGTTTTTTTTTTTTTTTAGGTCATGTAGAGAATCGTAAATCATGTGAAGATGGGCCTCTTGGTATTTGTGCGCAACCTGCTGCTAGCCCTCTGCCTTTTTCTGGTACTGGGATTTTTGTATTATTCTGCGTGGAAGCTGCATTTTCTCCAGTGGGAGGACTCCAGTAAGTACAGTCACCACACCTGCCTCAGGAAAAGCCCTTGCAGATAAGCTCTTGTGTGGCCACGGTGCTGTCCTGTTCTTCAGCTGGGACTGGGGGCGCTTCCTGCCACTGGGCTGCTGTGGGCTGAGTGCCTGTCTGCCTTGTGAAGCTGCATGCCATGACACGTCCTCCAGTGACCCCAGCGAAAACATGCTATTCTTTAATAAAAACCCAAACTCTACCAGTACTTCTAGTTCTTCTAGTTTAATGTTGTTGTTCTTTTTAATTACTATTCTTAATTGTGCTCCTTTTTGCCATTTATTGCCTTGGGGCATTGTATTGAAGTTGATTTTCTTCTGCCCTTAAAACATTCTTTACCTTTTCCTTAAATTTTCTGTTTTCACTTTTTTATTGTCTGTTTTGTTTTCCCTCAAGGAACTTAATCTTTTCAGCCCTTCCCGCTACTGAACTTGCACCTGAATAGAACCCTGCTGCTGTCCCACCGGGAGCCCCTGATCCCTTTCTTCACTTGTACTTTTGGTGTCCTGTGTGACACAGCACTTTCCACATGGCTGTCTGGACCCCCTGACTGGTTCCCAGTCACCCGGTGGTGCTCAAGTTTTGGTTTTAGGCTCACAGGGGAAGGGCTAGCGCCAGTGGTACCGTCCATGGCACCTTCTCTTCCTGCCATGGCTTGAAGTATCACACAGTGACCATAGTTTTCCTTGTGGTTCTTTTGTCCGATGACTGACTAAGCTCAGTGCCGGAGATACTCAGAAAAAATCTTTTCTGATTCTCCTGTGTGTCTTCTCAAAGAGATTTTATTTTTATGAACATCTGTTGGAAACCAATGTAGAATTTGAGAGTAGACAGTCTCTAGTTGTGAGAGTAAAATGAGTTAGAATGAGTTGGAAGAGACAACTGACAATTGGCCTATTACTGTGTTGACACTTTAACATGGAAACTATTTCTGTGAAGAGTTCACTTATTTCTCATGTAGACTAAATTACTGAGCAGTTTCAAGCCAAGATACAATGTAGTGTTGTATCTTTAATTTATTGTCTTACATGGAATGTTTAAATGCCTTTTACATGCTTACCTTGTAATTATCACTAATTTATGTTTCCCAAGTTTATTTAAATTTCTCTGTACCAAGTTATTTTTTAAATCTTGGAGACTACCCAGGATAGGGAATATTTATCAGTGCAGTGTGGAAGTACATAGTTGGGGACATTATCTGTATCTGTAATGAATGAATTCACATGTATCTATAAAACAGATGACTATATGCAAGGGATGGGAGTCTGCTTTTCTTTTGAGAGCCACTGACTTGTAGAAGACATGACCAAGATTAGACAGCATTTTCCTAGAGAGGTTAGAAAGGAAATTCATGGAGAAACTATTATGTATCAGGTTTTAGGTTAGACAGTTTACAAATTTAATTTACTTCTCACTATAATCATGTGAAAATGCTATTATTGTCCCTATTTTCCAGTTGAACAAACTGAAGTATTTAGTTCAATTAGTTTGCCAAAGTTACTTAATTTTTAGAACTGGAATTGAATCCTGGTTTTCTGTCTTTACAATCTGTGTTCATTATTTTATTGAAAAATATAATAACTACTAAAAGTGGGATTTAGTTTTGTATTCTAATTGTTAAAGAGAGAAGAGGGACTCAAAGAAGAAATAGTAGAGAGTATAGGGAGGGGGGTGGAGAGGGGGAAAGGAGGGAGAAGGAGGAGGCCCTCCAGACCACAAATGGGTTTTTCCATTGGAGGTGGCAATGCTGGAGGCTTGATTGTTTATTGCTGATTATCTGTGTCCTTTAGTTAATTATTAGTTGAGTAACTGCTTCCCATTCTTTCCGTTATTCTGACTCTCAAGCCTTTTAGATACTTGTCCTTGAATAGGTTGCTGAAACCTTTGTACGGTAGCCTATTATCTTCTGCGTGTAATATCAGAGAACAGAGTAATATGCCCATCCTGGATGGCCTGCCAAGTCCAAGATGGGAAATCTGGTTCATATTCAAGGAAAAAAACAAGTCTAAGATGAAATGGCCCAGATGTTGGACTTAGCAGACGAAGTACTATTATAAATAAGTTAAAGAATTAAAGGAAAACACAGTGAGCAATAAATAGTTTCAGAGAGAAATGAAAACTATGAAAAGAACCAAATGCAATTTCTTCAACTGAAAAGTATAGGAATGAAATGAAGATTTCATGTAACATAGATTGTATTTAACAGAAATCAGTAAACTTGAAGAGTAATAGAAATTACCTAGTTTGAGCCACAGAAAGAAAAACTACTCAATAAAATGAAAAGAACCTCATTTATATGTATATATATGTGTGTGTGCGCGTGTGTAATATATAATCATTTATATTATATACAAGAAAAGAGCAAAAAATATGTGAAGAAATAATGGATGAAAAAGTTTGATTTTAAAAAAGCATTCACTTACAGATCTAAGAAACTAAACTCTAAAAAGGATTACAATTTGTGGGAGGATCTGTCAATAACTACATTACAGTTAGACTTACAAAATCTAAAAATGAGGTGAAAATCTTGAAAGCAGACAGAGAAAAGGAAGCCTTATATATGCAGTAACAAATCCCGCTTAAAACACAATGAAAGAGTTTTATAGTTTGAAAGAAAAATACCAGAAGTCTGTCTTCCTGGAATTGTTCATCTAATGAGAATAGCCTTTAAAATGAGGATGAGGGCCTCCCCGGTGGCGCAGAGGTTGAGCGCTGGGTTGCGAAGCTGCCTGCGGCCTCTGCGGCACCGGTTCGATTCCCGGCTGCTCCCCGGCCACCGGAGGAGGGTCCCACATGGCGCGCAGACCTCTCCTGCCGCCCGCTGCTCCCCTCAGCAGTGTACTTCGGTCCTTCTGCCTGCTCTGCTACCCGCTCTGGCTCTGGTGAATTCTCTCACCCTCCCGCGCTTCTGACTGTACCCAGTGCATGTATAAACAAACAAACAAACAAAAACAAACAAATAAATAAAACATGCCTCTATTAAAAAAAAATAAAATGAGGATGAAATACATTTTCAAATAAAGACAAGAAAATTTGTTGCTAGCAGAATTGTGTTACAAAAGAATGCTAAAAGATATCCTTTAGAATAATGGGAAGTGATACCAGAAGGAAACTTGGCTCTACTGGAAAAAATGAGTGTCACTGAACATGGCAAATATAAAAGACTCTTTTATTATAACTTGGTTAAGAGACAACTGATTGTTTAAAGTGAAAGTAATAACCCTGCAAAGTGAGGTTTACATATGTAGAAAAGAGATATGACAATACTTGTATAGGGAATGGAGGGTGGATAAGTGGAATTTTAATGTTGTAAGATTATTACATTTGTGAAAAGGAAATAAGTAGAAAGTAGCAATGTGTATACAGTGAGCAAAGGGTTGGAAACGATAGATGTAAAGATACATAAAACTGACTCATAGTAAACTCTGACAACTTAAGGATGTATATTCCTAAAAAACTATTTGTCAACCACAATAGAAAGCAGAAAAACAGCAACAGATAAACAAAAAGCAGGAGGGGAAAATGCTAAACAGGTGGTAAGACCATAGACTTAAACCTGATTATATTGATCACATTGAAATATAATTAAAAGTGGAAACTGGTTAACCATCGAGAAGCACTTCAGGGTGCGCATGATCCGGCAGCCTCGCTCTGTCCTCCAGGCCCCTCTTCTGCTGCCTGTTACCAATTGGTGACTTTCTGTAACCCAGCCCTTCAGTCTGTGACCTGAAGCCTTTCACCCTTATTCTGTGTAATCTGGTCTCATCCTTGCCCAAGTTTGATCATGCTGGTGTGAGGCAATCCCTTTAAAGGGCACAAGTTCAAATCTTCTTTTCATTTTTTGAATCACTGCCAGGTGATTAAAAAAAAAAAGGGAGCAAACTAATGGTTCATGTGACATCATGGATCAATCCCACAGACATGCTGGGAGAAAGAAGCCAGGTAGAAAGGGAGATATGTTGTAGGATTCCATTTATATGAAATTCTAGAATAGCCCAGTAGTTGTCCAGGTCGGGGATGGTGGAAGCTTGAAGGAACTTACTATATTGATGGAAATGCCATCATCTATCTTGGTTGAGTTTGAGGTTACACGGGTGTATACTTTTGTCAAAAGTCAAAAGATCTGTGCTCCAGATATTACCTCAATTAAAAATAAAAAAAAAAACTCAAAAAGATCTTTGCAAATGTTAGGAATAAATATGTGAATTCTGTTTTTAATTATACCCCATTAAAGTTGATTAAAGAAAGAGTACTTACCACATACTAAAATCTGTTATAAAGCTATAATTAAAGCTGTCATACTAGTACAGGAAGAAATCAATAGGTTTGTTATTTGGAATGCAGGAATAAAATGTGATCTTTGGATAAAGAGGAAAAGATGGACTGTTTTATTTAATTTTGAGACAATTATCTATTTAGAAAATATGTTAGGCCCCTTTTATACATATTACACAAAAATAAATTTCAGAGTAACATTTAATTGCAAAAATTAAAATACTAGAAAAAAAAATGTTACATTTGGGTTGAGAAAAATTTTATTAGCTTGATACCAAGAAACCAAAAAAAAGTTTAAGAAGTTCTAACTTTTATAGAAAGCTTCTCTTTGGAGAAAAAATTTTAAGCAAAGTTGAAAGACAACAAAGATATTTTCAGTATATATGATAAAGAAATTATACTCTTGGGCCTCCCCTGGTGGTGTAGGTGGTTGAGCGCAGTGCTGTGAAGCTGTCCACAGCCTCTGCAGCACAGGTTCCATCCCGGCCGGCCAGGAAGATACCCACATGGTACGGCAGACCTCTCCTGTATCACCCGCTGCTCTCCTCAGCAGTGTATTTCAGTCTGTCTGCCTGTTCTGTTCCCCACTGTGTCTCTGGTGGATTCTCTCATCCTCCTGCATGTCTGACCTGTACCCGGAATCTTGTATGTATGAGTAAATAAATCTTAAAAAAAAAAAAAAGAAATTATACTCTTAATATATAGAGAAAGCTCACATAAGTTTGAATAAAAATGAACACTGTAGAAAATTTGACAAAATGCACGAACAGATAATTTCACAGTAGGAAAATTTACAAATTGCCAATGATCATATTTTTAATGTTTATTCTCACTAATTTTTAGAGAAATGCAAAGTATAAATAATTACATTATTTTTATCTTCCATATTGACAAATAATTTAGAATGATGTGGTCCTGCACAGGAGCTAGTAAGCCATATTCTTCTTTTTTTTGAAAGATTTATTTTTATTTGTTTATGCATGCAAGAACTGGGATACAGGGCAGAGGTATGGGGGGTGAGAGGATTCACCAGGGACAGAGTGGGGAACAGAACAGGCGGATTGACTAAAATACACTGCCGAGGGGAGCAGCTGGTGAGACAGGAGAGGTCTGCTGTGCCATATGGGTTAGCTTCCTCGCTGGGGATTGAACTCCTGTTGCAGTGGATGGTGATAGCTTGATAGCACTGATACTTTAACCTCTGCGCTAGCAGAGAGGCCCCAAGCCATTATTCTTATATACTGTAAGTGGGTTTCTGGAAGGTAATAAAATAATGTGTTTTCTAAAGTTCAGATATATGTAACTTTGATCTGGCAGTTTTTACATCCTATGTAATAGAACACAAGCATGCAAAGATCTTTTTTGCAATGGGTTTGCAACTGGAACACAGGTGTGTGGAAAGCCATAGCTAATCTAAGCCAGAATAGGAAAGGAGAAGACTCATCAACATGGTCATCACTGGACACGTCAATCAGAGCAAGTCCACCACAACTGTCATCTGACCTACAAATGTGTTGGGATCCACCTAAGAAGCATCAAAAAATTCCAGGAGTTGCTGCTGAGATGGGAAAGGACTCCCTCAAGTCTGCCTGGTCTTGGGTAACCTGAAAGCTGAACAGGAGCATGGCGTCACCATCCCAGTCTCTCTATGGACATTCAAAACCAGCAAGTATTATGTGAGCATCGTAGATGCCCCAGGACACAGATACTTTATCAAAACGCGATTACAGGCACATCTCAGGTTGCCGTGCAATTCTGATTGTGGCTGCTGCTGTGGGTGAATTTGAAACTGGCATTTCCAAGAATTGGGACCCATGAGCACGCCCTTAGGCCCATGCTTTGGGTGTGAGATGGAACGCACAGGCCACTGACAGCCAGGAGAAGTACGAGGAAATCGCTAAGGAAGTCAGCACCTACTTTAAGAAAATTGGCTTCAATCCTGACACGGTAGCATTTGTGCCAGTTCTGGTTGGAATGGTGACAGCATGCTGGAGCCAAGTGCTAACATGCCTTGCTTCAAAGGATGGAAAGTCACCCATGAAGATGGCAATGTCTGCAGAACCACGCTGCTTGAAGCTCTGGCATGTATCCTGCTCCCAGCGCAGCCAACAGACAAGCCCTGCACCTGCCCCTCTGGACATTTGCAAAATTATTGGGGCTGGGGCTGACCCTGTGGGCTGAGTTGAGACTGGGAAGGTGGCCCTTGGCTCCAGTCAGCTTTAAAACTGAAGTAAAGCCTTGAAATGCACCATAAAGCTTTGAGGGAAGCTCTTCCCAGGGACGATGTGAGCTCAGTGTCAAGAATGTGTTTTTCAGAGATGTTCTGGTGGCATTGTGACAGCAAAAGTGACCCACCAAAATTGGAAGCAGCTGGCTTCGCAGTTCAGGTGATTATTCTGAACCAGCCAGATCAGTGCTCCATGTGCCCCTGGGCTGGGTTGGCACACAGCTCATACTGCTTGCAAGTTTACTGAACTGAAGAAGATTGATTGTTCTGAGAAAAAGCTGGAAGATGGCCCTAAATTCTTGAAACGTGGTGAAGCTGCCATGGTTGATATGGCTCTTGGCAAGCCTGTGTGTGTTGAGAGCTTCTGTGACTATCCTCTTCTGGGCTGTTTTGCTGTTTTGCTGTTTGGGACATGAGGCAGCCATTGCTGGGGCATCATCAAAGCGGTGGACAGGAAAGCAGCTGGAGCTGTCAGACTCACCAAGTCTGCCCTGAAAGAGCAGAAGGCTAAATGAATGTTCTCCCCAGAACCTGCCACCCCAGTCTGAATCAGGTGGAGGAATGGTCTCAGAGCGGTAGTCTCAATTGGTCACTTAAGTTTAACAGTAAAAGATTGGTCAATGATAATAAATCATAAACTCTTCAGAAGACCAGAAAGATGTTTTGTGGACCATTTGTGTGCATATTGCAGCATTGTTTATTAGAAAAAGATGGAAACAGGGCCTCCCCGGTGGCGCAGCGGTTGAGCGCTGGGTTGCGAAGCTGCCCGCGGCCTCGGCGGCGCCGGTTCGATCCCCGGCTGCTCCCTGGCCACCGGAGGAGGGTCCCACATGGTGCGCAGACCTCTCCTGCCGCCCGCTGCTCCCTTCAGCAGTGTACTTCGGTCCTTCTGCCTGTTCTGCTCCCCGCTCTGGCTCTGGTGAATTCTCTCACTCTCCCGCACTTCTGACTGTACCCAGTGCATGTATAAACAAAACAAGCAAGCAAATAAATAAATAAATAAATAAAAACATGCCTCTATAAAAAAAAAAAAAAGAAAAAGATGGAAACAATCTAAATAGCTTATAAAGGATTGAGTGAATAAATTATGGTATGTGCATTTGATGGACATTGTACAACTACTGAAATGGCTAAATAGATCTTTATGTCCTGACATGGAATGTATATAAAGGTGATATT
This sequence comes from Talpa europaea, assembly GCF_964194135.1. Lineage (NCBI taxonomy): Eukaryota > Metazoa > Chordata > Mammalia > Eulipotyphla > Talpidae > Talpa > Talpa europaea. The sequence continues at coordinate 26,844,479 of NC_140076.1, forward strand.
TTCACATGCACACATGGACATTCAAATGCACACACACATATACATACAAGTCAATCTTAGACTTCATTTGCAGGAAGCTCAAAATCAACAGCAATAGAACATTCATGAGGGCCTCCCCAGTGGTGCAGTGGTTGAGTGCTGGGTTGCGAAGCTGCCCGCAGCCTCTGCAGCGCCGGTTCTATCCCCGGCCACTGGGTGAGGGTCCCATATGGCATGCAGACCTCTCCTGCCGCCCGCTGCTCCCCTCAGCAGTGTGTTTTGTCTGTCTGTTCTGCAACCTGCTCTGGCTCTGGTGAATTCTCTCACCCTCCCGCGCTTCTGACTGTACCCAGTGCTTGTATAAATAAATAAATAAATCTTAAAAAAAAATAGAACATTCATGATCTCTTAGAATATGCATGTCTGGCTTTATGTCGGATCTATAGGATACAAAGATGAATATGATGCTGTCCTGCTCTTAAAGTGTTTATGACTTAGTGACCCTATGAGGCTGTATTAGATACCATGTCCCAGCTCTTAACTGTGCTTTGAACTTTCACTGTTTTAAAGTGCTTTGAAATCATCATTTTGTTTAACTCCCCTACTGGATATATTTGGTAGTATTTCCACATTTTACAGGTGAGACTAGTAAGGCTCAGCAAGGTAATGCCTTGTTTGAGATCATAAAAACAAACTGGTAGAATCTGGACTATTAATGTACCATTTTACAGATGGGAAAACAATTTTAAGTGAGCCGGTCATTTGTGGAGATAGTGCTTAAGTGAAAGGTTTCCTGTCTTCAGAGTTTGTATTTTTACTAGCAATACTTGATATCGGAATGCTTTGATTCTGCTACTTGTTTGATCTAGTAAGTCTTTTATTTCCTCACAAACTTTTTTTGACCATAGCAAAGTTAGGGCAAGAGACCTCATGGTCCACTTATTCCATCTAGTTCCAATTTTCAGTGGAAAAAGAACTAGGTGGTATGGTTGGAACATATTTATAAGCAAATTTTGGGGGGTGCTGTGTAAATCTGTAAGATTATTCGTATTTGAACAGTAACCCATATATGCATAGAGACTTTGTTTTTGGAAATTTATGCCAGAAATCTTATTGATGTAAATATGCATCAATACTCATTATAGTTGTTAACGAAACAACTCACAACAAACTGAATTAATGGCTAAGCTAACAGACTTATAATGCAGAAACAAGAATAACAGTGATTGCATGCCATGTCCAATTCAGGACATCACTGATGACATGCTGATAATAGAGTGTATTTCAGAGAATTACAGGAATTCTCTATGTGCTGGCAGCAGTGGCAGTGGGCACGCAGTACAGTTGAATATTGAGTGAGAGCCAGACTTCTCAATGGAATACTGATTGAGAATTCATAGTAAACTCCAGTAAAATGCTAATTTTGGTTTTACCTATGTCACATTTTTATAACTCAGTAATCTACTTTGTGAGTTTGTGGTAACTCAGTAAAGCCTATTTGTAAATCAAAAGAAAAATTTATGGAACTCCTGTGTCACAAAGAAAGGGCTGCATTTTTGGCTCACTTTATAAACTATCAGAAGACTCCATTAGTAGGCTACAGACATAGTTTGAGAATCACTAGTGTATGAGGTTATGGAGGCATGCAAATATCTCATTCTCTTCTGCTATTTACTACTTCTGCCTCCGTTGTTCATCTCATATTGTAAATTCATGATAAAAAGGTAGTTTCCTCTCGACTGCTGACCTTTGTCATTGTCTTTCTCTGGCTTGATGAAAGCTCTTCCTGAGTCAAATGAGCTGTTCTTTCTGAAGGGACTCCCCCAGCTGTGCCTCTTGGTAACCAAGTTTTTCTGTTTTAAAACAATATTCTCCGGATATACATAATCCCTGGGTTAGGAGGGTTGCAGGTGGGTTGGAGGATGCTCAGACACATCTTCATCCTATGCCTGGGACTACAGAACCCCTCACACATAGACTCTGATGGTGTATGAAAGTGACACGCACAAATCTAAACAGAAAGGACTTAGGCCCTCCCTCTCTGGTAGCTTCAGTTCTACATTCAGGTTACTAGGGCTTGTTTTGGTATAGTGTTTCTACTCCTTAGTTTTGTTTCTTTGTATTCCACATGAGTGAAACCAGCCAACCATTGTCTTTCTCTTTCTGACTTGTTTAAAATTTTAGCATAATCCCCTCTGAACACACACACACACACACACACACACCCTTTTCTTAATCTGCTCATCTGTCCTTGGGCACTTAGATTGCTTCCATTTACTTGGCTACTGTAAATAGTGCTGCAGCAAATATAGGAGTGCATATATCCCTTTGAATTAGTGTTTTTATATTCTTTGTAGCTATGTGGGGGTGGGATTGCTGAATCATACTGTGAATTTATAATAATTTGAGAAACCTCCATACTCTTTTCCATAGGGACTGAACCAGTCTACATTTCTTTTATGATATTGTAAATGAGATTTTTTTCAAATGTAAAATAATGCCATTCTTCCTACTAAAATTTTTTTTAAAAGATTTTTATTTATTTATAAATATAAGAGCTGGGGTACAGGCCAGAGATGTGGTGGTGGGGGGGGTGAGAGGATTCACCAGAGACAGAGTGGGGAATAGAACAGGCAGATTGACCAAAGTACACTGCTGAGGGGAGCAGCGGGCGAGACAGGAGAGGTCTGCTGCACCGTGTGGGTTGCTCCCTGGCTGGCCAGGGATCGAAGTCGTGCTGCAGAGGCTGTGGATTGTTTCACAGTGTGGTGCTTAACCCCTTGTACCACCAGGGAGGCCCCCTAAAATTTTTTTGGGGGGGTTTGGAAAGTATAGTTCTTTTTTCATAAAAGTTAATGGATTTATTGTTAATTTTATTTATTTATTTATTTATTTATTTATTAAATGATATTCTTTTTTTTTTTAAGATTTATTTATTTATTTATACAAGCACTGGGTACAGTCAGAAGCGCGGGAGGGTGAGAGAATTCACCAGAGCCAGAGTGGGGAGCAGAGCAGGCAGAAGGACCGAAGTACACTGCTGAGGGGAGCAGCGGGCGGTAGGAGAGGTCTGCGCGCCATGTGGGACCCTCCTGCGGTGGCCGGGGAGCAGCTGGGGATCGAACCGGCGCTGCAGAGGCTGCGGCCAACTTCGCAACCCTGCACTCAACCGCTGCGCCACCGGGGAGGCCTTATTGTTAATTTTAAATGAATACATATTTTAAAAGTTTCATAGTATTAATTTCCAATATAACAAATATTAATATAATTATTAACCTACGTGTAAACACCCTTTTGCATCCTTATAAATTAACAGTGTAAAAGTGTTCTGATACCCAAAGTTTAGAGCTATTATTTATTCTAGTCTTTAAAAGAGTAGTGTTCAGTAATTGGTGAACTTTCAGAAGTAAGAATATATAGGAATTGGTTGAACTTTTGCTGTGGACTAACAGTTACCTACCTGAGTAAGACTGTTGTTGATTGGATGCCACTCAGAGGCATGGTCATTGATGTGAAACTATTGCTGATTATATAACCTTGCATAATAGAAATTGTCATTAATTGATTTGGCTGCATTTAAAACTAGTTTAAGAACAATTACTCTGCAGGGTGGTTGGAGGATGCTCAGGCACATCCATTATTAATGGAACAGATGGGAATAATTAAAAAGTACAACTCTTGTAACTCAATAATAAAAAAAAGACAGGTAACCTAATTTTTTTTTTATTTTTATTTTTATTTTTATTTTTTTTTTTAAAGAGAGGCATGTATTTTTATTTATTTATTTATGTATTTATTTGTACATGCACTGGGTACAGTCAGAAGCGCGGGAGGGTGAGAGAATTCACCAGAGCCAGAGCGGGGAGCAGAGCAGGCAGAAGGACCGAAGTACACTGCTGAGGGGAGCAGCGGGCGGCAGGAGAGGTCTGCGCGCCATGTGGGACCCTCCTCCAGTGGCCGGGGAGCAGCCGGGGATCGAACCGGCGCTGCAAAGTCCGCAGGCAGCTTCGCAACCCAGCGCTCAACCGCTGCACCACCGGGGAGGCCCAGGTAACCTAATTTTTAAAATGGGTCTGTTGCATAGCCTTTTTCCCAAAGAAGATAAACAGATAGTCAATAAGCACATGAAAAGCACATTATTAATCACTAGAAAAATGCAAATCAAAATCATGAGATACCGCTTAACACCCACTAAATGGATATAATCAAACTGATCAATAACAACTTGTTTTGGTGAGGATCTGAAGAAATTGGAGCCCTTATGCACCCAAAGTAAAATGATCTAGTCTCTTTGGAAAATAGTCAGGCAGTTTCTTAAAAAAATTAAACACAGAACTACAATTTGATCTAGCTGTTGTACTCCTAGGAATATCCTCAGGGGGAATGAAAACATATATCCACATTAAAATTTGTACACAAACAAGTTTCATCGCAGCATTATTCATAATAACCAAAAAGTGGATACATCAACAATATCCATTAACTGATGAATGGATAATTAAGTGTGTCATATCCATACACTGGAATATTATTCAGCCACAAAAAGAAATGAAGTACTGATATATCCTACAACTTGATGAACCTTTAAAACATTATGTTACGTGAAAGAAGCTCATCACAAATGACCACATATTGTATGAAATGTCCAAAATAGGCAGAACTGTAGAGAAAGATGGGGGGGTAGATTTAGAGAATGTTAACTGAAGGGTATATTGTGCTTCCTGGGAGTTGTATGACTTTAGCTGTTCACTTCCTATTGGTGGGGGTTTGGGAACCCAGGAATTCTTTTAAGATTTAGTAGTCACAGTCTTTTGCAGGCTGAGTTTGGAATTTCTTTGACTAACTATACAATTCCCTCTATACCTAACTAACCAACTAACTGTGAAAAGATCATTTTGAGAAAATTGTAGAACTATGAATCTGGACTAGGCATTAGCTGATATTAAGAAATTGCTAATTTTATTAGATGTGATAATGTGGTCATGTAAGGAAATGCCTTGTGTTTAATAATTATGTCTAGATTATATCCATCCTTCATTCAAGGATGAAAGCACATGAGGTCGGGGCCTATTTTAAAATAATGCTATCAAAAAAAGAGAAAGAGTAGAGAAAGAGGGTCTGGACATGGAAGGCAAGGAAGGAACAAATGAAACCAGGAAGTCAGCAGCAAAATGTTTTTATTCTTTAATCTGTAGGCTGGAGCTGATTATACTTTCTGCAATTGTGTAGTTAAAAAACTTTCATTGAAAAGTAGACAGAAAATCTTTTGTAAGTAAGGTAAGTAATCACAGCTGCCAAATATCTTTATTTAGAATCTGATCTTCTACTTTGGGGGCTCTGTGCTGTATTCCTCTCAAGCTTTTGTGTTAATATGTGGCTACTTAGTGAGATCTTTTGAAACAATAGGCCAGGGTAAGAGATAGTGCTTTTAATCTGCTCTTCCCTGTGGGTTCTCTCCAATTGTCTGGCACATAGCGGTAGATGAAAAATTCTTGGAACCAGTTTTCTTTCTCCTACAAAATTTGGTGCTTGTAGTATTCCCTTAAAAGTGTTTTAATTTGGGGGAATCATTGATATAGAAAGGGTTTGTCCAGGTATGTTCATAGTTATACACATACAGGCATAGGCATCACATACAGGTTTGCATACGAACACATAAAAAATAACACTGGAGCATAAAACACAGAGATAACTAATTTTGGTTGCTTTCAGGACAGAAAACTTCTAGTTGGGAGAGGGTATGGGATAAAAGATGACCAAGGATCAAATTCTGGGGGAACTAACAACTGAAGGGTGAGCAGAAGGTGGTCACCCTTTATAAAGTCACCCTGGATAAACGAACAGTGGTCCTAGTTTTTTTTTTTGGGGGGGGAATGCAAACTGGTTTATTTTTTATTTTTTAAAGATTTCTTTATTTATTTATACAAGCACTGGGTACAGTCAGAAGCACGGGAGGGTGAGAGGATTCACCAGAGCCAGAGCGGGGAGCAGAGCAGGCAGAAGGACCGAAGTACACTGCTGAGGGGAGTAGTGGGTGGCAGAAGAGGTCTGCGCGTCATGTGGGACCCTCGCCCAGTGGCCGGGGATCGAACCGGTGCTGCAGAGGCTGCGGGCAGCTTTGCAGCCCAGCGCTCAACCACTGCGCCACCAGAGGAGGCCCAGTGGTCCTAGTTTTTAAGAAAACATGGGAAGGAGCCTGAGAAGGAGCAGCCAGAGAGATAGGAGGGAAAGTCAGAGGAAGAAAAGCTGTTCAAAAAGAAAGTAGTACAAAGGTAGGCATGTGCCCTGTGACCCACTCTTTTCCCCCTTCTAGGGGTTCATCTAGTTATTCTTGTGCATTTGGAAAATGATCTGCTTACAAGATTATTCGCTGCATCATTTTTTGTTGTTTTTTGCTTCATCATTTTTAGTAGCAAAAGTTGGAGACTGCTTGTGTCACCAGTAGAGGCCCTAGTTGGATTCTCTGCACCTGAGAATGAAGAGGCTCCATCTGTATATGTTGACTTAGAAAAAATTCTGAAATACATTGTTAAGTGTGAAAAGCAAGGAGTTTTGTTTGGGTTTAGAATGGTTTTAAGTTTTGTCATTGTTTTTGAATGGATGTAGCTGGTAGTCATTCTTTATTTTCATTGCAAGTCCTTTTGTTATTCTTATAAGCTGTCTTGTTATGCGCAGTAGTTGGCATGGAAAAGTGATAAAATCAAACTTTTTAGTTATTAAATCTCCACTTTGAGCCAATCACCGTTGCCTCCTGTTTTGTGTCTGACTGCCAACTGCCTTTATATGGTATTTTAGCTTTAGTGGCACTTTGAGTGGTAACTGTCTCCCTGAGCCACAAGAGGGCAGAAGAACCTTTCGATTGCTACGGGACAGCCTTGTACTGGGTATCTTCCTCCTGCAAAATGTGCCTGGACTAATTCTTTAACTCATTCATTACAATGTGTGCACCTAGAACGTGGAGCCTCTGACTGTCACCAGGAGAGGCCATGGAAGGGTAAGAGGAGAGGTTATGGAGTCCCATATACCTGCCTTTTGGGCTCCCTTCTCCTTTGCAAATTACTTAGTGAACTAGTTAGAGTACTTAGTCTCTCAGAGGGCTTGAATATGCAGGGCATATATGCAGTATGCAAGAACCTAGAAGACAATGAGAGTTGAGGCTTCTGGCTGATCCTGGCCTGACTTTGAGTCCCAGTTCTATATCTTTGCATCATTTATTTATTTTCTGAAACTGTGTCTTTTCTCCTGCAGAGTGAGTTAAGGATTCAGTAAAATAATGCATATTAAATTCTTAGCACTCAAGAAATATTTACTATACTTATAATAATACCAGGTTGCAGCACAGATGGATAATAGATTCTTAATTTTCATTATGTGACTTTGTTATGTATTTGATGATTTCCTTGTTTGATTATAAGCAGAGTGATAATATTTTCTTTTGGACAGTTTTAAAGTTTTGGTTCTCAGAGGGACTTTCAAAATATTTGTTGTCTCCTTCATTTTGTTGAAAGACATAGTCGTTTAATAGTATAGTACATTTTGAGTTTTTCTGGACTGTCCGTTTTAATGCTTCCACCCCATTGTGATTGTGTGTATTTTCATTTTTGACTGGAAGATGTGGTGTGTGAGCCATATACTGAGGTAGTCAGGCAGTTTGACACTGGGTCAAGAATGCAGTGGCTGTCTCAGCTTGGGTCACGGAAAGTGACTCTGAGATAAAGAGATGAGCACGTGAAAACTTGTTTTTAGGGAGTGATTTTGGGATCAAGACCCTGAAAAGGAAAAGGAGAGGGAGGAGAAGGAAGCAGGATAGTCAGATGGAGAACCTGAGCTGTGATTCAGTCCCCAGAAAGTGCTGCTGACCCCATAGGGACTGTGCAATTGGGATGCCCCTGCTGGGCAGGAGTGAAGGGATTGTGTCTTTGTAGTTGCGCATAGACTAGTAGTTGGATGAGGCTGCCGGGAGGGTGTGGCCTTGGGAAGGCATCTCCTGAAGAGGGCTGACAGCTGGGGCCTTTCTGCCCACTGTGATCCCAGCTGCTGGCGACTATTCCTTCATTGCTTGAGGGGGTACGAATACAGCTTCCACCAATGCTTGCTTCATCTGAAAGGAAAACTGGTAATATGGCGAGTGCATTGTAACAAAAAATAGCTTTAGGCAGAGTTGCTTATAATAGTTGCTTAGGAATAATTGCTAATCTTAACTTTAAAAATTCAGGATCATATCATTTTATCAAGGTGCATCTCTCCTGTTCTATACAGACTTCCCCCAAATTTCAGAGACAGCACAATAAAGGTTTATTTCCCTGCTGTCATGGGTAGTACAGGCCTCTGAGGGCTAGGGGAGGAGTTTTGTTCTATCCTCATCCAGGACTCGGATTCCTTCCATCTAGTGATGCTGTCAGCCTGGGAGGCCTTGGAGTCCTTCACTGGGCCCTTTGATCCAGCTCACAGAGGGTGGTGGTGCAGAAGGCCTCGAGGCGCTAGGAATGGAGCTGATGTACGCTGTGAGGAATCCAATGTGAACATAGATGCGATGACCCTCTTTATATTATTCTGTGGGTAACTAGCACTGGTATGACTAGGTCATGTGGAATTTTCTTTTTTTTTTTTTTTTTTTTTTTTGAGGAATCTCCGTACTGTTTTCCATAGAGAATGCACTGACTTGCATTCTCACCAGCAGTGTATGAGAGTTCCTTTTCTCCACATCCTCTCCAAATGCTTTGTTTCTAGTCTTTTTGATATAGGCCATTCTCATAAGGGTGGGGGGATGCCTCATTGTGGTTTGCATTTCCTTTATAATAAGTGATGTTGGCCATTCTTTCATGTGCTTATGGGTCATCTGAATGTTGTCTTTGGAGAAGTGTCTATTTAATCTTTTGCCCATTTTTTTGATTGGGTTGTTTTTGATTCTGTTTTTAGATTGTATAAATACTTTATATATTTTGGAAATCAAGCCCTTGTCAAATATATGATACACAAAGATCTTCTCCCAGTCCATAGGTTGTCTTTTTGTTTTAGTGCTGCTTTCTTTCTTGGTACAAAAGCATTTTTGATTTGATGTAGTCCCTCTTGTTTATTTTTGCTTTTGTTTCTCTTGCCATTGAAGCTACATCCCCAAATACAGCTCTGCAGTTGATGTCCATAAGTGTATCACCTGTGTTTTCTTTCTTTTTGTTTTTAAAGATTTATTTATTTATGCATACAAAATCTGGGGCACAGGCCATAGGTATGGGGGGTGGGGGGGATTCACCAGAGACAGAGTGGGGAAGAGAACAGGCAGATGGACCGAAACACACTGCTGAGGAGAACAGTGGGCAAGTCAGGAGAGGTCTGCTGCGCCATGTGGGTAGCTAGCTCCCTGGCTGGGGATCGAACTAGTACTGCAGTGGCTGCGGGCAGCTTCGTAGGTTACATCCCAATCTCTTGCGCCACCAGGGAGGCCCCTCATCTATGTTTTCTTTTATGTATCTTATTGTTTCAGGTCTTATATCCAGGTCTTTAATCCATCTTGAATTAATTTTTGTGTATAGAATTAGGTAATGATGTAATTTCAGTTTTTTGCATGTGGTTGTCCAAGTTTCCTAGCACCTTTTGTTAAAGAGACTTTCCTTTATCCATTGAATGGCCTTGGCTTCTTTGTCAGAGATTAACTGCCCCATATTTGTGTGGTTTATTCTGGGCTCTCTAATCTACCTCATTGGTCTGTGTTTCTGTTTTTGTTCCAATACCATCCTGTTGTGATTACTATCACTAGTATAGTTTGAAATCAGAGTGTGAGATACCTTTATTTTTCTTCTTTTCTCTCTACCTGGGGGTATTTTAAAAGGCCCAGGAAAGCAAAATTTAACCAAAGAGAAGGTTTAGAACAGAGTAATACAGAGTTGAGATATAGAGTTGCTTGCTCTGAAAAGACAAAAAGAGGCAAAATCATTTCAGGTATGTGTGTGCACATGGACATATTTTGAATGGTAACAAAAGAAAATTGAAAAGCCTCAGCTCCTGTCATAGAGCTATGAAAACAAGCTCTTCCTTCTCCCTCAGCTAGAGTAGGAATGTCTTCTGCATAGCAACATGCAGAAGGTAGGATTACAAGGAAATAGTTGGGCAAATTGCACTGATAGCTTCTTGTAGGGATCGCATGAATACCACCCAAGCATGAATACCACCTTGGGAGAAAAGCCAAGGTGGAGATATCAATGACTTTTTGTGTCAGTCAACAAGTATTACTGCTGCGTGACAGTTGGTTACATACTCAGCTTTGTTCTAGGTAGCGTGGGGCACATAAGAAGAGAGGTTTGAGGCCTGAGAAATTTGCAGAAGGAAAGTTGAAGCTCATGGAAAGGAACCAGGAATAAGACAGGGCCCCATTAAGTGTTTCAGAGATGAAAAGGAAGTGGAATCATGGAAAACTTTGAGAAAGAGATGGTCTCTCAAGAAGAGGCCCAGTCTGGTGGGGCAAGACATCTGGGGATCTGGAAAAAGTGCTCAGGTGAGTAGAACATTAGCAGTATTTCTGAACCAACAGCGATTGTTGAAAGAGGTGTGAAGAATGGTGGGGAGGGTTGAGGAGCAGTGAGACAACAGATTAGAGAAGGAGCAGAGCCAGATTATAGTGAGATCTAGGGTTGAGCATGGCATGTAGACCTGATGCAGTGGGTCATTAAAGACCTTCCATTTAATGAAACACCTGGTGGAAACGTGGTGTGTTGGACTTTGGTGTGAAGGGGATTAACAGAACAGAATTTCTACTTGAGTACCTAGAATTTAAAATTGTCTTCCTTTATTCCCTTATTGAACTTCATTCCATAGTCATTTAATAGTAACTATTAAGCTAGTGACTGTATCAGTTTCTAAAGAACAAAATTAAATAAACCCCATTACTGCTTTTGAGGAAATTATAGTCTGGTTAGGTACAAAACATTTTTAAGCATGCAAGGTGTTCTGTATGCTGAAGTGGAGGGGTGTGGAGCTGTGCTTACAGTGTTTGCCAATCTTCTAAAAAGCCCACACTCCCCCGTGAAAACGTTAAAATCTCACAATCTCCCTTAATTGATATTTAAAAATAAAATAAATACCATAGTTGAAAATTAATGAAGTTCTCCTGCCCTACCACTGTACTCCCCTTGATTATCCCGGTTATCCAGGGAGTGATTAATTGGACCTGGGGGAAGGGTAGACAGGACCCACAAGCTAGGACTTGAAAGATGAATGAGTAGGTGGGAACTGCATCTTCGGCAGAGAGGACTCTATGAGTAAAAGTATAGGGGCCTGGGGAAGGGCTAGGAGAGTCTTGTGTGGAATGGATTTTAAGAGGGAAGAAAGGTGGTTGCTTTACATTTTAGGATGAGAAACTAGCAGCAGTGTGGAGGGAGACTGAGGGAGAAAGGTAGGAGGTCGGCATTCCACCTGCACACGCTTTACCAACTGGGGAAGTCCGGGGACGGAGAGAATGCCTAGAAGATTGCAGGTAGAGGGGTAGCTGAGCTGAATCTAGAAGGCTAAGGAGGAGCAGAGAACAGGAGTGACAGCATGTCTAGCAAAGAGGAGATTATGGGCAAAGGCACAAAGTGGAAGTGCATGACATGTTGGGAAGACTATGGAAAGATTAACCTGGCTGGCACCTAGGGTTTAAATGGAGAGGATGGTTCTCACTGGGTGATGATTCAGGCCACATTAAAGAGTAAGATTTTATTAGGTAAATGAAGATGAAGCCACAGACCATACATAAGGCAGGTCTCAACAAATCTTTAAAGATGGATAGCATATAGAATAAATTCTCTAACCATAGTGGAATTATGAAATCAATAACAGATAGCTTGAAAATCACTGTTTACTTACAAATTAAGAGAGAAACTTGTAAATAATCATTGGGTCAAAGAAAAAAATTATGGAAATTGGAAAATATTTTGAATGATACTGAAAATATTACATGACAGAATTGGTGTAATGCTACTAAAACCAAGCTTAGAGGAAAATTTATAGAACTAAGTGCATCTATCACAATAAAACCCAAACAAATGTTAGAAATTAATCATCTAAATATCTATTTCAAGAAGTTTGAAAATGTATAGCAAATTAAATGCAAAGAAGGAATTCAGAAAATAACAAAACAGTTTAATAAAAAAAAAGTCAAACTTATAGTATGAAGGATTATTGGAGTCAACACTTTGTTTTTTCAAGAGAATGATAAAATTAGCAAACCTCTGGCAAGACTGATTGTGGAGGAGCTGGAGTGGGGTGCAAAAGAGGGAACTGGGGAGCACCAGTGCCAAACAAACCAGGCCAGGGCAACAAAAGGGACGGCACTAGAGAACCTGCGGGCATTAAAGAGATAAAAAGAGGATATTATGAGCAATTCATGTCAAACATTTTGAGAATTTTGTAAAAGTGGATCAGTTTCTAGACTAATACAACTAGCCAAAATGGACTCAAGAATTGGTGGAAAAACCTTAAAATCCTATAGACGTTAAACCAATGAAATTAATAATCTTGGGTTTCAGCATAAGAAAACATACACATGCACCCACACAAAATAAATTAATAATTTAAAATCTTTCCACAAAGAAAAACCCAAGCCCAGATGGCTTCGCAGGGGATTTCTTTAAAAGAACAAATAACCTCATATAAACTTTTCCAGAGAACAGAAAAAGAGCTGCACTCCTTATACATTTTTTTTTTAAAGATTTATTTATTTATTTATTTATACAAGCACTGGGTATAGTCAGAAGCTGGGAGAGTGAGAGAGAATTCACTAGAGCCAGAGAGGAGAGCAGAGCAGGCAGAGTGACGAAGTACACTGCTGAGGGGAGCAGCGGGTGGCAGGAGAGGTCTGCGTGCCATGTGGGACCCTCCTCTGGTGGCCGGGGAGCAGCCGGGAATCGAACCGGCGCTGCAGAGGCCGCGGGCAGCTTCGCAACCCAGTGTTCAACCGCTACGCCACTGGGGAGGCCCTCCTTATACATTTTTTGAGGCTAGCATATCCTACCCAAACCCAACCAAGATAACTCAAGAAAGGAAAATCACAGGCCAAACCACTCAAAACTTGTATGTAAAATTCCTGAACAGAGTTTTAGCCGATCTCACAATATATAAAAAGGTAATATATCATGATCTAGTTGGGCTCATCCTAAGATTATAAAAATCATCAGTGGTTTTTTTTTTTTTTTAAGATTATATAAGAACCAGGGTACGGGCCAGATGCGGGGGAGGGTGAGAGAATTCACCAGAGACAGAGTGGGGAACAGAACAGGCAGACTGACTGAAATACACTGCTGAGGGGAGCAGTGGGCAAGACAGACAGGAGAGGTCTGCCCCGCCATGTGGGTTGCTCGGGCCGGTGGGGATTGAACCGGCACTGCAGAGGCTGCGGACAGCTTCACAGCACAGGGCTCAACCACCTGCGCCACCAGGGAGGCCCAATCATCAGTGTTATTAATCACAGTAATAAGTTGAATAGATTTTAGCAGATTAGAAGAAAAACCGTATCATTTCAGTCAATCCAGACAAGAGCATTCACTCCAGTTAGGACTACTTAGCACCGAACTAGTGGAGAACTGATCTGAAAGAGAAAAGGGTACCTGTCCATAAACACTCTACGTAAACATCTTATTTACTGGTGAAATGTTGAATGTTTCCCCTTAAAAATCAGAAACAAGGGCCTCCCTGGTGGTGCAAGGGGTTAAGCACAGCACTGTGAAGCTGTCCCCAGCCTCTGAAGCACAAGTTCAATCCCCAGCCAGGGAGGTGACCCACATGGCTCAGCAGACCTCTCCCGTCTCACCCGCTGCTCCCCTAAGCAGTGTATTTCAGAAGTTCTGCATGTTTTGTTCCCCACTCTCTCTGGTGAATCCTCTCACCCACTGCATCTCTGGCCTGTACCCCAGTTCTTGTATGCATAAATAATTAAATCTTTTTAAAAAATGAGAAACAAGACAAAGATGTTCCCAAACACCACTGCAGAAAACAATAATGAAACTCTGTAGGAGGGAAGGAAGAAAATGGGTTTGAGAGAAATTTAGGAATCTTTGCTGGTTCTTGGGTTCATGTCATTATTTCTTTTGTTGATTAAATATATTGTATGCTAATAGGAGGAAGTAGGAGGAGTTGGAAACAAAGGAAGGAAACTAATTTTCATTCAATCTATGCTGTGAAAGCTCTTTCACGTATTTAAGTTTATTTAATTCATATATTTTCTCTAGTCTCTTAAAAATTCATGCAGATGATAATTAGGGAAACTGTCAATAGATGAGAAAAAGGAAATTTACTATATTTGGTAAATTAATTCCCATTGTCAGATATTGTTCAAGTTCATATTTAGGTATTAAGAGTATATATTTTTAAATTTTTTTCCTCCCATTTTAATCCATATGATAGGTCTTTGAGGTAGAATGAAGTCTGGCAAATGATCTTTCTTATGTTGTTATAAATGATAATGCAGCTTACTTTCTGAAAAATGAAGAAGCAAATATAAAGGGACACTAATGAAGTCATGTTACTATGGGCCCAGATTTCAGTCTTTCACTCTAGGGAACATAAACTATAAGTTGAAAACACACAATCACAGGATTTTTTTTTTAAAGATTTATTCATTTGTATAAGAACCAGGGTACAGACCAGAGGTGCTGGAGGGTGAGAGGATTCACCAGAGACAAATCAGGGAAGAGAACAGGCAGACTGATAAAATACACTGCTGAGGGGAGCAGTGGGTGAGACAGGAGAGGTCTGCTGCGCCATGTGGGTATCTCCCTGGTCGGCTGGGATTGAATCTACGCTGCAGAGGCTGTGGACAGCTTCACAGTGCAGCGCTCAACCGCCTGCGCCATAAAGGAGGCCCACAATCACAGGATTTTTGAGATGGAAATATGCTGGGGCCTTAAAAGCATGATTGAAATAATCATAGGGAATGTTCTATAGTGAAGACTCTGTAAGACTACAAGAGGATGGAGGGGTGGGCGAGGGGGAGGAAGTAGGGGAGAAAGGAGGGACATGGGAGCCCCAGTCACAGGTGGTTGCACAGCCCTCAGCTATGTGTATAGATGAGCTAACAACAAACAGAGCAGACTTTTAAAGTACTAACATTTGGAGGGGGTACAACCTCATTATGACTTGCTAATGTAGAACTGGTGATAAAAACATAATGAACAGGTATAGCCTGTTCAAAGACCACCTTTACTAGAGAAAAAGAAACACACTGTCCTGGAAGTTTAGTGTTGAAAATTACTTGGACAGTTATTGACTGGTTGTTAATACTAAAAACAAAGTGTCTGATAAAATCTTTTCATTGCTTAGAAGGAAGAAGAAATTATTCAATTTAGCAAACATTTCTGAATTCATGATGCATGCCAGATACTTTGCCAAGTGCCTAGAATATTAAATCAAATGAAGCTCAATCTCTGAGCTGGAAGGGAGCTCTGAACCCTGATCTCTTGCAGGAAGTGTCCAAAACTTCCTTTCATGGTATACAAAGCTGTTGAGGTTATCATCTCCCACTTTCTTTGCAGCTTCATCTCCCACAAAAACAAAGATAGCTATCATCCATTGCCTCTCAGTGCTTCATATTCTCATCTGCCCCCCCTTTTTCAGTTAATTCCGGTTGCCAAGTCCAGTGGAATTCTTTTGTCCCTTATCAGTTGTCTCACTGCACTTCTTCTCTGACATTTCTGTCCTCCACTTTGTCCTGGCTCTTTCCATTTGGGTGATGAATGTGCTCACTTATTTACAAATGCACCAAAATGTGAATATATCTTATATCCAAAACCAGTACTTGAATATATCTGTAATAAATAGATTGACTGGCTTAGAAAACATGAAATTGGAGACCTTTATTCTATACACTATAAAAGAGGTTCTTGGAAATCACTATTTATATTTAAACAAATGAGACTTGGGTGACATCTTTTTGGAAGCCACTTTTGATTCAGTGATCTAAAAATTAGACCAGAACTCAGGATTATTTTTAAGAAAATTGTGTATGTGTGTACTTGAGCCATTTAAAAATCAAGCTCGTTTTAGAATAAATACCTATAGTGTCATTATTCAGAGCCAATCTGAGGTAATTTTTTCGATTCTTTTTTTTTTTTAAAGATTTATTTACTTATACAAGAACCTGGGGTACAGGCAGATGTGCGGGAGGGTGAGAGGATTCACCAGAGACAGAGTGGGAAACAGAACAGGCAGACTGATGAAATACACTGCTGAGGGGAGCAGCGGACAAGACAGGAGAGGTCTGCCGCACCATGTGGGGTTCTCGCTGGCCGGCCAGGATCAAACCCGCACTGCAGAGGCTGCGGACAGCTTCACAGTGTGGCGCTCAACTGCCTGCACCACCAGGGAAGCCCTTTATTTTATTTTCTTTCAGATTTTTCCCTTTGATCTCATTTTCCTAGTTGTTTATAATTAATTACATTGGTGTAGAGGTGCTATACATTTTAAAAAGTTTTTAAGTGTCTAATACTTATTACTCACATAGTATTAGTAATCTGAAATTCTTAGATTACATGGCCTTATGCAACTAAATTAATCATGCATGTTAAACACGTATATAGCATTAAATAAGTAACTTCAACAAGCAGGTATACAGTAAAGCAATAAAAAGACATCTGCATCAGAAATACCAATCTTAAAGCTTTGGTGTGTATTTCCTAGGTCCTTAAATGCATGTGTTTTATGCACATGCATGCACATATGAGCGTGCAGTATTTGTATCTTCCAGTCTGTGGTGGGTACAGTTGTGATGCTTATACTGTTAACCTCAGGAAGGTAAATTTCCCCAAATGGACACCTTTTTTCCTTGATTAAGGTAACGTTGGTTTACAACACTAAGTATGGTTTAGGGGGTAGGTTTGCTACTCTCAGGTGTATTTTACCACCACACCCACCACCGCCCAAGCTCCCATCGTCCTTCACCATAGACCACTGGGCCTCCTCCCTCCTGTGTTCCCACCACCATCCCCTCTCCCCTCTGGGGGCTTCAACTCTGTAGTCCTATTTCTCAGGTTCATTTTGGTTTGGTTTTGTCTGTTCCTTTGTGTGTCTTGCTTGCTTGTTTGTTTCCTCTGTATTCTACGTATGTGTAAAATTATCCACTTCTTTTTTTATGGAAGATTATCTACTTAAAAGATGTCTGCTCCTGACTTTGGGGCATCAATTTTTCTCTCTGCTGGGAGCTTGGAAGTTAAGAGAAACAATAAGAAAAGATGGAATATTAGAAGTCTGCTGACTTGAAACTGAACATATCCAGCAGAGGAGGCCCAATAATGATGTACATTTTCCCTAAAACCCAGAGCTCTCTGTCAGAAATGCCCCTTCCCCATCACATTGCTGGAGTCTTGATCTCTCCTTCTACATTCTTTTTTTTTTTTTTAAGATTGGTTTATTTATACAAGAACTGGGATACAGGCCAGATGCGCGGGAGGGTGAAAGGATTCACCAGAGACAGAGTGGGGAACAGAACAGGCAGACCGACGAAATATGCTGCTGAGGGGAGCAGTGGGCGCAGCTGGAGAGTTCTGCTGCACCATGTGGGACCCTCCCTGCCGGCCAGGATCGAACCAGCGCTGCAGAGGCTGTGGACAGCTTCACAGCGAGCATTCAACTGCCTGTGCCACCAGGGGAGGCCCTCTCCTTCTACATTCTTGTTGCCTTTTCCTATCCCATGTGATTTTTTTGAAGAAAGATTTTTATCTTAACTCAGTACAGTTGTTCAATAAATTGAATAAAATAGGGACACATTTTTTTCTGTTTACAAATCTTCTGAAAGCTTACTATATTAATGAGCTCTTTGCTAGCGTCTGCTCTCACAAGCAGGATAGCAGAGGTAGCGGATTTGGAGTGTTGTAACTGTAGGTGCATGCATTCTCAGTGACCTCCATCTATAGCTCCACTTCTTTTTTTTTAAAAAAAGATTTATTAATTTATACGAGAACTGGGGTACAGTTAAAGGCATGGGAGGGTGAGAGAACCCACCAGAGACAGAGCAGGGAGCAGAACAGGCAGACAGATGGAAGACACTGCTGAGGGGAGCAGCGGGCGAGGCAGGAGAGGTCTGCTGAGCCACGTGGGTTTCCCCCTGGCTGACCGGGAATCGAACCTGCACTGCAGAGGCTGCGGACAGCTTCACAGCACGGTGCTCAACCCGCTGCGCCATCAGGGAGGCCCTATAGCTCTACTTCTAACCAGCTCAGGTGACTATAGTTTTGGCTCCAGTTGATATTTGACCTGAGTTTTTTATTTTTCCCCAAGAGTGGAGAGGTTCTGGCCTAAGAAGTCCTTCTTTGGCCTAAGTGCTGCCCCATAGAAGGGACTGCAGGCTCTAGGCTTTGGGCTTCAGTTGCTAATCCTCTTCATGTATGTTTCCCCTCAACATTTTGTTTTAGGAAAATTGCACCAGTAGAAAAGTTGAAAGAATAGTGAAGGCCAGAATCCTTTAAACTAGGTTCCCCAGTTAATATCTTATTGTTCCATCACATTTGTTCTGTCCGGTACTATTTTAAAGTAAGTTTTAGAGTTTTTATTGTTAAGACTTCATTTTTAGAGCATTTTTGGATTCACAGCAAAATTGATGCCCTGTCCCCTTACCTGGACAGCCTCCTTCATTATCCACACCCCCACAAGGTTGGTACTTGTTACGGTGATAAACCTACACTGACACATTGTCACTGAAAGGTCCAAGTTTACATTAGGACTTACCCTGGATATTATACATCCTGTGGCTTTGGAGAAATATATGATGACATGAGTCACAGAATAGTGTCTTTGCCCTAAAAACCTTTTCTACTCCATGTATTCTTTCCTCCCCATTTGCCCCTGGCGACCACTGGTCTTTCTACTGTCTCCATAGTTTCCCTTTTTCGGAGTGTCACAGAGTTGAATTCATACTGTGTATGGCCTTTTTAGATGGGCTGCTTTCACATAGTGATATGCATTTAAGGTTCCACCAGGTCTTTTCATGTCTTGATAGCTCATTTCTTTTTAGCACTGAGTAATATTCACTGTCTGGCTCACCACAGTTTATTTATCCATATACCCACTAAAGCACATCTTGGTTGCTTCCACATTTTGGCAATTATGAATAAAGCTGCTATAACCAGCCATATGCTGATTTTTGCGACATAGTTTTTGGTTCCTTTGGGTAAATACCAAAGAATGTGATTGCTGGATTATATACTAAGAGCCTGTTTAATTTTGTATGAACCTGCCACATCATCTTGTAAAGTACCTGTCATTTTGCATCCCCACTGGCAGTGAAGGAGACTTCCTGTTGCTCCACGTCCTCAGCAGTATTTGGTGGCATTACTATGTCAGGTTTGGGTCACTCTGATAGGGCTGTAATAGTAGCTCATTGGTATTTTCATATGCACTTTCCTGTTGACATGGTGCAGAACATCTTTTATATGCTTATTGTCTATCTAGGTATCTTGTTGGTGAGGTATCTGTTAAGGCCTTTAGCCTATATTTCAGTTGGGTTGTTTGTCTTCTCATGGTTTTAAGGGTGTTTGTATACTTTTTTCTTTCTTTTAATTGAGGTAACATTGGTTTACAACACTGTATGTTTTAGGAGTACAGGTTCACGCCTCTTTATTTTATTTATTTATTTATTTTTTATAGAGGCATGTTTTATTTATTTATTTGTTTGTTTGTTTGTTTTTTGTTTATACAAGCACTGGGTACAGTCAGAAGCGCGGGAGGGTGAGAGAATTCACCAGAGCCAGAGCTGGGAGCAGAGCAGGCAGAAGGACCGAAGTACACTGCTGAGGGGAGCAGCGGGAGGCAGGAGAGGTCTGCGTGCCATGTGGGACCCTCCTGCGGTGGCCGGGGAGCAGTCGGGTATCGAACCGGCGCCGCAGAGGCTGCGGGCAGCTTCGCAACCCAGCACTCAACCGCTGCGCCACCAGGGAGGTTCACGCCTCTTTAAATGTGTATTGCCACACGTGCCCACCATGAAAGGCCCAATAACCTTCCACCACAGCCCACTAGACCCCCTTCACCCGTTGACCCACCTGCTTTCCCCCTCTGGGAACCTCAGATCTGTAGGCAGAGTGCAAGGGTTTGTTTTGGTTTGGTTTTGTCTGTTCCTCTGCTTTGTTTCTTTATATCCCACATGTGAGTGAAATCATCTGGTATTTGTCTTTCTCACTTATTTTGCCTAGCATAATCCCTTCTAGTTCCATCCATTGTGCCACAAATGTCAAAATTTATTTTATTGCTGAGTAATATTTCAACTACAATGTGTGTGTGTGCACACTTGCGTGTGTGTAAATGTGTATATAGTTGTATATATGGATGGGTGCTGGGTTGTTTCTATATGTTGGCTGTTGTGAATAGCGCTGCAGTGAGCAGTGATACATCTATCTTTTCAAATTAGTGTGTTTATGTTTTTGGATAGATACTTAGAAGTGGAATTGCTGAATCATATGGTAGATCTATTTTTAATTTTTTGAGGAGCCGCCATATGTTTTTCACAATTTACATTCCCACCAGTAGTGTGTGAGGGTTCCTTTTTCTCCACACACCTCTTCCTCAACAAGAATACTTGTTGTTTCTGGTCTTATTTATTTATTTATTTATTTATTTATTTATACAAGCACTGGGTACAGTCAGAAGCACAGGAGGGTGAGAGAATTCACCAGAGCCAGAGCGGGCAACAGAACAGGCACAATGACGAAATGCACTGCTGAGGGGAGCAGTGGGTGAGACAGGAGAGGTCTGCCACGCAGTGTGGTACCCTTGCTAGCAGCCAGGGGTGGAACTGGCACTGCAGAGGCTGTGGGAAGCTTCGCAGCCCAGCGCTCAACCGCTGCCACCAGGGGAGGCCTTCTGGGCTTTTTGATATGGGCCATCCTCACAGGTGTGAGGTGATAGCTCATGGTGGCTTTAATTGCATCTCCCTAATAATAAGTGATGACGAGCATTTTCCATGTGCCTGTTGGCCATCTGTATGTCTTCTCTGGAGAAGTGTCTATTTAGATTTTCTGCCCATTTTTAAAATTGAGTTATTTTTGTGTTATTCAGTTATATGAATTCTTTATCTTGAATATTAACCCCTTGCTGGCTATCTGATATGCAAATATTTTCTCCCATGTTTTTCTATTTTTTTTTTAAAGATTTATTTATTTATACAAGCACTGGGTACAGTCAGAGGCGCGGGACAGTGAGAGAATTCACCAGAGGCAGAGGGGAGAGCAGAGCAGGCAGAAGGACCGAAGTACACTGCTGAGGGGAGCAGCGGGCGGCAGGAGAGGTCTGTGCGCCATGTGGGACCCTCGCCCAGCAGCCGGGGATGGAACTGGCGCTGCAGAGGCCGCGGGCAGCTTCGCAACCCAGCGCTCAACCATTGCGCCTCTGGGGAGGCCCTTTTTTGTATATTTTAAATAAAAGTTATTTGAGTCTTTTACAAATGTGTCAGTTTTTCCCAAATTGTGGATTTTCTTTTTTTTTTTTAATTGTATTTACTGAGCTAACTTTAATTTACATGTGGCTTGCCTTTTCGTTTCTTCACAAAGCAAAATATTTTCATTAAGTCCATTTTATCAGTTCTTTCTTTCATCCATCTTTGCTTTGGTGTTCTCTTTAAAAAAGTCATCTCCAAATCCAAGGTCATCTAGATTTCCTCCCTAGCTTCTAAAAATTCTATAGTTTTATGTTTTACATTTAAATGTGACTCATTTTGAGTTTATTTTTATGAAAAGATTCATTTCTTTGAATATAGATGTTCAGTTTTGCATGTGGCTCTTAACACCATTTGCTGAAGACCATCTTTGCTCCACTCTATTGCCATTGCTCCTCTTTGAAAGATCAGTTGATTATATTTATGTGAGTCTATTTCTGGACTCTATTCTGTTCCATTAATTTGTCTATTCTTTTGCCAATAACACACTGTCTTGATTACTGTTGCTTTTTATTTCATCTTCAAGTCAGTTAATGCCAGTCTTCCAATATTCTTCTTCTACAATATTGTGTTGGCCATTCTGGGTCTTTTGTTTCTCCATATAAACTTTTGAATCAGTTATTGATATGTGCAAAATAACTTGATAGAATTTTGATTAGGATTGATTGAATCTATAGGTCGAATCAGGAAGACCTGACAACTTGATCATACTGAGTTTTTCTATGGGGCATAGATAAATATCTCTATTTAGTTCTTTGATTTTATTCATCAGAATTTTTTTCATTTTCCTCATAGATCTTGTACATAATTTGTCAGATTTATACCTAAGTATTTCATTTTTAGAAATGCCAGTGTAAGTGGTGCTGTGTTCTACATTTTGTATTCCACTGTTCACTGCTGTTTTGTAGGAAAGTAACTGAATTTGCCTGTTAGTCTCTGATCCTTCAACCTTGTTATAATTTGTTATTAGTTCCAGGAGTTTTTGTTAATTCTTTTGGATTTTGTATATAGATATTCATGTTGTCTGTGAACCAAGATATTTTTAGTTCTTCCTTCCCTATCAGTATACCTTCTATTTCCTTTTCTTGTTTTATTGTATAAACTAGGCCTTTCCTCACAATGTGGAAGAGGACACAGGTAAGAGGACATGTCCTTGCCATATTCCTGATCTTAGCAGGAAAGCTGCTAGTTTCTCACATTCATTGATGTTAGTAGTCGGTTTTTAGTAGCTATTCTTTATGAAGTTAAGGAAGTTTTGCTCTTTTCCTAGTTATTGAAAGGTTTTTGTTGTTTTTATGATACTGGAGTTTGTCCAGTGCTGTTTCTGCTTTTTTATGTGGTTATGTGATTTTATGTGGTTATGTGATTTGCTAATATTTTGGGGTTTTTTTTGAATGATTTTATACTTTTTTTATTTTCTTACATCATTGTTCATTTTGTACAATATTTGATTTATCCCCTCAGCTGTAGTCCCCACAATTCTCCCACTTCCATAGCACCCATGAACCATCACCATAGTCCCTTGGCTCTTCCCTCCCCTGTTTTGATCCCTCTCCCTCCCCTTCTACTGTATATAGTCTTAGCTCTATAGTTTGCCTGTAAATTTTGTGTTTTTTTCCCTTTACCCTTTGTTCCTTATATTCCTCCTATAAGTGAAGCCATCTGACATTTTTCTTTTTCCTTCTGACTTATTTTGCTCAGCATAATCCCTTCCAGCTCTATCCATGTTGCTGTGAATAGCATAAGTATATCTTTTTGGATTGCTGAGTAGTATTCCATTGTGTATGTATTCCACATCTTCTTGATCTGCTCATTTGTCTTTGGGCTTTTAGGTTGTTTCCATATCTTTGCTACTGTAAATTGTGCTGCAATAAACATAGGAGTTGAAATAGGAGTTAAAATATTAGCAAATATTTTGGTAAGGTTTTTGTATGTATGTGCATGAGTGATAATGGTTTGTAGTTTTCTTGTAATGTGTTGATCTAGTTTCAGTATTAGGGTGATGCTAATCTAATGAAATGGATTAGGGAGTATTCCCTCTGCTTGTATCTTCTGAAAGAGATGGTTTAATTTGTTGTTAGAACTCACCAGTGAACCCATCTGGACCTAATGCTTTTTGTTTGGGAAGATTATTAATTATTGACTCAATTACTTTAATAGATACAGACTTATTCAGGGCATTGATTTTTTTTTTGAGTTTTGGCAAATTGTCTTTAAAGGAATTGGTTCATGTCATTTAGGTTATCAAATTTATGAGCAAGGAGTTGATCATAGTATTTCTTCATTTCAAAATAAGTTTTTGACACTTTGTCTTAAGTATCTCATCTTGCATCTCCTAAAAATATGGATATTTTCCTATATAACCACAGGCACATTATCACACTGAGAACAATTGACATTAATTCTCATACAAATTACTTACTAATTAATTTATTAGTCACAAGGGGGAAATGTTCTGATGCTCAACATCCTAACCAGATTAATTTAACATCACCAAAAAGATAGTTTGATATTATATGTCTCCTGATACAACGAAGTAAGAAATATACACCACCTACATAGTTTTTGTGCCACAGATGTTTAACCTGAACCTGATCATGAGGAAGTAATTAGACAGATACGCATAGGATATGCTATATTCCAGTTGACCTGGACTCTTAAAAAAAAAAAAAGGCAGTGATATGGGTAAGAAAATGAAGGAGGTGGGCTATTCCCAATTAAAAGAGGCTAAAGAGACAAACTAGCCAAATGCAATAGGTGAAATATGATTAGAACCTAGATATGAGGAAAATGGCATTAAAAAAACATCTGGGAGGCAGCTCAGTCAATTTTAATATGGATTGTATATGATGATGTTGAATCTTTGTTGTTCATCTATCAAACAGAATTAGTATACTTATGTTTCCATTATAACTTGTTTTTTTTATAAAAAGATTTATTTATGCATATAAGAACTGGGATGCAGGCCTAAGGTGCAGGAGGGTGAAAGGATTCACTAGAGACAGAGTGGGGAGCAGAACAGGCAGATCTACTGAAATATACTGCTGAGGGAACAGCGGGCGAGACAGGAAAGGTCTGCTGCGCCATGTGGGTTGCTCCTGGCTGGCGGGGGGATCAAACTCGTGTTACAGAGGCTGCGGACAGATTCATAGTACTGTGTTTAACCCCTTGTGCCACCAGGGAGGTCCCATTCTAACTTGTTTATTTTCTTCATGTTTTATTCTTTTCTCACTGAACAAGTGGAACTGTATGTCTCATAATATATTGTAATAAAGATGGAAGCTGTGCCATCCCCTTATGTAGAGTGTTGCAGTGCCTGTTTCCAGAAGACCACAACTTGCTATATGCACGGTTGTTGTGAGGGCCACTGAATACACTCCCCTGTCTGGCAGAGTCAGGGTCTATGTGCGGAGCTTTTAGAATACATGCCAGAGAAAGGACTGAGTATGGGAAAACCCTTAATGAAGGAATAAAATACTCATCTCTTTGATGGAAGTAGAACCAAACATCTCCAGCCCTGTGGATGTTTTAAAATACAGACTTCTAAAACTGTGGTAACTATATAGAATTTGACCCTTTCACTTCAGTTAAAAAAAAAAGTGGTAAGATTTTGGTAAAGGCTACCTATCTCCATATCCCTTTCCACACCATCTGTTCCTTTTTCCATTCATTCCTTCATTTATCATTCAATAAATATTTATTAAATGCTAAGTATGGTGCTAAGTGAGCAGTATTGTGTCATCTGGAGTTTGTAATCTAGGTGGGGAAACCAACACTAACACAAGTAAGTGATCAGTTACATTTGTGATAAGTGCGCCAAAGAAAAGATAGAGGTGTCAGGAAAGGGAATAACATGAATACTGTCCCACCTGAGATGTCATCTCAAAGTATAGCTCTACCGATGTTTACTCCTACACATCCATCCTCTGCCTCTGATTATTATCCAGTTCCTCTCTGCCTGATTCTTTTACCTGGTTTGAATGTGAGAACCAGCTAACTTCATCCTTAAGTACTTTGGATGTCAGCTTATAAAGTTAGTTTGTTACCCTTGCTGAATAAAAGAGCATTTTTTTTTCTATTAGAATTCCTCTATTTTTCAAGAGAAGCTGTGTGAAATCTCCAGATTTATAAATGTTAACAAATCCATGTGTCCTCATATAATTTGTGGGCCAAACATAACACATCTCTGAGCAACATCTGCTTGAGGAGATACAGAAGAACAGACATGGGAGAATTCTAAGTTAAGGATTAGTCAATGCTCCCTTCTTGTCCAGCCCTAAGTGATCATTTAAAAAAAAAAAAAAAGTGGGCCTCCCTGGTGGTGCAAGTGGTTAAGAAGCAGCACTATGAAGCTATCCACAGCCACTGCAGCACAAATTCGATCCCCGGCCAGGGAGGTAACTCAATGGTGCAGCAGACCTCTGCTGTCTTGCCTGCTGCTCCCCTCAGTAGTATATTTCAGTAGATCTGCCTGTTCTGCTCCCCATTCTATCTCTGGTGAATCCTCTCACCCCCCCCCTACATCTCTGGCCTGCACCCCAGCTCTTGTATGCATAAATAAATAAATAAATAAATAAATAAATAAATCTTAAAAAAAAAAAAAAGAAGTTACTGAGTTAAAGATTCGGAATACCAAAGACAGAAACCAAAAGAGTTTTTTAAAAACCAAGTCCCATATTTTCTCTTCAGTGATATTAAGTAATGAATACTACTGCCCTCACTAAGATTTTTTTAGTCTTCTGCTGGTGGGTTTCTTTCCTTCTTATAAAAGGAAATGCCAACAATCAAGTTCCCTCTGCTTTGCTAAGGGCAAAGGAAACTTACTGACAGTCAGCCTCTCAGACCACAGTCAGTCCGTTTTCCTGCAGCTGAGGTAACCTGCCTTTTGCTCCCCTTTTTTTTTTTTAATATAACAGCTTGCTTTCTTTTTTCAAATCAGATTTTATTGATTTGCCATTGTTTACAAAACGACATAATTTCAGGAGTACTTCACACCTGAACATGCACACATGCTTCACTCATCCCCTGCCCAGGATCTAGTGCCCCTGCACTGTGCTCCCTTCTCCCCCTTTCTGGTAACCTCTGTATTCTTCATAGAGCCTAAGAGTTATTTTTGCTGTGTTTTGCCAGTTTGTTTTCTTTGTTTATTTATATAAACAGTGAGTGAAACCATTTGGTAATTGTTACTTTTTTTAATTTCACTTAGCATAATCATCTCACAGTCCATCCATATTGTAAAAGGCATGATCTCATCTATTTTTTTTTTTTAATATCAGTAATATTCCATTGAGTAGATGTACCACAACTGCTTCATCCAGTTATCTGTCAATGGGTATTCAGGTTGATTCCATGTCTTGACTACTGTGCATATACTCTGAACATAGGGGTGCATATATCTTTTCATACTAGTATTTTCATGTTCTTTGGATAAATACCTGCTTGAGATGTATTTACATACCATATAATTCACCCATTGAAGATGTACAATCAGTGTTTTTTCAGTATGTTCACATAGTGTGCAAACCTCACCATAATTAATTTTACATTTTCATTACCCCTAAAGGAATCCTATACCCAGCTACATTCGTGTTCCATTTTCTCCCCAACCACCCCTAGCCCTTGGTGGCTACTAATCTACTTTTTGTGTGTATAGATTTGTCTATCATGGAAATTTTATGTGTGTGAACGGAGTCATACAGCATGTAGTCTTTTATGACTTGCTTCTTTCACTTAGCATGTTTCTAGATTCACCCATGTTGAAGCACATATCAGTACTCCTTTCCTTTGTGCAATGTTATGTTCCCACTGGTGATGTATTCCTTTTCTCCCC
Organism: Talpa europaea; assembly: GCF_964194135.1. NCBI lineage: Eukaryota > Metazoa > Chordata > Mammalia > Eulipotyphla > Talpidae > Talpa > Talpa europaea. Next base: position 26,871,673 of record NC_140076.1, read on the forward strand.
ATGCCTTCCACTCATCATACTTAAGATGAATGACAGTGATGACAACCACTAACAACTTTGCACTTCTCAGTGGAAGTACTGAGAGGTGGGTGTCCTCTCTTTTTTAATAGAAATATTACAAGATGATTGGTATATGAAATTTCTCATGACAAAATAGAAAAAACTTTATTGAGCAACCTTGCATTTTGTTCCTTCTTTTTTAACTCAATTACCTCTTGAGAATGGAATGGCACAATGCTTTTTTAATGACAGCTTATTAAGCACATCTTTTTCCCAGATGAAAGAATGTGGCAGAGAACTTAAGAGTCTCCTCCTGTCCAAGTGTCTCTGACATATGTGAATCCCTGCTGTCACAGAGAGTCACATCTTTTTTATTACTTGGATTTTAAAAACTATATTGTATTTATTTATTTTTAAAGATTTATTCATTTATGCATGCAAGAGCTGGGGTACAGGCCAGAGATGCCGGGGGTGAGAGGATCCACCAGAGACAGAATGGGCAATAGAACAGGCAGGTTGACTGAAAACACTGCTGAGGGGAGCAGCGGGTGAGATAGGAGAGGTCTACCTCGCCATGTGGGTTGCTCCCTGGCCGGCCGGGGATTGAACTCATGCTGCAGGGGCTGTGGATTGCTTCATAGTGCAGTGCTTAACCCTTTGCTCTACCAGGTAGGCCCTGTATTGGATTTTACATGAAATTTTAGACATCATGTCATTTTACCCATAAATACTTCAGTGATACATGATCTCTAAAGATAGGAATTTTTTGTAATATACCCATTATGTTATCTCCCATTAAATAGGATTCCTTAATATTTTCTAATGCCCAGTCCATATATAGATGTCCCAAATTATTTTATTTTATTTTTATTTATTTTTTGAAAGATTTATTTATTTATGCATACAAGAGCTGGGGTACAGGCCAGAGGTGCAGGGGGTGAGAGGATTCACCAGAGTCAAAGAGGGGAGTAGAACAGGCGGACTGACTGAAACACTGCTGAGGGGAGCAGTGGGCGCAACAGGAGAGGTTTGCACCCAAATTATTTTAAAGATGCTTTTTCACAGTTGGATTTTTAAATACCTGGATCTAAATAGGTCTATACATCTGGTTGTCTTGTCTTTTAATTATCTTTTATTATAGGTTAATTCTTTTTGGTAGATCATATTTAGATAAGTAATCACAAAGTAATAGTATTTAGTAAGTCATTAAGTAGGATAAGAACAAATGGAAGCATCTAGGTTTCTAACAGACTCTTTGTTTGGCTTGTTTGTAGATACATGATATATAGGTGAGGTAACCAGATCAACTAGATTTGAACACCTAGCCCTGCCACTGTAGTTGTATAATCTTGTGCAAATTAATTAGTGTTTTTCCTTACTAAAGTAATATGTGTGTATAGTTAAAAAAGACAAATATGTAAGACTTGTTACCAATAAAAAAGAACAACAAAAACCACCCATTTACTTGATTTTCTATCTCCAGGAGGCATCTGTTTTCAACTGCCATAGATGTGAAGTCTATCCTTCCGGCCTCCTGGTATAGTTAGAATATTCAGACTCTATATCATGCCCATGAAAATGCTGGTCATAGATGCCATGATTGTGTTTTTTGTTTTTTTTTTAACTGTACATTTTGTTTTTCTTGAAATTAGTAGTAGTTTTGTTTTGCTTGGTTTTCTATGTATTTATCACTAATTCAACCCTAAACTCTTTCCCAGTTGTATAAATCTTTTTTTTTTTTATAAATTTTATTGTTATATTCCCCATACAATTGCAGCCCCCCCATTCTGACCCCAATCCCTCCCCCCCCGCCCCCCTAAAAGTGTCTCTGGTTCATAGTTTTTTGTTGATTTTGATTTTCACTTTCTTATAGTTATTCATTTTCCTGGTCCCTTATTTAAGTTTTCTAGATTCCTGCTATGAGTGAGACCATCCGGTATTTTTCTTTTTCTTTTTGGCTTATTTCGCTGAGCATGATCCCTTCCAGCGCCATCCATGTTGCTGCAAATTGCATGTGTTTATCTTTTTTGAATGCTGAGTAATATTCCATGGTATATATGTACCACATCTTCTTGATCCAGTCATCTGTTTTGGGCATTTGGGTTGTTTCCAAAGCTTAGCTATTGTAAACAGTGCTGCTATAAACATAGGGGTGCAGGTGTTCTTTGGAATTGATGTTTCTGTGTCCTTTGGGTAAATACCTAGGAGTGGAATTGCTGGATCATATGGAAGCTCTATGTTTAGTAGGTCCAGAAATCTCCACACAGCTCTCCACAGTGGTTGGACCAGTTTGCACTCCCACCAACAGTGCAGAAGAGTTCCTTTTTCTCCACACCCTCGCCAGCATTTGTTGTTGCTAGTTTTTTTAATATGTGCCATTCTCACTGGTGTAAGATGGTATCTCATGGTAGTTTTGATTTGCATTTCCCTGATGTCAAGTGATGTTGAACATTTTTTCATATGCCTGTTGGCCATTTGCATTTCCTCTTCAGAGAAGTTTCTTTTTAGCTCTTCTGCCCATTTTTTGACTGGATTATTTTCTTCGTTGTTGTTGAGTCTCATCAGCTCTTTGCAGATTTTTGTGATCAGTCCTTTATCATTAGTGTTGGGTGCAAAAATGTTCTCCCAGTTGGTGGGGTTTCTCTTTGTTTTTGTTATTGTCTCTTTTGCTGTGCAGAAGCTCTTTAATTTGATGTAGTCCCAGCTGTTTATCTTTGCCTTCACTATCACTGCTTTGGGTGATGTGTCTGTAAAGATGTCTTTGATGTGCAGATCACGTAGTGTTTCGCCTATATTTCCTTCTATATATTTATTTTATGGTTTCAGGTCTTATGTCTAGTTCTTTAATCCATTTTGAGTTGATTTTTGTGTATGGTGTGAGGTAGTGGTCAAGCTTCATTCTTTTGCATGTAGCGACCCAGTTTTCCCAGCACCATTTATTGAACAAACTTTCTTTGCTCCAATGCATAGTCTTTGCTCCTTTGTCAAAGATTAGTTGACCATAAATCTGTGGGTTTATTTCTGGATTTTCTATTAGATTCCATTGGTCTGTATGTCTGTTCTTGTTCCAATACCATGCAGTTTTGATGATTATGGCTTTGTAGTATAGTTGAAGTCCGGGAGTGTAATGCCTCCATTCCCTTCTCTTTTTTTCAGGAGAGCTTTGGCTATTCGGGGTTTTTTGTGATTCCATATGAATTTCATCAATAATTGTTCTATTTCTTTGAAGAATGACATTGAAATTTTGATTGGAATAGCATTGAATCTGTATATTGCTTTTGGAAGGATGGCCATTTTAATAATGTTTATTCTTCCAATCCACGAGCAGGGGATGTCTCTCCATTTCTTTGTGTCTTCTTCTATTTCTTTTAACAGTGTTTTATAGTTTTCTTTGTATAGGTCCTTTACCTCTTTTGTTAGATTTATTCCCAAATATTTGATTTTTTTTGTTTCAATAACAAAAGGGATGGTTTTTTTGATTTCTTCTTCTTCAGATTTATTGTTTGTGTATAGGAAGGCTACTGACTTTTGCATGTTGATTTTGTATCCTGCCACTTTACTGAACTGATTGATGAGTTGAATTAGCTTTTCTGTGGAGTTTTTGGGGTTCTCTATGTATAATATCATATCGTCTGCAAATAGTGATAGTTTGACTTCTTCTTTTCCTATTTGGATTCCTTGGATGTCTTTCTCTTGTCTTATTGCCCTGGCTAGGACTTCCAGTATTATATTGAAAAGCAGTGGTGAGAGTGGACATCCTTGTCTTGTTCCAGATCTTAATGGAATTGCTTTCAGCTTTTCACCATTGAGAATGATACTGGCTGTTGGCTTGTCATAGATGGCCTTTATGATGTTGAGGTATGTTCCTTGTATCCCAAGAATTTCAAGGGCTTTTATCATGAATGGGTGTTGCACATTGTCGAAAGCTTTCTCAGCATCTATTGATATTATCATATGGTTTTTATATTTCTTTTTGTTGATGTGTTGGATAACGTTGATTGATTTTCGGATGTTAAACCATCCTTGTGCCCCTGGAATGAATCCTACTTGGTCGTGGTGAATTATCTTATGGATACATTGTTGGATTCTGATGGCTAAAATTTTATTGAGGATTTTTGCATCAGTGTTCATTAGGGAGATTGGCCTGTAGTTTTCCTTTTTTGTGTTGTCCTTGTTCGGTTTTGGTATTAGTGTAATGTTGGCTTCATAGAACGTGTTTGGTATTGTCCCTTCCTTCTCAATTTTTTGGAAGAGTTTGTGAAGGATAGGCACTAATTCATCTCTGAATGTTTGGTAGAATTCATTTGTAAATCCATCAGGTCCTGGGCTTTTGTTTTTGGGGAGGTTTTTGATTACCATTTCAATTTCGCTAATTGAAATTGGTCTGTTTAGGTGTTCTATTTCTTCTTTATCTAGCTTTGGGTGATTGTAGAGTTGTAGGAATTTGTCCATCTCCTCTAGATTATTAAACTTGTTTCCATATAACTGTTCATAGTAGTTACTGATTATTCTTTTGATTTCTGCTGTGTCCGTTGTGATTTCTCCTCTTTCATTGATGATCCTGTTTATTTGTGCTTTCTCCCTTTTTTCCTTTGTGAGCCTGGCTAGGGGTTTGTCTATTTTATTGATTTTTTCAAAGAACCAGCTCTTGGTTTCATTGATCTTTTGGATTGTTTTTTTAGTTTCAATTTCATTTATTTCTGCTTTGGTTTTTATTATTTCTTTTCTTCTACTGGTTTTGGGGTTTTTTTGTTGTTCTTTTTCTAGATCTTTGAGCTTCGAGATTAGGTTGTTTCTTTGAGTTCTTTCTTGTTTCTTGATGTGAGCTTCTATTGCTATATATTTTCCTCTTATTACTGCTTTTGCTGCATCCCATACATTTAGGATATTGGTGTCCTCCTTGTCGTTCAATTCAAAAAATTTTTTAATTTCTTCTTTGATCTCCTCATTAGTCCAGTGGTCTTCCAGTAGTGTGGTTTTTAATCTCCATGAGGTAGGAAAGTTCCTTGCCTTCTTTTTATGGTTTATTTCTAGTTTGATGCCTTCATGGTCAGAAAAGATGGTTGATATGATTTCAATCTTGGTGTATCTGTTGATGTTTGTCTTGTGCCCCAGTATGTGATCGATCCTGGAGAATGATCCGTGTGCGCTTGAGAAAAATGTGTACTCCGTTTTTTTGGGGTTTAGTGTTCTATAGATGTCTGTTAAGCCCAGTTGCTCTAGGTCCTTATTTAGAGCTTTGGTTTCTTTACTTATTTTTTGTCTTGTTGATCTATCCATTGTTGATAGTGGTGTGTTGAAGTCTCCCACTACGTATGTGTTTTCTCTGATGTCTGTTTTCAGAGAGGACAACAGTTGACTGATATATTTTGATGCTCCTTCGTTTGGTGAGTATATGTTAATGAGTGTTATTTCTTCTTGAAGTATTGTCCCCTTGATCATAATGTAGTGACCATTGGGGTCTCTTTTTATCTTTTTGAGTTTGAAATCTGTTTTATCTGATATAAGTATAGCTGTTCCTGCTTTCTTTTTTGGTCCATTTGCTTGTAGGATTGTTTTCCATCCTTTAACTTTGAGCCTATTTTTATCTTTTGTAGCTAAATGTGTTTCCTGGAGACAGCAAAAGGTTGGGTTTTGTTTCTTAATCCAGGCTGCAACTCTGTGTCTTTTTATTGAAGAGTTTAGTCCATTTACATTTAGAGTTAATATTGATATGTTAACATCTGTATTTGCCATTGTGTTTGTCTTTCCTTTGATTTTATTTATTTATTCTTTTAATAACTTTTTTTTTTTTTGGCCTTCTTTCATTGTTATTCGTCCCTCTGAGGTTCTGGCTTTAGGACTCCTTGTAGTATTTTTTGGAGTGGGGGTTTAGTTGCAATGAAATTCCGGAGTTTCTGTTTGTCTGGGAAGGTCCATATTCTTTCTTCAAAGAGGAAGGAGAGCTTTGCGGGATAGAGTATTCTTGGTTGGCATCTGTTTTCTTGGAGTCTGTTGACTATGTCCCTCCACTCTCTCCTTGCCCGTAGTGTTTCTTCGGAGAAGTCTGATGTCAGCCTGATTGGCTTTCCTTTGAATGTTATCTGTTTCTTCCCTCTTGCCAGCTTCATTATTTTTTCCTTGTCCTGGATTCTTGGGAGCTTTACTATTATGTGTCTTGCTGTATTTTTTCTTTCGTCGTGGAAGTTTGGTGTTCTTCTTGCTTCTTGTATATCAATTTTCAGCTCCTTCTTCACATTTGGGAAGTTCTCTTCAATTATCTCTTTGAATATTTTCTCTGTTCCTACTTCTCTCTCCTCTCCTTCTGGTATTCCTATAACTCTTATATTTCCTTTCCTCATGGAGTCAGATAGTTCCCGAAGTCTTTCTTCATTCTTTTTCCTTCGTACTTCTCTTTCCTTTTCTGTTTTGGTTCTTTTTATTTCTGTGTCTTCAAGAGCACTTATTCATTCTTCCATTTCATCAATTCTGCTTTCATTGCTTTTCCCAGAATTCTTTAGTTCTTCCACTAATTCTTTGATCTCCTGCATTTCTTTTACTTCCCTCTTTAGGGACTCAATTTCATTCTTCTGATCGTTGATTATTTTTCCCTTATCATTGTTTTCCTTTATGACTTCTGTCAGTTTTTTAATCACGGCAATTTTAAATTCTCTTTCTGGAAGGCTCAGAAGTTCTTCCAAGTTACTGTCGTTGCAATCTGGGGGCTGGTTTTCTTTTTGTGGTGTGCTTTTTCTCTGGAGAGTTGCTAGGTTGCGTGTGGTTCTTCTCCTCCCTACTGTCTGTTTTCTAATTTGCCGTATGCGTTGGGACACTGTGTTGTTGGGACTGGCCGGCATCTTGGGTGGGCTTCTCTTCTCCCCTCTGGTTCCTCCAGGAGTCATCGGCAGGCAGCCCGGGCTGTGTGCGCGTCTCCCGGGGTCTTTGTTCTTCTCTAATGGCGCCCGGAGCCGTTCGCTCACCGCCGCGGCGAATCCTGCAGGGTTCGCCTCAGCTCCCGTTCAAGGGGTGTGGTGGCTGCAATAGTTCCTTTCCACTCACAGTCCCGCTTGCTGTGTCGTTTGTTCGTGGTGGCCGTTTTGGTTTGTTGTTTTCCTCCTCTCTGCCGGTCGCAGAGTGCCGCCTCTGTGGGCGGGGGAGGGGAGCAGGGTTCTGCGCTTCCCTCCCTTCTGGTCCTCTTTTATGGCCACTTTCTTCTTCGGGTAGTTTGCTGGAGTCACCCGTTTATCTTCCGTGTCCCAGTTCTCACTGGGACCTGCCGCTTTTCCTCCCTATTAACTTTTTTTAATGGGAGATCTTACTCGCAGCGTCTCCTCGCCGCCATGTTGCTCCGCCCCTCCAGTTGTATAAATCTTACCATATGTTCAGACATATTAGATAATCTGTCAGTTTCAGTTTTTTGAAGAAATCTCTCTTTTTTTTTTTTTTTTAAAGATTTATTTATTTATTTATACAAGCACTGGGTACAGTCAGAAGCGCGGGAGGGTGAGAGAATTCACCAGAGCCAGAGCGGGGAGCAGAGCAGGCAGAAGGACCGAAGTACACTGCTGAGGGGAGCAGCGGGCGGCAGGAGAGGTCTGCACGCCATGTGGGACCCTCCCCGGCGGCCGGGGATCGAACCGGTGTTGCAGAGACTGCAGGCAGCTTCGCAGCCCAGCCCTCAACCGCTGCGCCACCAGGGGAGGCCCGAAGAAATCTCTTTAGCAGTCTTCTGACATGTTCTTGTTGGACTGTTTGCTCTCTAACCCTGCTGTTGAGCTGTGGTCTTGGAGTCTTCCTTCACCATCATCCTCTTCTGGTATACCTCATTTCCTGGATCCCTTGGGGTTTTTGTTTGTTTGTTTTAATTTTATTCCTCATTTAATGGAATACATCTCCCTATTAACTTCCTGAGAAATGATGCTTGAGAGGGAGTCTCCCTGGTGGCGCAAGGGGTTAAGACGTAACCTATAAAGCTGTGGGCAGCCTCTGCAGCACATGGTGCAGCAGACCTCTCCTGACTTGCCTGCTGTTCCCCTCAGCAGTATATTTTCAGTAGATCTGCCTGTTCTGTTCCCCACTCTGTCTCTGGTGAATCCTCGCACCACCCCACCACCCCACCATACCTCTGGCCTCTACCCCAGTTCTTGTATGCATGTAATAAAATAAACCTTTAAAAGAAAAGAAAAGATGCTTGAGAGGTAAGTTTTTGAGATTTTGCTGTGTGAAGATGTCTTCATTCTTAATTACACTAAATGATTGCCTGGCTGGGTACAGAATTCTTGGTAGGAAATCACCCTCCCCCTTTTTTACTACCTATTATATAACTTAATTTTTTTTTTTAAAGATTTATTTATTCATGCACAGAAGAACCAGGCAAAGGCCAATTGTGTGGGAGGGTAAGAGAATTCACCAGAGACAGAGTGGGGAACAGAACAAGCAGACTGACTGAAATATACTGCTGAGGGCAGCAGCAGGCGAGGCAGGAGAGGTCTGCTGCGCCATGTGGATTCTTGCCGGCTGGCCAGGATTGAACCCACACTGCAGAGGCCACGGACAGCTTCACAGTGCTGCGCTCAACTGCCTGCAGCACCAGGGGAGGCCCCCTACATAACTTACCTTTTATCGAAAGTATCTTGCTTTCACGATGGATGCTTTCTGTGTTTTGCCACACACATTTTAATGTTAAAGGTTAAATTACTTTTTACATGTAAGCAGTAAAAATAATTTTTTCCACATGGGATCACTGATTATAAAAAGATGACGTATCATATGGCTTGAGTATCCTTTTTAATTGTAAACCTAACAAATTGTCTAGTTATGTTTCTGCCAAAAACCCCACAGAGTAGGAACAGAGTCTTTAGCCAATGTATTCAAAGCTGAGAGGATTAAATGTGCAAAACAAACCCTCAGATCCAATTAAGGTAGCCCCATTCAACACAGGCTAATCAGGTCTATATATTGGGTTGGTACTCCTTCACTCCAGGAAGCTCAAAGCCATTCTCATAACTCCACTCATGACATTTACCTTGAATAACCTTTTTCCAGGGTATTTATAAGTAAAGATAATACATTTTAATTCTATTTCAGAAAGCTTTTGAAAGTTGCTTTTATTGGTCCTCCCCTGGTATCACAGGTGGATGAGCACTGCACTGCCAAGCTGTCCGCAGCCTCTGCAGCACCGGTTCGATCCCGGCTGGACAGCGAGGGTCCCACATGGTGCGGCAGAGCTCTCCTGTTTCGCCTGCTGCTCCCCTCAGCAGTATATTTCATTGGTCTGCCTGTTCTGTTCCCCGCTCTGTCTCTGGTGAATCCTCTCACCCTACAGCGCAGCTGGCCTGTACCCCAGTTCTTGTATAAAAAAATAAATATTTAAAAAAAAAAGTTGCTTTTATTTATAATACTAAATGTATTTTTTAATTTTTTAAATTTTTACATTCCCCATACAATTGCAACCCCCTTATTTTCACCCCAATCCCTTCTCCCCCCCCCCCATAGTGTGTCTCTGGTTCATAGTTGATTGTTGATTTTTTCTTTCTTATAGTTATTCTTTTTCCTGGTCCCTTATTTAGGTTTTCTATATTCCTGCTATGAGTGAGACCATCCAGTATTTTTCTTTTTCTTTCTGGCTTATTTCGCTGAGCATGATCCCTTCCAGCTCCATCCATGTTGCTGCAAATTGCATGTGTTTATCTTTTTTGATTGCTGAGTAATATTCCATGGTGTATATGTACCACATCTTCTTGATTCAGTCATCTATTTTTGGGCATTTGGGTTTCCAAAGCTTAGTTATTGTAAACAATGCTGCTATAAACATAGGGGTGCAGATGCCCTTTGGAATTAATGTTTCTGTTCCTTTGGGTAAATACCTAGGAGTGAAATTGATGGATCATATGGAAGCTCTATCTTTAGTAGGTTGAGTAATCGCCACACAGCTTTCCGTAGTGCTTGGACCAGTTTGCACTCCCACCAGCAGTGCAGGAGAGTTCCTTTTTCTCCAGATTCTCGCCAATATTTGTTGTTGCAAGTTATTTTAATATGTGCCATTCTCACTGGTGTGAGATGATATCTCATTGTAGTTTTGATTTGCATTTCCCTGATTACAAATGATGTTGAACATTTTTTCATATGCCTGTTGGCCATTTGCATTTCCTCTTTGGAGAAGTTTCTTTTTAGCTCTTCTGCCCATTTTCTGACTGGATTATTTTCTTTGTTTTTGTTGAGTCTCATCAGTTCTTTGTAGATTTTTGTCATCAGTCCTTTATCATTAGTGTTGTGTGCAAAAATTTTCTCCCAGTCAGTGGGGTTTCGCTTGTTTTGGTTATTGTCTCTTTTGCTGTGCAGAAGCTCTTTAATTTAGGCTCTTCTGTTGTGCAGAAGTAGTCCCAGCTGTTTATCTTTGCTTTCACTATCACTGCTTTGGGTGATGTGTCTGTAAAGATATCTTTGAGGTGCATGTCATGTAGCGTTTCGCCTATATTTCCTTCTATATATTTTATGTTTTCAGGTCTTATGTCTAGTTCTTTAATCCATTTTGAATTCGTTTTTGTGCATGGTGTGAGGTAGTGGTCAAGTTTCATTCTTTTGCATATAGCGACCCAGTTTTCCCAGCACCATTTATTGAACAAACTTTCTTTGCTCCAGTGCATATTCTTTGCTCCTTTGTCAAAAATTAGTTGACCATAAATCTGTGGGTTTATTTCTGGGTTTTCTGTTAGGTTCCATTGGTCCATGTGTCTGTTCTGGTTCCAATACCATGCAATTTTGATTATTACGGCTTTGTAGTATAGTTTGAAATCTGGGAGAGTGAGGCCCCCATTCCTTTCTTTTTTTTTTTTTCAGGAGGGTTTTGGCTATTCGGGGTTTTTGGTGGCTCCATATGAATTTCATCAATATTTTTTCTATTTATTTGAAGAATGACATTGAAATTTTAATTGGAATAGCATTGAATCTGTAGATTGCTTTTGGTAGGATGGCCATTTTGATAATGTTAATTCTTCCGATCCATGAGCAGGGGATGTCTTTCCATTTCTTTGTGTCTACTTCTATTTCTTTTAACAGTGTTTTAGAGTTTTCTTTGTATAGGTCCTGTGCTTCTTTTGTTAGGTTTATTCCGAAGTATTTGATTTTTTTTTGTTTCAATAATAAAAGGAATGGTTTTCTTGATTTCTTCTTCAGATTTATTGTTTGTGTATAGGAAGGCTACTGATTTTTGTGTGTTGATTTTGTACAATACTAACTTTAAAAAGGTCACTAAAGTTAATTGGACAATAAGTTAGACAGAATCACTTTATAAAAAAAGAGGGAAAACCCAAAGTGTCACTTTCTTTTTTTTTTTTTATAGAAGCATGTTTTATTTATTTATTTGTTTGTTTGTTTGTTTTGTTTATACATGCACTGGGTACAGTAAGAAGCACGGGAGGGTGAGAGAATTCACCAGAGCCAGAGCAGGGAGCAGAGCAGGCAGAAGGACCGAAGTCCACTGCTGAGGGGAGCAGCGGGCAGCAGGAGAGGTCTGCACGCCATGTGGGACCCTCCTCTGGTGGCCGGAGAGCAGCCGGGGATCGAACCGGTGCCGCAGAGGCCGCGGGCAGCTTCGCAACCCAGCGCTCAACCGCTGCGCCACCGGGGAGGCCCCCAAAGTGTCACTTTCTATAGAGTTAAGTTCAGTTCACTTTTATTCAGAACAAAGAAAAAAGTAACTTGATCATACTAGAAGAAACTCAACCATAGGTCTGGAATTGTACTTAAACTACACAGCAATGAGGACAGTATTCTGCTGATACAGTTGATTTGCTGCTACATTTGTCTGTCTAATATTAACAATTATAAACAGAATAGTGCGACCAGTATTTGTCAGGTACAACATTTCATTTCTCTGTACATCACTGGTTCTCTTTTCCTACCGGGGCTGCTGCTGCTTCAGTGAATCAAAGTCATCTTTGATTCTAATGGTCTTGCCAGTTTCCTCAGGAGTTTTCCCCTTGATCATACTGTCAATAGTCCTGCATGTAACATCAAGCAAACCTTTGATGTCTAAGTAGTCTGCAGCCGGAACAAGTTCAAAAAGTTCCTTGGTCAACTTTTAGGAATTCTTGGTCCAAACAGGGATAATGTCTGTCCACTTTATTTTGTTCTCATCATCCTCATGAGGAGGTCTCATTCTACAGTGGGTACCCCGCTGAATGATATTTTAAATATTACTGCATAAACTTTGGTAGAGGGACTGATCATCCATTTCCAAGTCTTCCAACACTGTCTTGATTGTCATGGATTGTTTGGCAATTTCTACATAAATTTCAAATATCTCTCCATCAGAATTCTGAAACTTAACTGAGAGCATGGTGCTTGGTCTCAGCGTGGTGGAAGACCACAGGCTGATGACAGCTGGGTAGCATCAGCAGAAAGAAGAGAAAGGTGGAGAACAAGGCCCCTACCTTCCCTCAAAGTTTTAAAAATACTGCCTCACTGTATTCTATGCTTTTATTTTTCCTGTTGAGGAATTTCATGCCATTCTGTTATTTATTTATTTATTTATTTGTTTATTTGTATAAAATCTGCTTGTTGTTGCAGCTCTCTTGCCTGCCTGTGATTATGCAGGTGCCTCTTTTTCCCCCCTTTTCCTAATAAATCTGTCCTATAAAATTAAAAAAAAAAGAATATGCTTCTTGTTATTCTAAAACAGTGCCAAGGCTGGGGGACAGGTCACTGTGGGTTCTCACCCATATACTTACAACTGCAAAACACCACACATGCTCAGGGTGCAACAACAATGGGGTTTCTTAAGAAGGAGGTAATTGGGGAAAAGGAAAGAGTTTCTGAGGCCACAAATGACCAGCTGCCCTACCCCAGATAGTGTCCACAGTGTCCAATAGTCCAAACCAAAGGCTGCTCATGCTAGATGATGTTGAGATGAAAGCCTGGAGCTGGTGACATATTGGTAGATGGTGGACCAGGATCCAACCACAGCAGTAGCTGGAGATGTTCACAGGTGGTGCTGCTGAGGTGGCACCACAGCAACCAGCAATACCTGTTAGAAGGCTGGACTGTGCTAGAGACAGCAGTGCTCGGAAGCAGTGCCAGAGGATCAGAAGTGGTGGACAGCTCTCACTGGGAGCCAGACACACAGCAACAGTTCTGCTGGTGCCAGAGTACAGACACTAGTGTTACATCCCTTTGAGAGCTGTTGACATAAACCAATCAAAGATAGTCCTTTTATTATTTTTTAAATTTAATTTAATTTTTTAATATTTTTTACATCATTTTTCATTTTTGCACAATATATGCATTGTCATCTTGGTTATAGTCCCCATACAATTCCCACCCCCCTTGTTTTGATCCTACTCCCTTCCCCCCTACCCCCTCCCCCGTAGTGTGTCTCTGGTTTATAATTGCTTGTTGATTTTGATCTTTATTATAATTAGTCTTTTTTTCTTGGTCCTTATTTAGGTTTTCTAAATTCCTGCTATGAATGAGGAATTTAGTGAGTGAGACCATCTGGTATTTTTCTTTTTCTTTCTGGCTTATTTTGCTGAGCATAATCCCTTCCAGCTCCAACCATGTTGCTGCAAATTGCATGAGTTTATCTTTTTTGATTGCTGAGTAATATTCCATTGTGTATATGTACCACATCTTCTTGATCTAGTCAGAAGATAGTCCGTTCAGAGACACAGGGCAGAGACCAATGGGCACAGGCCAGGGATGCCAGTCAGCAGGTGAGGTTGAAGTCAGGGCTAGAGGCAGGAGCAGTCTATGAAGTTCTATGAAGTCAATGTAGTTCTCAGTTCTTGCCAGGAGGACTGAACGACTCTTCCTGACAAGTGAGATTGCAAAGGTCTTCCAGGGAGAAGGTCTGGATGGGTCTGAATCCCTAGCCCCCTGGAACCTCGGCTTAATCTCCTACCTTTCAAGCCTGATTAGTCTGTTGACAACTTCTTCTGTCTGATTGAAGCCCGTCAAACTCTAATCAGACCGGTCCATTGATGATCCTTAATAGTCTCAAGAGTGAATCTCCAGCCTACAGTGAGGTGGTCTCCTCAGCGGGAGGCCAGGCTGGAGCCCTTCAGCAGGGCAGGATGTTTGTCAGAGCTGCCCTGAACCAGGCTGGTGCCCATGACCTTGGGGCTGACTGTAAACTGCTAAAGCTGTCAGCCCTTAAACCTGATCACACCCCCAGGTAGCAGCCTTGGGGATCCTGTTTCAGTTCTTCCTGGAAGTTTTCAGAAAATTTCAGTAATTTTATGATGATGTGCTTTGGTGGAAGGTTGTTTTCATATTGTGCTGCACACTTTGTGGCTTCTTTCAAACTCACAATATCAAACCCTTTAGTTAAGTAGGCATTTTATTGAAATACTTTTTTGAATATTTTCTCTTTTTTTTTTCTCTTCTCCTGTCTCCCTAGAATTTCTATTCAGTTATGTTTCTTAGACTGGCTCTCGAATTTTAAAATGTTTTTTCTCTCTCATTTCCCATTTCTGACTTTTCCTTTCTATTCTGAGATTTTCTATTCTAAGATAGAATAGAAACCCTGACCCTGACCCTGACCCTGACCCTGACCCTGACCCTGACCCTAACCCTAACCAACCCTAGGGTTTCTATTTCTATTCCTTTCTATTCTGAGATTTTCTTGATTTATTTTCCAGTTCATTTCTGCTATCATATTTTTGATTTTCATATTTTTGATTTTTATTCACTAAGTGTACTTTAAAAATGTCATCTCCTTGGGCCTCCCTGGTGGGCGCAGGCCGCAGGTTGAATGCCGCACTGTGAAGCTGTCCGCAGCCTCTGCAGCGTGGGTTTGATCCCGGCCCGCCAGCAAGAGTCCCACATGGTGCGGCAGACCTCTACTGTCTCGCCTGCTGCTCCCCTCAGCAGTGCATTTCGACGGTCTGCCTGTTGTGCTCCCCCGCTCTGTCTCTGGTGAATCTTTTCACCCTCCCACACATCTGGCCTGTACCCCAGTTCTTGTATAAAAATAAATAAATCTTTAAAAAAAATAAAAAATAAAATAAAATAAAAATGTCATCTCCTACTTGTTTATTCTCTTTGAGTATTTTGATGATTTTCCCCTAAGTTTTCACCTCCATATCTATTTTATTTATCCAGGTTGCATTTATTTTTCATTTATTTTGTTCTCGCTCTTTACATTAGTTTCTTTACTCTAATGCCCTGTGATCTTGGCTGGCTCCCTTGGCTGTCAGCCCATATTTAAGGATGTGGTGTCTAGTTTTTAGTGTCTTACCCCTGCTCCAATGGTCCATGGTGCTGAGTTTTTGGGGTTTCTGTTGTATATTTTAGATAACATTTCAACTTTTGTCACCATTGGTGTAGGAATCAGATTTCTTGGCTTTTGTGGAATTGGTTCCACTTGTTTATTAGCTTTCAAGCTTCCAAATTTTTTTATTATAAATTTTATTTTTATATTCCCCATACAATTGCGACCCCCTTATTTTGACCCCAATCCCTCCCCTCCCCGCCCCCCACCCCCCACCCCCCATAGAGTGTCTCTGGTTCATAGTTGTTTGTTGATTTTGATTTTCACTTTCTTATAGTTATTCATTTTCCTGGTCCCTTATTTAAGTTCTCTAGATTCCTGCTATGAGTGAGACCATCCGGTATTTTTCTTTTTCTTTCTGGCTTATTTCGCTGAGCATGATCCCTTCCAGCTCCATCCATGTTGCTGCAAATTGAATGTGTTTATTTTTTTTGAATGCTGAGTAATATTCCATGGTGTATATGTACCACATCTTCTTGATCCAGTCATCTATTTTTGGGCATTTGGGTTGTTTCCAAAGCTTAGCTATTGTAAACAGTGCTGCTATAAACACAGGGGTGCAGATGCTCTTTGGAATTGATGTTTCTGTGTCCTTTGGGTTAATGCCTAGTAGTGGAATTGCTGGATCATATGGATCAAGCTTCCAAATTTTTGTTGCTGGTGTCTCCTCTCCCACTTTCTTTGTCTTGGTCTTTGTTCTGCTTTATAACAATCTTTCCTGTCTTTTCGGGGAGAGTTTGGAAGGGTGCAATGGTGTTTGTATCACCTAACTCAGGGTTTGGTAAACTGGTTCCTGTGCCAGACCCAGCCCACAGCAGGTTTTGGATGGTTTGAGTTAAAAATGGTTTTACATTTTTAGAGGATTGTTAGGCAAAATAAAACAAAACACCACCACCTGGGGTGGTATGTGACAGTTTATAAGCCATCCACAGTGCCTAAACTATTTACTGGCCGCTCACTGAAAAAGATTTATTTGGAAGAGGAGTCTTTCCCTCCCTAGCTCACAGCCAATGACTGCATGCTGTTTTATAGAGAAAATAAAGCAGGCATCCACCGTTCACTTTCTTGTCCCTGTAAACCACTGCAGTTTTATAGGTTACCAATACCACTTCTTTAAGTCAAGTTGCAGTAAATGATGCAGGTCACTGAAGATCTTTTTATTACTAAACTCATAACTATTCTGTTTTCTTACTTAGCATTTGACCTGGCTCCATTATGGCATTTATATTGTTTGGCTTCCATTCTAACTAATTTACTTGCGCCTGTTCTTCTTGAGATCACCAGTATTATCCTAATTGCCAAATCCAGAGAATACTTTTCAAACCTGACCTTTGTGGTTATATTTAACATTATTTCTGTCCATCTATTTCTGGAGAATCTCTACTCCTTTGTGTTCTGTGATACCATTTTCTCTTGGTCCTCATTACCTCACATCTCATCAATTTCCAAATCCTGCCCATTCTTCCTCTGACGTTTCATCCCCTCTTTCCATTCCCTCCATCACAGTCTTGTGTTAAACCTTCATCATCTCGTACTGGTTTATATACAGCCCTCCTGACAAGTTTTAGCCTCCTTATTTCCGTCTTCACATTGCCACTACAGTCGTTTTCCCAAAACAAATGTCTCTTCCCCCCCACTCCCCGCTTTTTTTTTTTTTTTTTTGCCACACTCACAGATTTTGTTACAGGACAACAGTGTCAGTGGTGGCCTCAGCCCAGCCCACCGTTGCCTGCTGTTTTTGGCCTAGAAGGGGGAAAGGGGAGGCTTGTGGCCCAGCAACAGAACTGATTGGGGGTGGGGAGGCACAACAAACTATGTACAGGGCTGGGAGCTACTGCCCCAAGGGCCTCCTGGACTGGGGTGCCAGGCAAAGTGGTCAGTGGCCCTCCAGCTTGCCGTTCTCAGAGATGAAGGCATGGATGACCTCTTTCATGGCAAGGTTGGGGATGAGCTATTCCTCGTTGGGGGCTCTGGGTCACAAGGTCAGAAAGGTCCCAAGTGGCAGTGACAGTGGGATCAGAGGATGCTCAGTAGATAAGGGCCCTGCTCCCAGAACCTGTGGGCCCTCACCGCCAGATGCTCCAAAACAAATTTCTTGATATTGACACCTTTCTGAAAATCTTAATGTGCCTCTTTTATACTCTCTCTACTCTCTCAGTAAAATCCAAATTCCTAAGGCACATCTGATCTGGTCTGCCTTGCCAATCTGTTTACTAACCCCTTTTCTGCTTTACTGTCTTTCCCCACTCTTACTCCCCTTTTCACTTCCGCCAAATCAATGATGTTGATGATGACAGTGATGAAGTTAAAATCACCAATAGCAGCATGTATTGAGTGCTGTATGTGAATGAATTAGTCCTCATACCAGTCCATCAGGTGGGTTCTGTTAGAGATCCACCACCACTGCAAATAGGAACTCCAGATCTATTTTTAAATCACTTTTCACCATCATGTTCATGTCAGAACTCACTTGGCAGCAAAATCTGACCTGAAATGATGTGAATTTATTTATAATCCCACTTAGCGTAAAATCTATTCATTTTGTAATAGAAACATTCACATTTAATGATAGGATGCTACCCCAAACCTCACTGGGGAGGGGACTTTGTGACAGGGGTTGGCACAGCATATAGCCTTCCCTACATTTTGACTTCCAGTACTTATTTTTTTTAAAGATTTATTTATGCATGCAAGAGCTGGGGTACAGGCCAGCGGTGTGGGGGGTGAGAGGATTCACTAGAGACAGACTGGGGAACAGAACAGGCAGACTGACCAAAGTACACTGCTGAAGGGAGCAGTGGGCGAGTCAGGAGAGGTCTGCTGTGCCATGTGGGTTGCTCCCTGGCCGGGGATCAAACTCATGCTGCAGAGGCTACTGACAGCTTCACAGGCTGCGTCTTAACCCTTTGCACCACCAGGGAGGCCCCAACTTCCAATACTTATAATTTCAAAGGATTCAGAGTAGAGATTTTGGACTTGTAGTATCTTAGTTATTGATAAGAAAACCAAGGCTGGGCCTCCCCGGTGGCGCAGCAGTTGAGCGTTGGGTTGCGAAGCTGCCCGCAGCCTCTGCAGCGCTGGTTCGATCCCCGGCTGCTTCCCGGCCACTGGAGGAGGGTCCCACATGGTGCGCAGACCTCTCCTGCCGCCCGCTGCTCCCCTCAGCAGTGTACTTCGGTCCTTCTGCCTGCTCTGCTCCCCGCTCTGGCTCTGGTGAATTCTCTCACCCTCCCGCGCTTCTGACTGTACCCAGTGCTTGTATAAATAAATAAATAAATCTTTAAAAAAAAAAAAAACCAAGGCTCAGTAGATCAGGCAGTTTACTCAAAGTCATTCAGGGGAGACTATGCTGGAGCCATGATTAGGACTGGGGCAGCCAGACTCAGACCTCTCACCCTCTGCCACCTTCCCTGCCATTGGCCACTTTGGCCTTGCTGCCTGTTCTTTCAGTATTTAGCCCCTTGCTGATTTCCCTTCCAGCCCTTCCCACCCAGGCTGGGTTCTTTCAATAGGAACTCAATTCCTTTATCCCCTTGTCCTGAAAATGTCCCACTAATACCCAGCTCTGACCAAATCTGCCCACTTGTCTCTCAGCTTCTGCTTTTGGACTCAGTGGCTGGCTAATCACAATGATCTGTCAATTTCAGGTTGTGCCCTAATTAGTGCTTGACAATATTGCCTTTTTGTTGTTGTTGTTCTTGCCTTTTGTCTCCTTTTCCTGAGTCCCCAGGGCCAAACTTTCCTCTGCCCCTGAAGTTCCAAACCTCATGCCAACATCACACTTGCCAGTTTCAGCATATGCTTAATTTCATTTTTATTCCAGCTTCTTCTGTTGCACACACAGGTGTTTGTAAGGTGCCACCCTTCCTTCCCCCACCCTCTAGAGGGCAGAGGCTACTCCCAGACTTCCTGGTCTCCCTGTGTGTGCTGATGCCCTGGGGGGTGGCCTGCCCCTGATCCACAGCCAAGTGCCTTTTGTCTCCTGGATGACATAGCAGTTTCTTCCTCAATTTCATAGTGACTCACTTTTTAAAAATAGTCTTTGATGTGTCAAAGCCTTTTTTGAAAGTCTAAACAGATGTATTGACTAGTTCCCTTTTAGTCACATGTATTTTTACCTCCTGAAAGAAACCCTAATATATTAATTAGGTATGATTTTACCTTCCTGAAACCACACACCCCTCAGTTTTCATGCTTCAGTGCTTTTCCTCAGCTGTTCCCACCCTATCAGCATAGCCTGTCTTCTAAGGTTGACTTATACCAGCTCAAATATCCGCACCACGACTCCCCAGGTTCTCCCAGCAAAAACTCTCCCTCTTGCATCCCAACTCCTAAAGTCACTTCTCCAGAGGCGTGTAATATGTTTATTCATGTATTTATATTATCCTTCCAATGGTTCATAAACACTTCCATGTCCGGAACGATATCTAATCTTTTCATTCTGCCTTTTGAGCTTTGTAAGAACTCTCTATATATTTGGTAAGTTAAATTAATGAAATAAATCTGGGGAGAAACTTCTTGAAATAAGTCTGCTATATCAAAAATGACTATTCACTTAGTCATTCACAGCTGAGTCTATGCAATCTGATCATTGTACAGAAATTTTTCCCACTAAAGTTACAAATGCCTTCCCAGTGAATAATTCTGCCGGATCGTTTCTACCATCAGCTTCTTTCACCTCTTTACCACGTTTGGATACTCCTTCCTGTAGTTGATTCTTAACTCTTCTCGCTTCCTCTGTCTCCCTTTGCCTCTGTATTTTCACTGATTTTTTTCCCCTATATACCTCATTGTTGGAGATAGCACCACATCCCCTTAAATTAATGTCTATATTTTATTCTGTGTTCAAACTTTCCCCCCACTCTGTCTTCAGAATCTTATTTACTTAGGTTTTGTTTGCTTGAAATTAAAGCTAGAGGGAAGAAACTGAGGGGCTAAGACTAGAGGTTCTCCCTCCAAAATTTAAACAATGGAGAAACTAGAACAACGCACAGGTAGCCTTGTGACCATTAAAGTATCAATTCTGCTGTTGGACCAAGAAATCCCCAAAGTCGAGGGCTCTGTCATAAGTTTGGGTGGAGAACATAGATGAGGCCCAGTGCAGGCAGGGCCTTATACTTCTGCGACTCAGACCCTGTGAGGTGAGTTGTGCTGGAAGAAGATTCAGCCTGGATGAGGTCCGTTACTCAGATCCTGTCATTAGGAAGGCAGAGAGTGCCTGCGCCCGAGTATTACACCTGAGCACTGGGAGAGAGAGGAAGTCAGCCCACTCCAACTATAGACAGCGTAAGATGGCAAGAGTCACGAAAGAGAGAATCTCATTTATAGGTCAAATATCAGGGAATTGAGGAAAAAATAAACTCGAAGATCTGATGGAAAGATGATCCACAGAGACTGGCACTGGAAGAACATTCTGGACTTAAAGTAGCTTTTCAAGCTCTTCAAGCTGTCTTGTGTTCAACTTCAGGGTTGTGGCTCTTTATTCTGATGCTCTGACATCATTGTGGGGCCCAGGGCTTAGCACCCAGGTCAGCCGATAACCTCTCCATCCCCACCCTTCCTCCCTCCCTCCTTACTTTCCTCCCTCCCTGTCCTACCTTCCTCTGCTTGTGACCAATAGCCCCAATTCTTTCTACCTCCCAATTCAAGTTTCCAAAAGCTGGAGTCTGTCTTCTTTATAGATGACTGGATGATAAGTCTGTTGATTCCCTTCCCTTGCCCCATCTGAGGGCCACTCATCAGAGGAGAGGCGGGTTGAAATGAAGGCCACTCCTAAGCAAAAACACTTAGCATCTGTTTTCCTAAGCCCAAATGTTGATACAGTTTTTCTTCAGAATCTGGTAATTATGTCCTGCTAGTCGCTAGTCCTGTCGATTTTCCCTTTTAACCATTTTTAGCATCCATCCTTTTTTCTCTGTTGCCACTGTCTTGGTTCAGGCCACCATCACCTCTTATCTGAAATGTTGCATTCTCCTCCTTATCAGTCTCCCGCCTTCAGTCTCTCCCCAACCTACTTTTATTCTGTTGTTAGAATAGTCAATTTACAAACAGCAGTCAAAATTTATGTTAAAAAATATAAATGTGATCACGTTACTCACCTGGTTTTAAGCAGGAGTGTCTCACTACTATTGAAATACAATGCAGGCATCTTTCTGTGGCCTCCACCACAAGCTGCCTACACACATGGGCCTTGTCTGGCTTTTGCCTCAGTTTCCCACCTTGCTTGAGTTTGCCCTACTCTGTGCTCCAGCAGCACAGGCCTTCTCCCCACTCCTAAGGGTGTTCGTCCTGCTTTTCCTTCTGACTGGGCCTATTCTTACTCTTGCTCTTTTCTTAGCTGACTTTTGTCTTCAGGTTTCAGCCTGGGTCAGAAAAGCCTTCCTGAAGCACCTTGTGTAGTATTGCCTCATTGCTATATTGTTATTGACCAGTGCAATATCTCCTTTAATTACTCTTATTTCCAGCTCTTAGCTTCCCCCTCCCAGCTTTATTTAGATGTGATTGACAGACAGCATTGTGTAAGTTTAAGGTATACAACATAATGGTTTGCAGTATGTATTTAGGATTGTGAAATGGTTACTGTAGTAAGTTAGCATTTCTATCACCTCACACAGATATGCTTTTTTACTTATGTGAGTGGTGAGAACATTTAAGATCTCTCTTAGCAAACTTCAAGTATGCAACGCAGTATTGTTACCTATAGAATGCTTAGTTTCATCAGGATTTTTATTTGTGGTAGGTTGCGTACTCCTTGAGGGAACAATTTCTTTTCAAATTTATTCTTGCACTTCTAGGGCTGCCACCTGGTAGATGGCAAAGAGAGGTGTTGAGCGTGTGCCCCAACAGGTAGTAGCGAAGGTGTAGCTGGTTCACTGCATAATCTGAGTTTTGGAAGCCTGTCCAGTGGCTGGAGAGACTGAGCCCTATTCTTAATACTCTTGTTGTATACCTTTTATCCACCTGAGAAGCCAGACACAGGAAACATCTGACCATAATAAAAGATTTCCAGTAAATTCTAGATTTCCTCATTGAAGAAAGTCACGTGCAGCAATGCTGCTCTCCACTTTGGTCTGGAATTCTGTCGGGGCACTCTTGCAGCATACCACATGGCTGTCTCTGGCCTGGGAGCCAGGAACAGCTGGAGCCCGGGCTGCTTGAAATAAAAATGACCCATTTGTTAGCCTAAGAAGGAGCAGTCTGGATATTCTCCCTCTGTTTCTTACAAAACAAACTTCTCAATTTGTTGAATACTGAATTTTCCCTTGACCTGTCAAAGTGGTTTATAACTAAAATGGTCTTACATCCTTTGGAGTAAACACAAATAATGAATGGCCAAGCTGATTCTCCAGGCTGTGCCTTAAAGTGCAAAGCCAAATCTATCAAAACTTACATAAAACATGATTATGTTGCTAATTTACTCCTGAAACGTCTACCCTCTTGCTAGAGTCTTCTGCAGTTTACAACCATGTGCCCCAGGGAACACCCCACCACCACTGCAGACACTGCTTGCAAAAACGCTCACTTTTTCTTTCCAGTCAGACTGTCCTCTGGTGCTTACCCCTTGCTTACCCTTATCATACTTTATTTTTATTTTAAGTGCCTATTAACTTGTCTGTCTTCTTTGGCTAGAAGGCAAAAGCTGTCTCTTGTTTGGCTTCCTATCTCTGCTATCTATAATAGCACAGAGCCTGGCACCACTAGGCACTTGATAATCTTTGTGGGAAGGAAAGAAGATAAAAGAAAAAAAAAGTCCCAGTCTGTGTAGGAATTAATGTAGTTGAAGTATGAAATATAAAGTGACTGCAGTAACTAAAGGGAAAAGCTGAACAGCTTTCATCATGAACAGTGAGTAATGAAGACAATCAAGAGCCTTCCTTCCTTTTGTATTGATTCTGCTGAGAAAATCCTAGAGCTGGATTAGAGAATTCCTTTTTTAACTTTGGTTTTTGTCTTCGGTGATACAAGTAATATATGTTCACTGCGGAAATATTACAAAAACACAGAAAATAAACATCATCTATAAGTATTTCACCCAGAAATGTCAGCTTGGCTGACATTTAGGTTTCTTTTTTTTTTTCCCCTTTTGGACTTATTTAAGTTTTAGTTTTTAGTTATACTCTTAGCCTTTTTTCTTTTCATTCAGATTAAGAAATTTAAAAGAAATTATTTCAGAATTGCTTGTGAATACAAAGAAGGTAAATTGCAATTGGAAAAATACTTGTCAACTACAATAGAAATTTGAGATGCTGTTTTTATTGTTGCTCATCTAGGCAGTCAGCGCCTTAGAATGCCCTTCCTAATCTCCAGGGGAATGTGATCTCTCACCTAGAAAGCTCCTTGGGCACTTTTCTTATTTCCCCTGTTCTGATTTGTGGGAATGATTTTATCTGCCTAGGATGAAGCCAGGCTTCAACTTCTGAAGTTTCTATATACAAGGACAAATCAAGGTTGACTTGAAATGATGAGAATCTATACATAGAATGCATCCCCCTACCCCTGCCCCAACTCTCTAAAATATCACTCACATAACAGCACCCTTGAAAGGAAGCAAGGACGTTACTAATTTATTCCTTTAATAAACAGCTTGCCCACTTTCCGTGTGTTGGCTACTGCACTAGCATGCAAAGTTCAAAATAATAGATATTCCTTGTCCTAAAAGGAACGTGTAGTTTAATAAGAGAAAAAGAGAAGTAAAAAAAAAAAAAATTGCATTGCAGGGCCTCCCTGGTGGCGCAGCTGTTGAGTGCTGGCTTGTGAAGCTGCCTGCAGCCTCTGTAGTGCTGGTTTGATCCCCAGCCGCCGGGCGAGGGTCCCACATGGCGCGCAGACCTCTTCTGCCGCCTGCTGCTCCCCTCAGCAGTGTATTTCATAATCTGCCTGTTCTGCTCCCTGCTTTGGCTCTGGTGAATTCTCTCACCGTCCTGTGTTTCTGACTATACCCTGTGCTTGTATAAATAAATAAATAAATCTTTAAAAAAAAATTGTAATGCAGTATAGTAAATGCCACCAGAGCATCAGTGGCAGCCTAAGAAGTAAGCAGAATTGATCAGAGAAGCTTCCAGAAGAGGGATGATGGAGTTGGGTCTTAATGAAACAGTGGGAATTGTTTATCCAAACAGGCAACACTATGTCTGCTATCTGAAGACACAAAGACTCCTATCTCTTTGGGGAAATGGAAGTAGTTTGGAATATCTGGAACATGAGGTAAATTAAAGGTGGCATATTAGGCAAAGTGATGAAAACTTTGAATGACAGAGTTTGGATTTCTCATACAGATTACAGGAAGCCACTGAAAGATTTTAATCAAAAGCAAAGACATAGTCAGATGTATTCTTTAGAAAAACTATACAGCAATGTAAAGGATGGTGGAAGTGGACTAAGTTGCAGGCAGGCATCTGGTTAGGGGGCTAATAGAACAGTACCAGCAAAAAAGAAGAGAAAAGAAAAGAAAAAAGGCAGATATTCAGAAAATTCAAATCTATGGAGAGGGGAAGTAAATTAGGGGTTGTCTGGGACTAGAGGCCATGATAGGGTGTAACTAAAAATGGACACAAGGTATCTTTTTTGGGTAATGGAAATATAATACTGCATATGGCAATGGTTGCAGAGCTCTGGGCATTTTCTAAAAAGTCATTGAACAGTACCCTTAAAATGAGTGAATTTATAGTATGTGAATTAAGCCTATATTAGGCTCTTTCAGAGAAAGAGAGAGATTTCTATTCTCAAAGGGTAATAGGATTGAGAGGAGACACATGTAAGAAATGTTGATAAAGAATTTATAAGAGTGAGATTTTGCTTGTATCTTATATGAGATAGTATGGTCACTTGTGTGTTCAGTGAAGTGTCCTGTTGTCCTAATACATTTTTGTATAAAAAAAAAAAAAGTCAACCATACCCCTTACTCAGTGGGTTTCAAAGCATAGGGACTCCCTTTAACCGGAGGTACAGAATTTCTGCCTCTGGATCCTGATCCAAAATCATATTCTCTAGCTCTCACCATCCTGTTCTTAGCAAACACTTGCTGTGAGAAAAATATTTATGAAGGATTGCCTGAAGGATTTGTGGTCCATTCATTTCTCTAGGCACTATTACTCAGCAAAGAGTGATTGCGTGCCAGGTGTTATGCTGGTAATAAAGTAGTGAATACAGCAGATAGAGTGTCCGCCTTAGTCTAGCAGTGGGGATGGATGTTATTTATGACTCTGTGTTGTACTAACCATTGTGTTGGACTTCTAGGTCTGAAGGACGTGGCTCTAGGCACTGGTGCTCTGCATCCAGCTGGCATTCTTTTGTAGTGTGTGAGTCTTTTGAATATGATCCCTTTCTGCATCTGGGGTCTCTTAGGTTATCCTGAGTCTTATATTATCTTCCTGTTCCTTATAATTGCTTTTGTTGAGCTGTTCATTGGCGTTATGCCATCAGTTTGTGTTGGCTCATGTTCTAAGAAATAGCCAGACAAGATTCACAACTGCTTATTGTAGAAATATTGCAGGAGGCACAGTCAACTCCATACAGCATCGTCCTTTATTAAGACCACAAGGAAAATGTCTTTATGATCACTGTATGGTATTTGCTTTTATATTTTGGTCTTCTACTTGCCCTGAAGCACCCAGCCCCTTCTTGCTTCAGGTCTCTACATGTGGAATTCTCTCTACCTGGAATGGCCCCCATTCCTTACCTGTCAGGTTTAACCCTTACTTACCCTTCTGCTATTTGTTCAAGTGCTACTTCTTTAGGAAAGCTTTCCGTAACCAATACCTATTCCCTTTCTAAACTAGGTCTTCCTAAAATAAGCTTTATAGCACTCTTCCTTCTCACTTAATTAGCTTTTAGTTGAATAATTTTTGGTTTAGTAACTCTTTTCCTCTTAGATTGATGACAGGGAGACCATGCTTTTTTTGTTTGCTATTGAATCTCAGAGTCATAGTATGATATCTTGCACATAGTAGATGCCCAATAAATACTTGCTGAAGGGAGAATGAATGAATGAATGAATGCACTGAATCTTGTAGCTGCTTACTGTCTTTTCTCATTTGACTGGTTGGAAGTGCAAGCCCTTCTGGAATCTTCTGTAGCACCTGTGTCAGTCCTCATGGCATGCGTTTTGTGCACTAACATTCCCCTGACTGCATAATATGTCTTCTCTCCTTGACTTCTTCATTATTTAAATTCCATTGTGTACCCTTTAATTTACTTTAACACATTTGGAGGGAGAATAATAGGCCATGGGTAGGAGAAGAAAGGGAGAAGTCAAAGGGAAATGTTAGTGCCTTTTACCAGATAAAGGAGGAAAGTTTTTCTTTTGCTTTATTTTAGTTTTATTTTCATTATAGGAAGGAAAAGGAAATAAATTTGCCTTTAATTTGTCAGGAAATGCCTATGAAGAATTTTGGGGCTTATCCATGCCCCTAGATGTTCTTCCCATTGGCTGGAGTCTTGGGGGGGCTGGCTGGGCGGGGCCTCCAAGCCCAGTGGATGGGTGGGTGTGACCTGCAGAGGCTGTCAATGCAGCTGATGTCTACTCCAGTTGACTTTTCATTGTGGGAGGATTTGGGCAGAGCTAGTGGGAGCTTGTTTTTATTTTATTTTATTTTATTTTATTTTATTTTATTTTATTTTATTTTTCCTATAAGGAGAAAGAAATGAACTTGTCCTCTTGTGTTACAGATTCAGTGGTTCTTTCCTTTGACTCCGCTGGACAGACACTAGGCTCAGGTACCAATCTCCCTTCTCTACCCCCCAACCCCCAACAACCCCTCCCACCCCCACATCGTCCTTTCAGCACTCAACATTGGCCACATCTGAAGTGGAGCCTAATGAGTTAGAAGGCATCTGGGGAGGTCAGTGCAATATCTCAGTATCCTGGGAAGACTTTTCTAGGGTCTCTTGACCTAGGAAGTAATAGTGGGATACAATATCTGAAGACTTTGCCAGATGCTTTCAAAGCTTGCACTGCGGCGTCTGCAGTAGGTGCTCCTTCCTCTTCCAGAGTGGTCTAGGTTCACATAAAAGGATATCTATTTGCTGTGTACATATCCTTTTCAGACGATTGAGGCAGAGAGAGGAATTGAGACACCCCAAGCTCTTGGCGTGTTAGAGTATATGACCATCAGGGCTGTCGAGCAGAGTGCCAGGCTGGCGAGAACATCACGGCTTTCTGAGGACATACACCTCTTTCCATGTTTGCACACACATCCTGTATATTGAAAACACAACTCCTCCAGGAGGTGCCCTTTGCTGTACACTTGTGCGAATGTATGTGGACCAACACACTTCCACTCAAATTGGCACACCCGCCTTCCTGACATCAAATCTCCCAAGCTCAGTGGTGCTTGACTCTCCTTTGTCTAAAGGAAGTCTTCCCACTCCACACTGCTATGCCTCTGGGTGCTGAGCAGAAAGAGAGGTTACTGTGACTCTTTAGCTTACTGCCTTGCTTCCCTTTGGGAGCCCAGAATGACTTGACTTTCACAATTTGTTTTTCATTGAAGGTGGTGCTTCTTGCACTGTGGGTGCTACCTGTGAGTGACAGGGAGACTTTGCTGACCTCTTGAGGGCAGTTCATGCATTTTGCTGTGCTTGAATGCGAGAGAGTGAGGTTTGACAAAGCAGCCTTGAAGTTCAGGCAGTTGTGGTAGTGAGGCAAGGGAAAGATGTTCAGAAAAGACCACCGCTACCACTGTTTATTGAGAGCCTACTGTGTGCCAACATCATGCTGAGAACTTTACACACATCTTGCCAGGTGAATAGTGTATCGTTGATTATAGATACAGAATGTTCGAAGAGAGGAAGTAATAGGCACAGGGCAATCACCTCTGTACAGCTCTCAAGGCCATTCTCTACCTTGTTGTCCTGCTGTCTTAGGCTCTGTGTGTTTGAAGCATCCCTCACCAACATGCTGAGTCAGGAGAGGTCATCTATTAAGATAGACTTGTTAAATAAATTTACATTTGTATCTTCATATAGGAAGAGATTTATCAGTGATACAACATTAAAGTTAGAACTCCTGTTAGTCAAAAGATACCATTAAGAGAAATGAAAAGGCAACTCAGGGTGACAAGAAAGATACTTACAACCCAAATAAGCAAGAAAGGCTTGTGTCCAGAGCAAAGAACTATAAAAATCAGTAGGAATCAAGAAACAACCCAGTATAGAAACAAGCAAAATGCTGAATAGGCACATCACAAAAAAGGAAATCCACTTGGTCAGTATACCACGAGAAGGTATTTGATGTGTTAATACCTGGGGAACTGCAGAGCATGGTGGCAGTGAGCTACCACAGCTCAACTACCAAAATCACAACGTTTGAGAAGCCTGATAGTGTTGGTGAATATGGGGTACAGTGAAAACTTTGTGTCTCTTCTGGTCAGAGGATAAGTTGTTTTCAACCACTGGGGAGGAACATGGTAGAATCTAGCTAAGTTTGAATCTACACATATCCCCAACCTGGCAGATCCTCCCCTAGCTATATTCCCAGCATGAATATATATTCTAGGATATATGCACAGAATACATGGCCTAAAATATAAGTAGCAATCCGATTGGGAAAGATGGCAGAATTGAAAGTCCTACTGCATTGGCTGTGACTTTCTCACTTTTTCTCTGGTATCTTCTGCCTTACATTCAAGGCAGAAGGAATCTAGCAGTGGATACCAGGGCACAAACAGATAATTCCAGAAGAAGATCTCTAGTTATGGCTCTGGGGTGAGAAATGGCCTCTATGGCTCAGGTAGATGGGTATATCCCAAAGATTGTTTTCTTTTCCTCCCTGGTGCCCCAGTCTCCAGGCTGGTGTAATGACAGTGGCAGCTGTGGAGTCTCAAACAGCAGCTATGGGGTCTCAAGCACCTAAAACTGAGGAGGGGAACCCTCACCTCTGGTCAGAGGAACTGTCATCCAAAGAGGGGAAGGTGAAATTTGGTTGCTTTTTTTTTTTCTCTCTGTCTTCCTGCTACTTGGCCCCAGATTTGGGTTCAGTTCAAGAAATATATTCCAGGGGCCTCCCTGGTGGTGCAAGGGGTTGAGATGCAACCTGTGAAGCTAACAGCAGCCACTGCATCACGGGTTCAATCCCTGGCCGGCCAGGGGCCAGCCCACGTGGAGCAGCAAACCTCTCCTGAATCGCCCACTGCTTCCCTCGGCAGTGTGTTTCAGTCAGTCTGCCTGTTCTGTTCCCCACTCTGTCTCTGGTGAATACTCTCATCCCCTCCACGCACCTCTGGCCTGTACCCCAGCTCTTGTATGCATAAATAAATAAAATCTTTAAAAAAAAAAAAGATGCTGTTAAAAAAAAATATATATTCCAGAATGTGTAACTAAATCCCGAGGTTTTTGACCAGAGGATGGAGAAGGGAAAGTACAAGAAGAAAGCAGAGAATCTCAGGACAGCTGTTCCATGAAGTTGCTGTGAATGCTTGGGCCAACCCCAAGCTGTGGATGTGTGCACCTGATTCTAGCAGTGAAGCATGGTGACCTAAAATAAGGAGCCTGGGGGGCTTAGTAACCTTTTGCTTAGTTCCTGGTATGCACTTTAGTCCCTGGTATGAATCTTGCTTCATGTTAGACCATGTACTGCCAAGAGGGGGATCCCATGACGACTGACCCCTTACTCCTTGGTATGCAGCTATACAACTCACCTCTTGGTGTGTGGCCACATCATATCTGACCATACAGCTGCCAGTGCAAACCTACCTGGAACCTTCTAGAAGCTGAAAGTGTATGTAAGCCCCTGACTTGTATAAATGGAGCTCAGCCTTGGGATGCGAGTCAGTACCGGTACATTAAACCTGCTTCTTATTAGCCCTGGTGTCCACGTTTCTTTTGTACCATATAACAGCAGCATACCAAAGACTCTGAGAACTGAACTCAGGGGCAGCCTCCCCTTAAGTCCCACAGTGGGTACAGGGTAGGCACACACCAGGAATGCCTTTGAATAGGCTTTGACAATGGAGCTGGCATTGAAACCACAGCTCACACGAGGCCAGTCAGAACTTGCCACATTAACCCAGTCTTGTTGATTGTCTGGTAAAACAAAGATATCAATATTTTCCATTGAATGTTAGCAAGACCTAGAGTTTCATAATATAATATTTAAAATCTTCAAGACACAATACAAAATTAATCACACAAGGAACCAGGAAAATCTTAACTTGCAAATTTGCCAATACTGAGATGACAGAGGAAAGAATCAAGGCACTTTAAAATAAAGTCATAGGAGCTTTATGTCGGACAGCAGAAGAAAAAAGATTTAAAAGTTAAACAAAGCTTAGTGACTTGTGGGACGATACCAGAAGGTTTACAATCTGTGTCATTGTAGTCCCAGAAGACAAAGACTGCAGAACAGAAGAAATGTTTGAAGGAGTGCCAGATGTGGTGACCATATTAAAGATGTAAAACAGATCATATCTTGTTCCGACAAAAGTTTCTTCATTGACTTCATGGTGCACTTAAACTAACATCCAAACTCCATGATCTGCAGGGTCCTTGTTGTGGCTTCCACTACACTTTCTCTGGAATTATCTCAACACTTTATTGCATTTCCCCTCACTGTCCTCAAGTCACATGGGCATCCCTGCTATTCATCAATAGACCTGGTCCCTGGGCCTTTGTACTCACTGCTCCCTCCATCTGGAGTGCTCTTACCTCCTGCTCTGCACTAATGTCAGGTCTGTTCACATGTTACCTCTGCACCCAAGCTACTTTATCTGAAGTAGTCTATTCCCTTGACAAGCAGTCCTTCACCAAGAAGATAGGTCTTGGGACCTCCCTGGTGGCTCAAGGGGTGAAGCACCGCACTATGAAGCAGTCTGCAGCCTCTGCAGCATGAGTTTGGTTCCCGGCCGGCCAGGGAGAAACCCACATGGCGAGGCAGACCTCTCCCTGACTTGCCCGCTGCCCCCCCTCAGCAAGTATTTCAGTCAGTCTGCCTGTTCTGTTCCCCGCTCTGTCTCTGGTGAGTCCTCTCGTCTCCCACACCTCTGGCCTATACCCTACCTCTTATATGCATAAATAAATGAATCTTTAAAAAAAAAAAAGAAGCTATGTCTTTATTCCTTCTCAGCACTCTTATTTACCTGCTTTTTTACTTGGGAACTGTTGGTCTCCCCTACTTTAGGCTTCCTTTGGCCAGGGACCTTGTCTCTCTTGTTCACTGCTATGTTGCTGGTACTTAGAACAGTAATAGGTGCTTAGTTTGTTAAATGAAGAGTAAAAAATTAGAAATAGTGTTGTCCATCACTTAATGGACACCTAAGGGTCACGTAAATAATGGTGTACCCATACAGTGGAATACTGTGTGGTAATTAGAATTGATGATGTATCTTTACTGACACAGAAGATGTCCAGGATATTGTTGAGTACACGAGACAGGAACAAACAGCATGTAGATGGAGGTCACAAGTAAGTAAAATTATAATATATGTACATCTACACATAACACTATGGAGAGAGAGATCGGTGGAAAACTAGTCACTAAGATGTTTATAGTGATAAACTTTAGATGATGGGATTTTTGAATGATTTTTACTTAATTCTTTATAAGATTTCTTCATTTGAATTTTTATAGTAAACCTGTTATTTCTACAATAGGAAAAAATAAATTAATTCTGTTTGGAGAGAGGGACTCTGTTTCATGTAATGATTATCTGGTAGTAATTTGTACCTACATACTCTACTAGGTGGTACGCTCCATAAAGTTAAAGATACAAACAGTAACTGAGCCTTTTTGTTCTATGTCCCTGTCCCAGCTGCTCCTTTGGCAGCTGTGCCTTGGAATCCTTCTGCAACTTTTTGCAAGATACCCTGGCATGGTCTCTACGCACTCAGTATCATGTATAGAATTGAATGCACTGCGTGTTCAGCTTGAGGCATCTGCTATTTTCCCAGGGTAGAAGGAAAGTTGTGCATGACCATTTGCCTGATGGGGATGGGATGTCACCTACCAAAGGAGGTTCCTGTCTCCATGGGTCCGGGTGTCCCATAGGGAAGAGCTGAGCTGCACTTGGTGGAGGGCTTATAGTCATGGGTTCTCATCTGGAGCTTCTTTTTTTTAAGATTTATTTACTTATGCATACAAGAGCAGGGGTACAGGCCAGAGGTGTGGGGGATGAGAGAATTCACCAGAGACAGAACAGGGAACAGAAAAGGCAGATCAACGGAAGCACACTGCTGAGGGGAGCAGTGGGTGAGTCAGGAGAGGTCTGCTGCGCTATGTGGGTAGCTCCCTGGCTGTCTGGGAATCGAACTCGTGCCATAGTGGCTGCGGATTGCTTCACAGGTTGTGCCTTAAACACTTTGCGCCACCAGGGAGGCCCTCATCTGGAGCTTCTTGCTGTGCCAGCATACACCCATTTGTGATAAACTTCTTAGTTTATAAACTTCTTAGTTATTTTACTGGGTCAGTTAATTTAGTTTAGGTCAGTGAATTTTTCTGTGTTTATTTTATAAAATGGCTTTTCCTATTTTAGTTTGTCATTGATTAATTGAGCCCATGATATGATTTATTTCTCTGCCTTGAGATGATGTGGGAGTTGTTTGCACTTTGACCAGCCCCCTTGGCTTCTGAAGATTCCCGGGATTCATGGGAGCCTTTGACATGCCCCTGGGTGGGAGGTAGATGGTGATTGGGATGCTGGCCCTCATGGCTGCCTTTCTCCTTAGATGAGGGTCGGCTTCATCTCATTTCCTCAGTGCCTCAGTGTGGCCCAAAGCTTCAGAGTTAGGCCCGGACTACTCCAACACCACCCAGCAATTCCACATGTGAGCTGAGGAGCCAGACATGTTATTTCCCTTCTTGGGCCTCTATAAAATGGAGACGCTGACCTTATAGAGTTGTAAGAATGAAATCAAGGGTGTAGGTAAGAATCCTGAGAGCAGCACTGGATGCAGAATAAATAGTGATTCCCTCAGGTTTCCCCCCGTCTGGCATGTCTGACGCTGGGGACTGCTGCCAACATCTCCTCTACCCACCCTGATGTATAACTTACGTCTCCGCCAGCCCATGACTATTATTGAAGACTCTGCAGGGCCATTTCTTCAGCAATGAGTGGCCTATTTTAGTTGGGACAGGTCCTCATTCCATGTACCCCCGTGTCCTTTGTACTTAGTAGTTCACTGTGGCTCAGAGAGTGGCACCAAAGACCCCTCTCAAGACCGCTAGCGGCGGGACCTCTCTTGCTGGGGTGGGGTTTCCTGCCCAGTGGCCTGTCCCGCACAGATGTACGCTCAGATATGAAATGCCACAACTTTTACAAAATGCTAAGCTTTATAGATATTAAAAATACTCCTCCAACTGGTCTTCATGGGAAGTGTTCACTCTCAGCATCAGCAGATGTTTAATAAGCATCTGTTCTGTGCAAAGCACAGTGATGGTGGATGGGAGTTTGCAGTGGTTTTCACTGGTGCCTGGAAATGCCAGTGACAGGGCTGGCTCACACAGGGCAGCTCTGTTCCCTGACATTCCTTCTGGGCTGAGTGGCCCTGGCTTGGAGAGCTTTCAGGGAGGTCACTCTTCATACTGAAACTGTCACAGCAGTGTGGGCTGTTTACACTTGGGAGCGGAGGTAGAAAGTGACAGCATTTGTATGTATGCTAAGATAAACATGAGGGGAATTAGGGTATCTAAATAGTGCTTATAGAAATATAATTTCCTTTACATCAGAGAATTATGAGCAAAATGAAATACAGAGTATTACGGAATATAAATGGAGACTAAAACAAAACAAAAATAAATATATTAAGATTTGTAGTTAAAAACTTAAACTTGTTTTTATGTTCATAAATTTTTAGTGGGCTGTTGGAAAAATCATGACACATTTTTTTTCCGTGTTCTTCAAAGAAAAAAATATATCATGATTTTTCCAACAGCCCAATCTATCAGTGTTATGCCTGAAAAGACTTTATGTAACTCCAGGTAAGACTTCTTAATGATGCACTTTTAAAAAATGCTTAGTTGGGGCCTCCCCGGTGGCGCAGCGGGTGAGTGCTGGGTTGCGAAGCTGCCCGCGGCCTCTGCGGTGCCGGGTCAATCCCCGG
Source organism: Talpa europaea (assembly GCF_964194135.1). Classification (NCBI taxonomy): domain Eukaryota; kingdom Metazoa; phylum Chordata; class Mammalia; order Eulipotyphla; family Talpidae; genus Talpa; species Talpa europaea. The sequence continues at coordinate 26,905,955 of NC_140076.1, forward strand.
CTGCTCCCCGGCCACCGGAGGAGGGTCCCACATGGCGCGGAGACCTCTCCTGCCGCCCGCTGCTCCCCTCAGCAGTGTACTTCAGTCCTTCTGCCTGCTCTGCTCCCCGCTCTGGCTCTGGTGAATTCTCTCACCCTCCCGCGCTTCTGACTGTACCCAGTGCATGTATAAACAAAACAAAGAAAGAAAGAGAGAGAGAGAGAGAGAGAGAGAGAGAAAGAAAGAAAGAAAACATGCCTCTATATAAAAACAAAAAACAACAACAACAAAAAAAACCCAAGCAAATAAAAAATGCTTAGTTGCATCAAAGAGAAATACTGTCCACACAAGTAACTGATAAAAAGTGTAAAAGCATTTTCACACTCATTCAAAAGCTTACAACGGTTGAAACTATGTTTGCAATATCCAATGGTGCTTCCTTTTCTCTATCAAAATTGCAGTGTTGAAATTTCTTGCAATAGAACAAATGGATTTCAAATCTAGTCTCATTTTTTTAATATCAAGTATTTCAAAATAGTGTGATGCTCTGTTGCAGAATGCACATTTTTTAGAGCAGCTTGGTGACTGTAAAAGGCCATTAGCTGCAGATATACAGAGGTCATGGAGATAGCTGAGCACAGGTGTTTTGGCCTCCACCTGGAGCCATGCCTGGATCACAGCATCTTGGGTGACTCTGCTCCAGCAGCACTGGGGAGTCATACTCTTCCAGCTGCCTCACAGGCTTCTGTGTGTGTCCACGAGCAGTGAGGTGCTTAAGTAGATGTCACACACTCACAGCTTCTGGGGACCAGAGAGTGTCCCTTTAGATCCTGCTTTGCTGAAGCTTCCCTTCTTGGGCCCCAGACAAAGCTGTTTGCTAAATATTATGCTCGAGCTTGTCTGCTAGTCAGGGATCTCCATGAGACAGTGAGCACGGATTAGACCAGCAGTAACAGCTCAGGAATGTGTAGCTGGGCCTGAGAGTAGAGTGATTTTCAGGTATGATCCCTGACTGGGTGGGAGGTGGGGCTATCATAGTTACTCAAGAGCTTTAAGAAGACTCTGTAGAGAAGGTTGCATTTTAGGCTTTGGTAAATGACAGAAGGGAATTACCTTGGCAAATTTGGAGTCATCAAAAGGGATCTCTGAAGTAAAAAACAGAAACTGACTTGAGGAGGAGTTCCTCAGGAGAGCAGGGCAGACTTTCTGTAGGCTGGCAGCTGCGATGTAGTCACTGGACGCCTGGGAGCCAGGAATGGCCAGAGCAAGGGAAGCACCACTGTGGAGGGTGGTCCAGCTGTGGCTACTGCCATTGTCGCCAGCATCGTCTCATTGCAGCAAGGCATGGAGGAAGACAAAGAATCAGGTCTGGGGCTACTTGTCAGGCTCTCTTGATTAGTTAGTCACGCCATCTGTTCTTTCATTCATCAGCACAGTTATGGAACACCAACTCTGTGCCAGACCCTGCATTTGGTGCGAGAGAGACTGATAATTATAGGTTAGGATTGTGTGAGCAGGACAAACTGGCCCTGGCTAACGTAAAAACCCATCTCCTTGCTCACTGAGTATGAAGGGGTGAGATGCTGATATAAGCCAGGCCAGGGTTCTTCCCTCAGAGTTTTGCCATTAGTATAGAGGCTACTTCTTGACCCCCATACAGTGGTAGGTGATGTGTGTCTGAAAGTTACTGTGGCCATGTTTCCCAACTTGGAAGGAAAGTTAGTCAGGGAAAGTAAGAGGCCATACACATTCCTGTCAGTTCTGATTGTGCCGGAAGCAGTCTGCACCCTGGGCCTTTCCTGCTGAAGCCTTAAATTGTCTTATTTGCAGCTAAGTTAGTGCAACCAGTATAGTGAACATGCAGGAAACATTGGGTTAATATCAGACACCTTCATCTGTCTCCCTCTGTCCCCTTAAAATATTTTCTGTGTTGGAAATTGGGCATTTTTTGATATGTCTGAGGTAATAAGAGTCCTACGGTCACATTGAATCACCGATTCCAAAATTAGAGTGTCCAGCCTTATGTAATAGGCATAGCTTTCACTTCATTCAAAGTTACAGTAACTTCCCCTCCCCATATTAGGGCTTTACCAGTGAGAGCCTGACCAGGGCAGGGCGTGTGCCTGCTTTGGTTTTTCTCCAGTTGCTGGTGCCATTTCTGGACTTTCTGGAATTGATGAAAAAGGTGGGGGAGAGAATGTGAGCAGAAAAGACAAAAGATCTTGTTGGCACTCTAAACTGGCAAGTGTTTAAAGCTTGTGGGGTGCTCTTGGGAGTGTTTTGGACACATCCTCTGAAGTTCCCCTGATGTGGGTCATGTAAGCTTAGGTCACCTAAGCCTGGCCCCTCACTATCTCTTCAGCTTGTGGGACTCCCAAAGCTTACGCTGGGCCTCCCTGCCGAGGGCCTGTCTGCCTCCTGGGCACATCTCTGGAACACCTGAAACAGCCTCCTATGAATTCATTCATTCATCTTCTGCAACAGTTTCTGGAGTGCAGGCCAGTTCCAGTGCAGCTGCTTCCTGTGACCAACCTCTGTTGTGGTTAGAGAGGTCAGGAGAAGGGGCCCATGGGCCATCCACCGTGTCCCCATAGTTTAAGGGCTATGTGTTGAACTTGCTTCACCAGGCTTGCCTGAGAGACAGCTACTGCCTGTTCTTCCCCTACAGGGAGGTGGGTTCGTAACACAGCTATCCCCAAGGAAATTTTTCAAATCATCTCTCCCATAATCTCGTATTACAGTTAACTTCTATAGTTGATGTAGAGAGACCTTTATTATGTAACATGCACTTTCAGATATTTCCTTTGAAAATCTGCATCTTAGTCTAGCACCACACTTTTAGCACCTGAAATTTATCACTTAGAGGTGTGACAAAAACATTCTCTTTTAGCATCCTGGTAGACCAATTTAATTTGGATTTATGACCATTTTGACCAAATAATCCTGGTAACAGCAGTAAACACACATTTACTTAATATTTACTTTGCGCAGCCACAAAAGAGACAGACTCAATGAACTCTTGAAGCTGCTAGCCGACTCCATAGACATATTTTGGTTGATCCTCCTAATCTTTAAAGTTTTCTTAAACTTGTTGCCAATATTTACAAATTGGGGAAATTTAACTTAAAAGACTCAGATTCTTGCCTTGCAAAAAATCAAAAGACATGGCAACACAGGGCCTACCTCACTGTTCCAGATCATTAGCTGGAGGCCGCCCCTCCACCACGGAGCATGGTCTCCAGATGGACACCATCCCCTCTGGGTGCTGACAAAGAGGGCACTCAGTCAGTTGCCATTTATCATCCTCAGACTCACACAGTTACCTTTTCTTACAGAGTAAAGTGAAATATTCCTGCTACTTGGATCTTTTAACAAAAGAATGAAAACAGCAGTTAGTCCAAAAGAGCCATGGAAGGGAGATATAATTTCTTTAAAAATGCAAAGCATTCTTACATGTTTAACATGTTGTATGTATGATTACCAAAACTTAAGATGTCATTGGAAAATAACCCACACATATAATTATGATAATTCTACTGGACATATGTGATGAAAACAAGGCAGTTCAAAAGGATCTGTTTTTAATACTTTTGTTTTAGTTTTTTTGTTTTGTTTTAGTTTTAATAAGTAGCGTGAGTGCCTGTGAGAGGGCATTACATTCTTTTACTTCCCTCATCAATGTTATGTTCTTGCTTGGCCTCTGACATTTGTGTTTGCAGCAAGGAGAAAACAATCTCTGACTTCTCTGGGAGGAACCCACCAAAACATGGGTTTATGTGCAAAGCAGTCTTGACTGTCTCTAAGCAGTAGCAGGAATGCCTGTGGTTACGACCACATGGGGGGAATCGACAGGTGTTTGGCAAGCTAATGAGGTTTTCTTTTTCATGGAATGATGAAACAGGACTGTTCAAAGAGTATTAAACGGTGGAAGTAATTTTTGTAAATTTTTTACATTTGGTTTTTAAATGGAAGCCTTTTTTTTTTTTGTATTGATTTTTAAAAGTTCCTGCTATCTTAAAGAAAGTCTCTCATCCATTTATCTGAGTTAAAGCAAAACCAGAATTGTTTTGAGGAAAGACTTCCTTTTCCCCATTCTCTAGGGAGACGAATCTTCTGTTGCGTTGTGTGACCCAGTTGGCATCTTCAATTTTAAGGGGAGGAGTTAATCTCACTGCACTTCACTGCTTGTGAAGTGCACACGTCTGGCCTTAGCGAGCCTTGCAGAATGAGCTCTATGAAGTGCTTGTCAGTACATGGAACTTCCCTGTCTTGGCCATTTGTGCTTATCAAGACTGAGTTCCTGGGCCTCCCCAGTGGCGCAGCGGTTGAGCGCTGGGTTGCGAAGCTGCCCGCAGCCTCTGCAGTGCCAGTTCGATCCCCGGCTGCTCCCCGGCCACCAGAGGAGGGTCCCACATGGCGCGCAGACCTCTCCTGCCGCCCGCTGCTCCCCTCAGCAGTGTACTTCGGTCCTTCTGCCTGCTCTGCTCCCCGCTCTGGCTCTGGTGAATTCTCTCACCCTCCCGCGCTTCTGACTGTACCCAGTGCTTGTATAAATAAAAATAAATCTTTAAAAAAAAAAAAAAGACTGAGTTCCTCAAGATCCCTGCTGCCTGGTCTTTTCTAACCAGTTGTTTGGTCTTGGTATTCTGTTTTATCTTCAGATTAATCCAGCTGAGAGCTGCATTCATAGACCATTTTGCAATAACAACTACACACACACTCACTTCCCCTTCTCCTCCCTTCTCCAGTAGTTGAACAGACTGTAAGCAACAATTCCACGACGCTTCCTATCATTTTCCTTATGCAGGAATAGCTGTGATTCTCCTGCTTTATTTTGAGGATGCTGTAAAGTGTTAAATCAGTGCTTTGCACTTAGTGTTAGCTGTGAGAAATCTTGGGGATAGATCTGCATTTTTTTTTTTTCAAATTCTGTTTATTGTAATTTCCCACCAGCAAGTCCATGGGACCTTTGGACATCACTTTTGTTCTTCTCCTGGCTACATGTTATTATTCCCCATGCTCTTTTCCAGGTTTCTTCTTTTTAAAATTCTAGTTCTTCATACAATTTTGTAAAACTGCTTCACCTTTGTGAATATATGAAGAAGCAAGCTATGAAGAACTTAAAAAAATTTCAATGATTTATCACTTGTTGCAATTGTCTTGCCAGTTTGTTTTTAAATTTTATTTTAAATCTCCTGTCTGTCAATTCCTTGTCATTGCCACAAAAGGATCATTGCCATGGATTTGAGGCCACATCTTCACTCCATAGTTAACATGGCTGGTTTAGAAAAATTATGCTTAGAGCTCAGAGGAAGCAGCGATTGCTTCCCACCCTCTCACTTCTCCAGGGATCCAGTGTGTGGGTTACTGTATTTCAATTTCAAGTACTACATTAATACAGGAAGGCAGTTGCATAGAAGCACAGGCCTGGTTGGCCTAGAAGGCCTGGAGAATACCTGGCTTTGAACCTGATGCTTTACAAAATCGGTGTTCAGTGAGAGTATTATGACTTAATTTAGTTAAGGTTTATGTATTTGGCTCTGCTCTTTGAAGCAGCATCTGTCCCCGCTGTCTAGGTCCAGAGCATGCAATCTGCTAGTGTCGACAGTGACTTGACCTTAGTGACATTTTCTGCTTTTCTTTTTCAGAGTATGATCGTCTGGGCTTCCTCCTGAAGCTGGACTCTAAACTGTGAGTAAAGTGAGAACATGCTTGACTCTGTGATAGACATGTCTGTGAGACCTGGGTTCCAACTTTGAAGGATCAGCTCTTATTCACTGGGGCCTCTGTCCTCAATATCTCAACAATATTGTGGAGCCTGTTACAGTCTACAGGATCCTGGAGAGGATGGAATTGTGGGTACAAACATAAGGCCGTAGATTTGACTCACACATATAGCTCATTATAGAAGGAGCCATTGTGAGGCTTTTGGGGGACAGTGTGGCCCCAGGAAAGGCTTCAGTAGAAGATGGTTGAGTCACAGGAAGCAGTGGTCTCTCAAAGGTGCTTTGCAGCCTAGCATGCAAAGCCTTCTATGATCAGGCCCCTGTCTTCTTCTCTCAATTTAATTCCTGTCACTCCCACAGGTAAATCCTCTTTGTTTCTCTAGCTTTGCTAAAATTTCCTTTCCTAGCTTATATTCTAGAAAAACTCAGGCCACCTCCTCTTCCTCTATGCTTCCTGTAAATTTTCTACCTCCATCATCAATTATCTCACTATACTATAATTGACTATGTAATAATTATTAGTTTTTTAAGAATACAGACTCAGATCTAGACAAAGCTTAATTCAAATCCCACATTGCCATTTACTTTCCTTGTGATTTGAAACAAACTACTTAATCACTCTGAGCCTACTTACCTCACAGGTTTATTGTAAGGATTTATTTCAGTTGATTGATTTATAGGGGCGTAGGCTCTCTATTTCTCCCAGAATCCTTTCCTGTTCTGGCCTTCTTGCTGTTCCTACCTCCTAGTCAATACTATTAAGTGCTCAGTAAACACTGAACACGTGGATGTATGATAGATGGACACATGGATGGTTGAATGGATGGATGCATGGATGACTGTATACTTCCCCATTAGATTAAGATGCTTTAAGATCCATTCCCTCTCTGTGTTCATACTCAACACAGGATCTCTCACATAACAAATGTGCAATAAGTGATCACAAAACTACCTGTGAGCCTTTTTGCTGTTAGTCATCTTTATATGCCTGTACCCCTGTCATGTACCAGACACACTTGAAGATCAGATTTGTGTCTCCTTTCTTTCCTCTCTCTCTCTTTTTTTTTTTTAAAGATTTATTTATTTATACAAGAACTGGGTTACAGGTCAGATGCACGGGAGGGTGAGAAGATTCACCAGAGACAGAGCGGGGAACAGAACAGGCAGACTGACGAAATAGTCTGCTGAGGGTAGACCCACTGCTGAGGGGAGCAGCGGGTGAGACAGGAAAGGTCTGCCACGCCATGTGAGATTCTCGCTGGCCGGCTGGGATCAAACCCGTGCTGCAGAGGCTGCGGACAGCATCACTGTGCAGCGCTCAACTGCCTGCGCCACCAGGGAGGCCCCTTCTTTCTTTCCTCTCTTGCTTGATGCCTTGAATCACTTCTGATGGTGATGGCCACCTCCATATAAGATGTAAAACCTGGGGCTTTTTGCCTTTCTCACCAAATTGTCTGGCATCTAGCCCCTTTTCCTGGCATCTGACCTCTTGGCTTTGGTGCCTCATTCTGTGAGTTCAGGTGTTGTTATTCTCCTAGGTTTTATACACCATAGAATGATGATTATGAGAGAAGAATGATGTTCTCTTTATCAAGCTTTAGAGAGTTATCAGCCACATGTTTACATTGGTGGTGTGGGACTTGATTATGCTAGTACGTCACGGACTTTACTTTTAGAAAATCCTTAATTTAGTGTTCTGGGAAGAAAACAAATCAAGGATAAGTTCTAGGCAAGTGAAATGCCACCAGAACAGAAGAGATATAGCAATTACCAAGTTGAATCACACTGATGAACAAAAGACATGTTATCCAGAATATGTTAACTACAGTTTTTAAGCTATCTTCAGCAGCATAAGGAGAAGAATTAGGACATTGCTACTCTGCTGTTCTGGTTGGGTGGGCCACAGTAGGCTTTTGTATACCATGCAGGTTCCATGAGACATTTGAGTCAACTTGGTCTTTAGCCTGGGGAACTGGTTTGGCCTTATTTGATTTAACTCACAATTTACTGTTACTGCAAAGAGTTTTCCAGTCCAATGCTATCTTCAGAAGAAAGCATAGATATGTGGGGAAAGTTTTGACTTGCTTCCAGGGAAAAGTTTCCAAATTAAGGATTCTTTTTTATGGGGGAGTTCCTTAGCCGTATTCAGAGATCAGCTCCCCTTGAGCTGCTTGAATTGTGTTCTGTTTGAATTGTGTTCTGCTTGAATTGTGTTCTGTTTCTGGTGTATGTGACCTGAATTTGGATCCGAAGACCTGGGTTTGAATTCTACCTGTGCTTAGAATTACATGACCTTAGATAGTTCACTTTACCTCTCTGAATCCCAATTTTATGAAAAAGGTAGATAATAATACTTCTTGAAGTTTTATGAAGAATAAAAAAAGAATCTATAAAGTGTAAGTATACAAATAATAAGAATTTATTTTTGTTTTGAGTGGATTCATAGATTCTGGAAAATTTTCAGCCATTATCTCTTTACATAGTGCCTTCGTATTACTTTGTCTCCCTGTTCTGCTTCTGAAACTCTGATTAAATATTAGACTCCAGCCTCTCATTTTGGCCTCCAGATCTATTAATTTCTCTTCCATATTTTCCATTTTGATCCTTTCCACATTAAACTGGAATGAAAAGACTCTCATAAGGATAAACTAGAATTAAACCTGCACCTCAAATCAGGTCTGTAGGAAAGGTTGCCAGAATTTAGGGTGGATCTGGGCAATAAGTTAATGAAGCAGAACCATTTAATTTTTATAGCTAGGGTCCTTGTCACTCAAGTGATCTATGAACTCATTTGAAGGTATTCCAGGCTAGCAGTGTCTCCAAGCTTCCAGCAGAAGCAGATGCAGATCCTCTCTGAAAGAAGACATGAATTCCTCACAAATAACATGAGCAATGCGTGGAGAATAACCAAGCATACAAAGAAAAGAGACTGCATTGGTGAGAACCATGAAAAACAACAGACAACAGAGAGGAACCCACAAAGACTTCTGAAATTTGAATTACCAGACAGTTTTTAAAGCAATCATATACACTGTATCTGAGAAAATAAAAGACAAATTGAACTATATGCATGGCATAGGGAAGTATAAAATGTAAAAGACAGGAAAGACAAAAAAAAAGATTGGAAAGACAAAGAACTTCCGGAATTAAAAATATTCATTGACTCAAATTCAAAACTCAATCAAAGGATTTAGCAATAGACTAGATACAACTGAAGATAGAGTTAGTGAACTGAAAGATAAGTAAAAAGAAATGATCTATAAGAGCACAAGAGACTATGGTGATGGTGCATGGGTGAATTGGTGGTATAAATTCTATGGGGACTACACCTGAGAAAAGAAAGCAAACACTGTTGGGCCTCCCTGGTGGTGCAGGCAGTTGAGCACTGCACTGTGAAGCTGTCCGCAGCCTCTGCAGCTTGGGTTTGATCCTTGCCAGCCAGTGAGAATCCCACATGGCGCAGCAGACCTCTCCTGTCTCGCCTGCTGCTCCCCTCAGCAGTGTATTTCATCAGTCTGCCTGTTCTGTTCCCCGCTCTGTCTCTGGTGAATCCTCTCACCCTCCTGCATATCTGGCCTGTACTCCGGTTCTTGTATAAAATAAATAAATCTTAAAAAAAAAGAAAAAGAAAAAGAAAAAAAGCAGGGCCTCCTCAGTGGCGCAGCGGTTGAGCGCTTGGTTGCAAAGCTGCCCGCAGCCTCTGCAGCGCTGGTTCAATCCGCGGCTGCTCTCCGGCCAGATCCACATGGCGTGGGTCCCACATGGCGTGCAGACCTCTCCTGCTGCCCGCTGCTCCCCTCAGCAGTGTATTTAGGTCCTTCTGCCTGCTCTGCTCCCTCCTCTGGCTCTGGTGAATTCTCTCGCCCTCCCGCGCTTCTGACTGTACCCAGTGCTTGTATGTATGTATGTATGTATAAATAAATAAATAAATAAATAAATAAATAAATAAATAAATAAATATTCAAATAAATAAATAATTTTTTTAAAAAAGCAAACATTGTTTAAAATAAAAAAAGAACAATGATGTTTTATATATATATTTAAATGATTTAAAAAAATCTATAGCAGGGGTTGGCAGATGTTTCTGTAAAGGGCTGGATGAGTAATATTACGGTATTTTGGGGGGTCTTTTTTTATCTCTTTTGTTATTGCTCATCTCTGCTGTCATAGTGTAAAAGTAGTCAGACAGCACATAGATGAGTGAGTAGTCTGTATTCCAATAAAACTTTATTTATAGACACTGAAATTTTATTTTATTCCCTGCTGCTTGTATCTACATAACAAAGTCTCTTGCCAGTGCTGTGAAAATTATTCAGAATGCTTACATGAAGTGAGATATAAAAACCTTTTAACTGCAGGTTCTTGTTCAGAAGGGCGGTATTTTGAGGGAGTCTGGGATGGATTTTAAAGTCTAGTTCCATGTCTTACTAGTTATAATTTCAAGTTATTTAAATGCTAAGCCTGTCCCCACTATAAAGTAGGGATAATTGTAATTGCCCAAGGATGAGAGTCAATCTATCCTGTACCCTTCTCAGTATGTGAAGATAAAACCCCAAAATGCAGTTTGGAACTTAGCTCCCTTCCTGTTCCGAGCCCTAGATTTCATTTCTTTACTCACCCACTTAGCTAATATATATATATTTTTTAATAGAGGCATGTTTTATTTATTTATTTGTTTGTTTGTTTGTTTTTGTTTATACATGCACTGGGTACAGTCAGAAGCATGGGAGGGTGAGAGAATTCACCAGAGCCAGAGCGGGGAGCAGAGCAGGCAGAAGGACCGAAGTACACTGCTGAGGGGAGCAGCGGGCGGCAGGAGAGGTCTGCGCGCCATGTGGGACCCTCCTCCGGTGGCCGGGGAGCAGCCGGGGATCGAACCGGCGCCGCAGAGGTCGCCGGCAGCTTCGCAACCCAGGCTCAACCGCTGCGCCACCGGGGAGGCCCTAGCTAATATTTCTTGTGTACCACCTATGTGTTTGTAATTGGGATAAAACTGAAAATTCAAAGCCATATGAACAGCCTATAAGCTTGACTGGAAAGGATGTCTTGTGAGCTAAGGTGGTGAGTGGGATGGGGTAGTGAGAATATTACAAGATAGTATTCTTGATACAAGCAATGAACAGAATTTGGCGGAGGGTGGGGGGGGGTTGTTTTAAGTAACAATGCCATACTGAGGCCTTGGAAGCATACATGGAGTACAAAGAGGAGAGAAGAGATCCTCAAGTCTATGTGGTATAGAAGAAAGAGCAGTCTGCACTGCCCAGGGCTGTTTTCAGGGGAGACTCCGGTCTCTATGAAAGCAGAAGACTGGAGGAACTTTCACTGAAGAAGGCGAAGCTATAAAGGAACAAGTCTTCGTGGGATATAGTAGAAAGTTAGGTATAGTCAATATACTTGAGAAAACGGGGAGGAGAACCCAGAACAGGCAGAGTAACTTAAAGGTAACAAAGCTGATGAGGCTATAATTGAGGGAGAGAAAAGAGTAACAGGTTGTGAGGCTGGTAAGATGTTGATTGCTGGCGTGAAGGTTACCTAAGACTCAATCTTGTGTGCCCTGGGGGTGGGCACTCAGGCTGTTCAGTGCACTCAGCCACACAGCCTGGCTCAGTGGTACCTCCTGGGGGTTAAGTGTGGTCCCTGGTAGGCTCTGGTTCTCTGAAAGGATCTATAAAGGTAGAAAGGATCTTTATAAGGTAGTGAGTGGGGTGGGGTAGTGAGAATATTCCAAGATAGTATTCTTGATACAAGCAATGAACAGAATTTGGTGGGGAGGGGGGGTGGTGGTGTTTAAAGTTGAGGGTCTTGGGGGGAGATTCAGGGATAAAGGCTGCTGCCCCAATATCAAGATGAGCACTTCCTTGTTCATTCAGTAAATTCTTGAGCAGCTGCTATGTGTCAGGCAGTATTCTGTGATCTAAGGAAGTAGGAAATAAACAAAGTGTAATAACTAAAGTTTTCAGTGTTGTGGAAATTATATGTGATGGAAGAAAATCGAGCAGAGAATGCTTCTGAGAGGAGATTGCAAGTTTAAATGGGAGACATGGGATAAGCCTCATAAGGAAGCTGACATTTGAGATCGAGAGGCTTGAAGGAACAGAAGGTGTAGCAGCTCTGCCATTCTCTGGAGGCGAAGCATTTCTGACAGAACCCCAGGGAAATCTTTGTCCCAGTTATGAGGACTGATACTGTGATCCAGGAAAATGCCCATTCATCCCGCAGAGAGACTCCATCTGGAGGCCTGCAGGAACCAGACCGTGGTGGACAGGTGTGTTTCCTGAGCTGACGTCAGGCTTCTGGGAGCCGATTTTATTAAGGGGAGGTGTCATCTGTTTGTGTTGGGGTTGGTATGTGTTCTATGCATTTGCTCTGTGCTGTGGGCAAACACCTGTCTGGTGCCACCAGACTACATTGTACAGTCGCCCTGTGGAGCCAGCCAGGAGAGGACGGAGCTTTAATGCTCAGATTGTTTCATAAAGAATTCCATGGAAGACAGGAAGATATGAAGCCAAAACCCACAGACACTTGTGAAACCTAAGCCAGTTACGAAAGGTCTGTAGACGTGGGGCTATAGATTGCATCCCCTGAGGCACACTTGTTTCCAGGACACCCTGCCTTGTTCCCTGGGCTGCAAGTGGAAAGCGTAGAATACCTAGCATGCCCAGTGCATACTGGACACTTTCTATGTTACCTGTTCCTCACAGCAGCCACTTAGATCATCTCATCCAGTCTCATGGGTTTTTTTTTTTTTTGTTTTTTATTTTAGATTTTATTTACTTACTTTTGAATAGAAGAACTAGGGTATAGGCCAGAGAGAGGTGTGAGGGGTGAGACGATTCACCAGAGGCAGAGTGGGGAGCAGAGCAGAAGGATTGACTGAAATACACTGCTGAGGGGAGCAGCAGGCAAGACAGGAGAGCTCTACTGCACCATATGTGGGTTGGCTCCCTGGCCAGGAATCAAACTCAGACCGTTGTGGTGACAGCACTGAGACTTAACCCTTAGGCCACCAGAGAGGCCCCAGTCTCATAACTTTTAAGGCCATCCACATGCAAATGACTCCTAGATTTAGAGTTCAAGTCCACTCCTCTTTCCCTGCACTCCACACTTGTTTATCCAGTTACCGCCTTCACTTGCATGTATATTGGGTATCACACGCTTAATGTGTCCAAAACCAAATTTCTCATTCACATACCTCACTTTCCAGAATCTTCCTTACCCTAGTAAGTGGGAACCTCATCCTTCCAGTTGCTCAGGTCAAAAACTCTTTGACACCAAGCTGGTCATCCACAAACCCTTTACTTCAATATCTTCAGATCCTATGACTTCTTTCTGCCTTCACGACTATCACTCAGACCAAATTACCATCATCTGCCTCCTTGTTGTTATGCTCCTGTTTATCATGGTGCTGCCCTATGGTTTACTTCCACACTAAAGCCAAAGTGGGTCTGTTAAAATACGAGGTAGGTCTTGTTACTCCTCTGATCAGACTTCTGACTGCTCCTCATTGCTCTTAGAGTAAGAGCCAGAGTTTTTGTCACGTGCACTGGAGCCCTACACAGTCTACACCCCTAGTCTTTACTACTTTCCTTGTTTATTCCATAGTGGGTTTCTTGCTGTGTTCTAAATATGCCAAGTCTGTTCCTGCTTCAGACTCCTGACATTTGCTCATTCGTTTGAAATGTTCTTCCCTAAATACCTGCAGAGACTGCACATTCTCCCACCTTTTCAGACCTTAGCTCAAATGCCATCTCTTACATAAGTCATCCCAGCCCATGCCATTTAAAATCCCACCTTCCATTGGCAGCCCCTGTTCCCCTTTCTGGATTATTTATCATTGTTGGATATCCCATGTTTTACTTGTTTGAGGATTATCTATCTTCCCAACTAGAGGGAGAGCAGAAGGGACTGTCTATTTTGTTTACTACTATTTGCTAACATCTAAAACAATGCCTAGTACTTAGTGATCACTCATAAATGTTTGTTGAATGAATGAATGCTGGGCAACTCCATGAAGTAGATGGTATTTTAATGCATTTTAACAAATGAGAAAATTACCATAAGAGCAATAATTAATTTACCTATATTCCCAGAACTTCCTGTGAATAAACCAGTATTTTAACCCTTATCTTTCCCAAATTCACACTGTCTTTCCCAAATTCACACTAAGTTTAAACAACTATATTATAAGGTAAGGAACTATGAATGTCGTGCTCATAGGTTTATTTCCAGAATAGTAGTGTTTGTGATGCATAGTAAATGTTCATTAAATCAACTAAGCACAGAGGAAGAGAAGATGAGAGAATAGTGCCACTCATAAAAACCCAGATCCTCCAAGTATTGATAGTGGAAGAGTTTGGGGAATGGGAAATATGGTGATGAGGATGACAGAGTGGCCCCTGCCCTTGGGGTCTTGAGTTCACGTCTCCTGGAGGCTTTGTCTTTTCAAGAATTACTGCCACCATCAGAGAGAGAGAGAGAGACCCAAACCAAATCAAACAAGAAAAAAAAAATCCTGCCGTTTCTCTTGGTTCCTTTAATCAAAACTAAAATTATTTTACTAACAATTAAAAGGAGGACAACAGGAAATTTTATACGCCCAGGGTTCTTGAGAGTATAAAAATAAGTATATACCACAACTCTGTGGGATTTGTTCCAGGTTTACAAGTCCGGTCAACATTAGAAAATCAATGAATGTAACCCATCATTTCAGTAGACTAAAGAAGAAAATAATCATATCTATAGGTGTAGAAACAGCATTTGATACAATTCAAACATGATTTTAGAATTCATTTGTCAAAAGGTGTAGAGTGGCTGAATAGATTTCAAAACAAAGCCCAACCTTCTGCTGTTTACAAGAAATCCATCTTACCAACAAAGACAAGCACAGACTTATTGTTAAAAACTGGAAGACAGTCCTGCAAACAAATGGTAATCAAAAAAGTCAGCAACAGCTTTATTTATATCCGATAAAATAGATTTCCAATTAAACAAGGTAATAAGAGATAGAGATGGACATTACATAATAATTACCTCAAGTTCAAAAATTTTCATGTAGCAGGAAAAACAAAAAGGTTAAAAAGGCATCCTATTGAGGGCCTCCCTGGTAGCACAAGGGGTTAAGCAATGCACTATGAAGCAATCGGCAGCCTCTGCAGCACAAGTTCCATCCCTGGCCGGCCAGGGAGCAACCCACATGGCGCAGCAGACCTCTCCTGTCTCGCCCACTGCTCCCCTCAGCAGTGTATCTCAGTCAGTCTGCCTGTTCTGTTCCTCACTCTGTCTCTGGTGAATTCTCTCACCACCCCCAGCATCTCTGGCCTGTACCCCAGCTCTCGTATGCATAAATAAATAAAATTTTTTAAAAGATTTATTTTTATGCAAGAGCTGGGGTATAGGCCAGAGGTGCAGGAGGGGGAGAGGGTTCACCAGCGACAGAGCAGGGAGCAGAACAGGCAGATGACCGAAATACACTGCTGAGGGGAGCAGCGGGCATGACAGGAGAGGTCTGCCACGCCACGTGGGAATCTCCCTGGCCAGCCGGGAATCGAACCTGTGCTGCAATGGCTGCAGACAGCTTTATAGCACTGTGCTCAACCTGCTGTGCCACTGGGGAGGCCCAAATAAATAAATCTTTAAAAAAAAAAAAAAGGCATCCTATTGAATGGAAGAAAATATTCACATAACATGTAACCAACAAGGGGTTAATATTCAAGATACATTATAAAAACTCATACAGTTCAACCCCAGAAAAGCAAACAACCCAATTAATAAATGGGCAGCAGCTCTCTGAACAATTTACCAAAGAGGATATCCAGAAAGGTAAATAGATATATGAAAAAATGTTTGTCATTGCTTCCAAAAGAGGTGCAGGTTAAAACCATAATGAAATAGCATTTCACACCCATGAGAATGACACATTAAAAAGACCCCAAAAACAAGTACTGGCCTCCTGGCCAATGAGGAGTTTGGAGAGAATAGTCCAAGTAGGAAAAATGAAAAGAACCAATTTTTTTCTCCTTAAAGTAGAGGAATCTGGAAGCGATAAAAGCATAAATCAAAGTTTAAAACAGTAGAAAGAGTAATTGCATATCTTCAAAACTGCCTCTGATATAACAGTGCTGCAGTCCTATAAAATATGTATTATTGGGCCTCCCCGGTGGCGCAGCGGTTGAGCGCTGGGTTGTGAGGCTGCCCGCGGCCTCTGTGGTGCCAGTTCGATCCCCGGCTGCTCCCCGGCCACCGGAGGAGGGACCCACATGGCGTGCAGACCTCTCCTGCCGCCCGCTGCTCCCCTCAGCAGTGTGCTTTGGTCCTTCTGCCTGCTCTGCTCCCCGCTCTGGCTCTGGTGAGTTCTCTCACCCTCCCGCGCTTCTGACTGTGCCCAGTGCATGTATAAACAAAACAAAACAAACAAACAAACAAATGAATAAATAAATTAAAAAAAATGCCTCTATTAAAAAAAAGATTATTAAAATATGTATTATTGTAACAATTTTAAGAGTTAAGAGGAAAATGATGATCTCCTATTTGTAGTTACATAACTAGTAAGTGGAAGAGCTTGTCACTTAAACTCTGGTCTTTTTACCTTTATATCCATTGTTCTTTCTGCCAAAGAAGGCAGGGCTTTGGTGAGAACAGAGGATAGTTTAGAGTCAGTTTCTCTGGCCAGAAATGAGATGGTACTCCTTTGGAGTAAGGCCACTCCAAGGATGTGCCAAGCCCCAGACAAATATATTTCAGCCTCTGCTGTATAAGCACGTTGGTAGGGCTGTGTGAGATACAGTTATTTATTGGTGAGGATTTAGAACAACAGGGAAAGAAAAGATACTGATGTATTTGCTTATTATCCAGTCAGTGTTGTGAAGGTTCGTCATAGCATCCAGAAGCCATCACTTTCTGTTCATGAAGCATCTCTTCATGTTTTTTATTGTCGAGTGCATCATTCTTAATTTCACATCTCCCACCATGAGATAAAGGTGGCAATACCACTATTAATCACAGTGCCGTGGCTCCCTGGACCCTGTCTTGCAGAAACAATATCGCTCTTGTCTCTTCATCCCTCCAGTACCATTTATTTCATGCTGTTACCTCATTTCTCATGACACCACATAGACTTCTCCACGGACCACCCAGCAGTACTGGTTCCAGTGACTCTTAGGGGTTGTGACTCTGCTTTGTTGGTGATGATCACAAACACCAGGCTTCCCACAGGATAGGCAGGGAAATGTGAATGGTAACTAGTTTTCTGGTCATATTAAAATGATCATTTAAACTACCAAGATTCGGCCTCCCTGGTGGCACAAGGGGTTAAACATTGCACTATGAAGCAATTCGTAGCCTCTGCAGCACGAGTTTGATCCCCGGCCGGCCAAGGAACAACAACATGGCACAACAGACCTCTCCTGTCTCGCCCCCTGCTCCCCTCAGCAGTGTGTTTCAGTCAGTCTATCTGTTCTGTTCCCCACTCTGTCTCTGGTGAATCCTCTCACCCCCCGCATCTCTGGCCTGTACCCCAGCTGTTGTATGCATAAATAAATAAATCTTAAAAAAAAACAAACTACCAAGATTGAGTGATGAAGAAATAAAAAATTTGAATAACCCAGTCATTAGCAAGGAGGTTGAATCATTAATCAGAAACCTCCCAACAAACAAAAGTACAGGGCTAGCAGGCTTCACTGGTAAATTCTATCAAATATTCAAAGAATAATTACAATTCTCAAACTTTTCCAAAAAATTAGAAGGGAACACTTTTTTTGCTCATAAAATAAACACAAATTCATTTTATGAGGCTGAGATTATCCTGATACCACAACCAAAGAAGGTTACTACAGGTAAAGAAAATTGCAGGCAAGTATTGCTGATAAATATAAATTCTCAACAAAATGCTAGCAAACCAAGTTCAGTGATTCATTAAGCAAATCATGTACCATAGCCAGTGGGGTTTAGTCCAGGGATGCAAGAATGGTTCAAGACACATAGGACCAATGTGATCCACACTAATAACAAAATGGAGGATAAAAATCATTATTGTATCAATAGACACAAAAAACATGTGTCCAAGGATGTGCCAAGCATCCTTGGCACATGAATAAAATTCAACATTTATTCATGAAAAAACTCTCTATGATGTGGATGTAGAGAGAACCCTATACATCAGCGTAGTAAAGCCCATATCACAGCTAACCTTGTACTCAGTGCTGAGATATGGAGCAAGACAGGGATGCCCACTTTCCCCACTTTTGTTTACCACAGTACTCGAAGTTCTAGCCAAAGCAGTTAGGGCAAAGAAAGAAATAAAACGCATCCATATTGGAAAGGAAGATGTAATACTGTGTATGTGTAGTTGATATGATATTATATGTAGGAAACTGAAGACTCCACCAAAAAATGGTTAGAACTAATACATGGGCCTCCCCCGTGGCGCAGCGGTTGAGCGCTGGGTTGCGAAGCTGCCCGTGGCCTCTGCGGCGCCGGTTCGATCCCCGGCTGCTCCCCGGCCACCGGAGGAGGGTCCCACATGGCGTGCAGACCTCTCTTGCCGCCCGCTGCTCCCCTCAGCAGTGTACTTCGGTCCTTGTGCCTGCTCTGTTCCCTGCTCTGGCTCTGGTGAATTCTCTCACCCTCCCGTGATTCTGACTATACCCAGTGCATGTATAAAGAAAACAAACAAACAAACCAATAAATAAATAAATAAAACATGCCTCAAAAAAAAAAAAAAGTTTAAAAAAAAAAAAAAGAACTAGTACATAAATTCAGTAAAATTGCTGGTTTTAAAATTGACACCCAGAATCAAGTTGCATTTCTATATACTAACAATGAACTAACAGGAAAAAAAAATCCCATTCGTTATTGCTTCAAAAATACCTAGGAATTTAACCAAGGAGTTAAATTTAACCAAGGAGTTGAAAGACCCATAAGGTGAAAACTATAAGACATTGATGAAAGAAATTGAAGATACAAATAAATGGAAGGATATTTCATGGTTTTGAAGTGGAAGAATTAATATTGTTAAAATGTCCAAAAGAAATCTACTATCAGAACTATCCATAGATTCAAAGCAATCCCTATCAGAACTTATTGTTTGAGGTTTTAGGATGTAAACCCAGAACAACACATCTCCCAACCATGTATTCTCTTGGGCTCCTTATGCCCTGCATGTTTGGGTTTCAGGGCTGTCCTGCTTTAGAGGTTTACTCTAAAACTAAATTAGGTAACTGTCTAATTAACTATCTGACATATGACTTATGCTCAATAAATGGTAGTTCTCTTGTTCTTTTCACTACCACCAGAAAAAGGATTTTTTTTTTAAAGTAAAGTATAGAAACATTGAATTGAAGCAGATTTCTGGTTGAGAGCCACTGAGATTGCCTATGCAGCTGAGGCTAAGTCTTTTCAAGAGCTTACTGGCATACATCCTTTGAGCCAAGTTGAAGTAAATTATAAGGCTTGGAGATAAAGATAAGCTGCAGTGATGTCGGCTGTGGAATTGCCGATCAAACAGCAGGGTGCTGGTTTGTGGAAAAGATATTGCAGTGCCCCAGAGCAAAAGCTGAAAGGCAGGGCCTCCAGAGCTGAGAAATATGACAAATGCCAGATGGTTCAGATCAAGCAGTCCCTCTTACAGTGATGGAAGAAGACATTTGACAGTGCTGTTGGGTTTGTCATAGATTGCTCTAAGTGGAGCAAAGACTGCACTGAAACCCAAGTCAGCTTTGGAGTCCACAGAGAGCAAAGGGCCACTGATGCTCCAGGCAGAATGGATCAGCAGCTCCCTACCACCAAGGGTGAATGAAGACACTGAAGATAAAGCAAGAGCCAGCAGACTTACAATAATGGGGCTGGGTGGAAATAAAAAATAAAAAATGGGGTTCTCCCCTCGTGGCACAGTGGTTGAGTGCTGGGCTGCGAAGCTGCCCACAGCCTCTGCAGTGCTGGTTTGATCCCCGGCCCCCGCCGAGGGTCCCACATGGTGTGCAGACCTCTCCTGCTGCCGCTGCTCCCCTCAGCAGTGTATTTCGTCAGTCTGCCTGTTCTGTTCCCCACTCTGGCTCTGGTGAATTCTCTCACCCTCCCGCACTTCTGACTGTACCCAATGCTTGAATAAATAAATAAATTTTAAAAATTTTTTTTAAAAAATAAAATCTTTAATGACTGAAAAGGATTGTTTAAGGTAATTGAAGTTACTGCTTCCACTTCCCAAGTCATGTCATTGTCCCAGAGACAAGCCTCTTATAATTGGAGAAAAGCATCTTTATCAGAAGGCTTAAGAGGACAGAACTGAAGAAGCAAGGGTGAGCTCTGTGCTATCGTTCTCATCTCTGTGTTCCTGCATAGCCTCCTGACTCAGTAATAATAGCTAGTTTTAAATTGCTGTATTCACTTGAAAGGAAACTAATACTTATTGACTATTTCTTGTCAGGCAGCATACCAGGTATTGCATACATGGTCTTATTTCATTCTCACAAGTGCCTTGAATTCTGACCCTATCACTAAATTAGCACATGGAATGAGGAACAGGGCCTCATAGGGGGGCTGAGTTGAGTCCCTTTGAGAGGGTTCTAGAAATTAGACCTCTGACCACGTGATGCTCATCATTGCTCTATAAAGTCCTCGGGAATAACCTTCAAAGTCCCTTCTTCATTTTCCCAGCTATCACCACTTCTCTACACTTTCTGTCAGTCACTCCAAGTCAAGGTAATCAATTGAATTCAGTCCAATGAATATTTTTTTGGATAGTTGTGTACTCTCCTGTGCATTAGGCTCAGCTTTCATGGTCTAGGTTAGAAAGATAGTTAAATGCACAGCTATGCTCTGAGTTAACAAGTGCTAGGCCTTAATCACATCCTGGTCATCATTCTACCCTAATCCCAACGAGTGTCCACATGGCAACAGACTAGCAATTGGCATGTGTCGAGGGATATATTACTCAGTTCTTTATTCTCAACATAATCCTCACTACAACTTACTGAGTACTAGTATGATCCCTGTTTTTAAAATCTGGAAATTAAGGCAGAGAACAATTAAATGACATGTCAAAGTCATGACACAGCTAGTCAGGGATAGAGCCAGGGTACAATTCCAAGCAGAGTGACCCTGTTGCTTCTAAATATTTTGGTGAGTGAGTGAGTGAATGAATGAGAGGGAAGAGGGGAAGGAGGAGAAAGAGAAAGTATGGGAACAAGTGTGCCCAAATAAGGTAAAAATTAGCTCTAGGTGAACTGGAGCTCAGAGGTTGGTTCTACTGAGGAGAGGAAGCAACTGTGAAAAGTGTCCATAAACCAAGAGGTGCCTAAAGTGAATGTTGTGAAATGAGCAGGTAGTCGTCGATGGGGGGAGGCTGGGCAGGCAGATAAGCGAGCCCTGCTGCTTTCATGCTGGACACCACCACTCCCCCCCCGCCCTTGCCTACTCAGGACAGTTGTACAACTACCCCATCTCCACTGCATCTGAGTCTTCTTCTTTGTCCAGCCTGTTTATAAACTTGCCAAGATATTTCCCAACCTGAAGTACATTATCTTTCCCTTCATTCTCCCTCCAACTGTTGCCCCATTCCTGGCTCCCTTTATAGCAAAACTCCTAAGAACAGTCTATGTTCCATGACACCATTTTTTCTGTTTTTTTCCTAAATCCAGTAAAATCTCATCACCACACTCCAGTGACATGGCTCTCGTCAAGGAATAAAGTCCCTGTCACTGGATCCTCTCGCCTTACCAGGCCACCGCAGTGCTCGGCACAGCCTGTCCCCGCATCCTTCTCGGACACTGCCTTCCCTTGGGAACTGAGACATCACTCTCTCCTGCGGATTTTCTGACCCAAGCTCCTGTGAGCCTCCTGCAGTGATGCACCTCACCACCCAAGTGTTGGTCTTTACAGTGACACCCATCAGGGCATAGTCCCTGGAAATACTTAAGTGATTTCCCTCCCCAGCTCCCCACCGCTCCTGCCCCTGCCCCACTCCGACCAAATCCAAACTTGAGCCAAGTGGGCAAAGCCTGCCTGCCCCTGCTGCCCTGTCTTTCATGCCACTGTGGGTGGTGCTCTCGAGGACAGCCAGCCCTCCAACTGTGCTGTCCCACCACATCCTCCCAGCTCCCTGGGAATTGGTGGTTCCCGTTTGCAGCAGAGGAGCCTGAGAGTCAGATTTTCCATCTCTTGCGCAGGAGCACAAAGGAGGCAGATATCCTCTGTCAAAGTTTCTGCTTCCAGATCCTCGCTCCTCCCATTTACCACCCCTCCCCGGGCCTGGTTGCTTCAACTTAAGTGCTCTGGGTGAAGCGGGAGGGTGTTAGTCTGACTCCTTTTGGCTTCCAGTCTTCCATCTGGGTTTCCTCTTGAGAGTGCAGTCGTTTATTCCTCGCTTCGCCCCAGGGACGTGGTGGTCACGTCTGCAGGACAATGGAGGCTCTTACGGGTTGAAATACTAAATCTCCCCAAATGAAAGGCCATCTGCAGAGTATGAGAAGAACAAGGGCTGAATGATTTGATCAGACATCTGTGGGGCCTCCTGGCATTTGGAGTGTGAGTGCCTTAGAGAAACTAACTATTCTGGCCTCAGGGAATTGGCGACTGTTAATCTTGGTGATTTTGACCGCTGACTGCCCCAGAGGTCCCAGCTTGCTGTATGACTCAGAATCCCCAACACTCCCCCTATTCTTCTCTCACTGGGATAGTCAGGAGGCCATTTCTAAGGCATTTTAATTTGGTAATAACTTGACTGGCCCACTGTCCTGGAGCTGCGTATTGTAGAAGTCACTGTTGCTGTCTAGATGGGTGTTGAGTGAAAGCTGCTCATCTTTGATGTCTCCCTGCCTTGTTCAGCCTGGGGAGAGCCTTCCTACTGGGTTCTGGCCTCCCAGGTGCTCCAGCTATCAGGGCAGCCTCTCCTCCACAAAATGTCCCCTGAACCCAGGGATCCTGGACTGTCCACAGTCCTTATTCTTTTTTTTTTTTTTTCATTTTACTAATGAAAGTTGTATATAACACTACTTTATTCCTGCATCTTCTCAAATGTTTCTTCCTTGTGTTTGAGCTTTTCCTTTCCTACTTGGTGAGGTCTGGCTTTGCATTTTAGAACCTTTTGCCGTCTCTGTCCAGTTTCAGTCTAGTGATGACCACCTCTGGGGGGGTGAACGCCCCCATGATTTCCTGTGCCACTGGCCTTCTCCCTCTGCACTCGTTCAATGTAGGTGACATGTTTCTTCCTCTAAACTTGGATACTAGGTTGATTTGCTGCCCGTTATAGTGTCCTCCAACAGCCTGAACTTCCTCATCCTTCTGGATGGGCATGGATCAGACTCTGGGCTTCTGCCTCAGCTCTTTAGGAAGAGGGGAAGACATGAGCATCCTACAAATGTGGGAGGGTGCATTGAAATACCTTTGACAGTTCTTGCTCCTGTGAGAAGTCACAAAGTGATTGAACCTCATTTTGGTCACTGGGCTTCAGCAATGGCCGCAAAAGGGAAGAGCACAGCCCTTGTTCTTAAAGCACCTTGCCAGATGTTGATGGTGTGAACCAGAGAGAGGAAAGATATTGCTCAACATTTGCCACACGTATTTCGGCGATGCACTGTGTTAAAAGATCAACCATCCTTCATCTTCTTTGTGAAACTTTCTGGGATTTAGAAAGACCTCAGGAACCCTCAGTACAAGGCCAGCTGAGCAGAGGGTGGGGATTGAGAGACAAGGATATAAGGGCCTCAAAATGCCTCCCTGCTTGTGTACATATTTCAAAGAACTGTATGTGGCCTTACCCTTTTCTGCATCCATCTCCAGCCACACAACCACTGTGTGCCATCCCTGCTCGCTCTGTGGCAGCTCTCACTGGGGCCCACACCAGGGTAGTGTCCTGCACCGCTGTTAGCAAGTTCAAGTCCAGTGTCTGTGCTGGCAGTCTGCCCTTGGGCAGTCTCTCTTCATCTCTCTGAGCCTCATGTGTAGACTGATTAATTAATAGAGAAGTAATTGAAAAAAATCTATAGTATTTTAATCACTGTGCCTAGTACAAAAGGTCCCAGTAAGTTTAGTAATTACACTGGAGTTTATATTTTATTTCTAAAATGTAGTTCTTTACATAGAAAATATTATTATATAAATTCTCTTGTTAAATCTTTTTTTTTTTTTTTAAAGTTAGTCTTGGTTAGACTATTTTTTTTTTTAATAGAGGCATTTTTTTTTTATTTATTTGTTTGTTTGTTTGTTTTGTTTATACATGCACTGGGTACAGTCAGAAGCGCGGGAGGGTGAGAGAATTCACCAGAGCCAGAGTGGGAAGCAGAGCAGGCAGAAGGACCGAAGCACACTGCTGAGGGGAGCAGCGGGCGGCAGGAGAGGTCTGCGCGCCATGTGGGACCCTCCTCTGGTGGCCGGGGAGCAGCCGGGGATCGAACCGGTGCCCCAGAGGCCGCGGGCAGCTTCGCAACCCAGTGCTCAACCGCTGCGCCACCAGGGAGGCCCTCTCTTGTTAAATCTTTGACTTTCTTTTGCTTACCAAAGAAAGTCCCAAGTCTAACTTGTCAGTCAGCATCTTCTTTTGCGTAGCAGGCTTTCCATTTCATTGTATAGAAGACTAAAATAAATGTAGATTTCTAGACGAAATTGCATATGGATACAGATGAGTTTGTCAAAATTCAGTGAGCAGCCACTCCATGTAAGACCCACCGGGGCACATGGATGAATCACGCATGACACATGCTAGCAGTGACATCATCGGCTATCTCATACAGAGATGGCTACCCCGCCCCTCCCCCACCTCACCTAGTCCCTGCCCACGGCAGCCTCAAGGGAAGGCTTGCCACAGGCCCCAGCACAGCAGAGCAGCTGGGCATCAGTGTGCTGGCATTGGGCCCAAGGGTGGAGGCAGAGGAGGTTGGGACTGGAAATTGGCGAACTGCCAGGGCTCACTTGGGTGCCCCAGCATGCGGGCCTCCTGGCAGCCAGTTAGCGTGTCCTGTTCTTCCCTTGAGGTTTTCCTTGGATTGCATTGGCTTTTGGTGGCAAGGTGGTGACTCCAGCCTCATAGTAAAGACACAAGGACATTGAAACCCAAAGATGCAAGGTGACTAGACTGCAGTCACACAGCAAAGCCAGGGCTAGAACATGCATGTCTTTAGGAAAATATTCAGTAATCTCTAACTTGTGGGTTCCAGAGATTCGCCTGTTTCCAGGCCAAGTGCAGTGAGACTTTCAGGGTCATCATGGTCCTTCAGAGGTTATAGGGGTCTTCTATGTACCCATCCCCGTGCAGGGATAAACCAGACTCTAAACCAGACTCCCTCCATAAAATGAGGGGGAGATACTACCAGCAACCTCAGCACAGTATGGCAGGTGCTGATGGGGATAGGCACGTCTTGCAGGTGGCAGGGCATGACTGTGGGAGCACAGAGGGGGCACTTTGCCCAATCTCAGTAGTGAGATTGACTACTGAGCCCATTTGTGAAGGACCAGTCGGCATAGCCAGGTGGAGAAGGACAAGGAAGAACATTCCAGGCAGAGAGTTAAGGAGAGCATCCTCAACTAAATTCTTGATGGCTACAGTAATCCCTACCACATCCATGTGACCTGTATCCAGGCACTGTGAGTGGCTCTGCTGGCTGGGTCATAGTGTGTGTGCAGAGACAGGGCAGGTAAGCCTGGGTATATAGGAACATTGCAAGGAAGACTAATGATTTTATTTCAAGCCTGAGCATCTTCTCCTGTAGGTCTCCAGGCTCCACTTTCCTAGTGTGGGAGCCTGGATGGTGTTTCTGATTTTCTTGGTATCAGGCTTACTGCATAGAATCTGCAGCACCCATACTGGATTGGGCAGATACCATATTCTATTGAGGGGCTTTGTTTATTTACTTACCTGTTCCCTTAGAGTTTTTGTTCTGTTTTGCTTTTCCCCCTGGATGCCTTGATGCGGAAAAGGAGCTGAAGTGCTGATCATAGGGATGAAGTTTTATTCAAAATTTAAACACCGACAGCCCTTGATGAATTAATAGGCACTGACTACTCAGTGTCTGGCAAACTATGACTTTCCTTCTCTTCCCACAGGCCTGCTGAATTAGCCACCAAGTACGCAAACTTTTCAGAGGGAACTTGCAAGCCCGGCTATGCTTCAGCCTTGATGACTGCCATCTTCCCCCGGTAAGTGCCCATTTCTTCCCACCACCTACTCCACCTGGTCCATGACCCAGGAGTCAGAACCCATGTCCTGGTGGCAATTGATGTGCTTCTGGGAATACAGGATTCTGTTGTAACTTCCCGCACGTGCCCTCGAATCTGTGGGTCCACAGGAAGGACTTTGCTTTTAGTTGGTTGCTACCCCAACTCCACTCTGTGCCCTCGCCACACCTTACCGTGTCCTGCCTCTTGGTGTGTGCACCTGCCTGCATGACTTGTATCTGTGGTGGGAGGGAGAACCTAGAGCCTGTGTGGTTGCCCATGGAAACCAGGTCTCTTGAGGCAGCCCAACAAAGCTACAAAGCACAGAAGCTCCTAGTCATAGTGTCAGGCCTAGCTTTTTTGGAAGCTAGGATCAACTAGCTGGCTTCAGGGAAGCATATCCAAATAATGCAGGAACAAAGAGCAGTTTCTGGGGCTGGCTGAGTTTTAGCACCTTCCCTCTTTGTCCATTTTGCATTCTGGAGTTCTGATTTCCATAACAGGCTCACTGAAGAGGCTGTGCCAAACCCTGAGAGTTTCTTTTACCAAATTCCAACAAGAGGCTTTACTTGTGTATCTGCCTTTTCTGCTGGGGTTTTCTCCTAAAGCCTCAGTGTGGAAAAAGACTGAGGTTGTCTTGTCCGCAGTTGTGCAGTGAGACCGTCAAGGTCATTTTGTTCCTTCCTTAAGTTAGTGGAGTGTCTTGACTTGTGAGGGCAGGTGGAAAAGCATCCCATCCTGTAAAAGGTGGGACGGAGCACTTGGACCACCAGAGGAGCCCTAGGGTGGTCTCTTGCGGTGGGCCCTACTCACTGGAGGAAGGGCTCGTGTCTTCTCCCTTAGAAGGCTGAGGTTAGGGCACGTGGTGTGCTTGCAAAGGAATGCTGAGAGCAGCTTGCCCAAAAGTGGATCCAGGAGATTGGGTTTTCATGCTCCTTTTCTTTTACTTTTTCTAACATGAGCAATCCAAGCTCCATGTATAAAACTGCGGACTGAATATCTGGTGTTCACCTGGAGACCTCGTTGTCCAGGGTCTCTGTTCTGAACTGATCCCACATATTTTGCTTCCCCAATGATTGTTCAGTGCCTCTTAAGTGTCAGTGTTCTTACACGTTTTCTCAGGCCTGCACCTCTCAGTACCTGGGGCCAGATACATGTGGGTTTTCATTGACCTGTACATAGGTTTCCTTTACTTTTTCTAATTGAAGGTAATGCAAATTGGGTTCAAAACAAAACAAAACAGGGCCTCCCTGGTGGTGCAGGCAGTTGAGCGCAGTGCTGTGAAGCTGTCTGCAGCCTCTGCAGTGCCGGTTCGATCCCGGCCAGCTGTGGAGATACCCACATGGCGAGCAAACCTCTCCTGTCTCGCCCACTGCTCCCCTCAGTAGTGTATTTCAGTCCCTCTGCCTGTTCTGTTCCCCACTCTGTCTTTGGTGATCCTCTCACCCTCCCGCACATCTGGCCTGTACCCGGTTCTTGTATAAATAAATAAATCTTTAAAAAAATAACAAAAACACCCAAACAATACAAAAGGGTATGAATTCAGATCCCTTCTCCAGAGAGCATACTCTATTTTGGCCTATTTTAAAACCTTCCTACCTACCCCTAGCAATGTATGTTATAGATTATCTTATTACTGGCATATATGGAAATCATATTTATTAAATGATTGCATAATATAAAATTATATGGATATGTTATAATTTTATTAAAAGGTTTATTGAACTTTAATTTATATACATAAAATTTACTTTTTAGTATAATTCTATGAGTTTTAATAAATGCATACCTTTGAGTAACTACCATAGCAATTAATTGACTATTTCACCCCAAAAGTTCCCTCAGGCAGTTAAGGTTCTTGCAGTTAATCTTCCCCTGTAGCTCTCAGCCCCTAATAACCACCTTTCAGTTTTCTGTCCCTGTACTATTCCCTTAATGTCATGTAAGTGAAATCATATAGTATATAGACTTTTGAGTCTGTTACCTTTATTTCATGTAGTACATTAGAGATTCATATGTGTTGTGTGCCTTATTTGTTCTTCTTGTTGCTGCATACTATTCTACTGTGTTGAAGTAAGAGTCTATCTGCTCAGCAGCTGAAAGACATCTGGGTTATGATATAAAACATATAAAAAAATTTTAAAAATTAAAAAAAAGAAAGACATCTGGGTTACTTCCAGTTTTTAGTGATTATAAATAAAGCCATTATAGACATTTGTGTACTATATTTTTCACTTTATAAGAAACTGTCAAATTGTTTTCCAAAGCAACTGTACTATTTTGCTTTCCCACCAGCAGTGTTTAAGAGTTCCAGTTGCTCTATATCCCTGCCATCAGTCTTTTTAATTTTAGCTATTCTGGTTGATTTGTAGTTCTAGTTTGTAGTTTGAATTTGCATTTTACTAATGACTTATGATGTTAAGTATCATTTTCATGTGCTTATTTGGCATTCTTTCATTTTGGGGGAACTGTTCAAATCTGTTGTCATTTTTGTAGTTGGTGATTTGTCTTCTTAATGAGTTAATAAGGCTTCTTTACATATTCTGGATAGAAACCCTTTATCAGATAGGTCATTTGCAAATATTTTCTTCCAGTGTAGGTCTTATCTTTTCTTTCTGTTAACAGTGTCTTTCACATAGTGGTAGTCTTTAATCTTAATGAAGGCCAATTCATCGATTTTTTTTTTTTTCTTTTTTGAATTGTTTTTTGGTGTTTTACCTAAGGAATCTTTCCCTAATCTGAGAACAAAAGATTTTTTTTTCCATATGTTTTCTTCTCGTTTTTTTTATAGGTTAACATACATCTGGGTCTGTTACCTATTTGAAATAATTTTTTCTATATAATGAGAAGTGAAAGTTGAAGTTCATTTTTTGCATTTGGATGTTCAATTTTTCCAGAACCATTTGTTGATGACTATCCATTTCCCTTGAATTACCTTGGCATGTCTGTTGAAAACC
Organism: Talpa europaea; assembly: GCF_964194135.1. NCBI lineage: Eukaryota > Metazoa > Chordata > Mammalia > Eulipotyphla > Talpidae > Talpa > Talpa europaea. The sequence goes on from NC_140076.1 coordinate 26,934,759, forward strand.
AGTTAATCATACATATGTGGGTCTGTTTCTAGATTCCCTCTGTCCTTTTTCACTGATTCCTCTCTGTCCTTGCACTCAAACATATATAGATAATTGTGTCTTCTATTAATATCATTTATTTATTTCCAATCTGAATGCTTTATAGTCCTTTTTCTTGTCTTTTTATTTTTGTCACCAAGTGTTATGTAAAGCACGCGTGCTCACTCTACCCTAAGGGTGCTGGTGTGACAACCTGTCCATGCTGCAGAATCCTGTTCCTCTCTGGAAGCCAGCATTTGTACTATCTGCTGGGAAAGCCTCCCTTCCTTCCTCAAGAATTGCCTGCCTGTATACATCTCCCTCTAGTGAGAAAGATGGGGAGGAGTTAGCATTGGGCCCAGAGGAATGCAAATTTATCAGGCACCTGCTGTACCCCAGACATCAGATTAGGGCCTTTTCTCTGTTGGTCTCATGGATGGAAAGTCTTTTCTGACATCCACCCCCTTGCACACCCAGTTACTCTCTCCTTGGCCTGTCCCACCATAGCACCACACTAATGCCCCTGTTGTTGTGTTCGTAGTTATATGTTGCTGTTTCTTCTCCCACAATAGGCTGTGACCTTTTTTTGCATGGAGACATGGTCTTGTATCATCATTGCCAATACTCAGTGGAGACTTCAGCCACATAGTTGGCACATAATGTTTGTTTTATGAATGGGTATTAATTTCTGTCCTCAGGAGACTGAGAGTCAGAGGGTATGAGAAATGTTGATAAAATGCGCTTTTCAGTGAGGAGAGTCACTGAAGAAAAATAACTATTTTGATATATACCAATACATGAGAGATTAGAAAGAGATGAGATTTGGAGAAAGAAAGTTCTCATAGCTTCTTTGCTTAAAAAGGCTGTGTGAACCTGGAAAAGTCTAAGCATTACTTAACTCATTCATCAAGAACATGATGTATCTTGGAGCTATAAACATTAGATCATTCCAGCAAAATTTAATGTTAGACACTAAGTGAATTCTGTTTTCTCAGTGACTTGCATTATAATTAGATAAGTTTCTTCAGGAAGAAATAAAGATCCCAGAATAGATTATGGCATATTATGGCAGACATTTAAAGTGTAGGTTTAAAGAAAAAATATAACTCATTAAACCTTAAATGACACGCCCCATGAAATTTCCTGGCACCACTTTGCTACCTACATATGAGTGGCTTCTTTTGCTTTGGTGAAAAGCTGAGTGTCACACCTGTGTAGATGGTAGGCAGTGGAGCCATTCAGCATTGGGGGTGATTGTGGCATGCGCACACCAAGCCTGTGGCAGGTAATTCAGCAGAAAGCACAACCCAGATCCAGGCTGTGGCCACACTGCAGAGCAGTAACAGCAGCAGATGCAATGGTGACAGCTAAACTTATTGCTATGTAGACAGAGATGTATCAGGTCCTGTGCTAAGACCTTTCCCTACTTTTTCTGTTTTAATCTTCCCAACTTGAATTGTATAAGGCAGGTATTGTTATGATTCCAGTTTTAAATATGAGGAAATGGAGGCATAAGGAAGTCAAGCCATTTGCCTGGGGTCACACAGATAGGAAATGATGAAGCTGGGTTTTAAACGCAAGCACTCAGCCACATGCTTAACAACCACATTCTGCTTCCTCTCACAGCTTCTGTTTCATGGAAAGACTGGCCAGTGGCCAAAGTACAGAGGTCTACCAGATGCCTGGTGCGGCTAATGAGGCACTGGTATAGCAATTGCCTCCTTGCTCAGCTCTGCAGGGGAAAACCACACCTCTCTTGAGACATGCTTTGCTTTAGGAAGGCCAGGGTATGTGGTGTGGATCTGTGACTGTGTGTGTCTGTGATTCTCATACTGCTGATGAATCATTGCTGTGGTCCAAGCTGACAGTTCCCCAGAGCTCAAGGATGGCCTTTGAAACCTTGCTGGGCACTCTGAGGCAGGAAGTCCGGAGTATGGACAGAGTCCCAGCTGCTTGTTTTAGGATCCTTGCGTGAGAAGGTACAGAGGCCTATTGCACTGCCCTGGGGATTTTGAAAGCTTGTGGGCTCCTGGCCAGGGTAGCTGGGTATCTGGTATCCCCACATTCCAAAGCCCCTCCCTTTCTGCCCTTCCAGAGAAAGATCCTGGGACTTTCATCACTAAAAACACCAGGGAGGGGTGTAAGTTTGAGAGGCATCCTTGCTAAGCTTTGTCCTATATCATAAATTACAGAGGAGAATAGAGCTCTATCCGCTTCTGCAGAATCACTGTCCTTCTACACTGAGCCACTGCCACCCGGGAGTGTACACAGAAATCCTTACAGTTGCTTTATCCACTTCCTCATGTCCTCCTAACTCTGAATCTCTGTGCTCTGACTTTCACTTTTGTCCCTCCCTTCTCTGAAATGCTTTTTCCAGATCACTCAAAAGGACCAATGAGTGCAGTGACCTTTTTCAAGCCTTCAACAATATTGATCTCTTCCTCTGTTTTGAAACTCTTCTCTTTTTAATTCTTTGTCCAAACTCCCTTCCAGTTCTTCTGATTTCCCCTTCTCAGTCTGTTTCACAAGCAATCTCCTTTTCCCATAACCACCCTTAAATGTGGATGTCCAAAAAAAAAACTACCAGAGTTCAGTTATGGCCCTCTTTGCACTTCATTGCTTCAGTTACCTATATGTGTGCTGATGACTCTTAAGTCTATTTGCAGTCCATTCTCTCCGCATCATCCTGCTGGACAGCTCCACTTGATGACTCAAACATCTCAAACTCAATGTTACTGAATCTCTTATGAATCTAATGAGCCCACATTGCTGATTTCAGTGAATAATACCACTGTTCTCTATATCATCTGAGCCAGAAATCCTGGAGTTATTGTTTCTCTTCCTCTCTCACCAGATGTTCAATTAGTTGTCATGTTCTGGCACTTCTATCCTCCAAAATATCTCTTATCTGATGTCAGTCCCTTTGGCTGTGCCCTTATTCCCCAACTTCTCCTAGATTTTGGAGCTGAAGACTCAGGGACCTGGATCTTCAGTCTCTTCACTGACTTCTTCATATCACTATTTAATCATACTCAAGTTTCCCCCATTCCTTAAAAAGTTGTTACATTGACTACTGTACTATAACTAATGAAAATAGCTACCATTCTGTTCATTCAACAAATCTTTATTACATTCCTATTATATACCAACCCCTTTTTCTGGGCTCTTCCTTCCTTCCTTCCTTCCTTCCTTCCTTCCTTCCTTCCTTCCTTCCTTCTTTCCTTCCTTCCTTTTCTTGCATGTTTTAATTTATTTATTTCTTTGTTTGTTTTGTTTATACATGCACTGGGTACAGTGAGAACGCGGGAGGAGGGGGGAGGGTGAGAGAATTCACCAGAGCCAGAGCGGGGAGCAGAGCAGGCAGAAGGACCGAAGTACACTGCTGAGGGGAGCAGCGGGCGGCAGGAGAGGGTCTGCGCGCCATGTGGGACCCTCCTCTGGTGGCTGGGGAGCAGCCAGGGATCGAACTGGCGCTGCAGAGGCCGCAGGCAGCTTGGCAACCCAGCGCTCAACCACTGCGCCACCGGGGAGGCCCTCTTTCTTTCTTTCTTCCTTTCTTTCTTTCTTCCTTTCTTTCTTCCTTTCTTTCTTCCTTTCTTTCCTTCCTTTCTTTCTTCCTTTCTTTCTTCCTTCCTTTCTTCCTTTCTTCCTTTCTTTCTTCCTTTCTTCCTTCCTTTCTTCCTTTCTTTCTTTCTTCCTTCCTTTCTTTCTTCCTTTCTTTCTTTCTTTCTTTCTTTCTTTCTTTCTTTCTTTCTTTCTTTCTTTCTTTCTTTCTTTCTTTCTTTCTTTCTTTCTTTCTTTCTTTCTTTCTTTCTTTCTTTCTTTCTCTCTTTCTCTCTTTCTCTCTTTCTCTCTTTCTCCTTCTCTCTTTCTCTCTTTCTCTCTTTCTCTCTTTCTCTCTTTCTCTCTTTCTCTCTTTCTCTCTTTCTCTCTTTCTCTCTTTCTCTCTTTCTCTCTTTCTCTCTTTCTCTCTTTCTCTCTTTCTCTCTTTCTCTCTCTCTCTCTCTCTCTCTCTCTCTTTCTCTCTCTCTCTCTCTCTCTCTCTCTCTCTCTCTCTCTCTCTTCTCTCTCTCTCTCTCTCTCTCTCTCTCTCTTTCTCTCTCTTTCTCTCTTTCTCTCTCTCACCCTTCCTCCCTCCCTCCCTCCCTCCCTTCCTTCCTTCCTTCCTTCCTGTCAGAAGCGCGGGAGGGTGAGAGAATTTACCAGGAGCAGAGCAAGCAGAAGGACCGAAGTACACTGCTGAGGGGAGCAGCAGGCGGCAGAAGAGGTCTGCGCGCCATGCGGGACCCTCCTCCCGTGGCCGGGGAGCAGCCGGGGATCAAACCCGCACTGCAGAGGCTGCGGGCAGCTTCGCAACCCAGCACTCAACCACTGTGCCACCAGGGAGGCCCCCCATTTAGTCTTTATAACCATTGTCTGGAATAAATTTTGTTATGTCCATTTTAAAAATGAAAATGCTGTAACTTACTCAAGGTCACAGTAGCACAGAGCCAGAAATCCAACCCACCAATCCCATCTGATGTCCTGAATTTTGTCTCTCAACCATGAATACCATGAATCTGTAAGGGAATGCAGATTACTTTTATTGGAAATGTTTTAATTACTTTTAGTAGGTACCTGCTACAGTGAAATTCTTGGGAGCTGAGCCTTTCTGGGAAGAGCAGAGATCTCAGGACCTAAAGCTTCTCTACTGTGTGCAAGGGTTGACAGCTGTGCCTGGGCTGGACAGACCAAAGGGATGTCCTTGACCTGGAGTCTAGCTTGAAGCTGGAGGACTTGCCATTTGTGACCTTTGGGTTTTTCTGCCATCATTTTTTTTCTCATGTGCATTTCAGTGTCAGTTGTTCTGACCTCCTCTGGGAACTAATCCATATCCTGTTTTTAAATTATCTTCACTTCTTGTCTCTGCTTCTACTCTTCTACTTCCTCCATTGTTCAAGGACAATAGGACCCCATTCTCCAGGGTCCTAGAGCTGTACACCCATCCCCTTCCTCTTCACTCTGTCTTGAAGCCCTAGTCAGTAGATCTGCAGTAGCTGGCTGGAAGTTGGGTTTTCTTTGGAAAAATCTTCCCTAGAAAACCACACATCTTTGCACAGGTGAATGTTTCACACCTATACTGTTGGGCTTTGCTTGGTTATAAATTTATCTGCTGCAGGTAAAGTGCTAAGTTTCAGTTAGCTCACTGTTCCTGATGGTAACAGTGTGTCTTTTCGCATTCCTCAGTTCCAGACCTGATGGGTTATATCTTATTCTCTTGCTGACTGCTCCTGAAGATGGGTGCCAGGCAGAGCCCTTGGTGGAGGAGGGCTCCAGCAGGGCTTCAGTCAGCTGGGAACCTGTTATGTGCTGTAGACTCAAAAGGGCCTCCCTGGTGGCGCGAGGAGTTAAGACGCAACCTATGAAGCTACCCGTGGCCACTGCAGTGTGAGTTAGATCCCCAGCCAGGGAGCTACCCACATGGTGCAGCAGACCTCGCCTGTCTCACCCACTGCTCCCCTCAGCAGTATATTTTAGTCAGTTTGTCTGTTCTGTTCCCCACTCTGTCTCTGGTGAATCTTCTCATCTCCTATACCTCTGACCTGTACCCCAGTTCTTGTATGCATAAATAAAATAAATCTTTAAAAAAAAGTGACATGAACTGGTCTGCAGCAGGCTTTTTGAGAACTGGAGAATAAAGTTTTAGAAATGATTACAACAATTAGATTAAGTTTATATTTGTTAAATCTGATGACTGCTTTTTTATTTATATGTAGATTTATATATTATTGAGGTAACGTTAGCTTGCAGCACTATATGGGTCCTAAGAGTGAACCTTCTCACTACCAAATGTCCAGCCACTATGTACCACCAACAAATCAGCCCTTTCTACTCATTCCCAACCCACTTCTTCTCTGTTGGTAACTACCTTTCTATTGTCAGAGTCTAAGGGTTTTTGTTTTCGTTTTTCTTTATCTTCTACATGAGTGAGATCATACAATATTTGTTTTTCTCATTTTGGCTTATTTTTTTTAGCATAATCCCCTCCAAGTCCATCCATGTTGTTGCAAATGGCAAGATTTCATTTTTTATGGCTGAATCGTATTAGGTATTTCTATCACATCTTTATCCGTTCATTCATTGTCATCACTGGGAAATCTGATAATTTTAAATGAAGCTTGTATTTTGTGTGTGTGTTTTAATTTTTCTATTTTATGAATCATAATTTTTCTGATTCACTTTCATTATGTATATATATATTTAAATATTTTATTTATTTTTGCATAGAAGAACTGGGGTGTAGGCCAGAGGTACAGGAGGTGAGAGGATTCGCCAGAGACAGTGTGGGGAACAGAAGAGGCAGAACTACTGAAATACACTGCTGAGGGGAGCAGTGGGTGAGACAGGCGAGGTCTGCTGCACCATGTGGGTTAGCTCCCTGGCCAGGGATTGAACTCAGGCTGTAGTGGTGATTGCTCTGAGACCACCAGGGAGGCCTTCATTATATTTTATAAAAGTATCATTCTGTGATAGAATTGATATTTAGTAAAACAAACTGGTCCTTCACAGATAGTTTGAGAAACATTGGACTGTAGTGATAAGAGCATAGACTTTGGAAGTGGATAGGGCTGGGTTGGCTTAACCCCTCTGGACCTCCCTTTTCTGTTCCATACCTACTGACCTCAGGGTTAAGGAAGCAGCACATGGAGACAGACACACAGCCAGATAAATGTGCTCCATAAGGGGTGAAGACAGAGGACTATCAGTACTGGGGGGCAGGCACAGGGGGAGGAGCATGAGAGATAGATTGGGGGATTTGTGGGGAAGGTGATAACCTGGGCTATTCCAGGAATGAGGGGACTTGAGCAGTGAGGTCAGACACCCTAGTGGGGAGCACTTTCTTTCCTGGCAGACCCAGCTCTAGGCTATACCAGAGAGCAGGAACCTAGAGGTGCATGGAAGCGTGCTCCCCAGTGAGAGCAGGCAGGCAGGCAGACTGCATTCCTGTGGTATTTGTAGGTTGATTTTGTCAGATTAGCAGCTTTGCTTTTTTTGGTTCAGGTACAAGATCCCCACGTGGGGAGCTCTGCTGCTTGTGAAGAGCAAAAGCTGGTGAAAGCACAGAACGTGATCCTGGCCCTTCTCCCAAGTTGTGTGAGGCTCCAGGCCAGGAGCAGCCGTGCTCCCCTCCTCAGTGAAAGGGAGGGCCCAAGTCTGACCCACCCACACAAGTCATAGACTGAGGCAGAAGCTCTGCAGAGGAGGATGCTGGCAGTTTCAGGACTTATTCCTGCTCTGCCTACTTTGTTTGCACCTGGCGGTCTGAGAGGTGGTCACCATATGATGGGCCTCCCCAAATAAATCGCCAGAGCTCAAGGGGAAAAGCAAAGGTGAAGCTGTTCCTCCTCCAGGTGGAGGCAGAGCACTAGTCCCTGCCTGTCCCCCACCCCGCCATCATGAAAACATTCTATTCTCTGCCCCCACACCGTGCAAAGAGCCCAGGCCCAGGCAAATGAAGTAGAAGCCACAGCCCCACCCAGGGAACCTGGGTTCAGTGAGTCAAGAGAGATCTGGGTAGGAGTGGGGGATGCAGTGGAGATAACCTATATATAACCCCTAGCAAATGGGTGGCATCATTTAGGGCAATGAGGATTGGAAGGCAGGGGGCAACATGGCTTCTGCTCATGAGAGCCCCTCATGGGAGTGTCACTGACTGCTGGCAGCATCACGAAGGCAGGCCTGTTGACAGCTGGCCTTGTGACATCTTGGTGATGAAACAGACCCCCCACCTTCCCTGTGTTCGAAAGCTTGGCATGGGAAGTTTCTTGCATCAGAACAACTTGAAAAAACACTGTTTGAAAACAGCTGGTTGGAAAAATAAAAGGATACCTTTTATTCTGTTCCTCAGCCTCTCAAGAAAGAGAGTCTGTCCCAGAGGCACCAAGAAGGGTAGCCCCAAGCAGAGCAAGATCCCCAAATAAGGCCAGGCATACGCATGGGGCCTGGGCTTGGAAGCCGGTTCTGCGGGGTCTGATCAGGAAAGCTCTGTGCCTGCTCTCTCCACTGGTCCTGCACCCATGCAGCCAAGGTGGCTACTGTCAGTGAGGCTCTGGCGGAGTAAAGGGCCATCTCCTCCCCATCTCACCTTCCATCCTCCTGCACTTCCTGGGGACTAGCCAGAAGGGGTGAGGGCAGAACTCTCTCTGTGTTTGCCCTTTGGGTCTTTTTACCTCTCTAGGTCACGGCTTGTACTCCTCTGCCTCTCTTCTGGGGCAGAGGCTGCTGGCGTTCAGATGCTCCTGATACCTAGTCCCTCCCCGGCCCAGAGGGAGATGCAGGGAAATGACCGCTTGTTTGCCTAGGTACTATGAGACCAAGTGGTCCCCCATGGGAAGAATTCTTCTTTAGAAGAAATGACCTTTTTCAAATATGGTCAGCAGCTGCCTCCAGGGTAGCCAGTTTTGCTGGTTCCAAGCCTTCAGGAAGAATGAAGAGCAGCACAGCTAAGCCCGTGACCTGGGCTCGAGGCAGTAGGGGCTACTGGGATCCAGCAGAGTCACTGACCCTCATGGAGATACATTCCTTGGCTGCCACTCAAAACTGCTCAGAAAAAACAAAGGGTTCAGGGCCTACAGTCTGGCCAAGGAGAGCCGTGAGCTCAGGCCCAACTACATACGGTGTGGATTTAGGGGTGAGCCTGGCTCTGTTGTCTGTGTTATGGCTCACGCAAGGACTCACACCATGGGGCATGTTTGCTGGGAAGAAAGAAAGGGGCAGTCATTCTCTGTCCTGTGTCTGCATCTCCAGGGCTGACCTCCTGTCCAGGGCGAGCCCTCCACAGGCAGAGCTTGGTCACTGGGTGCAGGGAGGAAGGGCCCAGACGCAGTTCCTTGGCTCCTGCCACACGTGCCCTCTGGTGGGACATTGCTTGTTTTCTGCCAGGCCATGATGGGGCCTCATCCCTGCCTATGTTTCAGCCCTTTTCTGAGGCCTGATTTCAGGAAATGGACCGCTTTGAAGCCGGGGTACCAGAGGTCCAGCGTATTCACTGTCATCACTTGGTGCTGAGGGGAGGAGGGGAGAGATCATCTTTACCACCCAACTTCACCTCACCTTGAGGGCCGGGCCTTGCCGTGACCATGCCAGGTCCACAGCGGCTCGTTCTTGCTACCTCCGCTCAGATGGTGTGGGGCCAGGGGCTCTCCCTCCTCAGTCTGAGCAGTGAAAAAGGCTTGAGTTTTGGAGTCAAGCGAACCTGGACTGAATCCTAGCTCTACTGATTTACTAGCTGTGTGACCTTGAAAGGGTTCCTGAGACATGCCCAGCTTTATCTCCTCGTCTGCACAGTCACTACCTTGTGGGCAGTCGTGAGGATTCTGTAAGGTGTGTGGCCTGGCACTGGCCTGCAGTGGCTGTTCAGTCCTCACACCCTCTTGCCTCCCTGTCACTGGGACCTTCCGGTATGTGTCTCGGCTGGGAGCCGTCGGGACTTGCACAGCTGTGCACGCAGGTGATTGGCATTTGTTGATACAGGAATGCTTCCACATATCGGAAAGTGTGGCTTTTGGCAATTCCAGTCACACAGGACTCAACTGATAACTTGTAATTACTAAAAAGGCTTCTGACCACCTGACAGAGCTGTCGGAGCAGCCGTGATGATGCCAACCGGTGCCCTAACCAGGGTCTGGCCATACTGAATGATGGTCTTTTACACCTGGGTGCCATGCAGGTACTCGTACTCATCCCCCATCCCAGAATGCTCTCAAAATCCTCTGCTTTAGAGCTGCTACTTCTACAGGCAACTTGGGTGTCACCTGGCATGAAGCATAGCAGGCTCTGTGCTGAGAGCTGTTAGTGGTAGCCTCTCCCTCAGCAGGGGCCTGAACGAGGACCTCCTTCAAATTGGGGGGCTGGCCACATGAATGTGCTGTCTGTAGTGTCCCCCACATTCTCCACCTTGAAGTCTCCAACTCAGCTGTCACCTCCTCTGTGAAGCTTTTTCCTGGTCCCCCAGCAGTTAGCCTGTGCCTCTCTGTGCTGCTTCACACATTGCAACATAGCTCCTGCCTGGGTCCGCCACTAATCCTAGTTTATTTTCCCCTTTCCCCCCAACCCTGTGTCACCACTTACTTGAGATGAATGGGGGAGAGCCCCATTGCCCTTGCTTCTCTCTGTCGTCAGCACCCCATCACAGCTGACTTTGACCTTCTCATTCACTTTGGACTTCCTTCCCAGCAGCCACACCACCTGCATCAACACTGGGAAGAGTCTAAGATGATTCAGAGACTATATTAAGTTCTAGATAATTCTTCTCTTGATTCATTAAGTTTGATAATCTCCCTTGATTAGCTCAAATAATTGAGAATTACTTCAGTTCTCTTTGAATGCATCTTTATTGAGTGCCGCCATTGGGCACTGGGGAAATGGCTTTGAGAAATGCAGACATGGTACCAGATCACCATCTGGGGGACAAAAGTTGAAGCTGTACTGAGGGTTCCAGTGATATTTTGGCCAAGTTGAAAAGTGAGAGACCCTCACTGTGGGCGGCATCTCAGTGCATGGCCCTGGCTGACTCCACGCTGTTGTGAGTGAACATCACAGTAGTTCTGTGGGCTGCCACAGGACTGAAAGGATGACAGCTTTGTAGCTGCAGAAAAGCTGGCTATGAATGGCTTCCATGGAGCAGGTTTTCAAAAGGCAGAAATGACATCTGAAAAGACTCTTCTGAGCGAGACTTCTTGGCATGTTCACCCAAGTCAAGCCCAAACAAAAGACTGTTGATGACATTTCTTCTGCATAAGTCACGAAAAGCTTCAGACGGAGGGTGAGCAATTTCTATTTCTGCAATTCAGAGACCATAAAGAATGAAGCATAGTTTGGGGAAAGCATGGCTCCATCAGTAAGCCAGTGTCTTCCAAGTAGAATTGGGAAGGTCTGCACAGCATGCAGCCTTAATCCGCAGAACCCCCTGCAGGGCAGTGCAGGGCAGGGCACCGGAGAGGTTGCTGCCCCAACCTCCACCTTGTGGGGCCAGACCAGGACTCACAGATTTCCATCTGGACCCTGCTGTGGGAACTGAGTGCCAGGGACCTAAGGTAGATCCTCCTCTTTCTCTAGCCCAGGTCAACCCATCTCTGCAAGCCTGTGTAAAGCTTTGAAGGGACAGCAATAAATAAGGAACCGTTTCCACCTCCCAAGATAACAGTGGTTAGGGGAGCAAGACCAGGGACGTGTGACTGCAACAACAGAGCAAGCCAAGGAGTTGAGCACACATGGATTGGGACACCTAACCAAGCTAGGGGCAGTGAGGAAAGCGTCCTCGAGGGGGTGCCACCTGTGCTGACTATTGGAAGGCTGAGAAACTGACCAGAAAAAGAATCTAGGAGAAGCACTCACGCTGAGGAGAGGAGATGCGCTGGCAAGTAGCTTGGGCCCAGGGGACATGGGATGAGCCCTTGAAAGGTTGAGAAGGTGGCTCTTTACTGTGAGGTTAGCAAGACTTCGGAGGCAAGGTCTGTGCTTTCTCAAGGTCATTGCCTGGAGTAGGGGACAGGACTAGAGGGTAGACGGAGGCAGGAGACTCCTAGGGGGCAGCGGTGGGTTGCAAGGGCAATAATGGTGAGATTGTAGGAGAGGAGAAATGACAGTAGGTGATCTGTGTAGGAATGAGGAGGAGGGAGGAGTGAAAACAGATCCCCAGTTCTGTTTGGGGCATCTGGGGAGATGGTGGCTCCATTTCCTAACCTAAGGAGCACAGGGAGAAGACGGGCAGGTCTAGGGGCAGCTCTTAGTTCGTTTGGAGAAATGGTGAGCTTAAAGTTCCTGTGGAGCAGCTGGTGGGGATGTGAAACACCAATGGCCTCTTAGTTTTGCCAATTTCTTTCTGTTATAAACTACATTGCTATGAAAAATGATCTTATAAACAAGTCTTTATGCAATTCCTTGGAAATTTCCTTATGTCTCTGACCTAGTGAAAAAATTATTCTTGATATCACACTGATTTGTTGTATTTGTCCCACCAGATTTCTCAACTTGAGATCTTTTTTGTCTAAACTTCCTTCCCATTCCTTTTCTCATTATTTATCTTTTAAGCATTTCCATATACTGGGGTACCATGCTGGACACTAAGCATTGGAATAATACGCAGTCCCAACCACAAAACTTCAGTTTAAAGGAGTACCAAACAAGAAAAGAAAATTGGAATCTAGAGTGTTGATGGCATGCTGAATGAAAGTATAGGATACCATGGACATACAGGAAGCAGACACCCAATTAAATTAAGGGAGGCATAGATGTCTGGTGGACTTCTGGGTTCACTCCTCTCCTGCCATTATTTACAGTATCTCTTGGCCCTTATTCTAATAATTTGCTTCTAGCACTTAAAAGCTAGAAGCTTTTAAGAAGATCTTCTCATTGATTAATTGATGAGTGCTTTCCTACTGTTATTCAGTTAAAAATTTTCTCCCTCCCGCCCCTGTATATTGGCAGGAATGAGTGGGTAGATTAGATCATTTCTGTCATTCCGCAAAACAGGTTGTCTATGGACCTAAAATTTTCATGGACCACCCCTTGCCTTCAAGGCCACAGTCAACCAGAACCAAAGAGTTGTGCTTTTCCTGGGTTTCTGACCTTCTCTGGAATCATTCACGGTCTGCCCCACACCCCCAAATTTTCTCAGCACTACCTGTTCTCAAAAGACACGTCATGGCCTCTTTCCACAGCCTGGGCAAAAGGGCCGTAAAAGTTCTTTTCTCTCTCCCTCTCCAAGCCTGCTGCACTGGGAGGTGTGCGACAGAGGACACTGAAGAAGCCATCTTTTTTGGGTGAAGTGGTCAGAAAATGACTTTTGAAAGAAGTTGCCTTGCCTAAGTCTTGAAGAGTGTATAGGAATCGGACAGTTGAAAACTGACAGGGAAGGTGTTCCAGATAGAGGGAATGTGTAAACCAAGAACAGATACACAATAACATCCAGAGAACTGTAAGTACTTTAGCATATCTGAGGCATAGTGGTCTTTCCTAAAATGCTGGAAGACAAAGCTGGAGAAGTCATCCAGAGCCAGATCCTGGAAGAACTTACAGATCATACTAGAAAGATTCTTATTTTATCCTGAAGGACCTGGGGAATTATTGACATGTTTTAAGCAGGAGACAAGAAAATGACATGGTCAGATTTACTGTCTGGGAAGATTATTCTAACCCATACAGAAGATGTATTGGAGGAAGGAGCTTGGAAACATGAAGATCAGCTAGAAGACTCAGTAACTGCTGAAGGCAGTCCCATGAGAACAGAGCAAAGAGATGAACACTTAGGAAATAGAATCAAAGTGTCTCCCCTCTCCTCCCAGAACATCTGGTGTGGCATTTCTCCCACCACCACCCTATCTGATCTTAATCTTAACGTTGTTACCTGTCTCCTCCTCCAGGACAGGCACTGTGTGGGATTGTTCTTTGTGGCCAACTCTTACCCCTCATGGTACCTGGCACTGATTAGGTACTTAGAAAGTGTTTATTGTGCCTAACAAATTGATTTGATGATTAACAGTATGGAAGGCTTGGGAGAGGACAGGATCTGGAATGACTCCCAAGTTTCTGGCTCCAAAGATAGGAAAAATGAGGATGCTGTTCTTTGAGTTAGGGAGGGAACCCAAGAGCCTCTTCAGTTGTTTCAGGTTTTAAACTTAAGACTTCTGTCAGTAGGGGAGGACAGGGCAGTGATCTTGAATTTGGTTGAGGACATAAAGAGTTTGAGATTCCTCTGGGACACTTAAGGAGAGATGTAGAGTGGCCATTTGCATGTGGGAGTGCAGGAAGTCAGCTTAAAGATGAAGCAGTGGGGGCCTCCCCAGTGGCGCAGCGGTTGAGCGCTGGGTTGCGAAGCTGCCCGCAGCCTCTGCAGCGCCGGTTCGATCCCCGGCTGCTCCCTGGCTACCGGAGGCGGGTCTCGCATGGCGCGCAGACCTCTCCTGCCGCCCGCTGCTCCCCTCAGCAGTGTACTTCGGTCCTTCTGCCTGTTCTGCTCCCCGCTCTGGCTCTGGTGAATTCTCTCACCTCCCGCACTTCTGACTGTACCCAGTGCTTGTATAAATAAATAAATAAATCTTTAAAAAAAAAAAAAGATGAAGCAGTGGGAGGTATCAGCATGCAGATGAAGTGGCGTGGGCAACAGCACCAGCCTGCCCAGTGAGCCCCACACTGGCATCATATAAGCCTAATCCGCCTGCCGACATGCTTTGTGTGGCTGGTACTGTTTTCAAATAATGTGAATTCTCAGGTGGTGTGTCCACTCTGTCGTGCTATGTAACCCTGCCACTTGTTTTACATCTGGCCCAATCCATGTGTTTATGGTACCTTCTTGGCTCTTGTAAGCATTTAAGTTTGTACTTTTTGAAGGAAAAAAGAAGAAAGTAGAAGGGCATAACTCTAGGGAATATCAAGTCATGAGGGATGAATGGAAAGAATGAAGGACAGTGGGAAAGAATGGCCAAAGAGATTGGAGGAAATCACAAGAACAGTGTTTTATTCTCTCTCAAATTGTGGGAAGCAATGTAAACAATGTGTAACAAAGTATAAAATGTGGATTCCATTTGATCCAACAATTCCACTTCCCAATATTTAACATAAGGAAATAATCATATCTATTCATGAAAGTTATTATAATATGATGCTTGCTGAAGTTTGTTTATAATAGCATAAATCTGGAAACAACATAAATGTTTCTTAGTTGAGAATGATTAAATATAGTGTGTCCGTGTGGTAAAATAATATGTAATCATAAAGAATGATGAAAATATAGTCAGAATTTATCGTTAAATTTTTCAAAAGCAAGTTATGAAATAGTATGTGTGTGTGTGTATATATATATATATGATCCCATTTATGTTAAATATCTAGTTATAGAAAGAAAAGTCTGGAAGCTTTCACACACAAATCACAAGAACCTCCCAATAGCTAAATCTAGTAGACCTTTCTCTGGCCTCTGTGCTTTTGACCTTTCCATGGTTTTTGACATTGTTAACCTTTCTTGGCATCTGTTCTTTGCTGTCTTTCCCTGACCTTTGACCTGTAGACTGGCACTCAGGACTGAAAAATGGCATACTCAATCCTGGGAGAACCCTTCAAAACTAACAGCTTGTTTATATCCTGGCATACCCAAAGAAGGGCACTTACTGGCAGTTCCTGCAAAGGAGCAGTTAGGGACAGTGTTTGCCTGGTCCCTAGTCCCTTTGAGTCTACTTAACTCTTCTGAAGCCTTCCCAGGGTCTCTGGACATAAGTTTCCTCTTCTTCCCCACCTCCCCCACCCCTAGCAACATTGCATGGCCATCCCCTTCCCATGCCTTCTGTTCAATCAAGGAGCTATTTTTAACAGTGTTGTGTATACCATGCTTAAATCCTGGCAAAACACCAGGACTTTGGATGGACACCCGAGATGGAAATAGTCTCCCACAATCTCTCCCCTTTCTAAAGTTTTTCCTTTTAAAGAGAGAAAACAAGACATCCAAGTGACTGAGCGTATGCCATGGCTCAGTGGGTCTAGAACCCCTGTGTCTCAGAATCATGGGATTCCCCAGTCCGTCCCTCATTCCAGTAGCCAGAGGCTTTTAACCTCCAAAGGAGGCCCATCCATTTTAAGATACTCAGTGACTGCAGTGTTTTAACTAAGAAAGCCAAATCTGCCATTCTGTAGCTTCCTCCTACTTCTGCCTGCCAGGCCACCCAGAGTAAGTCTAATCCCTCTTCTCTGTCAGATGTCCAGAGACTTGGAGCTGGTGACTGTGTATCCTCAGGTTCTCTCTGTTCTCTCTGTTCTCAGGGGGCGCCATAGGGCCTCCCTCTCAATGGGGTTCTCTTGGGGTCAGTTCTGCTTTATTGTTGTTTCCTTTAGGAGGCACCCAGGGTGGAGTTTAGGCTTTCTTAGAGGTGGCCTGAAAGGACAACAGGATCAGCATCTCCCCATTTTTGATGCTCCTGGTCATGACTGATATCCAAGAGCCACTACTTTAGTGATGATGTCACACTGACCTCAGCCCATACTGGACATGCTGCTGCCAAGTCGCTGTCCCCTTCTTGCTCAGCATGGGTAAGGAGACCTCTGGCCTCGCATCAGGACTGGCCACGTAGCTGCTGGATCTTTTTTGGTCTTCCTTCAACTTCGACAAAAATTTTATCTTTCCTTTCTGTCTTCCATAAGTTTGGTGATTAAGTAATTTTAGCCTTGTCCAAACAATATTCAGTTGAGCCTTGAATAACAGGATTTTGAACTGCGTGAGTCCACCCATATGCAGATTATTTTCAATAAATATATTGGAAAATTTTGGGGGGATTTGTGACAATTTGAAAAAACTTACTAACTGCTTAGCCTAGAAATAGCAAAAAAAAAAAAAAAGGAAAAATTAGGTATGCCATGAATGCATAAATATATGTAATAACCATAAAATTGACTATTGTGCTGCATTTTATACTACTTTTGTAATAATATTTGTAATAATTTTGTTCTCACTTCCTGTTGCTTTTGTGGTGAGCTCAAGTACTTTAAGTGTCTGCTTAACTATTTACAATAGCTAAGCTTTGGAAACAACCCAAATGCCCAAAAATAGATGACTGGATCAAGAAGATGTGATACATATATACCATGGAATATTACTCAGCAATCAAAAAAGATAAACACATGCAATTTGCAGCAACATGGATGGAGCTGGAAGGGATCATGCTCAGCGAAATAAGCCAGAAAGAAAAAGAAAAATACCGGATGGTCTCACTCATAGCAGGAATCTAGAAAACTGAAATAAGGGACCAGGAAAAAGAATAACTGTAAGAAAGAAAATATCAAAATCAACAAACAACTATGAACCAGAGACACTCTGTGGGGGGTGGGGGGCGGGGAAAGGAGGGATTGGGGTCAAAATAAGGGGGTTGTAATTGTATGGGGAATATAAAAATAAAATTTAAATTAAAAAAAGAAAAATAAATAAATTAAAAAAAAGTTCCATGTGATGCTAATCACATCTATGTGGTAAAAAGATAAAAAGTTATGAGGATTTTTGAGATTTTTGGTGGTGGGGTTAGAGAGATGGTTATTAGTGCCCTTAACCCCTGAGTTGTTCAAGGGTCAACTGTAATAAAAACAGTGACCAAGGGGCCTCCCTGGTGGCGCAAGGGATTAAGCACAACACTATGAAGCTATCGGCAGCCTCTGCAGCACGAGTTCCATCCCCAGCCGGCCAGGGAGCTGGCCCACATGGCACAGCAGACCACTCCTGTCTTGCCCGCTGCTCCCCTCAGTAGTGTATTTCAGTCAGTCTGCCTATTCTGTTCCCCACACTGTCTCTGGTGAATCCTCTCACCCCCGCATCTCTGGCCTACACCCCAGTTCTTATATGCATAAATAAATAAATCTTAAAAAAAAAAAATGACCAAGATGAGCCTAAAGCAGACTCTTGCCACTGCCCTGTAAGCAGTGCACAGAATCATCCAACAGATTCAAAACTCTCACACCACCCTGTCTTCTCGTCCACACTGCTCTCCCTCTCATACCAGGCTCTTCTGGAGCCTTATCACAGTCTATATCTGCTGTCTGAGGGTTCCATGCATATGTCTCGCCTTTTAAATAAGCACTGAGGATTTCTAGAAGGAGAACTGACTTTGAAATCAGAAATCCCAATTTTAGATCTAGCTCAATCCCTCTCACCTTGGACAAATCACTTATTTCTTGAATTGCAGCCTTTTTCATCTGGGAATTAGGTGAAATGCCTACCCTACTCATTTTGTGTGGCTTTTGAGGGTAAAGAGTGTAGTATAAAGAAAAATAGTAAGTAAAAGTAAGGTAATAGTAATCATTTTATAAATCTTTATTGAAAATCTGTCAGCTGTTCACAAAAGTAAAGGTAAAAATCATATGATGATATCAGTGGATGCAGAGAAAGCCTTGGTAAGATTCAGCACTCATTCATGATAAAAACTTTAAATAAGATGGTAATAGGGGGCCTCCCCTGTGGCGTAGTGGGTTGAGCACAGCGCTGTGAAGCTGTCCGCAGCCTCTGCAGCGCGGGTTTGATTCCCAGCTGGCCAGGGAGATTCCCACATGGCATGGCAGACCTCTCCTGTCATGCCTGCTGTTCCCCTCAGCAGTGCTTGCTGTCTGTCTGCCTGCTGCTCCCCATTCTATCTCTGGTGAATCCTCTCACCCTCCTGTGCCTCTGGCCTGTACCCCAGCTATTGTATATAAAAAAATAAATCTTTAAAAAATAAATCTTTAAAAAAAAAAAAAAGATGGTAACAGAAGAAAGCTGCCTCAACATAATAAAAGCCTGTGTTATAAGCCAACAACCAATCTAATGCCTAATGGTGAAAAATAGAAAGCTTGCCCCTTAAGATCAGGAACAAGACAAAAATGCCCACAGTCACCACTTCTGTTTAGCTTAGTATGAGAGACTTTGGCCAGTGCTATCAGACAAAACAGGAAATAAAGGGAATCCAAGTCAGGAGAGAAGTGAAACTCACCATCCATAGATGATATATAGAGAAAAGCCTAAAGTAGATGAATACAGCAAAGTTTCAGTTACAGAATCAACATACAAAAATCCATAGCATTTTAACATACAACGAAAAGAAGAAAAAGAAATCAAGAAAACCACTTCATTGACAATTGCCTCAAAAAGAATAAAATGTTCTGGAATTTACCTAAGTTAAGGAGGTGAGGGACCTGTGCAGGTCAGACTGGTGGACCTTCCAGTCAGGATGGCTAAAGTGACCCCAGTGAACCAAAGCGCACATGTCTGCTTTTGCCTTCTTCATCAAGGCGTGCAGAGAGGAACATAGGAAGAAAAACCATGAGGTCCCTGTCAGTTTTACAGAATTTTCCAAGAAGTGCTCAGAGAGGTGGAAGAAATTTAAGGTTGATGGAATGGCAAAGGCATTTATGATCGGGAAATAAAGGATTATGGGCCAGCTATGGGAGGAAAGAAAAATGCTCAGAATTCCACCCCTGACATCTCTGCTGGAGCCATGGCAAAGAAGCTGGGTGAGATGTGGAATAACAAGTGACAGAGAAAAGCAGCCTAACAACAATAAAGCAGCAAAGCTGAAGGAATATAAGAAGGATACTGTGGACTCTAAAATGGAAAGGGAAATTTGATGGCCCAAAGGGTCTCTTGAAAGTTGCCAGGAAAAAGGTGGAAGTGGAAGACCAAGACTGTGAGGAGAAGGGAGAGAAGAGAGAGGGTGAATAAAAAAACTTTCCCTGCTTCTGTGAATACCTTAGAGCAGGGGACACTGAAATCAGCGCACTCCCGTCTGAGCCGTCTGTGGCACTCCCGTCTGAGCCGTGTGCTTTAGGTTGAATCGCACCTCTGGTCATGCTCAGATTGCAGTCTCTCACAGTGCCCCGGGAATTGTTAGTGGTTTTCATGAAGTGGCCCAGAGATGTCCGGAACTCCCCAAACTGTCAAAGTTTTGCCTATTTCCCACCATTTTTAAACTGAAAAGACTCTTGGGTTCTCCCTCACTCTGTGTATTTTGCTCTTGATTTTGTATTAAACATTTTAGTTTTTAGAGCCTAGATCAGGTTTTTTTGTTTTGTTTTAGAAATACTACATTGATCTAAGAAGAAATTGGCTTTGTGGGGATAGATGCTTGCAATTATTTATTTTGTTTTGATTGACACTTTCTTTATTTGGATCTGTTAATACATTCAATCAGGTTACACTAACATTTACAGGCCTGATACTTATTCCCGTCTTTTTTTTTTTATTTTATTTTTATATTCCCCATACAATTACAACCCCCTTATTTTGACCCCAACCCCTCCTTTTCCCGCCCCCTGCCCCCCATAGTGTGTCTCTGGGTCATAGTTGTTTGTTGATTTTGATTTTTTCTTTCTTATAGTTATTCTTTTTCCTGGTCCCTTATTTCAGTTTTCTAGATTCCTACTATGATGAGACCATCCGGTAGTTTTCTTTTTCTTTTGAATGCTGAGTAATATTCCATGGTGTATATGTACCACTTCTTCTTGATCCAGTCATCTATTTTTGGGCATTTGGGTTGTTTCCAAAGCTTAGCTATTGTAAACAGTGCTGCTATAAACATAGGGGTGCAGGTGCTCTTTGAAATTAATGTTTCTGTGTCCTTTGTGTAAATACCTAGGAGTGGAATTGCTGGATCATATGGAAGCTCTATCTTTAGTAGGTTGAGGAATCTCCACACAGCTTTCCATAGTGGTTGGACCAGTTTGCACTCCCATCAGCAGTGCAGGAGTGTTCCTTTTTCTCCAGATCCCTTGCCAACATTTGTTGTTGCTAGTTTTTTTAAAATGTGCCATTCTCACTGGTGTGAGGATGCTTGCAATATACACACAAAAACATTTGTAGAACATCATGGGGCATGAATATAAAACCTTAAAAAGTTTTTTTTTTAAAGGTCTCTTTAAAAAAAAACCAAAAAACAAATCTAGCAATATATAAACAGGAGTCTCATGAATTCTGTTAATTTTGATCCAGAAGTAGGTTTGGATATACCATAGCCCATAGCAGTCACAGGCTGTGCCAGGGACAAGGGAGGCAGACCGGGGGCAAGGGGTATCAGCACTCAGCGACCCTGGGCAAGGCAGAGAAGGGCTTCCCAGGAGGGTCCAGAATCAGGCTGAGAACCCTCAACCTTCACTAGTCTTGTTCAGTATCAAGACAAGTGTTGAGAATAAGAGGCTTGAAGCCAGCAGGAGACAAGGTGTGAATGGAACCTCAGAGGCTGCAACTAGGGACACAGAAGGTCCTGGTGACAGCTGTGTCTCTGGAATGTTGGTTGGGGGCGGGGGCAGCACAGCTCCATCATGAGGCGAGGACCTGTGGCCAGTGCGGCCGGTGGCAGTGCGTGTGGACTGTTCCCTGGAGACTGTGCCTGTGAAGGGAGGAGGAAGGTGGCTTGAAGCTAGGGAGGGTGCAGCTGTGAGGGTGAAGAAGAAAGTGTCTTTACTGCCAATGGGAAGGCTCCTGTACAGAGAGAAGAGGAAATGGAATGATGGGGTAAGTGACACAATAAGGGCCCCAAGGACAGTGAGCATAAGAATTGGCCTTTAATCTCAAGAGGGCTACTTCTTGAGTTTACAGCAGGGGAGGCAATCCAGGTGGGCTTGTAAATTGCCTTTTGATTTTTCAAAAGGGATTGCCTTTTGATTTTTCTCTAGAAAGCAGGAGATGAGACCATGTGCTGAATATGAAGGGTGCTCTAGGATAATAGTTGGAGAACAGTGGAGAATGTCTGTAAGGCCACTATGGAGAGTGGTAGAGACTGCTCACCAGTCTGGGAGCAGAGCCAAGCCTGGCCCAGGGCTGGTGGTGGCACCTGGTATGGCAGCTACCGCCATCAACTTGATCTCTGACCCGACACTCCCTGAGGGAGAAAGAGGGCATGGCTGATACCAAAACTGGGAGCGGAGGGAGGGTGGTGAAGGAAACTGATGTTTATTTGGCAACATGGTATGCCATGTTTTGGTGTAAGGCAACTGCATTCCTTATCTCAGTTCATCTTAAAATTATCTGTGCGGAGAGGTAGTATTAACCCCATTTAACATTCATTCATTCAACAATTACTTACTGAGTACCACAGGTGCTGCTCTAGGTACCAGAGACCTCTCAGTGAGCCAAACAGATGAACACCTTACCTTCATGGTGCTTTTATATTCTGGGCAAAAAGAAAAATTCCAAATCTACAAATAAAATGTGTACTGCATTAGATAGTGTCAGTGCTGGGATATAATAAAGCAGGAACAGGGAATAGCAGTTAAGGAAGGGTGACCATTTTAGATAAGGTGGGAAAGACCTCCCTGGGAAGGTGACACTTAAGCAAAACCTGAAAGAAGTTAGGGAGGTGCTGTGCAAATATCTGGAGGAAGAGCCTTCCAAGCTGAAATAGCCAGTGTAAAGCTGAGGTGGAAATAAAAAACACGAAGGGGCCTGTGTAGCCAGAGTGGGAAATAATGAAAGGTGAGACAGAGAGTTAGGAGACTCGAACACGTGGGGACATTGTAGGCAGTTATACAGATAGAGGGTTTAAAGGATGACTCTGGCTGCCTTGATGGAAATAGACGGTTGTGAGGCAGGAAGTTCAATTAGGAGGCTTCCGTAATAGTCTGCAGGAGAGACCATGGTGACTCAGACCGCGGTAGGAGCCACGGTGAAGAAATTGTTGCATTCAGGGTAGATTCTGAGGATAGTGTTGACAGCTCTGCTGACAGCTCAGATGTGGGAATGAGGGAAAGAGGAGAATCTAAGTTGATTTCAGGTGTTTACCCTGAACAACTGGAAGAATGAAGGTGCCATTTATGAGATGGAGAAATGACTGCAAAAAGGACAGGGTTTTAGGAGAAGTATTAGGAACTCAAGTTTAAACATGGAAAGTTTGAGATGCCTCTTAGACATCCAAATAGAGGTATCAGGAGGGCAGGAAGAATGTACAAGGCTGGTACTCAGGGGAGACGTCCAAGCTATGAAAATGGAAGAGGGGGCCAAATATGTGAGTGGAGGTGGATGGGGAGTCTGGGGGCATACCAGCATTTAGTGATGTGGGAGAGGAGGCATTCGGAACCTATGAAGGAGAATGAGGAGGAGGAATGTCCAGTGTTATCAATACCGGGAAAGTGTGGTATTTTGGAAACCAAGTTAAAGTATTTCATTGCCCAGACTTTCGAGAGTGAAAGAGAGCACTATTAATAATTACTGTAGGGGGCCTCCCTGGTGGCGCAGGCGGTTGAACGCAACACTGTGAAGCAGTCTGCAGCCTCTGCAGTGCCGGTTCAATCCCTGGCCAGCCAGAGAGAAACCTACATGGTGCGGCAGACCTCTCCTGTCGCGCCCGCTGCTCCCCTCAGCAGTGTATTTCAGTCAGTCTGCCTGTTCTGTTCCCCACTCTGTCGCTGGTGAATCCTCTCACCCTCCCGTGCATCTGGCCTGTACTCCAGTTCTTGTACAAATAAAATAAATCTTTAAAAAATAATAATTAGTGTAGGATAAGACGCATCATCCAACATAGTCTGAGTATTATATAGTGTCTTTACTGATAGATCAGTAGGAACTGACCATTGGATTTAGCAACATGAAAGTAATTGGTGACCTTGAAGGATCTGTTAAGGAGTCATTGAATGGATACGAGCATACAGCAGGGAGGGGTTGGAGATGGTGAGTGTCTATATCTCTGTAAAAGTGTGCTCCCATTAAAAAAGGTGGATGTGGGGCCTCCCTGGTGGCCTCGGGGTTAAGTCTCAGTGCTATCAACCACCATGGACTGAGTTTATCCCCGGCAAGGAGCTGACCCACATGGTGCAGCAGACCTCTCCTGTCTCACCTGCTGCTTTCCTCAGCAGTGTATTTCAGTAGATCTGCTTGTTCTGCTCCCTGCTCTGTCTCTGGTGAATCCTCTCACCCCTGCACCTCTTGCCTACACCCCAGTTCTTCTATGCATAAAGCAATCAATAAATAAACCTTTAAAAAAAAAAGTGAATAGGGGGCCGCCGGATCTTGGTGGTAGGTGTGTAGGTGATTATGGTACTATCCTTTCAACTTTCATGTAGGTTTGAATTTTTTTCATGATATAGAATTGGAAAAGTGAAAGAGCCAAAGCTTTAAAGAGAGAGCCGGAGCATATTTGTATCCTAATCGGAGAATTCCAGAAATGAGATGCTACAGAGTGAAGACTTCCTGGAGTGATGTCCTTTCATAAATGAGATGGTATAAGGTCTTGGGGACAAAAGTTAGCCGTCGTTATTATGAGTTTAAATAGAAAAGGAAGGAGGATGCAGGCCTAAGTGCAGACAGGTGAGAGAACAGAGCTTGTGGAGAGAGAATTGCTAAGGCAGGTGGTGCTGGACTTCATCAGAAGTAGAGGTCATTAGCAGTCTATGGTGAGCATCAAGGCTGACAGAGGTCAGAAAGGCCCATTGTTGTGGCTGTTCATTCATTTGCTCATCTGTTACCTATAATGTGCTGGGGCTGTTCTAAGTCTTAAGAATGTGGTGGCAAAGATAAGATAGTGATAAGACAATCCACCTCTCAGAGCACCTCTCAGCTTGTCTGAGTTCAGACACAGGTCCTCTTGGGTGCAGGGACAGGACATCGGTGTAGTGTGACAAATGGCAGAAGTTAAGACAGTAGCAGCCTCTGTTGGAATAATTCTTACTGTCTAACAGGTCTACTTAACTCTTACTGTGAGACACTTCTCCTGATGGGTCTTGACAGTGGGTGTGTTTCCCATCTATCACTAGTTTGACCCATTCTGTTTGGCAATTGATCAGGTGTTTGAGGAGAGAGAATTCTGTGCAGCCTTATCCCAGGTCTCCACTGTCAAAAACAATGCTGTAGCCCCTGGACCAAAGAGAGCAGCTGGAGGATTTGTAGGGCCAAGAGGAGTGTGCATGGGAAATTCTAAGAGCAGTCTATGTCAGCGCATTGCCCAGGCTAGGGCAATGAAAAATTGTGTGCTATAATCCACCCTGGGCTCGGGACTTCAGGCTTCCCTGGCAGCACAGTTGCACACTCCGCATTACCCTGAAGGGAGAAGCACCAGGCCACACTCAGGCCCCAAAGACAATGAACAGCAGGTAGGTTGCCCCTTCGTCTGTGATTGGGTGCTCTTCACTAAAGGAAAAAAGAAAGGAAAATTAGGTTTAGGGGAAGATTATAAACTTGTATTTTAAAAAAATATGTAGGTGTCAGTGGGTTATGGTGGGCAAGATGTTCCAGATGCTGTTGAACATGTAAGTTTTGATTTCAGGATGCAGGTCTGAATCTGAGATGATTTAGCAGCCTCTGGTTGGGCACAGACATGGGGATGTTTGGAACCTCATCCTCTTGAGCCATCACATGTTCCAGTCTTTTCTTTCCAGTCCTTCCTAGGACTGTGAGCAGCGATAGGATGCAGGCAGGTGGTAGTTGGCAGTCACTGGCCTTGTGCCCTCCCCCGGCTGCCTCCCGGCCCTTTCTTCTGAAGGTGCAGGTCAGCTTTGGCTCTTTCACTGTCATGTTGTCTCATTCATGAGCAGAGGGACAGAATGGCTGAGACCTTCTTCTGGGAATCCTATTTACCTGTGGGGCTGAGAAAATAAGGTATCTGTATTAGTTCCTGTAGCTGTATAACAAGTTATTCTCTGACAGTTCTGGAAGCCAGAGTCCAAAATTTGTCCCTGGGCTGACATCAAGATGTCAGCAGAGCCAATTCCCTTTATGATGCTCTGGGAGATTGTCCATTCCTGTCCTCATTGCATTTCTGGGGGCTGCTGGCATCCAGTGAAGAGAAACAACTCAAGTAATAGCCCTCAGGTAGCAAGTCGGTGGCTGTGACCCAGGAGCAGGGAGAGACTAGCAGGAGAGGAAGTGGGGAGGAGGTGTCGGTGATCACAGATAGATGTTTATCCAGAGGGAAGGAGGATGACTGAGAGCAGATGCAGGTGATTTTGTAGATGTGGTGGGAGGCAGGTGTGACCCTGACAGGAGGAGACCCAGTCTCAACAGAGGAGTCGGAGAAGACTTTTCTAAGGAGGTAACATTTGAATAGAGACCTGTGTGAAATAGGAAGAACTGGCCTGTTCTGAAAAGGCCCAGATGCAGAGAAAGTTTGTTGTATTCAAGAGCTGGACAGAAAGCCATTGTACTGTGGGATCTGGCGAGGTAGAGCCAGGGGAGGATCAGGCCTCGTGACCTGTGGCTTGGTATTCAGAGGGCAGTGGGAAGGTTTTAAGGATAGGAGTAGAACATGGTTAATGATTTAGAAGTGTCATTCTGGCTGTTTTCTAGAGAATGGGTGGAGGGCAAGAGTGGCAGCTGGCCACTGGCCATTGCGATATTCCAGAAGTGATCATCTCAACCTGGCTGGTGGCGCTGGGATAGAGACGTGATTGGATTTAGGATATTTAAAGATTAATAGGATTTGCTGATGAAGTGGACCAGGGGTATTCAAGAAAAATATGAGTCAGAAATGACTTTGAGGGATACCATCTAATTGGCAAGCTGGAAATTGTAGCTCTTTGTAGAATGTGATTATCCTGGGTGAATGGGACTAAACAAGAAAAAGAATAACTCTTAGGCTGTTTTGCTTAATCAACTACATTAGCCTGACCTTGCTTCTGTTCCATCAAAGCCAGAGCTCCCGCCTGTACACAGTCGTGTGCCTCACTGATGTTCTCGCCACTTCCTTGGGCACCATCACACTCCTGTCTTCCCACAAACCCGATACAGTAACACTCTGACTTGGTGGAAGCCAGCCAGCCACTTCTGTGGTTTCTGCTTCTGGGCTGCTGGACTGTTGACAGAGGATGCAAACACGTGCATCACCCACTGTGGCTTCATAGCCTGCAGCCTCTGCCCCGTGCTTCGCAGTGCTGGGCAGTCCCGTCCCTTGCTGACTTGCCCTGGTGACATTTCCAAACCCTTTCCCATTTCTATGTCACTGCAGCCCACGAGACCCCCTAACCCCAAACTCAGAAATTTCCCAGAGAAGTCTGGTGAGGGTTGTCTCCGGTTCCCCCACCTGTCAGAGCAACCATCTCCACATCCTCACCCCCACTTCTTCCAGGGGAAAGAGGCTGTCTGCACCCCTCTTGTAGTCTGCATCTCATCCCCGTCCCGCCTCCGGCCTTGCTCCACTCTTACCCCTGTCTCTGGTGCCCCTTCCTCGCCTTTCTGCGTGTCTCCTTCCTGCACAAATACGAACATACTCAGTTCTTCCCTGTCCCACTGCATCCTCCAGCTTCCATTCCGTTTCTGTCCTCTCCTTCACTCCCACTTTCTTTAGAGATTGTCTGATGTCTCTTGGACACTTCTCGCTTCTCTCCCTCCTCAAACCCCTGCTGTCTGTTTCTGTCCTCTCGCTGTCCCTGATAGTGCACTTCCTGAAGGAACCAGTGGCTTTTGTGTGTCCAAAGGGAATGTGATATGGACATGAACAGGAGGTTGCTGTGAGGCGGAAATAAGGTAGTGTGCCTAGAACACTTAGAACCTTGTCTAGAGCATAGGAAGAACTCGGTAACTGTGACTTGCTAGTACTATTATTATAGCACAGTCTATTCCACATTCACCTCTGTACTTGATTGCCTCAGCCATTTACCCACCAAGCCAGGGATTCTGTGCTGTTCATTGTCATAGCCCAATGACTAACAGCTCCTGGGATAAGCTGGATCTTAGCACATGTTGGAGAAATGGATGGTGGACATTGAGGGCAGATGGGACTGTGCCGGGGGGCTCTGGGCTGTGTGTAGACAGTCTGGACATCATCCAGTCTCTCACTGGGGGAAGGACGCCTGCCTGTCATAGCAACTTCTCAGCTCACAGTTCCCTCCTCCACATCCCCATATTTTTCTCCCCTTTCTAGGAAGTACAGGCCCCTTTCCTCCCTGCTTGGTCCCAGGCTGTCAGCAGAGTCTGTGGGAGCCCTGTCAGCAGGAGCCCAGGCACTACCCCCTGGGGGGCCTCTGGTTCGGCCTCTCCTCTCCTCCCTCAACACAGACCTCTCTGCTGTCATACATGTCATGCATGTGGCTCCAGCCTGTCTGGACACAGATGTGACCACAGTCCCTAAGCAGGCAGAGGGCCAGTAACTGGCAGCATTTCAGACCCGGGAGGGGTTTGCTGTGAATGGTAGAGACACCACTGGAAGCCTGACCCTTTGTTGCAGGGAGACCAAAGGATCTATGAGGTGCCACAAAAAGGCAGCCCCCAGACCAACACAGGTGAGGTAAAATTCGGTCTGGGCTAATCCATGCTGTGCAGCCTGCCATGCCCAGTGGCCTCTCCTGCTTCCAGGGCACACCTGCTGTGCAATCGGCTGTGTGCTGGGGGTGCCACACAGTCTGGTGGGGGAACAGGCGATTATAATTAGAGTGTGGTAAGTACCATGAGGACAAAGTGCAGGGACACCAGTGGAGGGGGCCCGCTCTGTCCTGTGTGGCTCAGGGAAGACGCCTGCTTATAGAGAGGTGGAGATGCTGGAGTCAGGTCTTTGAAGAATGAGCAGAAATCCAGCAGGTGAATGAAAACAGAAGGGGTCTCCAGGCCAAGGGAACAGTGAGCGTAAAGGCGTGGGGGTGCAAAAGGACCTGCAATGTCTGGAAACTCTACTTACTTGGAGATGGTTGCAGAAGAGAGGGGGTACCTGGAGCAGGAAAGGCAGCCAGGAGCCAGGTGACAGGGCTTTGTAAACCAGACTAAAGCGCTAAAACTTGATCCTCTAAGTAACCTGCAGTCAACGAATTCAAACAAAAAGGAAATGGATTGGTTAATATAACTCATTGGTTTTAAGTTCAGTGCTGAGCTATTTTCATGCCCACTGGAATCTGAGACTCAGGGTCTTTCTTCCCACATCTTGGCTCCGCTTTCCTCTGAGTTCGACTGTTCAGTGGACAGCTTCTCTGTGTAGCCGCAGAAGATGGCTCCAGAAGTTCTAGGCTCACTAGAGGTTGGCAGATTTTTCCTAAAAGTCCAGATAATGGATATTTTCAGCAGTGCAGGCCAGATATTCTCTCTCACTGCTACTCAGCTCTGTTGTTACAGTGTGAAGCAGCCATAGACTGAGGTGATTGAATAAGCGTGGCTGTGTTTTAATAAATTAGCTTTATTTCTAGAATAGGCAAGCCAACCTTGGGCATGTAGTTTACACAGCCCTGTTCTAGGGTCACGGAGTCATTACAGCTCACTAGCATAGGTGAGGAAAGACACCCCCATCATCCCGTGTCCAGAATATTAAGCCTCTGACGTGGGACATGGGCAGTAGCAGTGGTGGCAGCCAACTCAACTAGGGTGACAGGAAATGAAAAGGTGGGTGTTACAGAAGAAGGGGGGAGAATATGGATACCCACCTTGAGGTGCCAACAAGAAAGAGCATAAACTGAGTGCCCAAAGTTACCAGTGGTGATCCAGCTTGAAATTGGTCTGACATAGCCTCAGGGCACCAGGCCAACCTGGCAGTGCTGACGCATGCCCTGCCCAGCCTTTTCCCTCCATGCAGTGTTTGCACCTCAGCTGCTTTGTTTACACCTAGCCAGAATGCGCTCCCTTGCTCACTCATCCCTTCCTCACACTTTGCCCCACCCACCTTCCTGGGTGGGACTGGAGGGCTGATCTGCTAGTTGGGGGTGCCTGGCCAGAGCACCTCTGTCCTCGATGTGCACTGCTTCACTCTGTCTAGCCTCAGAGTATCTCTCCCTGACTTGAAGGGAGCATTCTTCCATCCTGTGCCTTTGTGTGGGCTGCCCATCTCTTCTACTACCCTTACCAGCATTCTCCATCAGGCTCACATTCACTGTCTTTCTCTCCAAGAAGAGTTTCCTATACCACTAAGCCAATCGAAGACTTTTGTACCCCTCCCTATTCTAAAATAGATTGTCTTGTGATTATTTACCAGTATCTTCCACTCGCTCCCTAAGGGAGGGACCAGAGCAAATTTATCTTTGGGTCCCCAGTCATTGCGTGGCACAGAGCCTGGCACTGAGTAGGGAAGTAGTTGTTGAAGATGGCTGCGTTTTCCAGCCCTGTCTAGGCCCACATAAGACATGGAGGCAAGAGCTTTGTGCTCATGCGTGGAACAGTACTTGTTGGTTGGTACCTGCTGTATGTCTTCTCTACTTGTGGGCTTCTTCTCCCTGGAAATATGCCCACCTACCCTGCAGATTTACTACCCTTTCTCCTCAGACTCCTCCTCTCCCATGGGATCCAATCTTGTGGTCAGCAAGGGAAGTGACAGTAAGACATAAGCTTGACAAGGCATTTAGGGAGTGCTCATCTGCATGCTTACGCCTATCCAAGGCCTTATTGTGCAGGGTTGTTATGACAGGGCTGCCACAGCAAGGTCCCAAACCAGACCAGTTATATTCTGGGACCATGTCCCCTTGCCTTGTCCACCCACTACTTCCCAGAGCAGGTTCCAGAAAGGTGGATCTGTGGATTTGTCTTTCACCCAGCTGCATGACAACCTCACTTTTTGGGTGCTGAGGCCTGTGGCTGAATGTAACAGACAGATGTACCATGGTTCCTGGTCATGTAACGAATTCCAGCCTATGCCTTCCTTTTATCTCCTGGGCCCCCGGGACTCTTCACATTTACTGGAAAAGTGGCCAAAAGGCTAGCCACCAACCACACAGACACAGATGTATATTGCCATGCTCCAGCAACCCCAAATCTGGAAGTACCTTTTTCAGTTGGCTCATAGGAACTTGGAGGAAGATCCTACTCTGGGTCTGCTGGTGCCCACATACAACTGCTCCCTCCCCAATAAACCCCAGTCAGCTTTCCAGCCCCAGTCAGCTTTCCAGCCCCAGTCAGGTGTCTGGGCATGGACTGATGTTTGAGGCCTGAGGAAATAGTGTGGGTCCATCAGCCAGAGTCAGGGACATTCAGCCTCACCTGCACCTCAGCTACACTACTGGGTACTAACTGAGGTGGAAGATCCCTTCAGAGGGTCCCAGGTTGCCCATCCTGACAGCTGAGAGTCTTTGGGTGAGGAAGTCTTATGACTTCTGGGGTCCCAGACTTGTTATGAGAGGTACAGGGGTCTAACCCACCCTCAACAGATTCCCTCCTAGAGCCTCAAGCCCCCAAACTATTGTACTGTAGGATCTAAGAAGAAAAGATAGGCAGGTCCCAAGGCAACTTCCGTTCCCCTCCTCCCCCTGTTCCTTCTCACGCACTCACACACCCTACTGAAACCTAATCCTGAAGCTGCCTCGCGTGCTGGGTTTTCTGCAGGGCTGGCGGGCTGAGGCCTGTCTGCTGGAGCCTGCCCCACCCTGCCCTGCTACCCCCTAGGCCAGGGCAAACAGGTCAGGCATCCTACCCACCCCTTTACCCCCCCCTTCAAGTATGACCAGTCATTCTGTACCTCAAGGGCCACCTCCACCCTGGCTAGGCCCCCACACTGGTCTCTGTATAGCAGCCCCTGGATTCTATTTCAGGTGTAGCCTGCCATGCTACCGGCAGAATCAACAAGCACACACACATATACCACCTCTACCATCCATCACCCCACCCCATTTCCTGTTCTTTATGGCCCCCGGCTCAGCTTCTGAGGCCTCTGCCAGCGCTAAGCCACCTCATGGGGGCTGAACAAAGTGCAGTGGAATCCCTGGAGAAGAGTACATGTCTACCTGGGGAGCCAGGGCAGGCTGTGCAGAGGAAGTAGCATTTGAATTTAAAAAATAAGTGATTTTCCAGGCAAATAAGGAAGGGGGGGCAGGAATAGATCCTCAGGGAGTTGGGTGGGGCGCCACATCTCAGGCAGAGACTGCATGTGTAAATGCATGACGACCTAACCTGCTTTCAGGGAGACACACTTCTCCCTGATTGGTGGGACCTGGTAGTCTCTGAGGAGTCAACTCCAGATTGTATCAGGTCAAGGGTGAAAAGAAGATGGGGAAGTTGAGACGATATCCACTGCTCTTCCCAGAAGTTTTGCAATGAAAGGAGAGAAAGCGGGGTACATGGTCAGGAACCTTTTTTTTACCTAACAGACCTGGACTCGATTATCTGCTTGAGGGGAAATATATACAGGAATGATAATATGTGAAGAATTGTCTGCTTAGAGAAAGCTGGAAAGTTGGAAAGAGTTTATGGAGAATGGAGGAGGTCTGGAATGGCTACCGAGCAAAGCTGAGGAAACAACTAAGGTTGGTTCAACCAACCAAGTCCGTGAATTTGTAGTTGTATCAGTCCACGTGAGAGAGAGAGGGATGGGGGGGGCAGAGAGAGAGAGAGAGAAAGAGAGTAGTGTGTGTGTGTGTGCACGCCCACACTCTGGCACACTTCAGGTATAAAAAGTACAATAGTATAGGATTAGATTAATCTCTTATTGGGTTTTGCCTGAATGATGAGACAGAAAGATGATGGAATCAGGAGGTAAAGGTGCCAGCGAAGATAAATGGATGGGATTCCACCCAGGAAGGAGATAAAACCTGGGAATGAAGAAAACTTTCTATCACTCAAAATTCGGAAGCAAATCAGGAAAAAAAATTAATAAATTTAGCTACATTTTTAAAATCTATTACAAAAAGGGGGGGGAACACAAGAAAACAACTAGATCAAATAAATAAATAAATTGGGAGAAATATTTGTAATTGCATCTCATGGGATTATATATTTAATACCTGAAGAGCTTTATGAACTACAAAAGATTGTTAGGTAGTATTTGTGGTAGTAATATTGTAGTGTCTAAGTGTATCAAATCAACACTGTGCACCTTAAACACATAATCTTATATGTCAGTTATACCTCAATAAAGCTGGAGTAGGGGAAGAAAAAATAAAGACCAATAACCGTCTAGAAAACTAGGTAAGTATCTGAACAAAGTTCATGGAAAAGAACTGCACTTGACCTTCCATACATAAAACAATGTTCAATTCCACTAAAAGGAATGCAAATAAAAATCATACTGAGATACTATTTCTCTCCTTGAAACATTGAACATTGAATTAGCAACATTGAAATGTTTGACAGTGTGTTCTGTTGGGATGATGTGGGGAAACGGCTCTTCCATATTTTTGCTGTTGGATATTTCAATGGTACAGTCCCTGTGAAGAGGCATTTGGCAATACGAAGCTCATTACATGTATGTACTTTCCCTTTGATCCCTTTGACTAACCCACTTCTAGGAATCTTCCAAAATTGCATTGCTAATAGAAAGGACGTGCATGAATTACTCATCGTAACCACTGTTGGTGGAACCTATTTTACAAAGGACTGGAAACAACCCAGAGAACTGATTGAATAATATATGGTCTAGAATCATAATGGAATGTCCTGGAGTGTATAACTATAATACTTTAAAGTAGTTCTCTATATACTACTGTGGAGTGAGCACCAGTTTTGTACAGTTAAAAAATTTGTAAGTGAAACAGTACATATAGAACATAACCTTTTTATTGAATAAAGAAGGGAATAAGAGTACATGTTTACTTACATCAAAAAACCAACGAAGGATAAAATAAAATTATTAAAAGTGAACATTAAATGGAATGGAAGTAATAGGAGTCAGACATAGACTTGAAAATTAGACTTCTCTGAATTTATCTTGTTTTATGAGAATTTAATTTTGGAAGTATGTAAAGTTTTATATCATCATAAAACAAAATTAAATTAAAATGAAGGATAAGTGATCCCTAAAAAGCAAAAGCAGAATGAAACAAATGAACCTCACTATGTATTGTTGGTGAGTTAAACTCAGGAGGATTATTTCAAATGGCAAAAGCAAAGTAATTTGTGTTTTTCTAGGATGGTATACCCTAAGGCAAAAAGAACTGCAAAGAGACTTTAAATTGTTTTTAGTGTTGAGGGTGTTAGCAATGTAATGGCATTGTTACTCTCAAATTATCATATATTTGAACATAAAGATGTTCTTTATGTACATTTCTATATGTATGCTAGAATAAAGCAAATAAATCAGTGTTGATGTC